>NC_086110.1:51018089-51643089 GCF_963921235.1 Mobula hypostoma
TCATTAATGCAAATATCAAATCATGTGGCACCATAAATCAATGCATAAAAGCATGCCAAGGTGGTCAAGAGCATCAATTGTTATTCAGATCAAACATCAGAATTGGAAGAAAATGTATTCTCAGTGACTTTGAAGGCAGAATGATTGTTGGTGCCAGACAGGGTGGTTTGAGTATCTCAGGAACTGCTGATCTCCTGGGATTTTCAAGCCCAACAATCTCTAGAGTTTACAAAGAATTGTGTTTTAAAAAAGTAATCCAAAGCGGCAGTTTTGAGAGTGAAAATGCTTTGTTAATGAGAATGATCAGAGGAGAAAGACCAAACTGATTCAAGCTGACAGGAAGGTGACAACAACTCAAATAACCATGCATTAAAACAGTGGGTGCAGAAGAGCAGCTCTAAACACACAACATGTGGAACCTTGAAGTGGATGGGCTACAGTAGCAGAAGATCTCGAACATACACTCAGTGGCCATTTTATTACTTACAGCTGGTACCTAATAAAGTGGCCACTGAGTGTATGTTGTGATAACAAGACTTCCCACACATATATTCTTTTTTCTTTAACAGGGCGCTTAACAGCATCTATTCTGTTTCCCTGCACTTCTCACCTCTTCACTTCCCACCTGCAGCAGTTTAGGGTTCCACATGTCCTCATCTTCCACTTCACCAGGCTCCACACTCAGTGTGATACCATCACTGGATACCCTTCCTCTTTCAGCATCTCAAGAAAACTGTTCCCAGAGGATCTTCCTGGATCACTCTTCCATTACCTCATACTCAAATTCCACTCTTATTTTACCTTCTTTTCCAGAAGATACAATAATGGTCCTTTTAGCCCTTTCCTTGCCGACAACCAGAGCCCCAAAAATCCTTCCAGGTGCACAACTTAGCACTCACGATACGGTCACTTTTACAATGGAGGAATATAGATTGGGCAATCACTTTGCAGAATTCCTGTTTGGTCTGCAAAGGTGACTCTCAGCTTCCAATGAAGCCCAGTATAAGATTGAGGAATGGTATCTCACGTTATGACCGTTAGGGCATATTCTGGAGTTATGGAATATAGCAAATACTAATTTCAACAACAACCAACCTTCAGATCTGAATGTGGATTGTAGATTGAATTTAAAATGCTGTTCAGAACCATGGTATTGGGGTCAGTTGCAAACCATTGACCTGAGATGTCTGCAAATGCATGAATGCAGCTCAGAGACAGTGGTGATTAGCATTCATTTTAGGGTGTCTTGAGTGTTGGTTTGAAGATCTAGGTATCTGAATCAAAGGAAGCAGTATGAATGCATTGTATCTATAGAATTTTCCTGCTGTTACTTTTGATCTTGAGCATATAAAAATGTAATGCAACGTGGGGTCAGTGAGCCTCTATCCAGAGCGACTCCAAATGCTGCCAGCTTGTGCATGCAGAATGAAGATATTTTTATTGCCGGCTGCATCTCTCCAGTGGCTTTATTTGACAGTCATAACAATAACTACTTAAAGCCCTTGGGACAATACAGTATTTCCATTACAGAAAGAAATGCGTAATCTTACTGATTTGACACTTGCTTAATTTAGACATGGTGTCTTCTGAACAGGATTAACTGAATACCCAAAATCTTTTTCGTTCAGCTCGAAAACTGGGAATCACACATATAGTCTCGGGATGCAGGGACTAAGATGGTGGGAAGTTTGTTTACACAGAAAGCTGTAAATATTTGAAATAGTCACAAGATCCTGCAGCTCAGTTGATGAGAATATATAAAAGAAGGAAATCAGAAGAAACGGTGATCTGGCAGTAACATGGACAAGACCAAAGGTTAGACGTGGTTTTTTTTGCATCATTTGAATAGGCCTGAGGAGATTAACAGCCATTCCTAATCTCCGTGTTTACAGTCATGTGTTTTTGAATTATGAGGAGATTTGTGGTGACATTGTTGACACAGCCTTTTAACGGAAGGGAGTAGGGCAGGGGTGTGGTCAGGGCTTCTGTCAGTGCCCACAGCAAACAATGTCTATTTATCATAAGAGTGGTCGATCTACAATGAATGGTAACCATAATTTATGACAGAAACTAACACGACTTCCTCCAGTAAATTTTACAGAAACATTCCAAAGGATCATTAAAAAACAAACTCAGTCACTAAAAACAGTGGTCACCAAGCTTTTAGCAAAAGAATTAGCCAATCACTTCTACTCTTCCTGCACAAAGCATTATCACTACATACACGACCATTTTATTTGCTAAATAACTTGATGATCCAAATTTTCGATAGAGCAGTTAGTCCAGCATATATATGACAATTTAAAGTTGAAGATAATCATGTACAAAGAATGAGAAATCAGTAACAAATGAACTCCGATTCATCATTGCATTCAATCACTAACTGAGGACACATAAATCATCAGCACCCAAGCCTCTTAGTTCTGATTAGGCTCGTGGTTCTCATAGCCTACAACTGGATAGAGCTATTATGCCTATTTTCTTCCGATTACTGAAAGTGAAATTTCTTCATGGATGCCAGGAATTGCCAGCATGGAATTTTATAGGAGAAAAAAAGTAAAAAGGAAACAATTTTTCTAACTGGCATTTGGGGTGTTCAGCATAAAGCAAAACAGTCCAACTCTCAATATACCACAACAGTTGATGAGAAATCTTCAACCACCTGTTGATTTAATGAAATTTTAAATTATAATACTTGAACAAATATATCACAAATTGCTTCAAATAAATAATAAAATGAACTTCATATTTTTTTAAATAATAAAAAGACCAAAGAGCTGATTGTGGACTTCAGAAAGGGTAAGACGAGGGAAGACAAACCAATCCTCATAGAGGGATCAGAAGTGGAGAGAGTGAGGAATTTCAAATTCCTGGATGTTAATATCACCGAGAAGCTAGCTTTGTCCCAGCATACTGATGCAGCTGCAAAGCAGGCAAGACAGTGGCTATATGTATTTCATCAGGAGTTTGAGGAGATTTGGTTTGTCACCTAAAACACTCAAAAAATACTACAGATGTACAGAGCTTTCTGACAGGCTGCATCACCGTCTGGGATGTGAGGGGCTACTGCATAGGATCGTAGGAAGCTGCAGAGAGTTGCAAAATTAGTCAGCTCCATCATGGGTACTAGCCTCCATAGTATCCAAGACATCTTCAAGGTGCAGTGCCTCAGAAAAGCAGTTTGCATCATCAAGGACCCCTCAACACCCAGGACATGTCCTCTTCTCATTGTTACCATCAGGAAGGAGGTACAGAAGCTGGAAGGGGCACACTTCAGGATCAGCTTCTTCCCCCCCAGCCATCCAATTTCTAAATGGATATTGAACCCATGAACACCACCCCACTATTTTTTATTTATTTATGTATTTTCACTACTTATCTTAATGTACCTATTTAATATACAAATATATGCTTACTGTGATTCAGTTTTTATTTCTATATTTATCATGCATGGTATTGCACTGCTCCACAAATTTCGATGGAATAGCACTTTCAAATCAATGTCAAGTGAATATTCAAAATACCTTCCCTCACTTCACAAGTTTTGTAGAACTCTTCACCTCTTAGTTCAAATATTCCAGATTTGCATTTGCTTACAGTATATGGTGCAATCAATTTTGATTGAAATACAGTGTTTAGTTTGCATTCTGTGAACTATGATTAGATCTTATTAGGCAGCCTCTCGAGTTCAAGCATAACGAGCTTCTCCTCATACAGTGGGTTCAGAGGAGCTGAGATCTCCAAAGAGGGATCCACAGATTCTGCCTTGATCAAATGGGACGAGTGGATGATGTTATTGATCACTTCTTTAGCTCTTTGGCACATGGCCTCTGTGTGCTTCTACAGGAGAACTCAATGGCTTCCTGAATGTCCTTTCTCCAAGCTGATCATATGAAGGGTCTCAATTCGAAACATTAACTCTCCATTTCCTTCCCAGAATGCTGCCTGACCTGCAGAGTTCCTCCAGTGCTTTGTGTGTGGCCCATTTATTTTCTCCACTATCGTGGTAGATAGTATATCCCAACTTCTACATCACCCAATGTGAGTCCTGACATAGTACTGAAGTAGTGTCATTGCCACTGCAACATCAGTGAAAATACCGGGTGGTCAGCAAGGCCTATTCAGGACATGGATACACTGTCCAGTGTAGAGCCCATTCTAGGAACATGGATCAATGGAGCCCTTGCCAAGGCACCTAGATATACAGTATGAGTGTAAACAAAGAATCTTCCAATAAACCCCCAAGGCTTAGACAAGTTTACAGATACAATTTGAAATTGTAGACTTTCTATTAACCTATAATTCCTTAACTCATTGTTCATTCTGTGTTGCGTCATATGACGTAAGCAATCATGGTCGTTCCATGACCATGATTGCTCTTGGCAAAATTTTCTATGGATGTGGCTTGCTGTTACCTTCTTCTGGACAATGTCTTTACAACAGCCATTACCAATATGCTTCAGAGATTGTCTGCCTGATGTCGGTGGTCGCATAACCAGGACTTGTGATCTGCAGCAGCTGCTTGTACAACCATCCACTACCTGCTCTCGTGGCTTCACATGACCCTGATCGGGGGCTGGGGGGAGCTAAGTAGGTGATGCACCTTGCCTAAGGGTGACCTGCAGGCTAGCGGGGTGCCTTACACTTCCTTTGGTAGAGACATATCTCCACCCTGCTCCCTTTTAAATCATAAAGAGAATAAAACATATTCACCAGACTGATCGTTGGGATGACAGGACTGTTGTATGAGGAGAAATTGGGTCACATAGAAGAATAAGATCTAGTCGAAATTACAGAATTACAACAAAGGCTGACAGGCTGCAAGGCAACATTTTCAATATGGACAAAATATGAAATTCCTAAATTGGTTTATTATTGTTACATAACTCATTTTGCATGTCTTCATACAGATAATTTCATCACATAAATATATCAAAGCAGTATAAGGTAAAATAAGAACAGAATCCAGAATATAGTCTTGTAGTTACAGAAAAAGTATAGTGCAGGCTGGCAGTAAAGTGCAAAGCCATGGGACAGGTTGTGAAGTCAGGGTCCATATTATCTTACAAGAGGTCTGTCACAACTCTCTTCCAAGGACTCCTCATCTCATGTTATCAATATTTATTGTGTAGCCTGGGGCAAAGTACACACATGGGACAACAAATACTACTTTGGATTTTAATTCCTTTATCTGTTTTAGATGTTTAAGTGCCAGAAGAGGGTCGCAAAACAAAATGAATGAATTTACAACCAGCTCTTGCCATTACCATCTCAGTTTAACTTTCGATCCACACCTTTGTGTATGAACAGAATTGCGTATGCAGTATAAAAAATACCAGAACTAATAACGGTACTAATACGGTAGTGGCAATCCTTTCCTCACCATGCCCAGCACACTCTGGGAGGACCTCAATTCCAACGCCCTACCACATCTTCAGCAGAAAACAAAATGGTTCCCCCCCCCACTATCCCGCGCATGCATAATGACATCACCGTCTCTCTTAAAGGCACAGACAACTACTCTAGCATTACCCGGATGGATGCCTAAGTACACTTTTAACAATACTGAATAAAATCTGACAGTCACCTGGTTACATTCTCCCCTGCATTCAAGTAATTGTCCTCGATTACTCACTTACTACAAGGGTACTTTTAACCTCCTTAACTGATTCTCTAAAGAGAACTGAACTGAGCCTAGCCAGTCACGTTTCCGGTCCACCGTCTGTTCTTGCCCCAGCAAAGCATCCACGGGCAAGTGGGGATCCACCCCAAACAACAGACAGTAAGGCGAGCACCCGGAGGTTGCGTGAGGGGTCGCATTGTATGCATACACCAACTCAGGTAGATGTTCCGGCCTTCTGCGCTTCTTTTATGGGAGGCAACATATGCAACAAATCATGCATTGTCCTGTTGAAATGCTCGCACTGCGCGTTGCCAGTAGGATGATGAGGTGTGGTATGGCGGTTCTTTACCCTGTATAGTTTGCGAAGCTCCGCTATGACCTCACTCTCGAAGTTATGGCCCTGATCAGAATACAATCTCTCAGGGACACCATACTTTTTGAACCATTCCCTCAAGAGAACTCTTGCTGTGGTGTCCGCCTTTTGATCCCGAGTCGGAAATGTTTGGGTGAATTTAGTGAAAACGTCCGTGATCACTAAGACACTCTCACGCCCATCAGTTGCCGGCTCCAAAACAGTGAAATCTACAGCTACAACTTCAAGCGGCCTAGAAGCCAGTAATGACTTCATGGGAGGACAGATCCTAGGCTGCGACATCTTAGTTAGTACACAACGTGGACAATTTTTGACCCACTGTGCCACATCCTCATGTATGCCCACCCAAAAACATCGGCTTCTCAACAACTTGACTGACTGCAGAGTACTTTCTATGCCTTGATGGCCCATAGAGTCATGTACATAACACTTTGCTCCTCAAGCTGTTAGGTATCAGAAACTGGTAACACTCCCTAAGCTTCTCATCCTCAACTACCCTATACAGTAATCCTTTACGCTCCCTGATACTGTCCCAGTGCCTTAACAGAGACAAAACAGGTTTAGGCAGAGTTTTACGCTCCTGGCCACTCAGCTTCCTTTTCTGATCCCATAAGTCTCCTAGGACACCTAACACAGGGTCCTGCTGCTGAAAAGTACGCAAGTCTCCATTAGAATAACCTGGGAGGGTTGGAGTGTTCCCTTGCATTGGACCACTTACCTCACCAGTACCAGCTTCCCAGGCTCGAATTTGCTTAACCCTACAGCTGTTAAGACCAGTGGTAATCAGGACCGGGTCACGGGCAGTGCTGCGATTGATCAAACTACAGATCGCCACAGCCCCATCAAACTCCGCATCCTCTGAAGCAGGCTCAGGCTCCCCTGCAAATGGCTGCCTAGAGAGTGCATCAGCCACGGGATTGCTCCGACCCGGACGATACTGGACATCGAAGTCAAGCGCTGCGTAGACAAGTTGCTTACACTGGCTGATAACGTTCATGCCTACAATACATGGGACAGGGGGTTCGGTGCTAACAGGATCCCTGACTACTAGAAAACCACAGTTGGGTATCTTCATGCCCACTGCTTGAACTTCTAGCTCTGGATGCCCAAGGTAAGGAATATCAAGACCGTTTGCAGCTGTTAGCTTAAGCCAGCCAGCAGTGGACAACATACCCTCATCCTCTCCATTCAAGTGTTCTTGAAAGAACTGTTCGGTCAGGGTGCTTACCTGACTACCTGTGTCCAACAGACAACGGACAGCAACACCTGATACTTCAAGCTCCACAACTGGACATGTTCCTATGGCGCGTTGCAGCATACGGTCACGGGATAGCTGTACATTATCTGTACCTATGAGGTTCAGCCGAATTGCCCGACTCTCAACCTCTTGAGAGCAGGAGGATGCAGACTCCACTTCCCTTGCAGTCCGCTTGCGTGGGCAATTCTTGGCCAAATGCCCTCCCACCTGACACTGGAAACATATTGGTTGCCCATCTTCTGTGAACCTAAGCTGTAAATTATGTCCGCTGCTTGTAGCGTGTGTAAAATCCCTCTGTACAGTGAGATCTTTCACTGCTTGAGTCAATTCACAAAGGGCTTTGCCCTGCTCTGCGACCACTTTAAGGACGTCATCTAGTGTGACACTCAGATTCCCGAGCTTTAAGAATTGAGCATTGTGCCTGGCCACTGCTACACTTTGACTTTCCAAACCTTGTATTTCCCAGGAGCTCTTCTACGAGCCACAGACGAGCCTCCTCCCTCACTTCTATCATCGAGGACTCAGGGTGGCCCCGCACGAATCTGTGGAGCTCCCTTCTGAGGGAAGGGTCCCTGATCCCCTCTATAAATTGATCTCTTAGCACCACCCTCTCATTGATCACGGCATCAGGGGAGTGCTTCAGTAGCAAGTTTAGAGCTTGGGCTAGGGCATGTGAAAACTCTTACATCTTCACCCTCATGCTGTTTGCAACTGTAGAAGCCATGCCACATCTGGGGTGCACTACGCTTGTCTCTGAAAGCTTCCCTGAGGTAGGTGAACAAGTCATCAGCGCGGTCTTCCCCAGCATCACTGCGCATACGTGCTTCCTCTAAGGCTGCACCCTGAGCAGGGACATAACAAAGTCACACTGATCCTGGTCAGACTGATTTCTACCATGAAGTGCACGTTGTACTTCTTCAATAAAATCATCAACAGACCTCCCATCTTTCTCAACATCCCCCGTAAATGGAACAATGTGTCTTTCCCTTGGGACATATACATAGGACCTTCTGCTTAATTTATCTATGGTTGCCATGGCCTCATCATAATCTACTATGCAATTCACTAATTTGTTCATTCAGATCAAGTTCAACTGGTGTGTCCTCTGAGCGTGACATAATAGAACCTCAAGTCTTTAAAGTTTTCACAAGCCTGCAAAAGGGAGCTGCTGCTGTCCTTTGCTGCAAACGCGCTGGCTTCACGACCCACAGTTCCCTGGGTCCCCATCACCGCTCTGCATCCTGACATCAGTCGCTGACGTCCCGGCCCGTTCCCGAGGATCCAGCGCGCTCTCCATGAGGCAACAGGCTCTCTCCTTCCGCCGGACCGGAACTCGGTCCTGTCTTCACCACTACCGTATTAGGTATTGTATATTATACTGCATACCACAGTCAGAGACTCTCTAAACTGGCTTGGAATTAGTCCCATTCCTCGTACCAGATTTTGTAGCCTGGGGAAAAATACACACGCAGGACAACAAATACTTTTTTGGGTTTTAATTCCTTTGTCGGTTTTCGATGTTTAAGTGCCAGAAGAGGGTCGCGAAACAAAACGAACAGATTTACAACCAGTTCTTGCCATTACCATCTCAGTTTAACTTTCGATCCACACCCTCGTGTATGGACAGAATTGCGTATGCAGTATAAAAAATACCAAAACTAACACGGTACTAATTCAGTAAGGGAAATCCTTTCCTCACCATGCCCAGCAAACTCTGGGAGGACCTCAATTCCAACGCCCTACCACATCTTCAGCAGAAAGCAAAATGGTCCCCTCACTATCCCGCACGTGTGTAATGACATCACCGTCTCCCTTAAAGGCCCAGACAACTATTCTGGCGTTACGCGGAAAGTACACTTTTAACGATACTGAATAAGATCTGACGGTCGCCTGGTTACAATTGCTTATTTATTTATATTATTCCTTTTGCATTTGCACTGTTTATCATCTTCTGCACTCTGGTTGAACCCCCTATTTCAGCAGTTATTCATGGATTTTGCTATAGTTACTATTTTATAAATTTGTTGAGTATGCCCACAAGAAAATGAATCTCGAGGCTGTGTTTTGGTGATGCCTACATACTTTGATAGTAAAATTGACTTTGAACTTTGAACAGTTGTATAATAACAGTGGGATAGAGGCTATCCTTCAGCCTGGTGGTACATACCTTCAGGCTTTTGTATCTTCTGCCCAATGAGTGGAGGGAGAAGAGAAAATGACCAGGGTGGAAGGGGAGGCTGATTTCCGAGCTGTGTCTTATGGAAGCAGCTCTCTGCAGTTTGATATGGTTTTGTGCAGAATACTTACCTTCGCTTTCAGATTTTTAAAAGTAACTGGGGATTAAATTGGAAAACCCTTTCCTAATTTGTCCCTAATGGACTTTAATAATCAATGTTGAAGAACAATAAAGTATGATAGAAAATCTCAAAGAAAAATGCTGTCTATGCTTCATACTTTCAAACAAAGAGATTATTCAGATGCTAGAAATCCTGAGCAGTCCACATAAATTGCTTGAAGAGTTGAGGGGAATAAATAAACTCCGGCTTCTACCCTCTTCCTTTCTGATGTGGTAGTTAATGAGTTCACCCTAAAACACTCAGTTAGCTGCCCACACATGTGAAGAGTTTGTATATTGTACAAGTAGTGTTATTAATAAATATCAGTCAGATACCAAGAGGGATAACTGCACTATCCCTCAATATCAAACACAATATGGTGTCAGAAGTGGTTCATTGTCACTGAATTTGTGCTACAGATTGAGTGAGACCCCCAATAAGATAGAATTTGCAGCAGGTCTGTTCTTGTCCACGTTTATATGTGGGAGGTGTCCAGGGACCTGTCGGCCTGGACTGCCTATGCTAGTTGCTAACCGTGAGCTGAGATCTGGCCAGGGTTGACTAGGTAACATCTTCAGGCTGTACCCAGAAATGGATACATTGTAATAATCTGTGGGCCACTAGCCTGGGGAAGTGCACAGAGACACAGACTCAGCAGGGAAGTCAGTCAAACTCTCAGGGAGAGAGTAGAAAAAGATTTTTGTAGTCCAAATAAATAAAATAATAGATAACCAAACAGGAAAATGGAGCAAATACCTGCAGTACCTACATCTGCTTACCTAATAAAGCCCCTAAAGACATTTGATTTTGATTTCTCTGAATCAGGGGACTTTCAGAGGTGACTCAGAGGCTCTGAGAGATTTAGGGTTATAAGCAATCTCAGCCAGGCTTCAAAAGAGCATCAAGTAAGCACACTGATATACTGCATGGGTGACAAAGCAGATGACATCATGGGTGGATTAGGACCAAAATGCTCAGAAAAAGGAGTACAAAACAGTGTGGGACAAATGCAAACAATATTTCACAGGAAAGCAAAATGTGATGTATGAGAGGTAACAAGATGCAGTCAGAAAGATGACAGAAAGAGGTGATAGAACTCCCTGTACTGACTATCTTGCTGGCAAACGTGCAGTCGCTGGTGAATAAAATTGATGATCTCAGAGCCAGGGTGCTGAATCAGAGGGCCATTAGGACCGCGTGTGTCCTTTGTTTCACGGAATCCCGGTTAACCCCTTCCGTACCGGATGCAGTGATTCAGATCAACAGGCTTACTATACACTGTCAGTATAGATCTACAGAGTCTCTCAAAAGCAGAGGTGGAGGAGTATGCCTCATGATCAACTCTTCTTAGTTCACCAATGTATCAGTGCTGTCCCAATTCTGCTTACCAGACCTGGAATATCTAGCAGTAAAGTGCCATCCTTTTTACCTACCACTGGAGTTCTCTGGGGTCATTCTGGTAGCAGTTTACATTCCACCTCAGGCCAATGTCAAGCAGGCTTTAGATGATCTGAGTAATGGGATCAACATGCACGAAACAACGCACCCTAATGCCTTCACCATCATTTTGGGAGATTTTAACCAGGCCAGTCTGAAAAAACCACTGAGCAATTACCATCAACAGATCACTTGCAATACCAGAGGAAACAACACACTGGACCATCGCTACACCACCATCAAGAACACCTGCCATGCTTTTCCATGCCATCATTTCACGAAGTCTGATCATCTAGCTGTGCTTCTACTCCCTGAGTATAGGCAGAGACTGAAGACTGCAGCACCAGTAGTGAGGACCAAGAGGACCAAGGGAAGCATAGGAGCACCTACAGGACTGCTTTGAATCAGTGGACAGGACTGTATTCAGGGATTCATCTTTGAATCTGGATGAGTATGCGGCAATTGTTACCGACTTTATTAAAAGGCTGTGTGGATGAGTGTGTGCCTACAAATACTTACTGTACATTCCCAGACCAAAAGTCATGGATGAATCAGGAGGTACGTCATCTGCTGAAAGCTAGATCTGTGGCATTCAAGTCTGGAAACCCAGGCTTGTACCAGAAAACCAGGTTTGATTTGCAGAGGGCTATTTCAAGGGTGAAGAGACAATTTTGAACGAGGTTGGAGGCAATATCAGATGCACAGCAACTCTGGCAGGGTCTGCAAGACATTACTTACTATAAAGTGAAACCCAATAGTATGAATGGCAGCGATACTTCACTACCAGATGAACTCAACACCATCTATGCCCGTTTTGAAAGGGAAAACACAACTACAGCTGTGAAGATCCCTGCTGCACCTGATGACCCTGTGCTCTCCGTCTCAGAGGCCGATGTTAGACTGTCTTTAAAGAGAGTGAACCCTTGCAAGGTGGAAGGTCCCGACGGAGTACCTGGTAAGGCTCTGAAAACCTGTGCCAGCCAACTGGCGGGAGTATTCAAGGATATTTTCAAACTCTCACTGCTAGGGGCAGAAGTTCCCACTTGCTTCAAAAAGGCAACAGTTATACCTGTGCCTAAAAAGAATAATGTGGGCTGCCTTAATGACTATCACCCGATAGCACTTAGAACGACAGTGATGAAATGCTTTGAGAGGTTGATCCTGACTAGACTGAACTCCTGCCTCAGCAAGGACATGGACCCATTGCAGTTTGCCTATTGCCACAATAACTCAATGGCAGACACAATCTCAATGGCTCTCCACACGGCTTTAGACCTAGACAACACAAACGCTTACGTCAGGATGCTGTTTATCGACTATAGCTCAGCATTTAATACAATCATTCCACAATCCTGATTGAGAAGTTGCAGAATCTGGGCCTCTGTACCTCCCTCTGCAATTGGATCCTCGAATTCCTAACTGGAAAACCACAATCTGTGTGGATTGGTGATAACATTTCCTCCTCGCTGACGATCAACACTGGCACACCTCAGGGGTGTGTGCTTAGCCCACTGCTCTACTCTCTATATACACGTGACTGTGTGGCTAGGCGTAGCTCAAATACTATCTATAAATTTGCTAATGATACAACCATTGTTGGTAGAATCTCAGGTGGTGACGAGAGGGTGTACAGGAGTGAGATATGCCAACTAGTGAAGTGGTGCCACAGCAACAACCTGGCACTCAATGTCAGTAGGACAAAAGAGCTGATTGTGGACTTCTGGAAGGGTAAGACGAAGAAATACATACCAATTCTCAGAAAGGGGGATCAGAAGTGGAGGGAGTGAACAGCTTCAAGTTCCTGGGTGTCGCGATCTCTGAGGATATAACCTGGTTCCAACATATCGATGTAGTTATAAAGAAGGCAAGACAGCGACTATACTTCATTAGGAGTTTAAAGAGATTTAGTAAGTCGACAAATACACTCAAAGACTTCTATAGTTGTACCATGGAGAGCATTCTGACAGGCTGCATCACTGTCTGGTATGGAGGGGCTACTGCACAGGACCGAAAGAAGCTGCAGAGGTTGTAAACCTAGTCAGCTCCATCTAGGGCACTAGCCTACAAAGTACCCAGGACATCTTTAGGGAGCAGTGTCTCAGTCCATTATTAAGGACCTCCAGCACCCAGGGCGTGCCCTTTTCTCACTGTTACCATCAGGTAGGAGATTCAGAAGCCTGAAGGCACACACTCAGTGATTCAGGAACAGCTTCTTCCCCTCTGCCATCCGATTCCTAAATGAACATTGAAGCTTTGGACACTACCTCACTTTTTTAAAAAATATATAGTATTTCTGTTTTTGCACATTTTTTAATCTATTCAATAGACGTAATTGATTTACTTGTTTATTTATGATTACGTTTTATTTTTTTTATTATTATTATTTTCTTTCTGCTAGATTATGTATTGCATTGAACTGCTGCTGCTGCTAAGGTAACAAATCTCATGTCACATGTCGGTGATAATAAATCTGATTCTGTTAGTAGAGCTCAGCTCAAACAAAGCAGACAAGCTAAACATGTCCAACTGCAGAAGATGTGGCAAGTCTCCCTTCCACGTCAAAGAGCTCCGCCCAGCAAAAGAAGTGGAAATCACAATCATAGTCATAATCATAGTCATACTTTATTGATCCCGGGGGAAATTGGTTTTCGTTACAGTTGCACCATAATAATAAATAGTAATAGAACCATAAATAGTTAAATAGTAGTATGTAAATTATGCCAGTAAATTATTAAATAAGGCCCAGACCAGCCTATTGGCTCAGGGAGTCTGACCCTCCAAGGGAGGAGTTGTAAATGCCAACAATACAATAGAGTTGGCCATGATAAAAGCCAGTGTCACTCAAAAATAGTTCTTTCGGAGGTCAAGGAAGACCATGATTCAGATGAAGGGAGCACTTTCCTTTGGGCTCTAGATTCAAATAAACAAGGCTGGTGTTCTGCAGTTCAGTTGCAAGATGAGGCAGTGATGTTCAAAATGGACACTGGGGCAGATGTCACAGCCGTCCCTGAACGTTTGTTCACAAAGCTGGCAAAGAAAACAGGTATTACACTGAACCTAACAAAGAAGGTGGTCATGGGGCCGGGGAAACACAAGCTCAGTGTGAAAAGAATGTTTACTAATTCCATCCATTAAAATGAGCAACAGTTAAAAGAGGTTGCCTGTGTTGTTCAGAATCTCTCTTCGGCACTATTGAAAGGTTGAACCTCATTGCAAGGTTGCTCACAGACCTGGGGGTACTGAAAGAAGAGTTTCTTATCCAACTGAGGCCAGGAGTGATGCTCTACACTCTGACCTCAGCAAGGAGCATACCAGTCCCATTGATGAACAAAATGAAAGCTGAACTTGAGAGAATGGAGGCGCTTGACTTCATGACTGGAGTGAATGGACCTACTGATCAGTGTGCGGGCATTGTTCCTGCTCCCAAGCCAGATGGCGCAGTGAGGATCTGTGTTGACCTAACAAAACTGAGTAATGCAGTGAGGTGGGAGAAGCTTATTCTGCCCTCTGTGGAGCATACATTGGGTATGCTGGGTGGAGCAAAGTTCTTCACCAGACTAGATGGAATCTTAAGATTCTGGTAGATCTGCTTAGCTCCTGAGTCACAGAAGGTCACAAACTTTATCACAACATATAGACGCTATGCCTTTTGGCATCTCATCAGCCCCTGAGGATGAACCAATTATTGGAGGGACTGGAAGGAGTGGTCTGCCACATGGGTGAAATACTCGCCTTCGGCAGCTCATGACAAAAGAGTGGAAGCTGCCTTGGAGAAACTGAGACAGGCTGGAATCACCCTGAACAAAAAGAAATGCAAATTTGCAAAGTTGGAGGTGAAGTTCTTAGGCCACCAGCTGTCCTCAGAGGGAGTGCAACCAGATTCAGACAGAGTGGCAGGGGTTCAGAACATGGAACAACCTACAAACGTATCAGAGATCCACAGCTTCCTTGGGCTGATAAACCAGCTGGGAAAGGTCATTCCAGATTAGGCACAGAAACCAAAGCCATGACATCACCTCCTCTCTCAGAGAAACCGAAACATACCACAGGAGACACCGTTCTCATCACTTAAAGCAGACCCTATCTCCCCGCCAACATTTGCTTTCTTTGATCCAAATAAAGCAACCAAGGTCTCAGCAGACACCTCTTCCTCTGGCCCGGAGTAGTGCTCGTGCAAAACTGCAGTGCTGTATGGAAATCAGTAGCATACGCATCAAGAGCTCTGCTCCCACTGAACAGCCTTATGCCCAAATTGAAAAGGAGACGCTGTCTGCCGTGTGAGTGTACGAACGCTTCAGCTGCCACTTGACAGGCACTAAACTCCTACTTGAAACACACCACAAGCTATTTGTTTGCTTCCTCAGCTTGAAACACTTGTAAGACTTACCTCCATGTCTGCAAGGATACGTGAGAGCTTCCCTGCATCACGGAGTAAATTGGAAGAGATTCTCGCTGAGTTGAAAAATGACCAAATCTGCAGCAAGGTCATGCAATACTGTGGGCATGGGTAGCCATCTGTTCCAAAAAGAGCTCATTGACTCAGACGTTACTGGTGCCATTCTTGATGCTAAAGGGCTCTAGACTCGTTATTCCTGCTCCAAAGCATGCCAAGATCATCAGTCAAATCCACCAAGCGCATCAAGGCTTTGAAAAATGTCACCCAAAAGCAAGGCAATCCATGTGGTGGCCTGGTCTAAGCACACAGATTATGTAAAGCAATGTGAAGCATGCAGGAAACTGCACAAAAATCATGCTGAACCTCTCTGACACACAATGTTCCTAGAATTTCCATGGGAATTTGCAGGCATGGACATTTTCCAGCTGAAAAGAGACAAATTCCTTCTCACTGTGAATTGCCACTCACAGGATGTTGAGGTGTCCAAGCTGTCCTTTACATCCTCAGCATCAGTTATACAACGCCTGAAAGCTGCATTCGCTCACCATGGAATACCAGAGACTCTCGCGTCAGACAAGAGTCTGCAATTCAGCTGCTCAGAATTCAAAGCCTTTGCTGGGGACGGAGCTCAAACACCAGACACGCAGTCCACAGTACCCACAATGCAAATGGAGAAGTGGAAAGAGCGGTGCAAATTGCTGAGAATCTCTTGCTAAAGACAAAAGACACCTATAAAGCATTGCTAGCTTATCGCTCCATGCCGCTTGTGAATGGCTATGGTCCATCAGAGCCGTCAGTGGGCTGGAGACCGAGAACGAGCCAGCCCGTTCTTCCTTCCCGTCTCCAACCTCACTTATCAGACTCAGACAAAGTGAGAAATATTGAGAGAACACAGCGTGAGAAAGCCAAGAGCATGCATGATCTCAGACACAGGCCTAAACCTTTGTGGCTGCTCAGGAGTGGTGAAGCTATTTGGGTTTCAGGCCAATTCACCAAAGGAACAATAGTCATAGAAACATAGAAACATAGAAAATAGGTGCAGGAGTAGGCCATTCGGCCCTTCGAGCCTGCACCGCCATTTATTATGATCATGGCTGATCATCCAACTCAGAACCCAGCCTTCCCTCCATACCCCCTGACCCCTGTAGCCACAAGGGCCATATCTAACTCCCTCTTAAACATAGCCAATGAACTGGCCTCAACAGTTTGCTGTGGCAGAGAATTCCACAGATTCACCACCCTCTGTGTGAAGAAGTTTTTCCTAATCTCGGTCCTAAAAGGCTTCCCCTCTATCCTCAAACTGTGACCCCTCGTTCTGGACCTCCCCAACATCGGGAACAATCTTCCCGCATCTAGCCTGTCCAATCCCTTTAGGATCTTATACGTTTCAATCAGATCCCCCCTCAATCTTCTAAATTCCAACGAGTACAAGCCCAGTTCATCCAGTCTTTCTTCATATGAAAGACCTGCCATCCCAGGAATCAATCTAGTCATTGATCACAAGGTGAAATCAGGCAGAAGAGGCGTGTGCTTGTACACATTCAAAGTCCACGAAAGTTAGAAGAAGAAATAGAGTGGTCCAATCCTTATGACGAGGTCCACATACCTGTGGTGGATGCGCTGTTTCAAGAATCTCCATCCACACCAGCACTTTGCTAAGCCATGGCTGCTTACATGCCCCACCCCAGAGATGTACTCCACAGCTTAATAGCTTATGGCAAGTGATTAAAGAGGCAGACTAATCTTCTCACTTTGCCAGAGTATTCAAGTAGTCTACCCTAACCTCCGTTAGATGTTGCGTTTTTTTAAAAAGAGCTCTAATGTTGAAAACACTTCACAAAATGAGACTCTTCCAAGAAAAAAAAAGAGGAATTGCTGAAAAAAGGAAGAAAACAAAACAAGAAGCAGTTATAATATTGACAATTCTTTTTTATGGTTACGCAAGGAGTATGAATTACATACTATGGATGAAGTGAACTGAATCATGCAATTTCAGCAACTATAATTTCAATGCAGTTCAAGAGACAAGAAGTAGATAACTAGTTTTTGTAATAAAGGGAGATGTTGTGGCAGTTAATGGGTTAGTCCTATGCCACTCGGTTAGCCGCACGCACATGGGAGTAATTCACCGACCGTACAAGCAATGTTATCAATAAAGTTCATTTGAACACCCTGCATGCTGGCTTCTGGGTGTCTCTCTGCACACTCCCTCAATAACAAACACAACACGTTCCTGATGAAGGGTCTTGGGGAGAAATGTCAACTGTTTATTCCTCTCCATAGGTGCTGCCAGACCCCAAAAGTTTCTCCAGCATTTTGTGTGTGCTGTGTCATATCTACCTTAAGAATTTTCTCAGAATCAAGTTTATTATCACGGGTATGTGTCGTGAAATTTGTTAACCTAGCATGAGCAGTTCAATGCAATACATAATATAGAAGAAAAAAATAAATAAGTAAGTAAATCAATTACAGTATATGTATATTGAATAGATTAAAATCGTGCAAAAACAGTAATGATATATATTAAAAAAGTGAGGTAGTGTTCAAAGGTTCAATGTCCATTTAGCAGTTGGATGGCAGAGGGGAAGAAGCTGTTCCTGAATCACTGAGTGTGTGCCTTCAGGCTTCTGTACCTCCTACCCGATGGTGACAGTGAGTAAAGGGCATGCCCCGGGTGCTGGAGGTCCTTAATAATGGACACTGCCTTTCTGAGACACTGCTCCTTGAAGATGTCCTGGGTACTTTGTAGGCTAGTACCCAAGATGGAGCTGACTAAATTTACAGCCCTCTGCAGCTTCCTTCGGTCAATTTGATCGAGTTTCAAAGAGGTGCAAAACTGTAGCAAAATAACAAAGTTTAGGACTCTGAAATGAGCTAAATAGCCACGTGGGTTAGATTAAAAGATGCGAAATGGTGAAAACTGCTTAATGCCGAGTTCACGTCAGGAGTTTGGTTCAAGCACATGCATCTAGCTTAAAGGGAATGAATAGAAACTGAGTGTTTCCAATCCTTTCTGCTTGTTTTCATATTTCCAGCACTGTGTATTTTACTTCACTTGACTTTTCACCGCAATATTATCAGTCAATGTAGATGTAGCTATGTACAATCTACAGCTCTGCCTTTAATACCATCATTCCAAATAAACTGGTTCCTAAGCTCCGGAATCTGGGCCTTAGCACTCAGATCTGCAGCTGGATCTTCAACTTCCTCACAGACAGGACCCAGACTGTAAAAATAGGGGATGAGCTCTTCTCTACAATCACTCTGAGCCGGTACCGGTGCCCCACAAGGCTGTGTACTCAGCCCCCTGCTGTACACCTATGTTTGTGTAGCCAAGTTTCCATCAAACTCAATATATAAGTTTGCTGATGACACAACAATTGCAGGCCGTATCTCGGGTAATGATGAGTTTGAATACAGAGAGGAAATTAAGAACCTGGTGGCATGGTGCGAAGACAATAACCTATCCCTCAACGTCAGCAAGATGAAGGAATTGGTTGTTGACTTCAGAAGGAGTAGTGGACCGCATGACCCAATTTACATCAGTGGTGCACAAGTGGAACAGGTCAAAAGCTTTAAGTTCCTCGGGGTCAATATCACAAATGACCTGACTTGGTCCAACCAAGCAGAGTTCACTGCCAAGAAGGCCCACCAGTGCCTACACTTCCTGCGAAAACTAAAGAAATGTGGCCTGTCCCCTAAAACCCTCACTAATTTTTATAGATGCACCGTAGAAAGCATTCTTCTAGGGTGCATCACAACCTGGTATGGAAGTTGTGCTGTCCAAGACCGAAAGAAGCTGCAGAAGATCGTGAACACGGCGCAGCACATCACACAAACCAATCTTCCGTCCGTGGACTCACTTTACACCGCACACTGTCGGAGCAGTGCTGCCAGGATAATTAAGGACACGACCCACCCAGCCAACACACTTTTTGTCCCTGTTCCCTCCGGGAGAAGGTTCAGGAGCCTGAAGACTCGTACAGCCAGATTTGGGAACAGCTTCTTTCCAACTGTGATAAGGCTACTGAATGGATCCTGACCCAGATCTTGGCCGTGCCTTCCAAATATCCAGACTTGCCTCTCGGTTTTTGTTTGCAGTACCTTACTTCCCATTTTTCTATTTTCTATTTATGATTTATAATTTAAATTTTTAATATTTACAAATTTTAACTATTTTAATATTTTTAATATTTAATATTTGTAATCCAAGGAGTGTGAAGCGCAGAATCAAATATCGCTGTGATGATTGTACATTCTAGTACCAATGGTTTGGTGACAATAAAGTATAAGGTATATACTCAGATGGATTAAGCAGTGAGACGGGGTTGTGGTTTGATTCCTGCCTGCAGATTGCAGAGCTGCCACCGGATGGCGCACGAACGCAGACTCCAACACCGCCCCGCAGTGTGCCTGGAATTCTGCGTCCCACGATTCATGAGATCCCTTCACTTGAGATTTTCCGTGGACGTCGTGGCCTGCAACAGAAGTTCCGGGTGGGAGCGACATGGCGTTACCGGAGCCAGGAGGAAACGCGCTGCAAAACGCCATGAAGATGGCGCGGGTCGCCATTCAACTGGACACGGAGAGCCGGCGGAAGGTAAAATAATATCACAGATGGCAAGGGTCAGATTGTCAGCGAGCGGAGTCGGAGTGGCTCCCAGAATAACAACTGGACTCGTTTCCACGGGCGGTGAGTGGAGTGGGAGAGAGGATCGAGGGGAGGGAGGCGGAGAGGGAAGAGGAGGAAAAGGGGTGGAGTAAGGAGAGAAGGTAGGGTGGGGAGGGAGAGGAGGAGGGTGGGTGGGGAGGGAGAGGGAACTGTGAGGGGAGGGAGCGGGAGAAGGACAAGTTGAGAAGGAGGGATAAAGGGGAGGAGGAAGAGGTGGAAGGATTGAGGGGCGGTGGTGTCAGGGAGGGCGGGTCGAGGAGAGGAGATAAAGAAGGGAGCTGTAGGGACAGATGTGGAGAGAGTGTGGGGTAAGGAATATAGTGAAGACTCTCTGAATAATTTATAAATGGCTTTTTACCCTCTGCCGATGGATTTCTGAATGGTCCATGAACACTACCTCATTTTTTCCTTTTATTGCACTATTTTTGTAACTGGTAATAATTTTTATGACTTTGTACTACTCCTACAAGACGACAAATTTCACATCATTTAAGTCAGTGATAATAAATCTGATTCTGAGTAGGGTGGTTGTAAGGGATGGAAGGCAAGAGGCAGAGGAGGTGTAGGGTTGGGTGGAAAGTAGAGAAGATGTGGTGTGGACAAAGGTGATGGGGAAGGTTTAAATTGGAATGGGTGGGTCAGAAATTAGGTGTAAAGAATTTAGGACAGTGGAGGAGTGAGGGATTAACAATGTGGGAGGTTCTTCCCTTTTATGGCTGTTGGCAGTCCAATTTAAAGGTGCATTACTGCCACCAACTGGACTGGAGTGTGGTAAAAAGAATTGGGAAATAAAACCGTAACTAGTTCTTTATTAAATGAAAGTTAAATCATCCCAAAAATCCCTTTAGATTGTAGGTAATGAAGGATGATACTGTGAATTAAATTAAAGTTATTCCCATAATTTAGTTTCTAAATGGAAACTATCAATCCCTAAACGCAGCGAAGCCTGCATTTGATTTCTTTCAATTATATATGCAGTAATGGTATATGTTCAACTGTTTCATAATGCTGACAAAATGTATACAACCCAAAATGATGTTCTCCTACAAGATGGAAGAATTACTTAAGTATGGAATGCCCAATTTTAAGTCGTGTCAAAATAATTCCTTCCCTTCTTGTTTTATCCCTTCTCCCATAAACCCAACAGTTTAAAGGTGTCTGTAAAGATGTCTTCCCTTATGCCCATTATCACACAAATCTTGCCACAACCCCCTAATTCTTAACCCTACCAACCTTTTAGCTTCTGATTTGCTAAGCGGGAGGTCTATATCCACTGTTGAACTTTTAACAGCTTTCTTAGCTAAACAGCCAACCCACTCATTCCCCTCAACACCTCAATGTGCAGGGATCCATAAGAAGCAAACATCTAAACCAACACCTTGTATGTGAAATAATGTTTGATGAGCTTCCAACAGTAAATCTGACCTACTGCTCGAATGACCTGTTTTAAGACTCATCAAAACTGAAAAGAAATCTGAACAAATTGCAACTTTACTTGGTCAAAATTCCTCCACCCACTTTAAACCTAAAATTACGGCAACCAGTTCTGCTGTATATACTAATAAATGGTTAGTAAGATGTGGGAGGTTGGAGATGTGACGGAAGGAAGAAAGAATAGACCTCGATTACCTGAGCTATGAATCAGCTGTCTCCTAAGTAATTAACAGATAGAAAATGTTTTAATTTAGAAGTAAATGTCATCCTACAATATGTTTAAGAATTTGCTAAGGCAGTTTTTTCAATGAAATGGAGTAACTCCATTGTAATGCAAAACCTGAATACAAACCCATTGTTAAAAATAATTTAGAGGCTAAAGTTTTCTGTGAGGTAATCACATTCTCAGGAAATAGGCAAAAAACGATTTGTGCTGTCACCTGAAATGCTGGCAGAGATTCTCTGTACATGTAATGATTGTGTGTGTTAAACATTTGTAAATCTCTTTTCTCAAGTCTTGTTGAGAATGTGGTTGCTTTGTCTCCAGCACTGGACATCTTCCCCATCAATTTTGCACTGGTGGTAATTCAATGCGTGGCTATTTGAAATAAAGGTAAAATAGATTCAAGTTGCACTTGTTATTAAAATGTGTATGCAATATACAACCCCGAGATTCATCTTCCCACAGGCAGCCAAGAAACAAAGAAACACCATGGAACCCGTTCAAAGAAAACATCAAACACCCAACATGCAAAAAAAGAACAAATTGCACCAACAACAAAAAGCAAGCAAAAAAAAAACACAGGCTAGCTGCAAGGTGATAGGTGAAGCCAGGTAGGTGGGAAGGGTCAAGGACTGGAGAAGAAAGAATATGATGGAAGAGGAGAGTAGACAAAGGGAGGAAGTGACCTGGTGGCAGGTGAGAGGAAGTGAAAGGTCAGAGTGAGAAATAGAAAAAGGTTGGGGGAGGGGGAGTTGTTCATCGGAAGGAGAAATCAATATTCATGCGATCATGGAGGCCACCTAGATGGAATCTAAGGTGTTGGTCCTACACACTGAGGGTGGTCTCATCTTGGGAAAAGAGGAGCCCGTGGATCAACACATCAGAATGGGAATCATTATTCAAATGTTTGCTTACCGAGATGTCCTGCTTGTGTCTGGTGGCCACAATCTAACCTTGTCTAAAGATACTACAATGTATTGATCCTTCAACTCCTAGGATGATAAGAACAAGGAGAAAAATGTTAGTAAATGCAGTGAAATAAATTATTTTTAAAAATTGGAAAAGTGGTCTGCATCCAGTACAAGGTTTGCAAATGACTCTATTGATTATAAATATAACAGCTATGTTACTCATAGTAACAGACCACCTTATTGGGGAAGTTGGGGCTCGTTGTCTGTCTGTTGGAGGCCCGAAGCCCTTCCTGAGTTGAAACACTGTGTGCATGAGGGATGAAGAGGGCTTGTTTTGCTGTTGTTCTTTTGTTGCTGTGTTGTTCTGAGCTTTGTGGTTGTGCTAAATTGGTGCTGGAATGTGTGGTGACACTTGCACATCCTTGTTAATGCAAACAACACATGTTTCAATGAAAAATGTGATTAATTGAATCTGAATGTGGATTATTTTAGTTAATTAGATTATGAAGACATGTCCCCTTTTATTGTCATTTAGTAATGCATGCATTAAGAAATGATACATTATTTCCTCCAGTGTGATATCACAAAACACAGGACAAACCAAGACTGAAAAAACTGACAAAACCACACAATTATAACATATAGTTACAAACAGTGTAACAATACCATAACTTGATGAAAAAAATCTGTGAGCACAGTAAAGTTCAAAGTCTCTCAAATGTCCCACATCTCACGCAGGCGGGAGAAGGAAGAAAAACTCTCCCTGCCATGCTGACCATAATCTGACGCTGCGTCATCCGAAAACTTCGAGCTCTGATCAGCTCTCCGACACCGAGTACTGAGTGGCATCTCTGCCAAACGATTCGACCTCCTTCTCGGTTGCCAAAAGCAGGCAAGGCCGAGGATTTTGAGGCCTACTCTCCGAAAGATTCCTGACCACACAGTAACGACAGCAGTGGACAAGCGTTTCAGAAATTACTCCAGATGTTCCTCTGTGCTTTCACGTCCATTCTCCATCAAATCAGAATTGTCCACGGCCCCTATTTAACAGATAAGACATCATTTTTCACCGGAGAGCTGCGCACACGCAGCACGCTGTCATCTTCTCCTCCCGCCTAATTATTATTGAAATAAACATACATTTAAATACCAGGGTAGTTTTGTAATTAGGGTTTGTTCCTAGTCGAAAATGGTCATTGAGTCTATGTGTATTCAGTGAGTATTTTTACTGGGGGAAGTGTCTTGTATAAAAATGAACCGTTCTGATAATGGGGCAAAGACAAAACACCTAGTAACTCATTCGAGATTTGGTTTGAAAGGGAAAAGAAAACTTCAGCTATGAGAATCCCTGCAGCATCCGGTGACCCTGTGATCTCTATCTCAGAGGCCAAAGTCGGAAAGTCTTTCAACAGGGTGATCTCTCATAAGGCCCCGATGGTGTACCTGGTAGGGCTCTGAAAACCTGTGCCAACCAACTGGCAGGTGTGTATAAAAACATTTTTAATCTTTCGTTGCTACAGTTTGAAGTTCCCACCTGCTTCAGAAGGGCAACAATCATACCAGTGCACAGGAAGAGCAGGGTGAGATGCCTTAACGACGATCGTCCAGTAACGCTCGCATCTGCTGTGATGAAATGCTTCGAGAGGTTGATTATGGCTAGAATCAACTCTTGCCTAAGCAAGGACCTGGACCCACTGCAATTTGCCTATCTCCACAATAGGTCTACAGTGGATGCAGTCTTATTGGCTTGTCATGTGTTCTTGGATCGCCTGGATAATACTAATACATCAGGCTACTGTTCATTGACTATCAGTAAGAATTGACCACAATCTTTCCTGCAGTTCTCATCAAACTGTGCAGCTCCAAAACCTGGGCCTCTGTACTTCCCTCTGCAACTGGATCCTCGCCTTCCTTACTGGAAGACAACAGTCTGTGCGGATTGGAAATAACATCTCCACCTCATTGATAATCACTACTGGCGCACCACAAGGATGTGAGCTGAGCCCACTGCTCCACCCTCTCTACACCCATGACTGTGTGGCTAGGCAGAATTCAAATGATATCTATAAATTTGCCGACAACACAATTATTGTTCGCAGAATTTCAGATGATGATGAGAAAGCATATAAGAGAGAGAGCGATCATCTGGCTGAGTGGTCACTGTTTAGTAGATGCACCTTTGGTAGCAATTACAGTCTTGAGTCTGTGTACGTAAGTCTCTAACAGCTTTGCACATCTGAACACTATAATTTTTCCCCACTCTTTACAAAACTGCTCAAGCTCTGTCAGATTGCATGGGGATTCTGCGCGAACAGTCCTCTTCAAGTCCAGCCACAAATTTCATTTGGATTGAAGTCTGGACTCTGACTTGGTCACTCCAGGATATTAACTTTGTTGTTTTTAAGTCATTCCTGTGTAGCTTTGGCTTTATGCCTGTGGTCATTGTCTTGCTGGAAAACAAATCTTCTCTCAAGTCGCAGTTCTCTTGCAGACTGCATTAGGTTTTCCTCCAGGATTTCCCTGTATTTTGTTGCATTCATTTTACCCTCTACTTTCACAAGCCTTCCAGGGTCTGGTGCACTGAAACATCTCCACAGCATGATGCAGCTACAGCCGTGCTTCACAGTAGGGATGGTGTGTTTTTGATGATGTGTGGTGTTTGGCTTTCACCAAACATAGCATTTAGTCTGATGGCCATAAAGCTCAATTTTGGTGTCATCAGACCATTGAACCTTCTTCCAGCCGACTTCAGAGTCTCCCACATGCCTACTGGTGAATTCTAGCTGAGATTTTTGTGAGTGTTTTCAACAGTGGCTTTCTCTTTGCCACTCTCCCATAAAGCTGCGACAGATGAAGCACCTGAACAACAGTTGTTGTACACTCAGTCTCTCCCATCTCAGCCATTGAAGCTTGTAACTCCTCCAGAGCTGTCATAGGTCTCTTGGTGGTCTCCCTCACTACTCCCCTTCGTCCACAGTCACTCGGTTTTTGAGGACAGCCTGCTCTAGGCAGACTTACAGCTGTGCCATATTCTTTCCATTTTTTGATGATTGACTTAACTGTACTCTGAAGGATATTCAATAACTTGGAAATTTTCTTGTATCCATCTCCTGAATTGTGCTTTTCAATAACCTTTTCACAGAGTTGCTTGGAGTGTTCTTTTGTCTTCATTGTGAATTTTTTGCCAGGATACTGACTCACCAGAATTTAGCCCTTTCAGATACGGTTGTATTTTTACTACAGTCAATTGAAACACCTTGACTGCACACGTTGATCTCCATTTAACTAAGTACAGATGTCCCCCACTTTACAAAAGTTCACTTTACGCCACTTCGCTTTTACGAAAGACCTACATTAGTACCTGTTTTCACTAACCAAAAGAAATCCAAAGGGGATTTTTGCTTTTATAAAAAAAAGCACCGCTTTAGGGCCGCAGACAGTCCTTCCAGGTGAGCCGACACTTCACCTGAGAGTCGGCTGAGGTGATATACTGTGTCCAGTGCTCCCGATGTGGCCTTCTATATATTGGCAAGACCCGACGCAGACTGGGAGATCATTTCACTGAACACCTACACTCTGCCCGCCAGAGAAAGCAGGATCTCCCATTGGCCACACATTTTAATTCCACGTCCCATTCCCATTTTGATATTTCTATCCACGGCCTCCTCTACTGTAAAGATGAGGCCACACTCAGGTTGGAGGAACAACACCTTATATTCCGTCTGGGTAGCCTCCAACCTGATGGCATGAACATTGACATCTCAAACTTCCGCTAATGCCCCACCTCCCCCTCGTACCCCATCCGTATTTATTTATATACACACATTCTTTTTCTTTTTCTCCCTCTGTCCCTCTGACTATACCCCTTGCCCATCCTCTGGGTTTTACCCCCCCTCCCACTTTTCTTTCTCTCTAGGCCTCCTGTCCCATGATCCTCTCATATCCCTTTTGCCAATCAACTGTCCAGCTCTTGGCTCCATCCCTTCCCCTCCTGTCTTCTCCTATCATTTTGGATCTCCCCCTCCCACTCCCACTTTCAAATCTCTTACTATCTGTTCTTTCAGTTAGTCCTGACGAAGGGTCTCGGCCCGAAACGTCGACTGTACCTCTTCCTAGAGATGCTGCCTGGCCTGCTGCATTCACCAGCATTTTTTGTGTGTGTTGCTTGAATTTCCAGCATCTGCAGATTTCCTCGTGCCCACTTTAAACTTGTGTTTACCCCGAGAAAGACTACCATGACCGCGAAGCCTTGCGCGGGCAGGTGTGACGTGCGCATGCGTGTACGTGCCGATTTTTTTTCTACAGATCGGTTTTGGCTTAATCTTCCCGATTCTGATAAGTGAAACTACACTGTGCATACATTGTTTCTACTTTATATAGGCTGTGTATTTATCATATCATTCCTGCTTTTACTACATGTTAGTGTTATTTTAGGTTTTATGTGCTATTTGGTATGATTTGGTAGGTTACTTTTTGGGTCTGGGAATGCTCAAAAATTTCTCCCATATAAATTAATGGTAATTGTTTCTTCTCTTTACGCCATTTTGACGTACGAAAGGTTTCATAGGAACGCTCTACTTTCAGATAGCGGGGGAAACCTGTATGTGATTTCTGAAACCAATTGGCTGCACCACTGATGATTTGGTGTGCCATATTAAAAGGGGTGAATACTTTGGCAATCAATTATTTTGTGCTTTTATTTATAATTTTTTGAGATTGCTTTGACATGAAAGAGTCTTTTTCTGTTAGTTAAAAAAAAAGCCAAATTAAATCCACTGTGATTCAATGTTGTAAAACAATAAAACATGAAAACTTCCAAAGGGATGAATACTTTCTATAGGCGCAGAATTTCTGTTTTTTCTACTTCTGACATCAGCTAACTGAACTGAGATATTAACTCTGTTTCTCTTTCCACAGATACTGGCTGACTATTAATACTGTCACCATTTTCTCACTTCAGTCCCGAATTCCAGGGTCTACACTATTTTACCTCACTTACCCATTCTGGATGGATTATTGATCCATTTTATTTTCTTATTGACAGGAAGCTTATTGTGAATACCTTAAGAGTATACACTTTATATCACAAGCTTTAATAGAAGATGCACAAATGAAAGGTACGGTTGTCTTCTCTGCACATGTTTACTATAGACAGTACACATTTCCTGCATATTTTTGAGTTAAGGTTTTGCCTCCCAATTGAGATCAGCACCAAGTTCTAGGGTAACTCCTATAAGATGCTGCAGGAATTCGGCAGGTCAGGCAGCATCTATAGAAAGCAATAAACAAATAATAATTTCTCATGTTTATGATAAATAGTCAATGTTTTGGGCTAAGACCCTCCTCAGGGCTGGAAAAGAAGGGGAAAGAATCCCATTCACCTCTTCCCTCACCTCCATTCAGAGCTCCAAATAGTCCTTTCAGGTGAGGCAACACCACCTGCAAATCTGTCGAGGTTGTCTACTGTATTGGTGATACCCTACGTAGATTGGGGTATTGCTTTGTTGAGCATGTTCGCTCCATCTGCAACAAGCAGTATATCCTGCTGACCAACCATTTTAAATCCAATCCCCATTCCCATTCTGATGTGGCCTCCATAAAAGGGCAGCTTTCTAATCCAAAAGATTAAATCTCTAACCAGGTAACTTGATTTCTTTCTGTATGAGTCATCCATCTGTGATATTGGTTCAGCCTGTTTGTTTTCCTTTGCTTGTATTACTTTATTCCCTCTGGTAATGAAAGGCAGGTGTAAAAATGCTCTGCATTTTTCAAACACCATATTCTCTTATCAATGTCCTTCCTTTCACTCATTGTCCAGATAACCTTGTTTATAGGTTATCCGCGTGGTCATCCCAACTTCCCCTAATAGAGACACCCCCACCACTACCACCACCACCACCCTCCCTTGCAGCTTCTTTTGTTTCTTTCCCAGTTCTGAATAAGGATCTTCCACCTGAATGATTAACTCTCTTTCTGTTCCCATGAATGCGACCTTACTTGATGAGTATTTTCAGTTTTGATGGCTTTGTCGACAGTTTGCTGCAATACAAGATAGGTGGAGGAGCAGGTAGTGTTGAGGAAGCAGGAAATCTGTAGAAGGACTTTGATAGGGAGAATGAGTAAAGATGACAGCTGGAGTACAGTTAGGGGAGTGTATGGCCATGCAGTTTGGTAGAAGGAATAAAGGCTATTTTCTGAATGGGGAGCAAATTGAGAAATCGGAGGTACAAAGGGACTTGGAAATCCTTGTGCAGGATTCCCTAAAGGTTAACTTTGAGTTGGTGGTAAGGAAGGCAAATGCAACGTTAGCATTCATTTCAAGAGGAATAGAATATAAAAGCAAGTTTGTAATGCTGAGGCTGTAAAAGGGATTGGTCAGACTGCGCTTGGAGTATTGTGAGCAGTTTTACGCCCTGATCTAAGAAACGATGTGCTGGCATTAGGGACCATCCAGAGGACGCTATCAAGAGTGATCCTGGAAGTGAAAGGGTTAACATATGAGGAACACTTGATGGCTCTAAGCCTGTACTTGCTGGAATTTAGAAGAATGAGAGGGGGAGTCTAGGACCTGAGGGGAGCACCACCTCAGAATAAAAGAGTATCCCTTTATAACAGAAATGAGGAGGAATTTCTTTATACAGAGTGGTGAATCTGTGGAATTCAGTGCTGCAGTTGCAAGTCATTGGGTGTATTTAAGATGGGGATTGTTATGTTCTTAATTCATAAAGGCATCAAAGGTTGCAGGGAGAAAGCAGGAGAATTGGGTTGAGAAGGATAATCAATCAGCCATGATGGAATGGTGGAGCAGACTCGATGGGCCTAATTCTGCTCCTATGTCTCGTGGTCTTTCTGTTTTTACTAAAGTAAATGCTGTGCTGATTGCAGATGAGAAGGAGCTGGTAACACCCGAAATGCAGAAAATGCTGAAGTTGGCTGATCAGTGCTTAGAAAGGATTAAAACCACTGCTGCTAAACTTGGTGAGTACTTGTACTTGATAGTTTGTGGTGGAGTAGTTGGTTGTCTTTCAGGAACAGGACATCTTGATCTAGAGTTGTGACATTTTCCAGGTAAGTAAAATCATTAATGAAGTTGACTTTATTTACAGTTTTTGATAAAGTAGCTAATCTTACAACGTCCCAGGCAGACACAGTGTAAATATTCCATTTACAAAATTGCAAGCTGTGGATTTGCAGCCCATTGGTCTTTGCTATTTACAAGAGTTCGGGTAGAGTGCCAGAATGTGATCATCGAGGACCAAAATACATTCCAGAAACTTTTAACTAAAAGCAGTGATTATAAAGCAAGAGAATTGCACTGAGATAGGGAAGGGAATGCCAAAATAATGATAAATATAGATAAAGCTAAATATTTGTTTTATTTGTCTCATGTATATTGAAGCACAGAGTGAAATTTGCATCAACAACCAACACAATCCAAAGGTGTGCTGGGGGCAGCCCGCAAGTGCTTCCTGCACCAACATAGCATGCCCACAACTTATTAACCCTTACTGATACATCAGAGGGAGGAAAGCAGAGCACCCGGAGGAAACCCGTGCTGACCCAGGGAGACCATACAAACTCCTTACAGACAGCGGTGGGAATGGAGCTCTAATCGGTGATTGCAAAGTGTTATGCTAGATTTAAACTTAAAGATGATATCTTAAAATGGAGTGAGCAGTTTGTGTCAGCCAGCAATGAGGAAGATGAACAATAAGCTGCGCTTGATGTAAGATAGGGCACATCTTGGATAGAAGGTAGAGAAATGGAAGTCATCCAGGAAGCTTTGGAATTACAGAATTTGGACATGGGGAGATAAAAGCATGGAAGAAAGCCTCCCAGAAGATGGGTCTCAACCCAAGAGGTTAACTGTACGTTAACTGTCCAGGGTTCCGATGTTTCAGATGTGATCGAGGCAGAGGAATGAAAGGTGGGGGAGTAGCATTGCTTGTTAGGGAAAATATTACAGCAGTGCTCAGGCAGGACAGATTAGAGGGCTTGTCTACTGAGTCATTATGGGTGGAGCTGAGAAACAGGAAAGGTATGGCCACATTAGTGGGATTGTATTACAGACCACCCAATAGTCAACGAGACTTGGAAGAGCAAATCCGCAGAGAGATAGCAGGCAACTGCAGGAAACATAAAGTTGTGGTGGTAGGGGATTTTAATTTTCCATACATTGATTGGGACTCCCATACTGTTAGGGGTCTAGATGGTTTAGAGTTTGTAAAATGTGTTCAGGAAAGTTTTCCAAATCAATATATAGAGGGACCAACTAGAGGGGATGCAATATTGGATCTCCTGTTAGGTAACGAATTAGGGCAAGTGATAGAAGTCTGTGTAGGGGAGCACTTTGGTTCCAGTGATCATAACACCATTAGTTTCAATTTGATCATGGACAAGGATAGATCTGGTCCTAGGGTTGAGGTCCTGAACTGGAAGAAGGCCAAATTTGAAGAAATGAGAAAAGATCTAAAAAGCGTGGATTGGGTCAGGTTGTTCTCTGGCAAAGATGTGATTGGTAGGTGGGAAGCCTTCAAAGGGGAAATTTTGAGAGTGCAGAGTTTGTATGTTCCTGTCAGGATTAAAGGCAAATTGAATAGGAATAAGAAACCTTGGTTCTCAAGGGATATTGCAACTCTGATAAAGAAGAAGAGGGAGTTGTATGAAATGTATAGGAAACAGGGGGTAAATCAGGTGCTTGAGGAGTATAAGAAGTGCAAGAAAATACTTAAGAAAGAAATCAGGAGGGCTAAAAGAAGACATGAGGTTGCCTTGGCAGTCAAAGTGAAGGATAATCCAAAGAGCTTTTACAAGTATATTAAGAGCAAGAGGATTGTAAGGGATAAAATTGGTCCTCTTGAAGATCAGAGTGGTCGGCTTTGTGCGGAACCAAAGGAAATGGGGGAGATCTTAAATAGGTTTTTTGCGTCTGTATTTACTAAAGAAGCTGGCATGAAATCTATGGAATTGAGGGAATCAAGTAGTGAGACCATGGAAACTGTACAGATTGAAAAGGAGGAGGTGCTTGCTGTCTTGAGGAAAATTAAAGTGGATAAATCCCCGGGACCTGACAGAGTGTTCCCTCGGACCTTGAAGGAGACTAGTGTTGAAATTGCGGGGGCCCTGGCAGAAGTATTTAAAATGTCGCTGTCTACGGGTGAAGTGCCGGAGGATTGGAGAGTGGCTCATGTTGTTCCGTTGTTTAAAAAAGGATCGAAAAGTAATCCGGGAAATTATAGGCCGGTGAGTTTAACGTCAGTAGTAGGTAAGTTATTGGAGGGAGTACTAAGAGACAGAATCTACAAGCATTTGGATAGACAGGGGCTTATTAGGGAGAGTCAACATGGCTTTGTGCGTGGTAGGTCATGTTTGACCAATCTGTTGGAGTTTTTCGAGGAGGTTACCAGGAAAGTGGTTGAAGGGAAGGCAGTGGATATTGTCTACATGGACTTCAGTAAGGCCTTTGACAAGGTCCCGCATGGGAGGTTAGTTAGGAAAATTCAGTGGCTAGGTATACATGGAGAGGTGGTAAATTGGATTAGACATTGGCTCGATGGAAGAAGCCAGAGAGTGGTGGTAGAGAATTGCTTCTCTGAGTGGAGGCCTGTGACTAGTGGTGTGCCACAGGGATCAGTGCTGGGTCCATTGTTATTTGTCATCTATATCAATGATCTGGATGATAATGTGGTAAATTGGATCAGCAAGTTTGCTGATGATACAAAGATTGGAGGTGTAGTAGACAGTGAGGAAGGTTTTCAGAGCCTGCAGAGGGACTTGGACCAGCTGGAAAAATGGGCTGAAAAATGGCAGATGGAGTTTAATACTGACAAGTGTGAGGTATTGCACGTTGGAAGGACAAACCAAGGTAGAACATACAGGGTTAATGGTAAGGCACTGAGGAGTGCAGTGGAACAGAGGGATCTGGGAATATAGATACAAAATTCCCTAAAAGTGTCGTCACAGGTAGATAGGGTCGTAAAGAGAGCTTTTGGTACATTGGCCTTTATTAATCGAAGTATTGAGTATAAGGGCTGGAATGTTATGATGAGGTTGGATAAGGCATTGGTGAGGCCGAATCTGGAGTATTGTGTTCAGTTTTGGTCACCAAATTACAGGAAGGATATAAATAAGGTTGAAAGAGTGCAGAGAAGGTTTACAAGGATGTTGCCGGGACTTGAGAAACTCAGTTACAGAGAAAGGTTGAATAGGTTAGGACTTTATTCCCTGGAGCGTAGAAGAATGAGGGGAGATTTGATAGATGTATATAAAATTATGATGGGTATAGATAGAGTGAATGCAAGCAGGCTTTTTCCACTGAGGCAAGGGGAGAAAAAAACCAGAGGACATGGGTTAAGGGTGAGGGCGGAAAAGTTTAAAGGGAACATTACGGGGGGCTTCTTCACACAGAGAGTGGTGGGAGTATGGAATGAGCTGCCAGACGAGGTGGTAAATGCGGGTTCTTTTTTAACATTTAAGAATAAATTGGACAGATACATGGATGGGAGGTGTATGGAGGGATATGGTCCGTGTGCAGGTCAGTGGGACTAGGCAGAAAATGGTTCGGCACAGCCAAGTAGGGCCAAAGAGCCTGTTTCTGTGCTGTAGTTTCTATGGTTCTATGGTTCTGTGGTTTTCCTCCATAGACGCTGCTAGTCCTGCTGAGTTCCTCCAGTGTCTTGTGTGTAGCTAGATGAAAGCTTCTGTGAATGATAGATTGGGACAGCCGATAAGTGGTGTTGAAGGGGGATATTTCTGCTGATGGAAACTTATGAAGAATCTCTTTAGCAGTTAGGGCATTTATGGTGTGAGGCCAGTTAGATGGGTCAGGAGCGTGGGCCAGTTGTCGGCTGGAGACGGGGTCAGGAATATGGGCTGGTTGTATGTCTAAAACTGGTGTTTGGTATGTGGGCCGAGCTGGAGAACAGGACCCTATATATGACAGATGCTGGTCTCCATTCATTGTGGTGACCCCATTACTAGATCAGTGTTCTGTGAAGCCTGTGTGGTTTTAGGTTTACCCCCCTGTGGTGTGGCTGTGACTGGAGAAGCAGGTGGATCCGAAAGTCTTCATTCATCACTCCAAGCGAGCATTCTCTAGCAGACCCTCTTGGGAGAGTCTTCCAAACTCAAAATACATCAAGATTTTATACTCTCAAATGATAATAGGAGATTCAACACAATTTCATCATTTACTTCAATAATTTATATCTGACAAATGGTTCCATTGAGTTACATCTTTGCAGTAGAAACATATTTTAACTGATAGGACACCTTTGAATGTTCAAACACCTTTGTATGGACAAACTACTTCAGACGGATGGTCTAAAACTTTACAATGGTAGCGAAGTAAACATCCAAGATTCATGTTATTCATGCTGGCTCTCTGAGTATATAAACATTCAAACTATTTATAGAGCAAGTATGTTTGTGATCATGTTTGATAAGCTAAGTGACAAAACTAGTCTGGTATGACTGCCGTGCTTGAACTCTGGATGAGAGGTTCAACATAACAGTAAGTATCTTGTTTGACGTAGGCCGATTAACACAGCTCCATTGCTTGAGTTTGGCTGATGCAAATGAAAACATCTCCTAATCATCTCAGGTTACAAACTGTATCTTGAGCAGCCTGTCCCCTATGATGAGCCGGCAGACTGTGATCTGTAGACAGCTTTTAATTTCAAAACAGATTGCAGGTTTTACCATACATTTCAACAAATTTTATTGTTGAAGACTGGTTGGTTCTTGTTTGCCTTAATACCTACTACCTGATGCTGTAGCCTTAAAAGATGTGCCATAAGTGACACCTCATGCAGGTAACTTCCACTCCATAATCTGCAAGGTCAGGTTTCTCATGGATGATGGACAGAGCTGCTCAGCTCTCACAGCTCATTGACTCAAATACTTTGACACTAATTCATGCAGCAACAGCAGAAAGGAGTCTTTGCATAAGGAACACACCACCTCACAAGCTACCCATATCAGTCTTCCTGCCCCAAATGTACCTGCATTTCCCAACTGGAATGGAAGTATGTCATTCTCAATCCCAAGGGACTGCCTAAGAAGATCTTTTAGATGTGCACGGATTAGAAAATCATACTAAAAATGGTTTCACCAATTCAACCTTCTCCATTTATTTCATTAGCAAGATATTGGTACATTTTCTGCTTTTCGTATGGTTTATTTATTTTATATATATATATATATATAAAAAGGGGGAAGTAAATTCTGCAGGGAGCGGCTGATGTGTTTCATTGTTGTTTGATATATGTCTCAAAGGTGAAGTGGAAAGGCAGCCTGCAGCAAGCCAGGTCACCAAGCCCTCATATACTCCGAGTCATCGAAGAGTCGCTTCAGATGGGGGAAGCACGAGTACATCACTTTTGCCTCCTGAAGTCTTCCAAAAGCAGCAAATTCCCGAAACACTAATAACAAAAAGGTTAGAATCAAGAATTTAAAGAGCAAATGTACGCTATTGTTACTCAAATGAAAGTAGGTCAAGGATAGTGATTATGTTGCTTCTGTGTTCCCATTCTCTGGTTAGCAGAGGAGAATGTCAAAATGCCAAGGCAATAAAAATACAGTATGTTGTCTGGTTTATATTGCCATCAGACTCTTAAATATTACCTAATGTTTGACAGTGAGTTTGTGTGCCCCAGGATCATTTGGTATTTCCTCTGCCTTTAGATAGAATAAAAAAACATTTTGTCTTCCCCACCTCCCAAATAACTGTCCAAATACAGCCTCTTTTCCAATTATGTGGCCTCCCGTGAACAGTTCATAACCTGAACAGTTCATAAGTCAGAACCAAGGCCAGAAGTGAAGTTCCCATACGGCAGAAGAGTCGCAGGCGTATAGCAACTGGCAAATCCATCCTACCCGTCTCCAACTGCTCTGAAATGTGCACGGGCTGTATATAAGTTGGGTAAGTTTTAATGTGATCAGCAATTCAGTCTTTGGATTCACAGCCGCATTCTTCAGCACCTGACACATTGTCTCATTCAGATTTGGACAACTTGGAAGTCCAGTAAACTGTTGTAGTTCAAGAAGTATCCTGAATTTCATTTCAAATCCTAATTTTTGTTAGTAAATATTTCAAAGAATATAAGGAGGCTGTTAACTGTGCTTCAGCACTTAGCAAATCATTAAGGTCCAAGCATTCTCTGGAAGTATTTAAGAGTGTCAAATCCTTCTATCTGATGCTGGACCTGAGAAGTTTATCCCCTTTCTGATAGATTTTAATATAATTCTGAACAGATTGGCTACCATCCACGCACAGAGCTCAGTTACCTGAGGAATTCAGCCTTGTCCAGCACGTGCTGTAATTTTGTTTTATTTGCACCAATTTTTAAGAATTGGTGGTAACAGTTATGTATTTTATTGACATTACTACCTCAATTTAAGAAGCTTGGATTTAGCTGAATCTGTGCAATGCCAAAACATTATATTTAATGTCTCTATTTCCTGAGGAGACTGAGGTCCTTTAACATCTGTCAGATAATGCTGAGGATGTTCTATGAGTCTGTGGTGGCCAGTGCTATCATGTTTGCTGTTGTGTGCTGGGGCAGCAGGCTGAGGGTAGCAGACACCAACAGAATCAACAAACTCATTCGTAAGGCCAGTGATGTTGTGGGGATGGAACTGGACTCTCTGACGGTGGTGTCTGAAAAGAGGATGCTATCCAAGTTGCATGCCATCTTGGACAATGTCTCCCATCCACTACATAATGTACTGGTTGGGCACAGGAGTACATTCAGCCAGAGACTCATTCCACCGAATGCAACACTGGGTGTCATAGGAAGTCACTCCTGCCTGTGGCTATCAAACTTTACAACTCCTCCCTTGGAGGGTCAGGTATTCTCAATAGGCTGGTCCTGGACTTATTTCTATCTGGCATAATTTACATATTATTATTTAATTATTTATGGTTTTATATTGCTATATTTATACTCTATTCTTGGTTGGTGCAACTGTAACGAAACCCAGTTTCCCTCGGGATCAGTAAAGTATGTCTATCTATCTAAAAGAATACATTTCAGACATTAAAAATGCATTAAATTGCATATTTCCTGGAAAAATACCCTTCATAATTAAAACTTGAATTCAGTGACTGCTAATTTGCTGTATTTAACTCATTTTCTTAAGTAAAATACCATTTATAATTATGTCTACTTAGAGAACTTACTCCATTGGAAGAAGCTTCAAGACAGAACCAGAAGTTAAGAGCTTCTTACGAGGCAAGGATGGCACGGTTGAATCCTAATCAGGGTATGCAGAAAACATCATTGGTGAGTAGAATTCTGTATGTTGTTCCAATAATATTGGCTTTGTATAATATTTTTCAACAAGGAAGTTCCTACAGCGTGCACATTTGTCTCAATAAAATTTAAAATTATTTCTTTGGCCCCTTTGGTGCTATCATAATCCATTCAGGTCACTTCATCCACAGCAGCTCTTTAAATCAGTCCCAGTTCATTTCCTCTAACCACCTATCCTGCTTCCTTTTGATATCATTAATCACTTACCGTTTATGTGAAATGAAATCCCATCACTTGCTGCACAAAAACAGTTCTTCCCCAAAATGCAATTGAATTTCTTGCAGGAAGCTGTAAATTTATAACCCCCATATTGTACTTCAGTTGGTTGTTTCGTACGGCAGGTGTTTTCTCTTCACACTTCTGATTGGTTTTTGTCAAGCCGCTCCTCCAGCTCGTGGCCGCATCAGTGGACCGCAACAAAGCCGTATCGGATCAGATGGGGTCGGATGGAGGACGTCTTGGGTTGGGGCACCACAGGGGCAAACTGGGGTTTGTCGGGCACCCCATCGGTGTAGTGTTACCGCCATTTTGGCATGTCGACTTCTGAGTCTATTTGTCGCTGTCCAGCTTTTTCTGGTAGCCGTAGTAAAGCTCGGAAGGAGCGAGTGAGATCGTCGATCAGATTTCTGCCGGGGAGGATTGGGGTGCCAGTATTGGCGCCGTTCAGTGTTTTTGTCATAGGAGCCAAGGTTTTTCAAGTTGTAGAAAGGTTTTTCGGAATTTGAGTCGGGAAGTTGGAGGAGCATTTTCGATGGGTTTATGAACTGGAATGTTGTTGGTCATATTTTGGATATGCCTGTAGAATTTTTCTGAAGCTGCTCTTCTACGGATCTCCAGGAGTGCTATTCCACTCGTTGTTGGGAGCCATTGGACAGGTGTGGACTTTAGGGGTCCTGAGATTATTCCCATAGAAGTATAGAGCTGTGTATAGATGATGTTTGTGTGAGCACTTCTCTCCCAGGTGGGTACACAATATTCAGCAACTGAGAAACATAGTGCTTGGCTAAATGGTCATAGGACTGACTGGTTTGTACCACATTTTGTTCCTGTTGTCTTCCTGGTCATGGCCGTTCTGGATTTTAGTTTCTTTGCAACATTTTGAAGGTGGATCTTATATGAGAGGGTTCTGTCTATTGTGATTCCTAAGTACAGGCTTCCCCCACTATCCGAAGGTAGAGCGTTCCTATGAAACCATTCGTAAGCCAAAATGGCATAGAGTGAAGGAGCAATTGCCATTAATTTTTATGGGAAATGTTTTTGAGCGTTCGGCGGAAGCACTCCGGACGGAAGCACTCTCGGTGGAGCGGAAGCACTCTGGGCGGAAGTGCTTTCTGTGGAGCAGAAGCACTCTGGGCGGAAGCACTCTGGGCTGAAGCGCTCTCGGTGGGGCGGAAGTGGAAGCACTCTGGGCTGAAGCGCTCTCGGTGGGGCAGAAGCGGAAGCACTCTCGGGGCGGAAGCACTCTGGGCGGAAGCACTCTGAGCGGAAGCACTCTGGGCGGAGCGGAAGCGCTCTGGGTGGAGCGGAAGCACTCTGGGCTGAAGCGGAAGCACTCTCGGTGGGGCGGAAGCACTCTGGGCGGAAGCGCTCTGGGTGGAGCGGAAGCACTCTGTCCAGTAATCTTTAAACTATGAAGCTGCCGTCACCTCGGAAACCAATCAAACCACCCATGACTACCTTTAAATTCCACTTTCGCAAAAATGTCCTTCATTTATATTGGAAAAATTTTTGTGTGTTCCCAGACCCGAAAAATAATCTACCAAATCATACCAAATAACACATAAAAATACACAGCCTAAGTAGAAATAATGTATGTACAGTGTAGTTTCACTTAGCGGAATCGGGAAGACAGCGAGCTCACTGATGATGGTGTGTTAGGCTGAGGTTGCAGTGGTGGGAGGTAGAGGAGACTGGTCACTAACGTCTTCTATGTCTGTCTGCCTCGATGTCGAAGGCCGAGGTTCATCGTCTGCTGTGGCTGATGTGGAAGGCTTGAAAAAGGATAGTATGCTTGATTACTTAGCCTATGCATTTTTCTATCATATAGTTCTTTGTAAGCACTCAAACCATCCTGCGAATATGCCCTAAACCTACGTGCCCTTTCAAAATTAAAGCCTTACTTTTCTGCAGTCATTGCAGTGCTGTTAATCACAGTGAAAATCTCATGCAAGTGCTTCACGTTCAGTTCCTGGACGATTTCACTTTCGGGCTGTTCGTTACCGCGTTCGGTTTCCATTCGTAACCTTTCCTCTTGCAGTTGCATCAGCTCTTCATCTATCAGTTCTTAGTCATGGGATGCCAAAACCTCTTCAACATCATTTTCGTCAGCTTCCACAAACCCAGCCTCCTTGGCCAAAGTCACTATTGCCGTATTTACTGTTGATGGTTCAATGCCTTTAAAATCGTCCACTGCTTCGGGACACAGTTTCCTCCAAACGCCATTTCTTATCAAGACTGTTAGCCTATCGAGAGCATCTCCAAGGTTGGCGATTGCCAATTTTAAATTGTATTCTTCCCAGGTCTCTCGCAAAGACACTGCGGAGTTGCCCTCTCTGTCAATGGTACTTACAATAAAACGCATCACATTTTGCTTATAGTAAGCCTTAGTTGTGGCTATTAGGCCTTGGTCGCACAGCTGCAGTAACAATGTCGTATTCGGCGGTAAGAACACAACACGAATGTTACCGCCATACTCAGTAATGCCAGGTGGATGAGCAACACAATTGTCAAAAATCACAAGACACCTATTATCGAGGTTATTTTCTCTGCAGTATTTTTCAACAAAAGGACTAACGTATCCACTCATATACTCAGAAAAAAGCACTTGGGTGTTCCAACCACTTGGATGTGAACAGAACAGAACGGGAAATGTTTTCTTATCAATGCCTTTAAGTGCCCTTGGATTTTCTGAATGGTATACTAGTAGAGGCTTAAGGACAGCATCACCAGTGGCGTTAATAATAGGCATTAGGGTAAACCTGTCCTTTGATGCCTTGTGTCCCTTAGCCTGCTTTTCTTCTATCGAAATGTCTTGCTCGGCAATTTTTTCCAATAACTTGCAGTTTCATCACGGTTAAACACTTGCTATACGAATAACCACCTTCTGTAATTATTTTCTTCAGTTCTGCTGGGAACTTTTCGGCAGCTTCAGTATCAGCCGAAGCACGCTCTCTGGTAAACGTTAAACTATGACGCTGCCCTCGCCTCAGAAATGGATCAAACCACCCATGACTACCTTTAAATTCCACTTTCACAACATTTTCATTACCATTGTCTAGTGCCTTCTGTTTCAGCTTATTAAAAAGACTGATTTCTCCTTAAGTATAAGATAACTTAATGGAACACCATGCTTTGTACACCCATCAATCCACTCAAGCAATAGACTTTCCATTTTATCCATTACTGGATACCGAGTAAAAGAGACCACTTTGCTACGAGCAGAACCAAAAGTAACATCGGCAGCTTTCAAGATTCTTTCTCTCTGCGTGTAAATAGTGTGAGTGGTGGATGCAGGCAAGTTCAACGCACGGACAATGTCCTTACTTCGTTCACCACGATCAAACGGCTTAATTGTCTTAGGCTTTTCCGATACCTTAGAACCCACCTTGCTAACGGATGCACAAAATAAGTCGAGATAAAGCACAGATGCTTACATACACGTGTTTGAGCTATGGCGGCTAGGATGCAGTTCCGGGGGAGGAGCTTGGCTGCTCGTAGTGCATGCTACCTTTTTTCGTAAAAGCAAAAACGCTCTTCGGTTAGCGAAAACAGGTAACTAATGTAGGTCTTAAAGCAAACATTTGGAAAACAGGGGTGACCTGTACTTTGGGTATGGATCATTGGGTAGCTGTTTGTCATCTAGTTTGTGTCATGTGTGACGCCAAGCAGAGTTACCAGACGGATGATGCTAATGAGAGAGATAACGGAAGACTGGAGAAACATTCAAAATGCTAATGAAAGAGAAGGGAGAGATTAACGAGAAAGAAACACAATTCAGATATTGACAGACCGGTTGCTTTGAACCTGAACTGTTTGAAGTTTGATGGACAGGTGATACCCCAGCAGGGGGATAAAAGGAGCAGGTTTGCTAAGGCACGAGACACGCCACGAGACCCCTGGAAAGAGCAGTGTGCCCCCACAAGTTGGTGGGAGTGTGGAGGGTCGGTTCGCGGGAACCGATCAGAGGCTCACAGGGTGTAAAGGTACGATCGGTGGGAACCTGGGGTATGTGTCCGCCCTTGCCTGGGTGCCGGGTTCACCGCGGAAGAACGATCGTATCCGGGACGGAGGGGTCACAGTCGGTGACCGCAGCGGGATTAGAAGACATCAAAAGGTCTGCCCGAAACCAACTGCGAAGACATCAAAAGGTCTGCCTGAATCCAAATGCATCTCCTACTCCCTCTCTCTCTCTCTCTAACGGTACAACGACAGCGATTACTTCGAACTGCACTAAACTGAACTGAACTCTGCTTCACTTAAGACTGATCATTTTACCCCTAGACTGCGATAGATCTTGATTGATTCCTATTACCCTATTTCTGTGTATATGTGTGTATTATCATTGCTAATCTTACATTTATATCCTCACGGTTAGAGTACTGTATTAATTATTTCTTTTATAAAACTTAATTAGTTCCCAGTAATCGCAGACTCTAACGAGCGTTCCAGTTCTCCTGGTTTGGCAACCCGGTTATGGGGTACGTAACATAAGATACTAAGTTTAAGTTTGATACTAAGTTTAAGTTGTCCAGTTGAAATACGGAAGTTACTGTTTTGTTGACATTCATATTTAGGTACCACTTTGAGAAGTGGTTGGATTGGGAGTTGATTTCTTGGGTAAGGTTTTTTTCAATGGATTCAACATTGTTCATTTGGAAGGCCCAGTCATTAGCATATCCAAGTTTAGCAGATTTGGTTTTAGAGAGGTTACTGAGGTACAGATTGAACAAGGTTGGAACCAGAACACATCCTTGGGGGATGCCATTGCAGAATTTCATAATGCGACTGGTTTCACTTCCTAGGCACTGGTGAAGAGGGAACAGGTGCCTGTCATCCTGTGGAGGAGACGTAGGATCTTTTTACATGGGATGATTCGGGCTAGTTTTAACGTTAAGCCTTGGTCCCAAACAGTGTCATATGCAGCGGATAAATCGATAAAAATTGCTCCAGTTTTCTTTTAAGAGTTCAAAGCTTGATTCGATGTAGATGTGAGTGCAAGAACTTGTTCATTGGTATTGGGGTGTTGTCTGAAGCCAGCTTGTTCGATCGGTATGTAAGGATCTATCAGAGGTAATATTCCAGATAAAATAAAAAGCTCAAAAAGTTTGTAGATAGAGCAGAGGAGAGAAATTGGGTGGTAACTTGCTGGATCATCTACAGGCTTTCCTGGTTTAACTATTGCAATGAGTTTGGCATGTTTCCAGGTGTCAAGGTATTTTCCTTTTGTTATAACATCAGTGAAAGCTCTAGTTAGCCACTTGATACTCTCTTCTGCAAGATGTTTCAGCATTTCTGGATAGATACCTTCGATGCCGGCAGCTTCTGCTAATTTAATGCATTGCAAGGCGGATTTTACTTCACCTGGTGTTATTGGAAATGTAAGTGTGTCATCATCTTCTGACGTGCTGTTGTAAAATTTTTGGTATTTGTGACTGACTTGAGTTTCGAATTTATGATTAAGAGTGTGCATTTCTCTTTGATGTGCTTTGCTACCATCTGCACTGACTTGATAATTGGTTTGTTACTTTGGTGCTGTGTTGGGGTCTAATTTTTTGAGGAGGGTCCATGCTGATTTGCTGGAGTGAGTGAAGTCCATGTTTTCGACAGTTTCCATCCTTCTACAGGTGTCCCCTGCTTTTCAAACGTTCACTTTACGAAACCTCACTGTTATGAAAGACCTACATTAGTACCCTGTTTTGGCTTTCAGAAGGTGTTTTCACTATGACGAAAAAAAAACTCAGCACGCGATAAAAAATCAGTGCGCAATAAAAGGCAGCACGCCCCGAGCAGCCGCTCTCCCCCGGATTCGGAACTGCTTTGCTTTAACACGTGCCTGTGAGCAGCCGTTTGCAAGATGAGTTCTAAGGTGTCGGAAAAGCCTGAAAGAGCTCATAAGGATGTTACACTTAGCGTAAAACTAGACATAATTAAGCATTTCGATCGTGGTGAAGAAAGTAAGGACAACGTGAGTTGGCTTGTGGAAGCTGACGAACATGATGTTGAAGAGGTTTCGGCATCCCATCACCAAGAACTGACAGATGAAGAGCTGATGCAATTGGAAGAAAAAAGGATAACAATGGAAACCGAATGAGTAATGATAAAGTATGACTTTAATTTTGAAAGGGTATGTCGGTTTAGGGGATATTTGCAGGATGGTTTGAGTCCTTATTAAAGAACTGTGTGATAGAAAAATGCGCGAGGCTCAGCAGTCAAGCAAGCCTTCCGCATCAGCCACAGCAGACGACGAACCCCGACCTTCAACATCGAGGCGTGCAGAGATAGAAGAAGATGAACTGCCTGCTCTAATGGAAACAGGCGACGAGATGACACCCCAGTGTCCCACCACCCCAACCCCCAGGCCGCGGACAGATACCGATTCGCAGAGAATGCAAAGGTAGCCGGGAGGCACACAGCACATCTTTAAGAAAAAAGCCAAAATAAACATGCTAATTAGTTAGGTGCCGCCGACACGTAATTGTCGGCCCAGATCAGAGACGACGCAATCGGAAATCGGCACTGATCTGCGTCGACAATTACGGGCGGCACCTAATTAATTAGCATGTTTGTTTCGGCTTTTTTCTTAAAGATGTGCTGTGTACCTTCCGGCTACCGCTGGACCCCTGCGTTCTTCACGGCAATATATCGCTCAGCAGCCCGGAGGGTGGGGGCCACTGCACCACCCAAACTTCGACAAATCTGACACACCATCATCACTGTGCTCGGTGCTGTCTTCCCGATTCCCGTAAGTGATACTACACTGTACATACATTATTTCTACTTTATATCGGCTGTGTATTTTTACGTGTTATTTGGTCTGATTTGACAGCTTCATAGCTTAAAGGTTACTGGAGAGCGCTTGCATGTGTTTCTACCAAGAGTGCTTGCGTGAGATTTTCTGCCGACGGCGCTTGCGTGCGATTTTTGCTATGGAGAGCAGTGCAGTAATGATTGTGGAAAAGTATTTCTACTTTATATAGGCTGTGTATTTATCATATCATTCCTGCTTTTACTATATGTTACTGTTATTTTAGGTTTTATGTGTTGTTTGGCATGATTTGGTAGGTTATTTTTGGGTCTGCGAACGCTCACAAAATTTTCCCATATAAATAAATGGTAATTGCTTCTTCGCTTTACGACGTTTCGGCTTATGAACCGTTTCATAGGAACGCTCTATCTTCGGGTGGCGGGAGAAACCTGTATTACATCTGGCGTTGTGGAGCGATTTGAGGAGATCGTTAGCTATAGTTGTGTCACCTGTTACTTTAAACTCTTGAAATAGTTCTTCACTTTCTTTAGACCAACAAGGAATGTATTCTTGTTAATGACCTCTCAGTCTTGCCTCTTTCATGCATTTTAGCACGAGTCTACGAAATCGGTGGTGTGTGGTATTCTTCTACACGATTTAGTGACTTACGTGGTGAATTTTTCCCAGTTTGCTTTTCTGAAGTTACTTCTAGATTTTGGGATTGAGAGATGAGTGGGTATTTGGGATCCAACCGTTATTTACACAGGTCAGTGCTGACAATGAGGAAAATCACCAAGGCTTTCTCGAGTAGCTGGTAGGGGTTCAAGTTGGCTATTTGTTGCTACAATACAGAGGTCTGGTATGAAATTTTGTTGTCATTCAACTGTGAAGACTATCCCTTTATCATTAGGATCATATAATAGTTGAAGATTGTTATTAATGCCCAATAACTGATTGCTTCTCCGGCTGTGTTGTTTTCTGGGTATCCCCAATCTGTATGATGACTGTTGAAGTCGCCAAAGACTGTTGCTGGGTGTTTGATTTTTGGTAACAGTGGGTTTGGCAATTCCTCATTTGGAGTTTTATAGACATTTACTAGAGTTAGATTGGCACCTGTTTGAATAATAGTGTTGTGGATATTGTTATCTGGTGTGACATTACAACTAGTAACAGAAATGGAAGTAAATGAGTTTTTAGCATAAATGGCTGCCCCATATTTCTTGTGGAACACACCTGTCTCTGTTACATCCTGGTATCCTATCTCCAGATCGAGCGGAAATCTCAGTAACATGAATTTCTTGAAGGGCAACTTAAATCAATGTGACATCATTGTCAGAATTTTTGAGAAGTATTCGCATTTCGTCATTCACATGTCTTCAGCACGAAGTGATAATATTTTGATCTGAGTTTCCAGTTATCTTGGTGCTGGTTTGCTGTTAGAAAAGTTACCTTTGGGTGTTGAGCTTGTCTGATATCTCATCTGGCATCTTGTCCACAGCCATTCTAACATGGGTGGCCCTGAATTGGTATCACCTGATAGAGTCCTTAAGGTGCACAAGCCTCCACAGAATGTCAGAGTGTTGATCCAGGTTGTAAAGGTGTACTTCAGTAATAGAAGCCTTTGTCAACCTTATCTGAACCTGTCATTACATTAAATGCAAATATTCCAGCCAGTCTATCACTGTCATAATGTTAAGTAAATAGCATGTAATGACAAGATAGTTGCCTTTAACATGATTTGTAGTTTGCCTGTTGTCATGGTGTGCTTGCTTTATAAAAAGCCTATCTGATGAAAATCAAACTAAAGCTTAAAAGATGAGCTTTCTGTCTTGTTGAGGCATGCAATTTGTTTTCTGCTATTTTAATATGCCATTCTACTTGAGTGTTTGCGTGAAGATAGGGAGAGAACCAGAGAGTCAAAAGAAGTAAAGTCTTTCATCTCCAGGTTAGAATTTGAGTGTTTGAATTTCTTACCTTAACCAAAATAGAACAAAAACTAAATGGATGTTGCTGCAAGCTTTCCAAGTTGGTGAATAAAATAAGTTATATTCTTGTAATTACGTCCGCAGAATTCAGGTAACTTGTAAGAGTAAGTTAACTGTAAACCATGAAATACTGGCAACTTGAGTTAGTCTAGCTTTTGAAGTGTGCTATTTATGTTGCCAAAAGACCCATGTATGTACACTCAGTGACCACTTTATTAGGTTCACCTGTACACCTGCCTCATCAAAGCAAACATCTAATCAACTAATCACATGGCAGACAGAGTCAAAAGGTTTAGTTTTGGAATAATTGTTGGTGCCAGATGGGTTGGTTTAACTACAGTGTCTTGAAAAAGTATTTAGCCCCCAACCCTTTGTTCACAAAAATGAGTATTACAGACAGGGATTTTGATCAATTTAACTGAGAATTTTTATTTGTGAATCACATGCTCCTGTTTTCACAAAAACAGGGAAAATTATAAAGTATAAAAAACTAAAAATTCAACAACTGTGATGTCAGCAATTCATAACTATTCATCCCCTTTTGCTCAGTTCTTAGTTGAGCCACCTCTCACAGCTATTACAGCCAGTAGTCTTTTTGGATAAGTCTCTATTAGCTTTGAAAAATGTGATGGAGCAAGATTTGCCCATTTCTGCATGCAAAATTGCTCAAGCTGTGCCAGGTTTGGTCAGGAGTGGGAGTGGACGGCAACCTCGAGGTCTTGCCAGAGATGTTTGATCAGGTTAAGGTTAAGACGCTGGGCTAATCAAGGATGTCAATTTTCTTCATTTGAAGCCACTCCATCTGGTAATGTGCTTTGTGTTGTCCTGCAGAAAAACAAACTCCCTTCCCAGTTTAAGCTTTCTGGCAGAGACTAGCAGATTTCTATCCAGGATCTCTCTGTATTTCAACCTGACCAGATTTCGAGTCCCTGCTATTGAAAAGCATTCCCATTGACTGATGCTATCTCCACCATACTTTACAGAAGGGGTGGTGTTACCCTGCTGATGCACAGTATTAGATTTGAGCCATATGTACCCAGACATCCCACCCTGCAAAAACTCATTTCAGGGAGGTAGCACCCCCGCCCCCTGCAACCCTATATCTTTCACCCCCCCCCACCCCGTCGACCTCCAAGGGTGTACGTAATACTTTGTTTAGTGATTTTGTCCAATCTGTAAACCAAGTTGGGTATATGCAGCAAATGTGACATTAAAATATGTACTTAGATTATCATGTTTATTCTGTTACAACTTTAAGCAAGTCTACAGGGAGTTTGGCCTCATCACGTAGGTGGTGGTGTTAAACGCAACGGGAATATAGGTGATAAGTCAACTATAAGTCACTTGTAAGTGGCTAATACACTCAATTTCGTTTCTGAAGGGGTTTATCTAACGAATTTAATACTAAATACACAGCGCATATTTTCCTCGCATGAATGTAGTGATAAGTCAATTATAACAGTGGTCCCAAACCTCCGGGCCGCGAAGAATGCAGCGGTACAGCGGTAGCCAGAATGCACCCAGCACACCTTTAAGAAAAAAGCTGAAATAAACAAGCTGATTGATTAGGTGCTGCCCGGCACGTAAATGTTGGCCCAGATCAGAGGCGATTGCTGATTGCGTCGTCTCTGATCTGGGACGACATTTATGTGCCGGGCAGCACCTAATCAATTGGCTTGTTTATTTCGGCCTTTTTCTTAAAGATGTGCTGGGTGCGTTCCGGTCACCGCTGTATTCTTCACGGCCCGGAGGTTGGGGACCACTGAATTATAAGTCACTTATAAGTCAATAGCATCATAGCATTTTAAGTAATGTTTGGATATTAAACACACAGCGCATATTTTCCTCGTATGAACATAAAAAACCATTGCAACACACCAATATTGCTGAATCAGTGGGAGCCCTGGGCTTGTTTTCCTGCAACAACGCGGTCCCATCGAGGGGTGATGGGAGACAGCGATACTCGAAGGGGGTTCCTTATGTCCAGTCTATTCCGCAACTTAGTATTCATTGCAGAAAACTCCGCTTCGCAGGAATATGTTGGAAATGGAAGCAACGTTTTCAGTGCTTTCGTGGCTATCTCAGGATATTCAGCCTTGACTTTGATCCAGAATACCGGCAGAGATGTTATGTCAAACATACTTTTCAGCCCACCGTCATTTGCAAGCTCGAGGAGTAGATCTTTTTCCTGCACTGACATGGATGATTCACCGGGGATATTCACAAATGGGTCATGGACCCATTCCTTTGCACGTCTTGGGTCACTGATGACGTTGCGTGCGTTAAAATTCAACAGTGCGTGACAGGGAATGAGGAAAGGTGCAGCTGACTCATATCGTTTCATATCGCCAAATCATATTGTTTCCTCGGTGGTTGGGGACCACTCTCAGCGCGAAGAGAGACCAATCAGGATGCTCGCTCTCCCTGTCCCTCTCCCTCTCAAAAAACTCTATTTCCGAGATATTGTATATAATTTCTGGGCATCAGGGAGCCACGATCGATATGTGGGAGACTCCGGGAACTTCCGGGAGAGGTGGGATGTCTGTGTACCCCTCAAAAAATGCATATCCTTGCCCATAAAGACTTTGGAAATCGTCATGTAGATGATACTATAATATGTTTAAGAAGATCTTGTAGTCAGATGAGACTTAAGTGGAACAACTTGCAGTACTTCTGGTATAAATCTGCACATCTACCAGACAACACTCTATCCCTACTGTAAATTATAGAAGAAGTTGTATCACACTGTAGGGATCCCTTTAAACAGAAGGGACTGCAAATTTGGTCAGGATTGATGGGAAAATGAATGCTTCTAACCACAGCGAGACCCTGGATAAAAACCTGTTGGCCTCTGCCAAAAAGGCTAAACTGGGAAGGAAGTCTGTCTTTCAACAGGACAGTGACCCAAGGTACACTGCCAGAACAAACGTGGAGTGGCTTCTGATGAAGAAAATTGATGTTCTTGAGTGCCCTGAAGCTAATAGAGACATCCAAAAAGACTATTGGATATAATAATTCCAAGAGGTGATTCAACTAATTACTGATCGGGTGGCGGGGGGGGTGGGGGTGATGTGTAGTGAATACTTTTGAACTGCTGACATTTGAGTTTTTAGTTTAAAATTTGCCCTGTTTTTTGAGCTCTACTGTGAAACAAAGGGACATGTGATTCACAAATAATAATTCTCGGTTAAAATGATCAAAAATCTCTGATCGTAATACTCATTTATGTGAACAAAGGGTTGAGGGCTGTGCACTTTTTCAAAGTGCTTTTTCACTTTTTCGAAAACTGCTGATCTCCTGTGATTTTCATGCGCAACAGTCTCTTGAGTTTGCAAAGAATGGCGCTATAACAAAAAAACCCAGAGATCACTTTGTTAATGAGAGGGGTCAGAGGAGAATGGTCATACTGATTCAGGCTGACAGGAAGATGGCAGTAACTCAAATAACCACACTTTACAACAGTGGTGTGAACGCACAGCACATTGAACCTTGCAGTGGATGGGCTACAACCGCAGAAGACCATGAACCTACCTCCTGTACCTAATAAAGTGGCTACCGTGAGTGTTTTGTAAATTGCTTTGTGTGGATTGTGACATGAAGAGCAGTGCCATCAAATTAATTTATGTTTAGAAGCATGTGTGAAATGGCTTTATCCTCCCTTGGGACTGAAAAAATAATTAACCTCTTGAATCTGTTGTGATTCTGCCATCTCTTTTGAAGTGGTAGTTCAAAGCAACTCATACAGAGTCTTTGCTTCAACTATGCTACTTGCCAAGAGGGCCATGCCCTAGTGAGTTCACGACCTCAGTGTGCATTGTGTTTATCTGCCACTAATATTTGTCTAAGGCTTTTGAAATGTTTCTTGCTATTAAAAAAGCAATAGTCAGGAATATTCATTCTTATGATCTTTCTGTGGTTAATCCATTTTTATTGCCTTTTTAATTTAAGTGGAGTTATCTGGCTTTAATGAAGAAACTAACATGTAAAATTACATCATTATTTTACACTTTTACATGGCCTTGTTTTGAAATATATTTTGGAATTCAAATGTTAAATGTTAAAATAGCTTGTCTTAATTTGTGATTTGTGAATTTGTTTGTCTTAATTTGTGAAAGTGATTTGAAATCATTTGTCCATGTGTAGTATTGACAAACAAACCAAAGATCCATAATGGCTTCTTAACTGGCATTTGATCTTGCTTTGTCAGCAATGTTCCCATTATTTCTCAGTTCTGATGAAGGGTCCCAGATGTGAAATGTTAAATGTTTCTTTTTCTGTAAATGTTGACTGATCTTATAAGTGTTTCGTACATTTTCTAATTTCATTTCATTTTTCCAGCATCTGCATATACACGTTTGTACTTCCATATTGATCAATGGTTAACATACCATTTATAAAAGTGAATTAAAATTATTTCAGTACTTTTATAACCTCAGGGTTGACATATATCAGATTATCTGTTCCAATCCTGTTTTTTTTGGGGGTGGATTTGTCTGATTCAGTGGATTCCAGTTAACTGGAACACTTCGGGACCAGTACATCTTGGCTCAATTAAGTGCCCCAGTTAACCGAAGGTTCATGGAAATGGTTAGGAAGAAAAATAAAAAAAGACAAACCAAGTAATAAAATAAATATTTAAATATTTTTTAAAAAACGAATTAGAAACTTAGCAATGCTACTGCAGTACAGGTGTCCCCCGCTTTTCGAACGTTCGCTTTACGAAACCTCACTGTTACGAAATACCTACATTAGTACCCTGTTTTCACTTTCAGAAGGTGTTTTCACTGTTACAAAAAAAAATCAGCGCGGGAAAAAAAATCAGCGTGCGATTAAAAAGCAGCGCGCGCTCCGAGCAGCCGCTGTCCCCTGGATTCGGAACAGCTTTCTCGCCGGCATTGCTGAAACACGTGCCTGTGAGCAGCCATTTGCAAGATGAGTTCTAAGGTGTCGGAAAAGCCTGAAAGAGCTCATAAGGATGTTACACTTAGCGTAAAACTAGATATAATTAAGCATTTTGATCGTGGTGAATGAAGTAAGGACAACGTGAGTTTGGCTTGTGGAAGCTGACGAAGATGATGTTGAAGAGGTTTTGGCATCCTATGACCAAGAACTGATAGATGAAGAGCTGATGCAATTGTAAGAGGAAAGGATAACAATCGAAACGGAATGCAGTAGCGAAACGAACGTGAAGCAACTGCGTGAGATTTTCGCTGCAATGTTAAAGTACGACTTTAATTTTGAAAGGGTACATCGGTTTAGGGGATACTTGCAGGATGGTTTGAGTGCTTACAAGGAACTGTATGATAGAAAAATGCGTGAGGCTCAGCAGTCAAGCAAGCCTTCCACATCAGCCACAACAGTCGACGAACCTTGACCTTCGACATCAAAGCGGATAGTCATAGGAGAAGATGAGCTGCCTGCTCTAATGGAAACAGACGACACCCCAGTGTCCCACCATCCCAACACCCAGGCCACGGACAGATACCGATTCGCAGAGAATGCAGCAGTATCCGGGAGGCATACAGCGCATCTTTAAGAAAAAAGCCGAAATAAACATGCTAATTAATTACGTGTCAGGTGGCTTCGCGGATCGGTATCGGTCGGTGGCCCAGAGGGTGGGGGCCACTGCACCAGCCAAACTCCGACAACTTAGCCTAACACACCATCATCAGTGCACTCCGCACTTTCCCAATTCCGGTAAGTAATATTACACTGTACATACATTATTTCTACTTTATATCAGCTGTGTATTTTTACGTGTTATTTGGTATGATTTGGCAGCTTCATAGCTTAGGTTACTGGAGAGAGTGTTTTTGCCAACTGCCCTTGTGTGAGATTTTCTGCCGAGAGCACTTGCGTGAGATTTTCACTTTGGAGAACAGTGCCGGCAATGATTATGGAAAAGTATTTCTACTTTATATAGGCTGCGTATTTATCATATCGTTCCTGCTTTTACTATATGTTACTGTTATTTTAGGTTTTATGTGTTATTTGGCATGATTTGGTAGGTTATTTTTGGGTCTGCGAACGCTCACAAAATTTTCCCATATAAATAAATGGTAATTGCTTCTTCACTTTACGACATTTCGGCTTACGAACCGTTTCATAGGACCGCTCTACCTTCGGATGGCGGAGGAAACCTGTACTATCAAATTAGTATTACTTCCTAATACTGTACTTAACAATGGAGGAATTCTACTGCATTGTGTTCTGACTGTAAATGAATAAAATCAGTGCAGACACGTCATACAATGCTGTCGATAAGTGAATTCACCAAAACATTTAAGCTGATTGTTGATTCTTTCAAATTCTTTGTAGTTTCTAACTTGAAGTAGTAAAATCATTTTATTTTCACTCCTAGATACTTCTGACAACTCTAAGCAAAAATGCTTGAAACCTCAGAGAGCAAAACAGTTCTGAATTGTCTTATTGCTTATCTCTCACTAACTATCAGTGACAAAAGTCAGTGTGTTTTGAAGACAAACACACGCAAATGACATGATTTAAATCATTTACTCATTTCTGCATAACTCGACATGGTTTTATCCCTTCTTGATCAATCCCTTACTACCTATGTTCGTGACACTTCTCACGCTGAGAAACTTTTCGATGATTTTAAGTTCCCTGGCCCCCACCACTTTATTTTCACTATAGATGTCCAGTCCCTATATATTTTCACCCCCCAACAGGAAGGTCTCAAAGCTCTCCGCTTCTTTTTGGATTCCAGACCTAACCAGTTCCCCTCTACCACCACTCTGCTCCGTCTAGCGGAATTAGTCCTTACTCTTAATAATTTCTCCTTTGGCTCCTCCCACTTCCTCCAAACTAAAGGTGTAGCCATGGGCACCCGTATGGGTCCTAGCTATGCCTGCCTTTTTGTTGGCTTTGTGGAACAGTCTATGTTCCAAACCTATTCTGGTATCTGTCCCCCACTTTTCCTTCGCTACATCAACAACTGCATTGGCGCTGCTTCCTGCACACTTGCTGAGCTCATTGACTTCATTACCTTTGCCTCCAACTTTCACCTTGCCCTCAAGTTTACCTGGTCCATTTCCGACACCTCCTTCCCCTTTCTAGATCTTTCTGTCTCTATCTCTGGAGACAGCTTGTCTACTGATGTCTACTATAAGGCTACTGACTTTCACAGCTATCTGGACTATTCCTCTTCTCACCCCACCTCTTGCAAAAATGCCATCCCCTTCTCACAATTCCTCCGTCTCCGCCGCATCTGCTCTCAGGATGAGGCTTTTCATTCCAGGACAGGGGAGGTGTCCTCCTTTTTTAAAGAAAGGTGCTTCCCTTCCTCCACCATCGACTCTGCTCTCCAATGCATCTCCCCCATTTCACACACATCTGCTCTCACTCCATCCTCCCACCACCCCACTAGGAATAGGGTTCCCCTTGTCCTCACCTACTACCCACCAGCCTCCGGGTCCAACATATAATTCTCCGTAACTTCCGCCACCTCCAACGGGATCCCACCACTAAGCACATCTTTCCTTCCCCTCACCCCTGCTTTCTGCAGGGATTGCTCCCTACGCGACTCCCTTGTCCATTCGTCCCCCCATCCCTCCCCACCGATCTCCCTCCTGGCACTTTGTAAGCGGAACAAGTGCTACACATGCCCTTACACTTCCTCCCTCACCACCATTCAGGGCCCCAGACAGTCCTTCCAGGTGAGGCAACACCACCTGTGAGTCGGCTGGGGTGATATACTGCGTCCGGTGGTCCCGATGTGGCCTTCTATATATTGGCGAGACCCGACGCAGACTGGGAGATTGTTTCGCTGAACACCTACGCTCTGTCCTCCAGAGAAAGCAGGATCTCCCAGTGGCCACACATTTTAATTCCACGTCCCGTTCCCATTCTGATGTGTCTATCCACGGCCTCCTCTACTGTAAAGATGAAGCCACACTCAGGTTGGAGGAACAACACCTTATATTCTGTCTGGGTAGCCTCCAACCTGATGGCGTGAACATTGACTTCTCAAACTTCCGCTAATGCCCCATCTCCCCCTTGTACCCCATCCGTTACTTATTTATATACACACAGTCTTTTTCGCACTCTCCTTTTTCTCCCTCTGTCCCTCTCACTATACCCCTTGCCCATCCTCTGGGTTTTTCCCCCCTCCCCCTTCTCTTTCTTTCTCCCTCGGCCTCCTATCCCATGATCCTCTCATATCCCTTTTGCCAATCACCTGTCCAGCTCTTGGCTCCATCCCTCCCCCTCCTGTCTTCGCCTATCATTTTGGATCTCCCCCTCCCCCTCCCACTTTCAAATCTCTTACTAGCTCTTCTTTCAGTTAGTCCTGATGAAGGGGTCTCGGCCCGAAACATCAACTGTACCTCCTAGAGATGCTGCCTGGCCTGCTGCGTTCACCAGCAACTTTGATGTGTGTTCCTCGTGATTTAAATACTGTTTGCTCGAAGCATGGTGTTGTGTCTAACGGCGACACAAGAGCACATGACTGACACTAATTAGAAACTATTCGGCACCAGTTTCTTGCCCAAACTGAGTGGCATAATGTCCCAAATAAACAAAGGGGATCCCAGTTATTTTCTCAATTAGTTTTTGTTTGAGAGTTGGCCCAAATAAGTGGTTGCCTCAATTATCCGATAGCCCAATGAACCAGAATCCACTGTATTTTCGAAGTATATTAAAGAAATTGGCATATTGCTCTCCTCTTTGGCTATTGAATGAGTTGCAGAGGTTTTCTAATGATTAAAACGGGTATTTAACTCATGGAATCTATAAATTACCAATTAGCAGAAGAGACCTTTAGATATTATTCACTGTCAGTGTGCTGAAAAAGGATTAGCAAACCACATGATCCTGTTTGTTGACAGAGCAAGATCTCGTTACAATACTGCGACTTCTACTTAGTACTTCATTTCATCATCTATCTTAGCTTGCCGTGACAAAGAAAAAATTTTGGTTGACTTAACAAATGCTGCCCAAATGTCTGTTTTTGTTCCATCTTCACATTTCTCTGACCAATGAGAGATGTTAAAATAGTCTTTCAGGTACAGTAAGATTGATAATAATTTGGTTGTTTAGCTGTTTGCTAGTCTGCCAATTTTGGTTATTGTTAACAACTGGAACAGTTTTTATCAGATAGCTTGTTTTTTTCAGATTTGCATTGTATGAATCTGTCGCATTTTGATATTTTCTGAAATTTGAACTCGTGACTTAATAATATGATGCAAGTGGATTGTCGGTTTAAAACCATCTTAATGCATAATTCCTGAACGAAACAGCTTTTTAGACTTTGATTACTGTCAGATGTCAGTACTGATTAATTTTATTGAATTTTGTTATGGATAGTTGTGTTACTCTTTGAAATGAGGAATGGAGAAATGAAAGTTAGTCTATGAAACTTGAGAGCTTTCTTGTTCTTGGTGGTGGATATGGACGATGGAGATGACCAGTGAAGCATTGCAATGAGCTGTCAATATCTTTAAACATTATTCTGCTGTACAGTAAAACATTAGAAAAGGACTTGGTCAGATTATCTCTCTAAACTCTTTAAGACCCTAGATTTTAACCTTGACTAATCTCTTTAAACAAGACTAGAACCTGCAATGCTGGTAAGCAGAAATTGTATTGGACTGCTATTGATTTTTACTTCCCTTAACATAGAAATTTACCTGCACTGAATTGGAGTTGGTGTTTGTGGTTAAATGCTCCTTCAACAGTAATGACGGAAACAGTATTTTACATGTTTCATTTTTGAAAAACAGCATAATTAGCAAAGCTTTTTTTTATTTCTAAGAGTCTGTTACTCCTAAGATAATGTTGAACCATCTTTTCCATCAACAATAGTTCATGTCACAATAGTAATCCTAAAATGATTTAAATGGGGAGTTGCATTAATTAATAGATTTCATTACCTATACATCACCTTAAGGTGTCCTGCTATAGTCTTAAAATATCAAATTCTTTGTTTCTATGTGTTCTTTTGACTGTGTTGAAGCACATATTCATCATTTAAAAAATTCCTGTCTACCTTGCTGTAATCCTGCAAAAAATAACTTTCTGTGTAAAAATGTCTGCTTTTTTTTGCCCAGCCTCAGTCCTTTGATTCATAGTATTGCCTGCAATTTTTATCCTCACTTAAATTTATTAGGCATTCTGAATTTATGTAAAACTATTGAAGTGCTACAAGGCTTTTAAGGCGAGTTTTAAAAATAATGAATTATCAAAAGAAAGACTATTCTGTCATGCTATCCTTAGAAGTGGATTTCCATCCTTTTGAACTCCCAAGCTAAAAGTCAGAATAAGAAAAATGAAATAATTTATCTGTAGCAGTAACTTAGATATCAAATTGAAAGACTTTTTTTCAGAAAATGGTTTATTTTTAGAGCAGTATATGAAATAAAAGTGTAAAGAAATCAGTATAACTGAAGCCTTCAAACAAAGGAATATAGAGTGCAGCTGCCTCATGACATCCTCATGATACAGTTGCATTTCACTTTTAACTTTGTTTGAATAACAGCGTCAACATGTTGTTTAATAGTTTTCTTGACAAAATCTGTTCTTTTTTCAGACTTTATCTCTTCAGCGGCAGATGATGGAAAACCTGATCATTGGACAGGCCAGACAGGCAGCAGTATCCTTTTATTGGATTGATTCTCTCCAGGGAAAACAATTGCTGAAGATATTTTGGATTGGTCTGTTTAGTTTTGTTTGATGTGTAGTATAATTCTTACTTACAGTATTACTTATAATTTCATTCTAAGGAAATTGACCTTTGCATTTGATTAGATTTTAAAAAGTAGCATAATTAATATTTTTTTTAATTTTGTGATTAGTTTCTGTTACATTGAAGAACTTAAATGAAGTAAGAATTATTTGAAGATGTCACCAATCTTCATTTAGGAAGAACTTTTGAAGATTGAATCATATTAGCCCATTAATATATTTTCATGTTTTATGTTTAATATCTATTCATAGTCACTGATCTTTGGGTGTGTACCTACTTCTTTGCCATCAAATTCTGTCTGTTTCAAAATATCTCCATTTTAACATTTTAACATTGGAAAAATCTTAATCTCTTACTGTAGTATCTTGTTCTCTCGCCATACGCTTCCTTGGACATTGATGTTAACTATTCACAATCTTGTCATTCTACTTATTAAGAGGGCCATTATTTAACAAATTGAAAATTCATGTACACATTCATTTGGATGTAATTGAAAACTCTTTCAGTGATGTGCAATGAATTCTATTATATTTAATAGGTCAATGTACAAACATAGATTTTATTAAGTCTTGGATCCCTCTTTGAAAGTGCTAAACTATTGGAAAAATGAGAATTTGATCAGTTATGTAAAATATTCCATTCCGTTCTCAACTTCTGCTTTTAAGATGAAAGAAATATCATTTCCCATCCTGAATGGATAAACTGGTACTTTAGGTGATTGAACAGAAGAAAATAGGTAATTTTGAACATTAACTTTTGTTAATGCCCCACCTCCCCTTTGTACCCCATCCCTTACTTACTTATTTATTTATTTCTTTTCTTTTCCCTTGTTTTCCTCTTTTTTTTCTCCCCCTATCCCTCTCACTATAACTCCTTGCCCATCCTCTGGGCTTCCCCCCCCCCCCCGCTTCCTCCCTAGGTCTCCCATCCCATGATCCTCTCCCTTCTCCAGCCTCGTATCCCTTTTGCCAATCAACTTTCCAGCTCTTAGCTCCACCCCTTTCCCTCTTGTTTCCTCCTATCATTTCGGATCTCCCCCTCCCCTTCCCACTTTCAAATCTCTTACTCTCTCTTCTTTCGGTTAGTCCTGACAAAGGGTCTTGGCCCGAAATGTTGACTGTACCTCTTCCTATAGATGCTGCCTGGCCTGCTGCGTTCACCAGCATCTTTTGTGTGTGTTGCTTGAATTTCCAGCATCTGCAGATTTTCTTGTGTTTGCATTTTAAAATAGGTAATTGTTTATTTTCATTTACTGTATGTAAATTCATATATTCGAGAAATTTTCTGACAGTTCTAAACCCATAGAAAGTGAGTAAATATCCATAACAAAGATTCATATAGCTGCAAAGAAAGATGGAAGAACGAAGGCTGAGACTTCAGGAAGAAGCAAACAGGTAATCAGTAAAGCCTTAAATAGGATTACTTATTTCCATTCCCTCCCCCCCCCCACCGCCACTTGTGCTTGCTCAAGTGATGTCTGTATTCCTTCATTCTTTCATTTTAGACTAGAAAATCAGGGAGATCACAGTTCTGCCTGGAAAGATGACTTAGGCCACATTCCAAAAGGGGAACGTTGAGCCACGACTGTGGGGATAGTTCTTTGTTGTTTGAAGTAGTGACACTTCCTTCCAACAGAGCTTTTGCTTAACCTCTTGTATAGAAGGAGACATGTCCATGAATACAGAATTATCTCATTACCAGATTGGAGTCTCATCCAAGATACTGTGGTCATTCTCAAGCTTTAGATAAGTTTCTTCACTCCTTGCTACTGGTACCCTTCCACTCATCGCCCCCATTGCTGTCTTGAATCCATAAGACATATGAGCAGAATTAGGCCTATCGAATCTTCTCCACCGTTCCATTAACTCTCTCAGCTCTATTCTCCTGCTTTCTCCCTGTAATCAAGAAACTATCCACCTCCATAAGAGGTTTAAATACAGTCCCTTCCGGCCCAATGAGCTGCTGCCCAGTTGCACCCATGAGACCAATTAACCGACTAACTCCTACGTCTTTGGAATGTGGGAGGAAACCGTAGCAGCTGAGGAGACCCACGTGGTCACGTGGAGAATGTACAATTCCTAACAGACAACGGTGGGAATTGAACCTGGGTCACTGGCACTGTAATAATATTAGTAAAGACATCCATTAGTCTTGCGAGACCATGGATCTGCACCCGGAAAGCCTTCACTCTCCAGGGCACAGGCCTGGGCAAGGTTGTATGGAAGACCAGCAGTTGCCCATGCTGCAAGTCTCCCCTCTCCACGACACCAATGTTGTCCAAGGGAAGGGCATTAGGACCCACACAGCTTGGCACCAGTGTCGTCGCAGAGCAATGTGTGATTAAGTGCCTTGCTCAAGGACACAACACGTTCCCTCGGCTGGGGCTGGAACTCATGACCTTCAGGTCACTAGTCCAATGCCTTAACCACTTGTTACAGTAACCTTTATGCTACTGTGCCATCTGATAAATAAACTCGCTGATTTTGACAAATCTCTATGTATGGAGCACCAACCATTAATTGGTTTTATTTAAGTGAGACTGCTTCATATAATTAATTCTGCTACATCAGTTATGTAAAATATTCCTTCTAGCTGCCATCTGCTCAATTTCTGCTTAATGGCCGTAGGCAAATGTTTTAACTTTTTTTCCGTTGAGTTCCAGCAATCCCAGTTATTTTGTTAATGATCTCTGTTATTTCTGGCTATACATACTCATCAAAAAACCATTTCAGTGTATCAAATCAGAACTTCGCTGGTGGTTCACTGATGAAGCTACTATTAAATGCTATTAAAGTATAAAGTAAGCAGCAACATCTAGCGACCGCATATGTAATGTAAACCTTGGAATCTAGGAAAGATGAAGGGTCTCGGCATGAACCGTCAACTATGTACTCTTTTCCATAAATGCTGCCTGGCCTGCTGAGTTCCTCCAACATTTTGTGTGTGTTGGTTGGATTTCCAGCACCTGCAGATTTTCTCTTGTTTGTGTCTAAGCTAGGGAGTTGCTATCTATTTTATTTTGAGCCTAAAGCTGCGCTTTAAGTGAATTTTATTAAGAGACTCATGCTATAAGGAGAAGCTAGACAAAGTTGGGCCATTTTCTATGGAGAGGCTGAGGGTGAAGGGAGATGTAGAGGTTTATAAGTTGATGAGGGGACACAGCCTCAGAATAGAAGGGTCCCCTTTTAGAATGGAGATGAGAAAGAATTTCTTTAGCTAGAGAGTGGCGAATCTGTGGAATTGTTTGCCATAGGCAGCTGTGGAGGCCAAGTCATTCAGTATATTTAAGGCAGAGGTTGATAGATTCTTGATTGGTCAGGGCATGCAGGGATATGAGGAGAAAGTAAGAGATTGGAGCTGAGAGGAAAATTGGATCAGCCATGATGAAATGTTGGAGCAGACTCAATGGGCCAAATGGCCTAATTCTGCTTATGGTCGTATAGATACAGTAGACAACTGGTACCTTTTAGCAGAGGCAAAATGACTAATACTAGAGGACATAAACTGAGGGGTGAGAAGGAGTAAGTTCAAAGGAGATGCAGGCCAAGTTTTTTTTTACATACAAGAGTGGTAGGTGCCTGAATGTGTTCTCGAGGTTGTATCGGAGGCAAGTGCAATAGGGATGTTCAAGAAGTTCTTAAGTAGAATGAATATGCAAAGAATTGAGGGATATGTACATTGTATAGGCAAAAAGGATTAGTTTAATTAGCCAGTTAATTAGTTTGCCACAACACCAAGGATTGAAGGACCTGTTTCTGTGCTGTCCTGTTCTATATTCTGCTCAAACACATACAGCACTGTAATGCTGCTGTACTAATATACAGCATGTCCGTCCAAACTAACCAAAAAAGCTTGGGGCTTGTGCACTCTATCATTGGATGTAATTATGCTAAGCAAGCTCTCTAGTACTGGAAATTGCCAGGCCAAATTGTATGATCCTAATTGGTTCTTTGCAATATTCCTATAGCCATGCCATTTTTTTCCAGCTCCATCGTCAACTCAAGCCCCACATCTCAATGTCATGGATATCCAAGCAGTGCAGTCCATTTGGGTATCTAGAGCTGAAGCAATAGATCTAGGCATTGCCCCAGATTATGTTATTGGCCATTTGATAGCTCTTCAATTAGAGACTTAAAAATAGTTGAATTTGAATAATTAATTAAAACAAAGTTATCGGAAGTATATTTTTAAATGAAATAACTCTACTTAGGAATAGACTAAAATTAAAGACAGCATTTACAAACATTACAATTTTTTTTAAACAGAAAGAAACAAGCTTCAGGCATGAAGTGACTATAGCCCTCTAGCTCAAACCTGTGAGAGTACTGGGAACAGTATCAAGAACAGAAGGCCAGATCTGTTGGCATCTGAACTCCAGCATCTACCTGATTACATGTGTAGACATGAAACTGAGAAATTGCTGACGTTGCACTGTTGGCTGGCGGTTCTCCATAGAACTGCTGGCTGACTTTCAGCGCTATCCAGACCAACGTTTTCAAGTGCTGGCTCTCACGACACAAATTAACCTTGGGGAATTTCCTTTTCCTTTTCTCTGTCTGAACCCTTTCTTCCTTTCTCTTATTATACTTCTGGTGACTGATTTGTTATTTGGTTAAGTATTTTGGTTCAAACCACCTTGCATTAATGATCCTTATACCTTTTTGGTAACAGTGATATACTGCTACTTTTCTATTTCACACAAACCCCAGTTTTCTGGTTTCCTGGTGAAAATGTACATCACAGTACATTTTGTGAAAAAATTCTGAAGAAACATGTCCATACAAGTGTAAATGTAACATATTGGTTGTTTGCCATGGATGACACTTAATGGTTTGGTGATCTTTAAAGCTTATACACCAGCATTGCATTTGTTTTAATTAAGTGATTTCCCCTCTGTGATAAGACTTTAGCTTAGTTAAGTTGAATATAATCTTTTACAAAGAGTCATCATATTGTGTGCAAAGCAGAAAATAGATGGATATTAACACAAATGCTCTAATGTGCTTTTAAGGAGGTTTTCAAACAGTGCCATACTGACCCCTGAGGAGGAGGAGCAGAGAAATGTATATGCAAGCATTTTAGAGTTCGAGCAGGACCACGTAAGTCTCAGAAGAAGAACAATTGACAGTGGCTAAATGCACTGTTATAAAATAAGTGTTGATGATTCATGTCTCCTATAACAAAACAAAAATAGTAATTCAATATATGAGAATCACAAGAATGTTCCTTGTTTGGTATCGCTCTTATAAGATAACATTTTGTACATTTATCAGTTCAGCAATCTGTGTATAATCATCAAGTTGGTCTTGTTTAAACATGCGGAGTTGTAGACCTTAGGAAGCTAAATATTTGATTTTAATCAAGACTTGGATTACTTAGTTGACATCACATACTAATTGGATTAAGGGATCTTTTCCCCATTTATAACCAATCATAATGTTAATGTTAACAGCAATAGTTGTGTTTTAAACTATCCACAACATTGACAAATGTATTGAAGTAATTGTTCATCTTTTTCTTATATTTAGGAGTGGCCTAAACAATGGAAAATGCAATTGAAATCACAACCTAATGATCTTGCACTGGTGGCTGGCCTTGTATCCCAAATACTGAGGTATTGTTTTTTTACCCCTCTGTGACAAGTAGCACAAGTATTGCAAACCAATAGTCATGATTTTCTTAATAACTAACACATGATTATGACAGTCACTTCTTTAATTTGCAAGTTTGCTAGAAGCAGGGATAATCAGGGTCTTAGCAATTTGCCTTGTAGTTCTGTGGTTGTTCTTCAGTTTTCCAAAGAGAAATGCTCTAATATCTCAGTGAATCATGTTACACCTATGAAGGAAAATTAACTCTCACCATCAGTTACACAACCTCAATGCAGAATTTAAACAGCTGTGCAGTAAGAAAAAAATAAAGCTTTTGAACTGTTTTGTTTTGAGATTGATCACTGAAGGGAAAACTACAAAAAAAGGTTAAATCCAGGAAAATATAGTTATTTCCTATTTCATTACAGTATTTTTAATTTGTAAAATAGGAAATTTGTGGTAAATCACTGTTTTCAAACACATTTTCAAGGATATGCCACAAGGTACAACATACAAATGTTGATGCTGCAGGTTCATTCCTTCAGCTAATTTGAAGATAACAATTTAGTCTTCCTCTTTTCAATCCCTGCGTCCATGCATACCCCAACCCCCTACTCACACACATGCACAAATACACACACACTTACCAGACATTTGATTCTCCAAGATTTCAAAGAACAGTTTGAGACTGGAGTACATAATCTACTGATAGAATGCGGTCAAATTAATGCTTACAGGGGAAGAGTGCAGGCAGAAGGGTGTTATATCATTCTAAAGTTATTCTACTGTTTTCAATGGACATTTCAAAAGTATTCTTGTTGGTGGTGGGATGCCTTGATGTTAGCTCGCACATAAGGCTGCAATTCAGTTGCAAATTCTAGTGACTGGTATTGTAGTTGTACTGAGGATTACCAAGAACTGAGCACGACGGCAACAGACTAATTTGTTAGCACTGTTCAGAGTTTTAAAGACTTCTTAAAGTATGTGAACACCTCCAACGTCAACAGTGGACTCGTTTTTAGGGAATTATCCTTGCTTCGTGATTATTAATAATTGTTCTCACCTCAGGGAGGTATGGCTTGTTTGTGCATTTGTCAGATGTCAAAATCACATTCATTTTAACTTTTAATATTTGTTTATTTTTGCCCAATTATTTATCTGTGATATATCACTGCAATATATCACTGAGATGAGCCCAAATAATTCACTGATACACTTCAGGGAAAATTTGAAAGTCCCAAATAGGGTGGAAAAAAGATTTTCTGGAATGGCTACAGGAAAACAGGACATTGAGGAAAGAGAGAGAGAGCTATATAATCTTAGATTGAGGAACTAGGTGTCCTTCTGGGAGTATGGAAGACTGAGAGGAAATTTGATAAGACCATACTAAATAGAAGTAAGCTAAGGCATTCAAACTCTTGAACCTGCTTTGCCATTCAAAAAGATCTTGTCTGTTCTTCCACTTAGCTCCACGTTTCTGCCACATCAAATTTTGCTTGATTCCTATAATATACAGAAAGTTATTGATCTCTGTATTGAATATAATCAATAAGCGAGTCTCCACAGTCTTATCAAGTGATTAAACATCCTATAAATGAAGAAATTTCTCTTCATTTTAGGCTTAAGTAAACTATTCTTTGTTTTGAAACTGACACTGGATTCTCAACTTCCTGGCAAAGGGAAGCAAACATTCGCTCCACTTCTGCTCCATCAAGTATTGTAAGAATTTTGTATGTCAGTAAGGTTACCTGTCACTGTTCTGAATTCTAGAGAGTAGAAACTCAATCTGTCTTCAAATAGCAGTCATATTTACTTTAATTATTTTCATCTACCAATATTAATCTGAGAATATTAGTTTATGGGTATAGTTTTTTGAATAAAATTCCGCAGGATGCAAGATTTTGGAAGGTGTGATGAAAGGTGTAATTAATCATTAAACCGGTGATTCCCAATCTTTTTTATGCCATGGATCATTTACCTCAGTTACCATTAACTGAGGGTCCGTGGACTCCAAGTTGGGAACCCTTGCATTAAACTTATGTTAAGCATACTGTATGTCTGTTTTGTCCTCCTTACCAAGAACTGGCAATTAACTCTAGTTTTGGTCAATAAATTTACTTCTGCAGCTGCTCAGAATATCCAATCACACAACTACTGAAGAAGCTACAGTGCCGGATTTACAGCAAGCTTTACCCTATTGTGAAATCACAGTGCTCAGACCTGGCTAACATTACTGAACTGTGTCCAGGTTCTACATTGTACACATCGCCTGCCCAGTGCCCACTGATGCCAGAAGTAGCATCTTCGTTCAACAGGGGAAGCAGGTTAAAGTCTTCCAAAAGCGCATGTTGCTTGGGGAATGTTCAAGATCAGAGCAAGATAAGTTATGGTGGATTAAGACACAGTTCCTCTGTCAGCTCAGTAGTATCAAGTGAACAGAATACTGCAAGCTCAGATATTAGCAGTCAGAATGCACTGCAACAAAAATTTGCAAGTCAACAGTTCAACCCAGCAGTGAGTGATAGAGCAGATCTGTTGATTGACAAAAACAGCCCTTTTGAAGATTTGGAACACTACATGATGAAGTTTGAGCAACAACCAAGAAGTGTCACAGACAGCCTGACACTAATGACAAATACTGAACATCATCAAATGGAAGCTGTTCCACTGCAAGACCACCTAAAAGATATTGTGACTGATGTGCATAATTCAATTGGTAATATACATTTTTTTATGACTTTCACAATATATTTCCTTGTTCCTATTCATGCATTGGAGAAGGGATTTGTTGGTCGGAGTGAATTGTGCTGCTTGCTCATACTATCATGTTATTACTTCTCGGTTTACATCAGTAAAATATCAAAATCTACATTCCAGCTGAGTCGCAAAAAAACCACAACCCTGATTTCAATGCCCTCACCTTATTGAAATCAGCTACCAGAATGTCCACCATTATAAGACCATAACTTTTTCTCGTTTTTAATTGCACTTTGAGCAGATATGTCCAGGAATGCAGAAGGCAGAGGATCTCTCAGTTAAATGTTGAGAATGATTTAATCAAACACTGAAATGAGGAGCTGTAATAGCATCACTGTTGGGCAAGCATATCATTGATTAGTTTGTGGGACTGATTAAGCCCGGGAGTTGTTTTAAATTTCTAATTCAGATTTGCTAGGAGGCTCGAAAGTTCCTCCAGGCTTCAGAAGGAAACCTTCTAATGCCAGGATTCCCTGCGGTCACTTTTGATGTCTTCTACACTCTCATCTCAACAGCCACTTCTTTCCCTATTGGACACAATTCCTGTAGGTCAGGGGTTTCCAACTATTTTTATGCCATGGATCCCTGCCATTAACTGAGGGGTTTGTGGACCTCAAGTTGGGGTCGAGCCCTACTAAAGGGCTGAAAGCACGTAATCATTAGTGATACAGGAGATGCCTACTGTGTCTGAAATAAAGCTGATGCCGTTTCAAACAACTCAATATCATTATTCAGGATGAGAAGGAATCTTTTCTTGTAATTCTCTCAAATATTATCCATCAGCCAGCAAATTGTATTTTTTTATTGAAGCATCTTACGAGGACTTAATTTTTGTATATTGAAAAAAACAACTTGATTGATTAGCTTTAAAGTATTTTGTGTTATCCCAAAGTTTAGAAAGTTGATAAATAAATGACTTTTTACTTTTGTTTTCTCATTCTCCTTCCTGGGCATTTACTCTTTTTTATTCTTTCCTTCTTCCTGCTCATTTTTTATTCTCTATCACAGTTCCTTGAGCATTCTAATAGGGTTCTAATTGGTTCACCCATTATATACTAATAATACCAAAAGTTATAGAAGGAATCATTCGTCATTTGCCATTTATAAGTTACTTTCAGCTTAGCATGTAGAGATTAAGTTGGCGGGTCTGATTTTTGTTCTCTGTTTTAGAAACATATAACTGACTAATATCGTTGAGGTCCTCTTCGTAAAGAAAAATATTAATATTTAGATAAATAATAGAAATTGATTCAGATTTTTTTTTTGCCATTTTACGCATTCTGTGTTGACACCAGAAACCTGGTGACATTTGCAGTTTGCCCCCAGCATATATAATGCAAATGACATGTTTCACAGTGTTTCAAGTGTTTGATAAAAGCCCCATTTGATAATACAGATCTACTGACGATAGTACAGATCTACTGAACATTGAAGGGTACACTGTGGAAGATTTAAAGCGTGTAATTATATATAGGGAAAGGGGAGAACCACTAGGTGTCACTGCTCTTTCAGGTTTGTAAATTGACAAACATAATTTTGTGCAGCAAGCTGAAAGAAGATGACTGTATGGACCACCTATCCATGAAAATTTCTCAGTTCCTTACCCCGCACCTTGGCCTACAGTTGTTCCTTAAATGATACCCGCTGAACTCTTCTTTCGCCGGCTCTATCTTGGAGCCTACTTCTTCAGCAAGGACTCTCCCACCCCCACCAATGACCCCTTCTCCCATCTTCAACCCTCCTCCTCTTCATGGACACCTCGCTCTGGTCTTCTGCCTGCTCTGGATCTCTTTGTTGCTAACTGCTGATGGGACATCAACTATCTCGACTTCACCACACCTTGTTCCCATTCCAACCTCACTCCTTCCGAACGTTCTGCTCTCCACTCCCTCCGCACCAATCCTAACCTTACTATAAAACCCGCCGATAACGTAGGTGCTGTTGGAGTCTGGCGTACTGACCTCTACCTTGCCGAGGCACAGCGATAACTCGTGGATACCTCCTATTATTTACCCCTCTATCATGACCCCACTAAGGAGCACCAGGCCATTCTCTCCCACACCATCACCAACTTTATCAGCTCAGGGGATCTCCCATCCACTGCTATCAACCTGTAGTTCTCACACCCCGCACTTCCCATTTCTGCCTCCTACCGAAGATCCACAAACCTGCCTGTCCAGGTAGACCCATTGTCTCAGCTTCCTCCTGCCCCACCGAACTCATTTCTGCATACCTCAACACTGTTTTATCCCTCCTTGTTCAATCCCTTTCCACCTATGTTCATGACACTTCTCACGCTCTGAATTTTTTCAATGATTTTAAGTTCCCTAGCCCCCACCGCTTTATTTTCACCATGGATGTCCAGTCCCTATATACCTCCATCCCCCACCAGGAAGGTCTCAAAGCTCTCTGCTTCTTTTTGGATTCCAGACCTAACTAGTTGCCCTCTACCACCACTCTCCTCCGTCTAGCGGAATTAGTCCTTACTCTTAATAATTTCTCCTTTGGCTCCTGTGTAGCAATGGGCACCCGTATGGGTCCCAGCTATGCCTGCCTTTTTGTTGGCTTTGTGGAACAATCCATGTTCCAAGCCTATACTGATATCCATCCCCCACTTTTTCTTCGCTACATCGACGACAACATTGGCGCTGCTTCCTGCATGCATGCTGAGCTCGTCGACTTCATTAACTTTGCCTCCAACCTTCATGCTGCCCTCAAGTTTACCTGGTCCATTTCCGACACTTCCCTCCCTTTTCTTGATCTTTCTGTCTGTATCTCTGGAGACAGCTTATCTACTGATGTCTACTATAAGCCTACGGACTCTCACAGCTATCTGGACTATACCTCTTCCCACTCTGTCTTTTGCAAAAATGCCATCACCTTCTTGCAATTCCTCCATCTCCGCCATATTTGGTCTCAAGATAAGGCTTTTCATTCCAGGATGAAGGAGCTGTCCTCCTTTTTTAAAGAAAGGGGCTTCCCTTGCTCCACCATCAACTCTGCTCTCAAACACATCTCTCCCATTTCACGCACATCTGCTCTCACCCCATCCTCCCTCCACCCCACGAGGAATAGGGTTCCCCTTGTCCTCACCTACTACCCACCAGCCTCCGGGTCCAACATATAATTCTCCGTAACTTCTGCCACCTCCAACGGGATCCCACCACTAAGCACATCTTTCCCTTCTCCCCCCCACACTTTCTGCTTTCCGCAGGGATCGCACCCTATGCAACTCCCTTGTCCATTAGTCCCTCCCATCCCTTCCCACCGATCTCCCTCTCAGTACTTATCCTTATAAGTGGAATAAGTGCTACACATGCCCCTACACTTCCTCCCTACCAACATTCAGGGCCCCAGACAGTCCTTCCAGGTGAGGAGACACTTCACCTGTGAGTCGACTGGGGTGATATACTGCGTCTGGTGCTCCCGATGCGACCTTCTATATATTGGCAAGACCCGACTCAGGCTGGAAGAGCGTTTCGCTGAACACCTACGCTCTGTCCACCAGAGAAAGCGGGATCTCCCTGTGGCCACACATTATAATTCCACGTCCCATTCCCATTCTAATATGTCTGTCCACGGCCTCCTCTACTGTCAAGATGAAGCCACACTCAGGTTGGAGGAACAACACCTTATATTCCATTTGGGTAGCCTCCAACCTAAAGGCATGAACATTGGCTTCTCAAACTTCCGTTAATGCGCCACCTCCCCTTCGTACCCCATCCTTTCTTTCTTTCTTTCTTTCTTTATTTTCTTTCTTTCTTTCTTTCTTTCTTTCTTTCTTTCCCCCTTTTTCCTCTTTTTTTCCTCCCTCTGTCCCGCTCACTATAACTCCTCACCCATCCTCTGGATTCCCCCCCACCTTCTTTCTCCCTAGGCCTCCCGTCCTATAATCCTCTCCCTTCTCCAGTCTCGTGTCCCTTTTGCCAATCAACTTTCCAGCTCTTAGCTCCATTCCTCCCCCTCCTATCTTCTCTTATCATTTTCGATCTCCCCCTCCCCTTCCCACTTTCAAATCTCTTACTATTTCTTCTTTCAGTTAGTCCTGACAAAGGGTCTCGGCCGGAAACGTCGACCGTACCTCTTCCTATAGATGCTGCCTGGCCTGCTGTGTTCACCACCATTTTTTGTGTGTGTTGCTTCAATTTCCAGCATCTGCAGATTTCCTCGTGTTTGCCTGTTACGATTACATTGATTTCCCTTTGATGTGAAGAACTTCCTGAAATGATTCCACAACTGACCAATACGTTGAAATTGTATTCTGTTGTGGTTCTCACATAGCCATATTTTTCTCTATTGTTCATTATCGCATCCTTCAAAGATCACAACTCTCCTAAAGAAAGTCAAAATTCTATATAATATTCCAGCTGTGAACTGACCGAGATTCAATATAATTGAAGTAAGATATTTTCACTCTTGCAGTTAAATCCCTGTTAAGAAAGGAACTGTTGTACTATTTGCCTTTCCAGTTTTCTGCTGCACCTGCACCTTTGCTGTTACTGAACTATGTTCAAGGACACCAAGATCCCTTCATCAACATTTCCAAATATCTCACCATTTAAAATTATTTTTACCAAAATGGATAACTTCACACTTTTCGCATTTATTCCAACTGTCATCTTGTTTCCCACTCATTTAACTTGCCTATATCCTCTTGAAACCTCATCACTACTCACATTCCTACTTAGTTTTGAACTCGGGAAAATTATACTTAATCTTCTTGCCCATCTTGCTGATATAGATTATGATTAGTAAACACTGAGCCATGTGATACAGCTGACCTACCTAAGAAGGAGCCTTTTGTTTTTACTCTGTTTTCAGTGCAAGTCCTGTCAGTCCTACTTCATATTTTAAATCCCCCAAATTATTTATTTAAAGATACAACATGGAATAGGCCCTTCTGGCCCTTTGAACCATGCACTCAGCGACAATGCCTGATTTAACCCTAATTTAATCACAGGGCAATTTACAAGACCAATGAACCTATTATTGGGTACATCTCTGGACTGTGGATGGAAACTGGAGAAAACCCATGCATTCCACAGAGAGGACATACAGATTCCATACAGAGGATGCTGGGATTAAAGTCCGATCTCCAACGCCCTGAGTTGTAATAGTGTTGCACTGCTACACGATGTTCAGCTGCTTTTTTCCGATCTCCTTCATGGAACTGCATCAAAAGCTTCTAAAAACTCAAATGCATTGGTTTTCCCTTTACCTCAAAAGAACTTGAATAGATTCATCAACCATGATTTCCCTTTAATAAATTAATTTCTAAATATCTGAATAATGTAACTTTTGTTAGAGATTCTATCATCCTCCCAACTGCTAGGAAAGCAGATTGGTAGTTCTATGTTTTTCCTCCCACTTAACTAATGGGACCACATCCAATACCCTCCAACTACAGGAACCACCTCAGAGTCTGGAATTTCAGAAAATAACAATGAGAGTTGTCAGTTGAGAACCATGGTCAGAGTTTCCAGAGATGACAGGGTCCATTATACATTCTCATTAAGTAACAAACAGGAACAGTAAGACTGAGAATGCTAAAAGCCATATGTAAGTCAGATATTGTCTTTTCAGGTAATTGGATTCTATTTTAGTTTAACCCTTCTGTACATATTTTCCAACAGACAAATTACTGTCCTTGTGTATTCTGGCCTTTGAACCTCTCAACACTGCGACGGGAAAAGACCAGTGCCTGGCCAGCATCGAGGAGGCTTTGTTCCAGCCTATCTGGGTGTTCCTTTTGGCTCTATTTAGGTATTGCGTTAATGTAAAGTTCACAAAAATGCAAATCTATTTTTAATTTGAAAATATGTAAATAATTAAAAGTTAAAATGATGTAATTTATAGCTTTGCCGAACTCATCACAGAGTTGAGTTGAATTTGGTTACTAAAATGGTTTACTTGTTAAAATTTGTGTTGTAGTAATTGCTGTAAAATTATAGTTGCTCTTTTATTCAGCAAAGAATGTGGTGTTTGATAGAAACCAAATTAGAAATACTGTGTTTCGTAGTTTGAGTTCATTCCATTGAGTAAGGGTGTGCGTTTTCTTGCCAGCTCATTCATGAACAGAATCCCAGTAGCCTAGTCATCAGATTTCAAAAGTCCTTTCTAAATAACTTCATCTCACTGTCTTATCTACAAATTTGAATAGAATTTTTCTTACCCGTGAATCTAAAAATAGCTGACCACAAGGCAGGTTCTTTTGTCTGTCCTTTCACTTAGTGGTTCTCTAGCACTGTCCATTTCAATTTCTTTTTGTTCTATTAACACTTAAAATGATGGTGAAGCAACAAGTTTTGTGTCTCTTTCCTGACTTCTGGAAGAACCTTAGATTAAAACATCAGAATCTAACACGAATTTCAATAGCAAGTTCAGATCTTCAAATGAGGTTGGCAGTATCTAATCTGTTTTTCAAATGTAATGGCTTACTTGGTTTTCCACAATTCTAGGATCCCATAGGCTTAATGTAAATACAGAAGATTTTGGAAAGAAGATAAATGTCTTTATGAAGCTGTCTGTGAACCAGGAGGACAAGGAGGAGTTGTATTTCCCTTTATTTATTAACCAGCAGTTTTGTAGATTAGATCTGCCAGCTCTGATAGATGAAAAGAAAACTCACTGCACATAGGTTTCTAGTCAGGGATCTTAGAAAATAAAAAAAAATGGAAGAAATTTAGAATATTGGATGTCTAAAACTAAAACATTGCAGTGTTACCCAACTGCCCCTCTTAATATCCAATCTGTTGTTTCAAAATTATTAGATTCTAAATAAATTGTCATTCTGACGAGATAATCTGCAGATGCTAGAAATCCAAGTAACACACACACAAAATGCTGGAGGAACTCAGCAGGCCAGGCAGCATCTATGGAAAAGAATAAACTGTTGACATTTGGGGCTGAGACCCTTCATCAGAACTGAAATAACACAGGAACCTGGAGCTCTGGAAATTAAAAGGAGGTCTCAAAACTGGGCGGCATAGATAATGTCGGTGGTCAGCACTTTTTTTTCCTTGGAATGGAATTTTCAAATACTAGAGGGCATAGCTTTAAGGTGAGATGGAAACAGTGTAAGGGAGATGTGGGGGACAAGTTTCCTGCATAGGTACATGAACTTACGGGTAATGGACAGAGATGGATCATGCTCAGGCAGATCAGATTATCATGATCAGTATAGATATAACGAGTTGAAGAACCTGCACCAGTACTGTTCTGCTGTATGTTCTATGAGGAAGTGGAGAATGGTTAAGTTTCATTTTTTTCATTCTTTCTAGAAAAGTGAATACACAGAGGGAAATGGCGCTTGACAAAAGCATGAAGCTGCACAAGTCAGCAGGTCCAGCAGATATTGGTGTTGCAGCTAAACTCTTTCCCAAGGAATCTGCGTCTTCAAATGATTCCTATCCATATGAAGCTGCAGTCAAAGAGTTACGGCTAATAACCAAAGAATATTGTCCACAAAAAAAGCTTGAATGTATTGGTAAGCATTAAAATATATTGACATTCTAATTCTCCTATTGGATGACTTATATTATTGTTATAATTTAGTATTCCAACTGTGTCTATACTGTATGTTTGCAATATTTACTTTTGCTCTTAAAGTTACAAAGGATCAGCTTATAAGAATCTTTGTAGGTGCATGAACTATTCAGCAGATGATTCAACATCTTTGCTAAAACCAGGTTAAGATGTCAGGAGTATAAACTAGAATTGCTTATAAATGATTAGAGTATAATGAAATCTTGCACAAATTATTGAACAAGTAGAACTCCTATAAGTAGCTTACCTTGAGTGGAAAATGAGAGGTAATGAAATGGCAGGGATCAGATGTGCATTAGGAGGCATCTTGAGAGAAAAGAATTAAAGATGAAATTTACAATATGGGATTTGTAGGTAAAGGGTACAAAACATCTGGAAGGGGGAAACATCAAAAAAGCTTCAAATTGGCTTTGGACTCAGATGGAGAGTGGGGAAAAAAAGTTAAAATGGCTCCAGTTGCGTTTGCAAACATAGAAAACCTACAGCACAATATAGGCCCTATGGCCTCAAAGTTGTGCCATATGTGTTCCTACCTTAGAAATTACTAGGCATACCCATAGCCCTCTACTTTTCTAAGCTCCATATACCTATCCAAATGTCTCTTAAAAGACCCTATTGTATCCGCCTCCACCACTGTTGCTGGCAGCCCATTCCACGCACTCACCACTCAGTGAGTAAAAAACTTACCCCTGACATCTCCTCTGTACCTACTCCCCAGCAGCTTAAACCTGTGTCCTCTTGTGGCAACCATTTCAGCCCTAGGAAAAAGCCTCTAACTATCCACACGATCAGTGCCTCTCATCATCTTTTACACCTCTATCAGGTCATCTCTCATCCTCCGTTGCTCCAAGGAGAAAAGGCCGAGTTCACTCAACCTGTTCTCATAAGGTATGCTCCCCAATCCAGGCAACATCCTTGTAAATCTTGTCTGCACCCTTCCTATGGCTTCCACGTCCTTCCTTTAGTGAGGCGACCAGAACTGAGCACAGTTAAACATTATGTTCTTATGATGCTTTGTTGTGGGCAGTCCCTGAGCACTAATTCCTCTTCCCTGTTAATTTGTTTATACAGATAATCTGTAATGTTTCAGTTATACAATTCCAAACTATCCAGAAGTTCCATTCTGCATGTTCTTTCGGTATTGAATGTCATTTCCATATTCTTCTTTGTGGAGTCGAGGAATTTAACTGTATAACCTTGCTCCAATGTTAAATACAATATTGCGCAATATAAATTAGTGTTCATTCTTCTCCAACCTTGTACAATACCGCTGAAGTATTTGACCATATATTTTTGAGTCGGTTATTTAAAACCAAGCCTGGTCACCTTTGCTGAGATCCCGATGTTCTGAAAACAGTATTGTTAAAATACTTTCATTGGGGTGAACTGTAATATCCAACAATGAATTAGGTTAAAATTTTAACATTTTCAAAACTACTCCTAACCTACCCAGTTTTAACTGTAATGTATTAAGAAATGGACAGCCTACCTAACCTTAGGGAGCCAGGTTGTTAACTGTGGTTAGCTGCCTCAAAATTAAGGCAATTGTGAGGTTTAACAATTGCCAGCTAAGAGTTAAGTGCCTTTTACAGACAGTACTCCCTGTGGATTAGTTAGAGTTTTGCCACTGTGGTTATAGTTTCATTATCTCCTATTCAATATGTCCCAAACCCACCCATCCTCCCCACCCCTCGACCTACATATAATTGGTTCAGTGTACGGATTGCCAGTTACTAGTCACAAGAATGCAATAACTGCTTCAATTTATTTCTGCAATATTTTTTGCTTTTCCAAATAATGTACATAAGTGTAATAATTTTTTGAAGAACAGCCTCCAAAAAAAAAGAAATCTTGCTGCAAGGCATAACATTTTGTTTTGCAGATTTCCTGTGTGAATTTTAAAGATACTTGGTTTGCACTAGGTTTTTTTTTCTCTTTTTTATATATCATTAATGTCTTTCAGGTTTGGTGCAAAATTTAGGAAAAATTTAATTTTAACAATACTGTCATATTGTTATAGTGCGAACTCTCCGTCTTATCTGTGAATGCGCTGATCATTACTGCAGTTCTAAGGAAACTGGTACAGTACATGTTACTTCTGCAATGTGAGTATTGTATGTTTGCAGATTAGTAGACTTAAGTGTTTGTCATTCTATCAACTGTCTTTTGGGTAATCTTCCAAAATTGATTGCATGACTCAGTGTTTGTCAGTCAGATCTGGATTGTACAGTCTGCTCAGCTGTCTCAAGTTTTAATACTAATAACATTTTGTTTCCTTGCTGCAAAGACCCAAAAGCTTTTCTGGAAATAAAAATGCTTTTGTTTGCCATATATTCTCATCTTTCCCATATTTGAATCAGACCTTGCTGTGAATCTACAGTCGAGTTTGCCATGTAAACATTTCGATGCTCACCACCACTGAATTCTCGAAAATTTTCTTTTGAAAACTTTCTAGCTCTCCTTGTCACTTAAATCTGCTGAAAGGGTACAGCAGTGAGCAAATTTCAATTAGATTTGCTTCCTGCCACAACAAGCCACTTAAAAATGATGATATTGAACACACACTAAGTGCTGGAAGAACTCAGCATGTCAGGCAGTATTTATGGATGGGAATAAACAGTTGACATTTCAGTCAAGATGCAGCATCAGTCCGGAAGAAGGGTCTTGGCTAGAAGTGTCAGCTGTTTATTCCCCTCCATTGATGCTGCCTGACTTACTGAGTTCCTCCAGCATTTTGTGTATATTGCTCAAGATTTCCAGCATCTACAGAATAACTTATGCTATTAGTTAAGGATAGTGCATCACAATATAGTAGCCCTGGGGCAAACAAGAATAATACCCATCACTTCATTCTCAAACTTTCCACTCTCCACATCAGAAAGAGCAAATTTGTCAATGGAACCTCATTATAAATACTATTTTGTGATCTCCATAAATAAATAAGTAGATCATTTATAGAATGAATACAGAAAATGCTCTAAAAACTCAACAATCAGGTAGTCTATGGAAAGAGAAACATCCAATATTTTGGTAATGCATCCCTTTGTTGGAACCCAAATCATTAACGGTTTCTCTTCCCACAGATGCTGCCTGATTTGCTGAGAGATTTCAACATTTTGCGTTTTTGTTTCAACTTTCTAGCATCTGCCGTTTGCTTCAGAGAATTTAGAGACATCTGTACAAGACTTAGACTATTGTTTGAATTTTTATTCACACCATAGATATGCACTATCAAGTGAACAGTTTGATAATGAAGTTTGCAATGTGCTTTGTGGCAACACAAGAGATTGTAGATGATAGAGTCTGGAGCTGAAAACAAACCGCTAAGGTGTTCAGGTTTCTTCAGCTGTTTCTTGCTTTGTGGCAAGGTTTCAAAAAGTAAACAGATATTGCAGGACTTTACATGAGAGTTATGTGCTTGCTGAATTATAAGTAATAAAGTCATACAGAACAGAAATGGCCCACTGTATCAATAGAGGCCATCAAGTACCTACCTATATTAATTCCATTACCAGTACTTGATTCTGAGCTTCTATGCACAGGCAATTCAAGTGTTCATCTCGACAGCTCATAAAAGTTGTGAGAGTACTTGCCTCTACTTCACACTCTAAAAGTGTATTTCAGATTACAACCATCCTCTGGGAGGAAAGTTCATTCTCAGATCCCATCTGAACATTTACCCTGAACCAATGCCCTTTAGTTTTTGGTAACACACTTATGGGGGAAATATTGCATCTTGTTTACCTTATAACTTCGTGTTCCTCTGTCAGTTCCAATGTCAACTTCCTCTGCTCCAGGGAAAATAAGCCTGGTCTATCCATTCTCTCCTCATGACTGAAATGTTCCTACCCTTAAATAATCTGATGAATCTCATCTACATCCTTCCTGTTTATGGTATACAGGAATATACTCCAACTATTGGTTACCAGTGTCTTAATAATGCTGTACCATCACTATTCAACCTTCACCTTCACCGTATCTAGTGCAGACAACTACATAGATCCTTAGACTTGTGCACTGAGATCCCTCTATTCCTCAACCCAAGGACCTGACCATTCAATGTTTATCTCTTCTCTGAGCTGCTGTTCACAAAGTTCATCACCTATCACTTGTCAGGGTTAAATTTCACCACCATTGTTTGCCTGTCTTGCCATCAGATCAGTATCATCCTGTGCTAATGATTATCCTCCAAAGTGTTATTGATTTTCCTGTTATAATTCTTTACAATTGCTTATATAAAGCTATGCTAAAATTATGACATTATTTCTCTGTGATCCTTTTCAAGATCCCCTTGAAAACATTTGCCACCTTTTATCAGGCTGTTTTTTTTTTGTAATTTACTTCAATGCTATTCTTTGTCTTGACTTACGGAAAAATTAGACTTTTATACTAGTACATATGCAGGTTTTTCTCATTAGAATTTTAACTGAAATCCTGTTAACAATGCCTCTATAGGAAGTGGTTTTCTTTTAAAAGCAATTGAATTTTTTTGCTAGGCTGTCTGCTGGTATTTTAATAATTCTGTTAAATGATATCCGTGTTTAATTGCTCACAAAGTTTGCATTCTTTATTACAAGTGTGTTGTTGACCATTCTGGATAATTACTGGTCAGGACAGAATTCTAAATGTATATCAATAATGTATGATATACTTAGAATTCATTTTTTTAAACTTACATCAGTATATTATGATTTTTTTTCTGTAAGTCAATAGGTACAATTTAGCTGATGCTGGCCACTGTTATGCCCCTTCTTGCTTCAGGATCACTTACCTCTACCTGGCCAATCTCATACATTACTAGCACTCAGCCTTTTGCTAACTCTGCTACTGAGCTTCCAAGCTTTCCCATAGTCTGTTTCCCATCTCCCATCCCCCATCCCTGATAGATGGGTCTTAGAGCACTTGGCCCTCAACTATGGAATTCTCCTAAACATCTGGTTTTGTGAACCTATTTTTAAGATGCTCAAAACACTTTATTAACTAAATTTTATTTGCTAACTCTAATGTGAAACATTGTATTTCATTGTATTACACATATAATTAAGTGGTTCTTGTGTAAACCGTAAAGATGAGTTTTGTTTGATCCTTTGGCTAAAGGAGTAATATTGATCCACCAGAGGTCACTGGATACCAGTATAGACTGGGGAGTGAGGCAGTTTTAATCCCTGTTCAGTCAGGCCTTTAAGGCCAATTGGCACATTCCAGTTCAATAAATTCATAATGAGATACAGAAATGTTATACAAAAATAAAAATGGCCTCGTGCCAAATTCAGATTTTATTGAAGTTTATATTTGGATTGCTGTAAATACCAAAGCTTACTTGGTCATTAAAAATTAAAGCCTGGGAAAGATATCTACTACTTAGCTACAAAGCTTTATGATTTATAATAATGATTTTTTTTTTAGTCAAATGTTGATACTTTTCCAGTATTTTAGTCTGATTTTCTCAATTCTGCTGTTTAACTTTTGGCATATTTTTGTTTCTGGTAACATTCAGAATCAGATTTATTAGCACTGACGTATGCTGTGAAATCTGATGCTTTGTAGCAGCAGTACAGTACAATATAGTAAAATACTGTTAACAATAAGAAATAGCATGAAATGAGGACAAAACAGTGAGGTAATGTTTATAGACAATTCAGAAATCTGATGGCGGAAGGGAGGAAACTGTTCCAGAAACGCTGAGTGTGTGTCTTCAGCTCCTGCACTTCCTCCCTGATGGTAACAAACAGAAGAGAGCATACCCTGGGCGGCGAGGGTCATTAGTGATGGATACTGCTTTCCTGAAGCACTCCCTTTTGAGTATCCCTGATGATGGGGAGGCTGGTATGCATGATGAAGCTGGCTGAGTACACAACTCTGCATCTTTTTCTGATCGTGTAGTGTCCCCTCCATACCAGACGATGATGCAGCCAGTCGGGATACTCTCCACGGTACATCTGCAGAAATTCTGGTGACATACCACATCTTCTCAACCTCCTAAGAATATACAGCAGTGGCATACCTTCTTTATGGTTGTATTTATTACGGTGTTAAGACCAGCATAGATCTTCAGAGATGTTGAAGCTGCTCACCCTTTTCCACTGCTGACCCCCTCAGTGAGGAGTTGTGCGTGTTTTCCCGACTTCCCCTTCCAGAAGCCCACAATCAGTTTCGTGGTACGCCTCCGCATCACCATCTGAGATTCTGCCAACAACGGAAGTGAAGCAGACTAAATTGTTTTCCCCTTAAATTTCCAGGGCAGTGTATTCTTGCTCCGTTAAAGCTGGAAGAAGTACATTGAAAGCAATATAACCACATGCAGCTCAGTAAAATAAAAATCTCATAACTGAGTGAAACAAACAAAATGAAGAAATGAGTTGGATTTATTACCTTATTAAATGATTCAGCAATGTAACTATGTAATAAAGTACAGGTGGAATCTGTGCTTTCACTAAGGATGTATTCACAAACTGGGAAATCAAAATGTATTACAATTGTTGAAGGTATTTTAAGGTACTTTATATAATATTAGTGTCAATAACACAACTATCATTTATATTGTCAGTCCAGCATTTTCTAAATGTGTTTGCATTCTTATGGTCAGACAGGAAAACCACAAATGAATTGTAGGAAAATACGCCAGCTCCATTGGGAAAGTTCACTTGCAAATCAAGTGGCACAGTGCTCCACTTTTAGCATGCAATCTTATTACCAGTTAACTGTCTAGTTAGAGGAACACAGTGAAGACATCTCTACCCTCTTTGGCACCACATATCTGCTTCAATCTGAATCCTGCAAGACTAAATAATAGATTTGCAGCAGATGCCAAATAATAGGCTCTCCATTCAGCCTTCTGTCACTTGGACAATAGTAATAGGCTACTATTAACATCAGGCTACTGTTTTATTAATTAAAGCTCAGTATTCAACACAATCAAACCCTCAGAATGAATCAAGAAGCTTCAAAATCTGGGCCTCTATACCTCCCTCTGCAACTAGGACCTTGACTTCCTCACTGGGAGACTACAGTCTTGCAGATTGGAAGTAACATGGCCTCACTGGCAATCAACACTGGCACACAGGAGAAAGTGTGCTTAGCCTACTGCTCTACTCTTTCTACATCCATGGCTATATGGTTAGGCAGAGCTCAAATGCCATCTATAAATTTGCTGAGGACACCACTATTGTTGACAGAGTTTCAGATGGTGACAAAGATGCATACAGAAGTGAGATATATCAACTGGTTGATTGGTGTCACAGCACCAACCTTGCACTCGATGTCAAGGAGACGATTGTGGAATTAGAGAAGTGTAAGTTCAGAGAATGCACACCAGTCCTCATTGAGGGATTGGAAGTGGAAAGGGTGAGCAGTTTCAAATTCCTGGGTGTTAACATCTCTGAGGATCTATCCTGGACCCAACATACTGATGCAATTACAAAGTAGGCATGACAACAGCTATATTTCACCAGGAGTCTGAGGAGAATTGGTATGTCATCAAAGACATCCAGGACATGCCCTCTTCTCATTGCTATGATCTAGGAGGAGATGCAGGACCCTGAAGACACACATTCAGCATTTCTGTAACAGCTCCTTCTCCTCTGCCATCAGATTTCTGATTGGGCAATGAACCCATGAACACTACCTCAGTATTTTTCCCCTCTCTTTTTGTACTACTAATTTAATTACTTTTATATATAGTTATTATAGTTTTTAGTTTTTATTACTATGTATTGCAATACACTGCTACCACAAAACAACAAGTTTCACATCATATACCAGTGATATTAAACCTGATTCTGATTCTTTTCCACCAATATTTCCAAATGCTGCAAATGGGAATAAATTTCAGGTGTAATATTTTGGTAGGCAGTCATTGACATCTTAAACACATCAGGAAAGAGCATGACAGATTGCTAGTTTATTTTTGTTGAAGCGGTTATATTAATTCCTCAAAAGCAGATTATTGTTTTGAATCGTTAGTATCACTATTGCTTAAAAAGCCGCGTAATCTCTGCTTGAGGTAGTGTGGATACTGCTCATTATGTATATACTACCACTCATTTAATGAATAAAAACACAGTTGCTAAGTTGGAGTCAGTAGTAGATTGAAGAGAACTTTTGGTTAAGAGTAACACAACTGCTATTGTTTAATTGTATTTTTTGCTGCATGAAAATGTTTGTCTATTTGTCAGTGTAAAGATACAGCATGCATAAAGCTTAACATCTTAGTTTCAGAGTTCCTGAGTGCATTGTTGAGCATCAAAATTTTCAGAAAATTGTACAATTTGTAAATTACATATCAAAACTGTCTTCTAATTGTACTATCATTGGCTCCTCTCAGCTGGGTCACCTATGCTTGTGCTTTAAACAATGTAATCCTTTATATATTCCTTCCTTCCGTGGTATTTCACTGAACAGACTCAATGGGCCGAATGGCCTACTTCTGCTCCTTTGTCTTGTGATCTTGTGAACAATTTGAGATCATCTGTTTCAAATACTGCATAAGCCTCATCTGGGGGTTCTAATGTTTCTCTGTCATTCATTCTTTGGGGTTTTCTTCTGTTTCATGGATGTCTGCGACGAATAGGAATTTCAGGTTGTGTACTGTATACTTTCTCTGATATTAAATGGAACCATTGAACCATTGACGCATTGAATGCAGTGGGATTAGATCTGTATTTCCAGTAAGTAAGGTTAGGTTTTTGGGATCAGTGTTCCAGTGGCTCCTGAATTGAATGGTTAACTGCTTCTGTACTGCTCAGGAATAAAGTTATTGTCAAATAACCAAATCTATTTCACTTCAAAAGGAGGGAGCTTTCTATTATCAGCAGTGAAAACTTCTCTGTTAAGTACAGCCACTGGGAAGTAGTAGTCACACACCAATCAATAATAGTGCTTATGTGAGCATATTAAGTGCAAATAAAAATTAGGTGCAAAATCAAACTATTATTATTGCTGTTAATAAACAATTATGTTCAGTTTGTCCACCTAGATATTTCTCCACATCAAATTTTGCCATTAAAACAGCATCATAATGCTCTTGTTGGAACTCCATAAACAGCGAGGACTTTGTTGATTCTCCCAGTGTAATGGTTAAATGAAGCTGATATTGTTCTTATAGCCTCCTCACAGTTGTCAGCTTGTAGCCCAGCAGGTGCAATCTCTACAGATATCTCTCAAAGGGAGCTTACCACAATACTAGCAGTACTCTTCTGACTATTAGTGGTGAGGATGGGGCTAGGGTAATGTTGCTACTCAATGGATGTATGCTGCATTGATGACGGTGGTAGGAAAGGGCCCCATTAGGACCAAAGGAACAGACCAAACCCAAAGAACAATGTCTGCAAAGGCATATTCTTTGTTCTTGGATCTACAGAGACCTTCCAAAGCTACAGATAGGCACTACTGGCAGGGGTTATCAGGGAGATCTCTGTGCAACCTCAAGTATGATGTATGAGTGGATGCCTTTTGGAGAACCTTGTCTAGCAGTCAAGTGTTCCAACCTGCTTTGTGGACTGAAAGAAAAGCAAATGAAGACTTCTGTCCTTGAGCATAGTGATGGAGTGACCGTTGGAATGTAGCAAGAAGCAGGTCAAGGTAGAGTTCTGAGTATGGTTCATCATTTCATCCTTGTCAACCTCCTTTGAGCCTTCTTCAAAGTCTCATTGGAATTTCCTTTAGACCATGAGACCATAAGACATAAGAGCAGTACTAGGCTGTTTGGGCCATCGAGTCTGCTCTGCCATTCAGTCATGGCTGATCCTTTTTACCCTTCCTCAGCCCAACTCTCTGTAACCTTTGGTGCCATGTCCAATCAAGAACCTATCGATCTCTGCCTTAAATATACCCAACAACCTGGCCTCCACAGCTGCCTGTGGTAACAAATTCCACAAATTCACCACCCTTTAGCTGAAGAAATTTCTCCTCATCTCTGGTTTAAATGAGCACCTCTCTATCCTGAGGCTGTGCCCTCTTGTCCTAGACACCCCCACAATGGGAAACATCTATTCCACATCTACTCCGTCTAGGCCTTTCAACATTCGAAAGGTTTCAATGAGATCCCTCCTTGTTCTTCTAAATTCCAGTGAGTACAGATCCAGAGCCATCAAATGTTCCTCGTATGATAACTTTTCATCCTTATTAACCTCCTCTGAACCCTCTCCAGTGCCAGCACATCTTTTCTTAGATGAGGAGCCCAAAACTGTTCACAATAGTTAAGGTGAGGCCTCACCAGTGCCTCATAAAGCCTCAGCATCACATCCCTGCTCTTGTATTCTAGACCTATTGAAATGAATGCTAACATAGCATTTACCAACTCAATCTTCAAGTTAACCTTCAGGGTTTTCTGCACAAGGACTCGCAAGTCTCTTTGCATCACAGATTTGTGGATTTTCTCTCTGTTTAGGAAATAGTCTGCACATTTATTTCTACTACCGTATACCATTTTAATACCATATTCAGTGAAAGTAGCCAGTATGAAATGCCTAGCATTATGAATTAGTCATGGATTCAAATCCAGTATATGCTGGTGGGAGTAAATTTAATCTTGCTATTAATTTCTATGAACTGTATTTTCCCCTGCTTTTGTAGCATTGTTTCTTGTTAGTATGGGGTTTCCCAAGTGCTGGCATCTCATTCATTATTGGCTTTATTTTTATTTGTCATAAACCTACACAGTCTGGATCAACAGGCCATTTGAACATAACAACAATATAATTAGCCTTGAAATTGCTCTTTCCCCAATGTGGTGACATAAGTTTTCATCTGGAATTGCTTTTCAGGGATGATGGACAGTAATACGGTCTGATTTCTCCCCATTAGTCCTCAGTCTTGTGCATATGTTTCACTTGGCAAGGCGCTCTGTCTAGAACCAACCAGCAGGATAACTAGATATTTTCAGCTAATTATGGCACTTGAAACAGTTCTGTTGATTTTGCCAAGATCTGGTGTACTCCTATGCTATGTTGCTTTTGATGTTTTGAGTTTCTATTAAGTAATATGTATAGATTGATTTCTCACTATATAAAACCTGATTTAGTCTTGCTTCGGGCTACAAACAAACCTCTGCTTGCAAGATGCGCTGAGAATGGGAGTGTGCGTGAGTAACTAACAAACCACAACTTTAAATAGAAATGTAAAACCTCATCCTCTGTCACGCAAAGCTATTGTTTTCATCGATTTTAGCGTTTGCTTATCAAGCATCTGTGTTTGTAAGTCTAAATACTTTAAATGCAGTGAGTAGCTATTAGATTACTTGGCAGAGTTTTACTGCACTGGGAAATCCTATTTAACCTTAAACAGTCCTGAATTCTGCATGCTAAGGAAACCTTTGAAAGTTTAAAGATTGTATATATCTGGACATTGAACTCCTTTTTCTTTGTAACAATTCCTGTACATTGAAATGTTGAATGCTGTTGTAAAGAAATTCAAAACTTATGTTCCATATATTGACCTACACATTATTTGCTTATCCTGTTGAGGGGCAGTATTAATGCAGCATTTCTTTCTGTTCCCTTCAATTTGGAGAGTTTGGCAAAAGAGTAAGATGAAGGAAATCATACAAATGCTAATGATAGATAATTGTTCCAGCAAAGTTTGATCTTCTGATTATACTTGAATGCCATCTATTTTAAATAGTTCTTCAAAGTTCACACCTGCAGCAGTGGAGGCGTCAACTTAAACAGAAGTATCAAAGTGACAGTATAACTTTTGAAATTGCCAGTAATTATGACAATAGCTGCCAGTGATCAGATTAGTCATTCTGGTCCATTGTCGGTCATAAGAGGTGCCTGAAATACAGGGCATTTCATCCAGAATTGGTGCCAACTTGCTGTCTTGTAGTCTTTTTCCATGGTGAACCTCTCATAATGTTAGCTTTCTCTTATGTGCACTGTAACTTTTAACTATAATTCTATGCACTATTCTTGAGCTTTTGCAATGAGGTCACAGTTATTTACTACCATCAAGATCCTGTTTACTTTTTTAAAAGAATATTCCCGTTTTCTTTGCCGGAGGCTCAAGTATCTTAACTTTTATTCACCATCTCTTCGTATGAGAGTAAACATTGGCAACTTTGGGGGAGAAAGAAGCATCTCTAGCCAGAAGTTATTTCCTTAGATATATCAGATGCATAGATACAGTTAGTTAAATAATTTTTTTACAGATCATTTCAGTTCTAAAATATTTCTTCAGATAATGAAATAAAGTTAATTAATGCAAAAGTACTTGAATAGTTTTTCTAATGATTGTGCAGTTCTTTACCTCTCAAGTATTCTCAACCTGAATTTTCATAAATGATTTGAAGTCAATTGAGCTGCCTCTGAGCCATGTGATTCTTAATTTGGATACGTTTAAATTCACCATTTTCATTTGCATTATTTTAGCAAGGTACTCATTTCATAGTTGGACCAATTAGTTTTGCGCACTTATAGCCAATAGTTTCCTGCACGTTTCCCAGATTACGGTTCAAATAACAGATAAAGAATAGCAGGCTTATCTGTCTCAAGAATGGGGGTAGCTATTAGCACGTGGAACATACTTCAAATCCAGTGTTTTTCAGTATCCTGATAGTAGTAGTGAGAAGTTTGCGTAGTCTAGGTGTTGGGAGTCCTTAATGATAGATGCTGCTTCCTTGTGCCAGTGCTCCTTGTAAGTGCACTCAGTGGTGAGATTTGCTTTGCCTATGATGTGGTGGGCTGTATCCACCAATGTAGGCTTTTCCATTCCTGGACATTGGTGTTTCCCTACGAGGCCATCGTGCAACCAGTTAGGATACTCTCCACTATGCACCTACAGTTGCAAGTAAAAATTTGTGAACCCTTTGCAATTCTCTACTTTTCTGCATTAATTACTCATAAAATGTGGTCTGATCTTCATCTAAGTCGCAATAATAGACAAATACAATCTGTCTAAACTAGTAACACACAAACAATTATACTTCTTCTCATCAGTACTGAGCACACCATTTAAGCAGTCAGTCTAGATTCAAAAAAGTACGTGAACCTCTGGGGTAAAGCCTTCCTCAAAAGCTATTTAAGAGTCGGGTGTTCCAATCAATGAGATGAGATTGGAGGTGTGGGTTTTAGAGGTGCCCTGCCCTCTAAAATGACACACAAATTCAGATTACTGAAAGAGTCTGCTCTTAAGAAAGATCTGTTTATGTGTACCATGCCTCGATTAAAACAACTTTCAGAGGACCTTAGAAGAAGAATTGTAGAGATGCATGAATCTGGAAAAGGCTACAAAAGCATTTCTAAAGACTTGAGTGTTCATCAGTCCACAGTAAGAGAAATTGTCTACAAATAGAAGAAATTCAGTACTGTTGCTAGTCTCCCTAGATGTGGGCATCCTGCAGGGATCATACCAATGGCACAACATGAAATGCTGAGGGAGGTGAAAAAGAGCCCAACGGTAGCAGCAAAAGACCTGCAGAAATCTCTCTAGAACTTGCTGAAGTCTCTGTTCATGTGTCCTCTATAAGAAAAAATCTAAACAAGAATGGTGTTCATAGAAGGACACCACAGAAGAAACCACTGCTCTCCAAAAAAAAAAGATTGCTACATGTCTCAAGTTTGCAAAAGACGACTTGGATATTCCACAATGCTTTTGGGACAATGTTCTGTGGATAGATGAGATAAAAGTTGAACTTTTTGGCAGAAATGTACACTTCTGTTTGGAGGAAAAAGTGCACTGCACACCAACACCAAAACCTCATCCCAACTCTGAAGCATGGTGGAAGGAACATCATGGTTTGGGGTTGCTTTGCTGCCTTAGGGCCTGGACATCTTGGAATCGTTGAGGGAACAATGAATTCAAAATTGTATCAAGGCATTTTACAGGAGACTGTCAGGGTAGCGGTCTATCATCTGAAGCTTAATAGAAGTTGGATGATGCAACAAGACAATGATCCGAAACACAAAAGTAAATCAACAATAGGATAGTTTAAAAAGAAGAAAATTCGTGTTTTGGAATGGCCAAGTCAGAGTCTAGACCTTAACCCAATTGAAATGCTTTGGCATGACCTGAAGAGGGCTGTTCATGTGAGGTATCCTTGAAGAACTGAAACAGTTGTGTATGGAGTAATGGTCTAAAGTTCCTGCTCACCTTTCTGCAAGTCTGATCAGTAGCTTCAGGAAATGTATGGTGGAGGTTATTGCTGCTAAAGAAGCTTCAACCAGTTATTAAATACAAGTGTTCACATGTTGTTTTCTAGCCTGGACTATGAATGTTTAAACAATGTGTTCAATAAGGACTTGAAAAGTTCAATTGTTTATGTGTTATTAGTTTAGGCAGATTGTGTTTGTCTATTATTTTGACTCAGATGAAGATCACCCCACATTCTATGAGTAGTTAATGCAGAAAACCAGGTAAATGCAAAGGGTTCACAAACCTTATCTTGCAACTGTATATATGTTTGACAAAGTTTTAGGTGACGTGCCAAATCTATGCAAACTTCTATGAAAGTAAAGATGCTGTTGTACCTTCTTTGTGATGGCACTTGTGTCCTGGTCCCAAGTCAGATCCTTTGATATGATAATGCCAAGAAATTTAAAGTTACTGACTTTAAATTTATATAGATATAATTGGGTTATATATAAAAAAAAATCTAGGGTGCCTAATTTTAAATATTGCATTGTACTGATGCCGCTAAAAAAAAAACAACTTTCATGACATGATCAACCTGATTCTGATGTGTCTCTATTGTGGACCGAGAGTGGGAAGGCAGCAGGGAGACAGGAATCATGATTGAGGGAAAAAAGGTGAATGGAGCAGGGAGGGAGCATGAAGCACTAGAGAAACATTCTGTACTGATCAATTCAGTTGTTTGGAATTGAATGACCTTGCCTGGTGTCTTAGGGTTAGGAGTGTATGCAGCCACGCCACCCTGACACTCCTCCTCTGCCACCTGTCCCACACTCCTCCTGCGGCACCCTAGCCTTGTCATTCCCAACATTCTTTGCTCCAACCAGATTTACGAGCTTGCTCTCCACTCCACATTGACAAATACAGTGGTGTGCGAAAGTCTTAGGCACCCTGGTTATATACAGTATATGAGCCCAAGACTTCTGCACACTATTGAATATGCTGATTTGTTCGAACTTTTATTCCAGCAACAGCAGTGATGTCATTAGCAATCATAAATACGACATTGGGGCTGAATGTAGCCACACAAACATAGATAGAAAGCAAGTCAAGCAGCTGGCTAAGCACATATCCTTGTGGTACAACTGTGCTGATGGTGATTGCGGAGGAGGTGTGTTGCCAATCTGTACTGATGAAATCGGGGGTCCAGTTACGTAGGGAGGAGACGCTTCATGTTTTTCCGTATTGTTGCAAAAGTTTTATAATTTCTAATTTTTTGAATGAATCCATGGAATGAACCAACAATTGTCTTGGTCCATGCATAACACACATGAAATGCTGGAGGACCTCAGCCAGTCAGGCAGCATCAGGCTGAGGCCCTTACTCAAGACTGAGAAGGAAGGGGAATATGCCAGAATAAAAAGGTTGGGGGAGTGGAAGGAGGCTAACTGGAAGGTGATAGGTGAAGCCAGGTAGGTAGGAAAGATCCAGAGCTGTAGAAGGAGTACTTTGATAGGAGAGAAGAGTGGGCCATAGGAGAAAAGGAAGGAGGAGAGAACCCAAGGGGAAGTAGTAGGTTGGTGAGGAAAGCTGAAAGATCAGTTTGGGGAATAGAGGAAAGGGGGATTTGTTCATTGGAAGAAAAAATGGATATTCATGCCATCAGGTTGGAGACTACCAAGACGCAATATAGGTTGTTGCTTCTCTACCCTGAGGGTGCCTCACCTTGACCAAAGAGGAGGCCATGGACCAGCACGTTGAAATGGGAATTGGGATTAAAACGTTTGGCCACCGGGAAGTCACGCTTGTGGATGGTGCTCTGGAGAAATCATCCAAAATATGTGCAATTAACAAGTTGCTCAACGACCAGAAGGACCACAATAACTTACGGTTGGGGACACAGGAGACTACAGATGCAGGATTGATGCAGGGTTTTAACTCGAAACGTTGACAATTCACTTTGCACCTACAGATGCTGTCTGACCCACTGAGTTCTTCCAGCAGATTGTTAATAATCCAAGCGTGTATTAAGTTCATGAGTTCTATAAGGCCTTGCATATAGTGCTGTGCAGGTACCTCATGAGCTTCTGACATATTGATTATGATTCAGAGGTGTCCAGTCCAGACATAATCTCAAAGAGTGCAAATGTAGTCGGAGGTCAAAGGGGTCATTAGCACTGTGCTGATTGAAACTTGTTTTTGAAATGCTCTGCTGGGAATCTAGTACAAGTCTAGCAAGTCTTTCCCCATATCTTGGTGTGGAGGAGAGCTTGTAACGATCAGTGATAAGAGAACTGGGAGTGATCAGTGTAGCCACTCATTGTTGAGACATTGTGCTCAGGCTGCCCCTTAGCTGGCACAGTAAGTGTGGGGCGTTGCTAAGGACTGGTGGCACCTGGTCCATTTTTTTTTAAACACCATCATAGAAGGGGAGTATTGTAACATTTGATCCTTTTTACACCACAAAAAAGACCCCTTGTTATTTTGGGTCTGTTGTCAGACTCCTTAGGGAAGAGGTAAGAGTGAAAGAAAAGTTTAGAGCAGATATGTACCAAAGCCAGACTAAACGGACCAGCTCAGGAAGGTATCTAGGTTGGCATGGGCAAATTGGGCTGTATCACTCTGATTCCACAAGTTAAGAATATGTGTTGACAGACTGCCCAGATTATACTGTGTTCCTCATCGCTGCTTGTTAGATGAGATGGAAGTTGCCAGCTCCCTTCATGGCCCACCGCAAACCAGAGATTTTTCTGTGTTAGTGCATATAGTGATGGTTGCTGGCTACAGAGAGCCATGTATCTCAGCACTGGGCAGCTTCACTACAATCCCTAACTCACCCATCATCACTCCTCACACACACAGTCGCCCCACACCAAACCTTGTTGCAGTGCACCAGCAGAAGCTGGATTATCAGGTCCACAGCACGGCAGTGCAGAGCAGCATAGAAAACTGGATTTGTGCCAGGTTCCCTATACTGCAGCAGATATCCTTCAAGGAATGTCTTTCTTGAAGTATAGAGAGATATGCACTGTGAATATTTGGACTGAAGAATCAGTTCAGTCCAAGGCAGCACAAGTGGGATACTAGTGTAGGTGGGATAAAAGATCCCACTCATTTCCCAACCTATCAACCTGTAAAAGAAATTCTGCTGCTGAATACCTTGCTGTAGCTGGAAAGGTGGATGCACATTTCTGCAGCTAAAGACTAACAGCTAGTGTCAAGTCTCAACAATTTTCATTTACACTCAGTGGCCATTTCATTAGGTATACCTGAACACCTCGTTGGAGTCAAGTTAGGAAAACGGGAAGTACAATGAGATCTAGGTGCTCTTGTACATCAGTCACTGAAAGCAAGCATGCAAGTACAGCAGGCTGTGAAGAAAGCTAACGGCATGCTGGCCTTCATAACAAGGGGAATTGAGTATAAGAGCAAAGAGGTCCTTCTGCAGCTGTACAAGGCCCTGGTGAGACCACACCTGGAGTACTGTGTGCAGTTTTGGTCTCCAAATTTGAGGAAGGACATTCATGCTATTGAGGGAGCGCAGCGTTGCCGGGATGGCGGGACTGTCATACGGCGAAAGATTGGAGCGACTGGGCTTGTATACTCTGCAATTTAGAAGACTGAGGGGGATCTTATTGAAACATATAAGATTATTAAGGGATTGGACACGCTGGAGGCAAGAAGCATGTTCCCGCTGATGGGTAAGTCCAGATCCAGAGGCCACAGTTTAAAAATAAGGGGTAGCCCATTTAGAACGGAGTTGAGGAAATACTTTTTCACCCAGAGAGTGGTGGATATGTGGAATGCTCTGCCCCAGAAGGGTGTGGAGGCCAAGTCTCTGGATGCTTTCAAGAAAGAGATGGATAGAGCTCTTAAAGATAGCGGAATGAAAGGTTATGGGGATAAGGCAGGAACTGGATACTGATTGTGGATGATCAGCCATGATCACAGTGAATGGTGGTGCTGGCTCAAAGGGCCGAATGGCCTACTCCTGCACCTATTGTCTATTAATGCACATAACTAATCAGCCAATCATACGTCAGCAGCTCAGTGCATAAAAGCATGCAGACATGTTCATTTGTTTCAGAACACCAGAATGGGGAAGAGATGTGATCTCAGTGACTTTGTGCCAGATTGTCGGTGTCAGATTTGCTGGTGATTTGTCTATCTCAGAAACTGCTAATTTCCTGGGATTTTCAGACACAGCAATCTCTAGGTTTTACAGAGAATGGTGCGAAAAGCAAAAACCCGCCCAGTGAGCAGCAATTCTGTGGGCAAAAACGCCTTGTTAATGAGAGAGATCAGAGGAGGATGGCCAGACTGGTTTAAGATGACAGAAAAGCAACAGAACCTCAAATAACTACATTTTACAGTGGCGTGCAGAAGAGCTTCTCTGAATGCATAACACATTGAACCTTGAAGTGGATGGGTTACAGCAGCAGAAGACCATGAGCATACACTCAGTACCACAGGGTGCACCTAATAAAGTGGCCACTGAGTGTGTTTCTCTTAGTTCTTCTTCCTGCCATAGCCTGAATTATTAAGTCCTTGCATAGAAAATTAACCAGGCCATATGGGCAGTGTATGAGAAATTACTTCTTATAACTACTCAATTGCTTGTTTATGATACTTATAGCGGGGTGTTCACACAAGGATATATTTAGAGATTAATTCAAATTAACTTGTCTAAATGTTTGGAATTTTTTATGATTAACCTGCTTCATGTTCAATACAAATTCTAACCAACTTCTCATCTCTTGTAGCGGTGCCGATGATCTGCTGCCCATCTTGTCGTACGTGGTGCTGAAGAGCAACTTAATGCAGCTGGTATCAGAGTGTGCAGCATTGGAAGAATTTATTCACGAAGGGTAGGTCCAAGTTGAGGAACTACAATAATGTTTTAAAAATATTGTTTTTAAAGAATACGGTATATTTGACCAAAATATTACAGCTGCTCTTTCTTAATTACAAACAGCATAGAGTGTGGTTTTTCACATCCCTACATTCAGCCCATCCATGTCCAGTAATATATTACTTTGTGGGAATCGTATCTGGTCACTGGCCCCTGTGGCTGAAATCCATACCTAACAGATTAAAATCTGGGTGCCATGATGGTACAGCAGTTAGCGTGACACCATTACAACCTGGAGCGTTCCAGAGTTCAATTCTGTAAGGAGTTTGTATGTTCTCCACAGAACTGCGTGTGTTTCCTCCGGGTGCTTAGGTTTTCCCTCTTGATCCAAAGATATACCAGTTAGAAGGTTCGTTGGCCATTGTAAATTGTCCTATGATTAGGCTCATGTTAAGTAGATGGGTTACTGGGCAGTGTGGCTCATTAGGCAGGAAGGCCACATGGTATCGCTAAATATTTTTTAAAATTAGATGGGTAGCAGAATTTTGGATAAACTGAGGTTTAATGTGAGTGTAAGATGGAAAACATTGGAATTACTGAGGCTGGGTGTATGTGGTGTTTCCCATCCAAAGATTAAAAGATGTATGAGAAATGGCTTATTAGTTTGCAGGTAATGTTCATTATTTTCAAGCTTTGAAGTCCAGTTCCCAAGATATGCAACCATGCTAGAGATGGCAATGCTTTCCATGCGAGAAGATTTTGTCTGCTTCAAGCTCTGCATATTCCTGTTAGAGTAAAGCCAATGCTGGTAGGATAGGGAATTCTGGGTGATGATGATTATTGCAAGGTGTGGGTCAGGTACACGCAGCTGGGATCAAGTGAATATCTGGAAGAGGATAAGGGATGTAGACGTGTACTTGAAGGAAAACAGGAGGGCAAAAAGGGGGCATGAGATAACTTTGGCAGAGAGTCGTAATGAAAACCAAGAGATGATACAAGTATTTTAAGGGGAAAAGAGTAATTAGAGAGAGAATAGCATCCACAAAGGGACACCTTTGTGTGGAGCTGTAGGAGTTGGGCAAGGTCCTTAATAAATATTCTCCTCTTTCATTATGTAAAAAAAAACATGAAGACATCAGAACCAGGAAAAATTAGTCGGGAGAACCTGAGAATACTCCATGTTACAATAGAGGAGGTGCTGGATGTCTTACAATATGTGAGGGTAGACAAATTTCCAGGACCTGACCAGGTGAGGTGACAATATACTGAAGGGTAGTGAATCTTGTACCTTAAGAAGGGTGGCAGAAAGAAACCTGGGAATTATAGGCCAGTAAGTTTACTATCTGTAGTAGGTAAGTTATTAGTGAGGATTCCAAGCGATAGACATGGTTTATATGGACTTCAGTAAGACTTTTGATAGGCCTTAGTAAGCTGCTGTGGAAGGTTAGATTGCATGGAATCCAGGGAAAGCTGGTACTCTGTTAAGTACTGGAAGAAACCCTGAGATCAGAGAAGTTGTTTCCCATATGCATTGTTTCAATTGGCCTTTTTTAAAAAGGTATGTTTCTCCACATGCTGAAAATGCTGGCAAGGCCAGTTAGTGACAACAATATTCACTTGTGGACGGAAAGTTTTGTTACAGCCATCTGCACAATCACAGCTGTAACTTTATAAAGGCTTGATAAGCATTTTATCCACCTTAGAGTCATAGAGAACTACAGCACAAAAACAGGCCCTTCAGCCTTAGTGCTTGCCGGCCTGATCTTTTGCAAGTCCCAGCTAACTGCACACAGACCATAGCCTTCCTTACCTCTCTCAGCGATGTACTTATCCAAATTTTTCTTAAATGCTACAAATGTCCTTGCATCTACTACTTCCACCAGCAGCTTGTTCCAAAGTCACCCCACCTTCTGAGTGAAGAAATTCGCCCTCAGATTCCCCTAAAATATTTCATCTTTCACCATAAACCTATGAGCTCTAGTTCTAGTCTCACTCAACCCAAGGGAAAAAAGCCTGCTTGCATTCACCCTATCCATCCCTTCATAATTTTGTGTCCCTCTGTATGATCTCCCCTCACATTCCTGCGTTCCAGTGAATAAATTCCTAATCTATTCAGCCTTTCCTTATAACTCGGGTCCTCAAGTCCCAGCAACATCCTTGTAAGTTCTCTGTGCACTCTTTCAAATTTATTTCCTGCAAGTAGCTGACCAGAACTGCACACAATAGTAATTTTGAGTAACATTACAGTTATATCATATTTATTTCACTCAATCTGTATTGCTAGTCTATTTTTTAATTAAACTAAATAATCAACTGGTTACAAATCTTCTCCATATGTCAGGTATTTTTGCTTCCCTTGTACAAAATAGTTCTTAGCTGCCTTATTTCATTCTCTTAGAGAGTGCAGTTTTGTTTACAGATTAACGAGTTGTATGTTTCTTTATTTCATCCCTGGGTGTTCTAACCATTAAGAGAGGGCAAATTCCTGATAACCCTTGTTCACTGCTCAGCAATGTACTGTAAACCCCAAGTCATTATTTGCTTATCACTTACACTCAATGGGCACTTTATTAGGAACACTTTTACACTTGCTTGTTAATGCAAGTATCTAATCAGCTTATCATGTGGCAGCAACTCAGTGCATAAGAGCATACAGACATTGTCAAGAGGTTCAGTTATTCTTCAGACCAAACATCAGAATGGGTAAGAAATATGATCTAAGTGAATTTGATTGTGGAATGATTGTTGGTGCCGGACAGAGTGGTTTGAGCATCTCAGAAACTGCCGATCTCCTGAGCTTTTCTACTGTGAAAAACCAAAAAAAAATCCAGTGAGTGGCAGTTCTGTGGGCTAAAAGACGTTCGAGGAGCATCTCCAGACGGGTTCAAGCTGACAGGAAGGTAGTAGTAACTCAAATATCAACAGCGACTGCAGAACAGCATCTCTGAATGCCCAGCACATCGAACATTGAAGTGGATGGGCTGCGGCAGCAGAAGACAATGAACATATTAGAAGGCTATTTTATTAATTACAGGAGGTACCTAAACTGACCACTGAGTGTATATCTTTCATGTAGCTATCAAAGCATTGTTAATTAGCATGCAATTGCCTTCCATTTAGTGACCATTTTTAAAAAAATACTTTCATGAATACATTTTTCATTCAATATCACTATCAAATGGTAATTGCCAAATACTTCTGTGCAAAAGTAATTGAAATGTTCCAGTATGCAAATATTTTAATGCTGTTTGCCGTGGTGCCTAATTTTATATTGGAATTGCTTTAGAGCTAGGGCTTTACTCTTTGGAGAGAAGGAGGATGAGAGGAGACATGATAGAGGTGTACAAGATAATAAGAGGAATAGATAGAGTGGATAGCCAGCGCCTCTTCCCCAGGGCACTACTGCTGAATACAAGAGGACATGGCTTTAAGGTAAGGGGTGGGAAGTTCAAGAGGGATATTAGAGGAAGGTTTTTTACTCAGAGAGTGGTTGGTGAGTGGAATGTACTGCCTGAGTCAGTGGTGGAGGCAGATACAGTAGTGAAGTTTAAGAGACTACTAGACAGGTATATGGAGGAATTTAAGGTGGGGGCTTATATGGGAGGCAGGGTTTGAGGGTCAGCACAACATTGTGGGCCGAAGGGCCTGTACTGTGCTGTACTATTCTATGTTCTATGTTCTTATAATGTGGTTTTAATCCTAAAGTATATCGGGTATCTCATCTCACATCGGCACAATGTCGGAAACTAGGTGTTAGTTTTATTAGTATTATTGCATGAATTCTGCTGCAGAAGCTTCATCTTTGTGCTGTATATGCAAGTCTTTTAAAGACTAAAAAACATGGAGGTAGTAGGGTTGATTGTTTGATCCAGTATTATTTGATGTTAAATGGTTATAAGGAAACTGCAGATATAGTATTTATTTAATAGATTCAATTAACCAATTGTGTCCTGCCCTTTATTAAGGGCAGCTGCACTCTCAAGAAGGCCCTGTAGACCAATCCTCATTTCCATTTCACCTTATTATAATTCAAAGGGATTTTTGTTCCCTCCGCTCTGGTTGAAATGATACATGTTTTAAAGCAACAGTGATAGACATTTGTATAGAGTGATTAAAGATAACATTCCATCTTCAAAGTGTACAAAAAATGCACAGCTAGCTGACAGTGAAAGATTAGGAAAGAGCTAGGGGCCATGCTAGTGAAGTTTAAGAGACTACTAGACAGGTATATGGAGGAATTTAAGGTGGGGGTTTATATGGGAGGCAGGGTTTGAGTGTTGGCAGAACATTGTGGGCCAAAGGGCCTGTACTATGCTGTACTATTCTATGTTCTATGCATCCAAGATAAGATCTAGTCAAGTTATACTGGCGTGAGGCTAAATTTTCTTACTCTGATAATTGTAAATCTTTGGATTCATCTATTTCCAGTTTGTTGTAGATTCTTAGTTGCTGAATACATTTGAGTCCAAGTCTGGTACTAGAGGATCAAGGAAATTGAAATGTAGGCAAGAAAGTGGAGGAGATACAGGATAAGCCATAATCGTATCCCACAGTTGTACTATTTCATGGGAACAAATGGCCTGCTTCTCCAGTTCCTTTCTGTTCCTTAGCTTCTTTTGAACAAAGTTTTCATCAGAGTTGTCTTTTAGTGGCAGAGTTCCCTTGCCACTGACTGTAAACCTCAGGCAAGAAGAAAATGGTTGAATTAATATATACTCTTTAGAGGCCCTCTGTCGATCAGGGCTGACCATGGATGTTGCGTACTAGCTGTCTATGATACGCAAACTAGTACACAGGCTAGGACAGCACGATATAGAGAGCAAGCTGTTGCCCATGTAGCAGGCTTCCCTCTCCCCACAGCTGATAAAATCCAAACTAACGGCAGAGACCGATTCAGTTTGGCTCCAGCAGTATGACAAGTGTTGGCAGTCAGAATTGAATTGAATATAGGACTTCTTTAGGGACTCCAGCTCCGGATTGTTCCTCAGGATTTACTTTCAAAGCCTTCCCTATGGTTGAGTATAGTTGCAAGGCTATGGACGTTTGAGATCAGTGTTTTCCTTCTAGATTAGATTAGATTCAACTTTATTGTCATTGTGCCGAGTACAGATACAAAGCCAATGAAATGCAATTAGCATCTGACTAGAAATGCAAAGAATGGTGTTATTTACAAAACAACTGCAAATAAAAAGTAAGTGCTATAGCACACAAATATAAAAGTACTGAGACAGTACAATATGGGTGCAATACTGCTTAGGGCTGTGATGTGAGGTTCAGCAGGGTCACAGCCTTAGGGAAGAAGCTCTTACTGTGCCTGCTGATGCAGGAGCGGAGGCTCCTGTAGCGCTTACCGGATGGGAGGAGAGTAAAGAGTCCATGGTTAGGGTGAGATGCATCCTTGATAATGCTTTTCGCCCTGCCCAGGCAGCGTTTATGGTAGATGTTCTCAATGGTGGGCAATTGGGTGCCGATAATCCGCTGGGCAGTTTTCACCACACGCTGGAGTGCTTTGCAGTCCAATACGGGACAATTGCCATACCACACTGAGATGCAGTTGGTGAGTATGCTCTCAATGGTACAGCGGTAAAGGTCTGTCAGTATCCTGGGACCGAGGTGAGCTTTCTTGATGCTCTGCGGGAAATACAGTAAAAGCGCTGTTGCACCTTTTTGACCAGGATGGAGGAGTTCAGGGACCAGGTGAGATCCTTGGAAATGTGGACACCAAGGAATTTGAAGCTTGATACAGACTTCACTACAGCTCCATTGATGTAGATGGGGACGTGAGTGTGGCTCCTAGCATGCCAACCACAGCTGATGAGCCCCATCTACCTGAAGTGATTGGTTGTATGGTGCTTTTGCCCCTTCTCCTGTCAGTAGAAACAGTTTCACTGGGCTTAATAGCTAAGTCACACATGACGGCCAGTAGCTAGATTTGGTTGTCAGAGGCTATTTGAGACACATGCCATTGGGAGCATTTAATAGGTAGTGGGAGCTCCTGGGACAACTATTGAACAAAACCTAAATGAGAAAATAGCTGAGATTCCCTTTGTTTCTTTGAGACACTATGCAGCTTAATTGGAACAGGAGACTGTTACCAAGCAGTTCCTAACTACCATCAGTCGCATGCACTGGTTTGAATATTAGAAGCTGCACCTTGCTTAGAGTGAACAGTTTTTAAATTGGCAGTTATCCATTTGGACCAAAAGATGCCAATTCAAAAGCAGTGATTTTTGCCAGGAAAATTATTGTTGGATTACGGTACTACTTCATGCAGGAAGGCAATAAAGGCAGTCCATTATCTGCACTAGGTGTCTGCACTGATTTTGCTCATTTACAGTAAACCCGATGCACCGATTCTTCAGCGCACTGGGTCATTGGCAGGACTGACAACAGGGTAGCTGTAATGCCTCAGTTGTGGTGAGGACTAAGCTGGAGGCAAAAAATGAGAATGAAGGCCATTTCTGGTTGGCTGCCAGTGACTAGTGGTATTCCCCAGGGGTCGGTGTTAGGACCACTTCTTTTCACATTATATTTCAGTGATCAATGATGGAATCAACGGCTTTGTGGCGAGGTGTGCAGACAATGTTTTCTATGTGGCCGTAAGTTTTCAATCCTCATTTACCATGGGCACCTGATCTATGCACCAGACTCTTTACCTTGTCAGATGGCTTTCCGAAATCTAAATCTACATCATCTACAAATCTCCTTCTATCTTCTAACCTATATATAACATTTTCAAAGAATTCAAGCAGCTTATCAAATATGATTTCATAATGTTATCTCAGTTTGATAATGTTCAGCCTTCCTAAAATAGTTATTTCCTCTTTGGTTATTGATTCGTCATTTTACTAGCAATCTGTTAAACTTCCTGGCCTATAGTTCCCCCCTTCTATCTTCCCCTTTTGCTGTTTTTCAATCTTTTTATACACTCCCAAAATTTTGTATGTTTTGAAATATTTCAACCAATGGGTCTACTGTCTCTGCCCCCACTTCCTTTAAAATGCTTGGGTGCAGGCCATCGGGTACTGGTATCTGGCTTTATTAGCCTGTAAGTTTTTATAATACTTTATCCCTTGTGATAGGAACATTTACAAGTTCCACCCTGTTAATTGAAATGAGCCTATTCAGGATTCAAACTTGTTTAATATTATTTCTAGTACACACGTGTAAAGGAGAACAAAATAATTATTACTCTGCATCCAATGCAAAAAATACATAAGATTAAAAAGCACAATAAATGTAAATATATAAAATAGCTTATATACATAGATTAATTTTATGTCCATAAAGTGACACTAGGCCCAGGAGTGTCTGTACATAAGGTGATGCTGACAGGAAATGATAAAGTACGATTGGTGGGGTAAGTGAGTGGGTGGAGGTGTTGATGTGCTTTGATATTTTGGGAAATAGCTGTTTTTGAGTCTGGTTGTCTTAGTATAGCCTGCTCCCTATGGAAGTGAGACAAACAGTTTATGATCAGGGTGGGTGGGATCCTTCATGATGTTCCTGGCCCTTTTCTGGTGTCTTTCTGCATACATGTCCTTGATAGTGGGTTAGCTGGTGCCAGTGAGGCATTGGGCAGTTTTGTACCATGCAATGATGCAGCATGTTAAAATTGTTGGATTGTGATGTTTATGATCTAAGGTTCCTTTAGAAGTCAGGAAAGAGGCATGTAGCTTGTTGCTTCACAATCATTTTATTTAGAGTTGCTAGGAAACAGGAGTAGAATCCTGTAGCAGAAGGCTTAAAGATTTAAAAAAAAGATGAAGATGCTACAAAGATTAAGATGGCACTGCTTTGTGTTAGCTATTTATACCACAGAGATGAGAGCAAATTCTATTCACTGTGTGTGTGTGTGTGTGTGTGTGTGTGCCTGTCTGTCTGTCTGTCTCCCCCTCGCTCTCCCCCCTCTCCCCCCTCTTGCAGTGAATGGCCAGACCAAGCTCCGATGCAAGGGATGCCCTTTCCGCGCTTCACGGCACGTGTTTGCTAGATGGCCGTTGGCCTTACAAGAGGGTTCATCTACCCTTTAACACGTCTTGTTGTGCAGGGTGTCTAGCCACCCTCCTCTCTGGGCAAGCCTGGTGGGGGAGCCGGTTTAGTCGCCGACCACCCGACCATGTGACAGGTAGTACTGGGTTACATGGTACCAGTAGAACTCAGATGAGTGACCTGACCTTTCACATTGTAGATAAGAGTTAACCAATGAGAAAGCACTTATTCAAATAATTCAGAACAAAGAAGCTTCCAAAGCTTTCCAGAATTATAGTTTGTATAGCCATAGCCACCATAGGCATATTAAACTTATATGCATGTAACAAGCAGGTAATTGTTAAACTGCAAAGGAAATAATAATTAAACAGTCTAATCTAGGAATTAAGCAGTCAGATCCATCAGGATGCTCTTTGCTGCATATCTGTAGAATGATATGCGTATAGATGTGCATATTTCAGCTCCTCTCAGCCTCATTAGAAAGTAGAGGCATTGGTGGTATTTCCTTATTGTGTAGAATATGTTCTGGGACCATAAGGGTGTGTGCAAGATTTGCACTCCCAGGACTTTGAAACTGCTCACAGTTTCCACTGTGGCGCCACCAATGTAAAGAGGGGTGTGAGTGATACAAGTTCTCCTGAAGTTGCTAACCATGTCTTTTGTTGACATTGAGGAAGAGGTTATTTGCCTAGCACCAGGTCTTGAGCTCTTCCACTCCGCTCTGTAGGCCATCTCATTGTTTTACTGGATATGAGACTGAAAACATTTTTTGAAGAAATTTTGCATAAAGATATCTAACATGTTAAGTTATGGGTTTTACATTTTATGATTCTAGCTAAGCAATTTTGAGATTAAACTGGACTGTTTCAAAGCATTGATAAATATCACTGTCTAATATGAACTACGGCATTGACCCAATTTTCTTTACTTTATTTTCCAGATAAATAAATCTGCATTTAAACTTATTTTTGTTCAGCATTGAAAAGCCTTCAGCTAGTAATTAGTACATGTCTAGTAATTACTTTTCATGTAGAATTTTATATATCTCATTATGTTATTCCCAGATGGACTGCTCCTAGCTTCAAGTTGTGAGTTCCTAACTAACATGTGACAGTTGCTACAGTAAAGTAGGGCACAGTTTGCCCTTAGGGACTGTCTAGCACCAAGTCCATATCACGCAGCAACCGAGTTCTTGAGCACAGCTAGCACTTTAATCACTGTCAGTTTTGAGAGGAAATACTTCTTCAAAAGACTAATGAAGATAGATTTATTTTGTGAACATTGTTTAGTTCCGATTGATCTTTCTAATCAATTACACTTGAACAAGTTCCTTTATATTGTAGCCAAAGTTTGCCATCTTGGTGAGACATGTAATTGTGTGCAATATTACCACGTGGGACATAAACAAAGTTCAAGTCAGTTTGCATATTCACATATCTTAAAAGATTCTTGCTGATTTGGCACTTTCCAGAAGTGAGTAAACTTAATTTAAAATAAACAAAAGCTCTCCCAGCTCATTAGATTCTTCGTGAATGCTTATTTGGAGGGTACCTTAGTAAGCGGAGTTTTCCAGAAGAAAGGAAGAACTCAATTCAAGCTAGAGTCCTTATATTTAGACCTTCAATTTTGCAGCGGAATAAAGATATTGAAGGAGATTAGAATGTGGTATCATGTGTGGTTGGCCTGTAGGAAGAGTAATTATTTCAATGTATAAGTAGTTATAAAATTGTAATGAAAGGTAATTAACAAGCAACAAAGAGTTTATTTGATATAATACTGCAGGGGCTCTAATAAGAGACTATGAAGCATAACTGATCCATAAATTTTAACTGTGTTGCATTTGAATGCATATAACTCTTAATTGGACATTTATTTCTAACACAATTTGAAGAAATCTAATGCAAATTATTTTTCTTTTTTAGCTATTTAATTGGTGAAGAAGGGTACTGCTTGACATCCATGCAGAGTGCTCTCTCATACGTGGAATCTTTATCCAAAGCTTGAATCGTGTCTTTTTCATCCATATATTTGCTGAGAATGGCTTGTTACAAACATACTTACTAAAAGACTGTTTTTGTATTAAATTCTCTGGTTGAATGTAGTTTTCAATAGATACATAAAATGTTTCAATATTTAGGACTAACAATTTGAAGCTGTCCGGAATATTCTTATCGTAAAATGTGGCTTGTTGAGGATAATAATAAAAGACTGCACAAAGGTCAAGTAGAAGATTTAATCTTCCATACTAATGCTGGAGAGGACCACAGCCTACAAGGCATAAGAGCTGGACAAGTTCACACCCTCTCCTTCAACACAGGTACCGCATTTTCTGTAGAATATTTTGGATGCTAGATATTTTTCCTCCTTGTATCTTAATATATTTAAACCAAATCAGTAGGGCTTTGTTCAGTTAATATTGGTTTAAGTTTTAAATCAATAGATTTGCATATGTCGTATTTAATGTTTATTTAAAGGAAACACAATGGGAGTTTTTAATGCTGCTGTACAAATCTTTTAGTGAAAACCTAAGAATGAAGATTCACCAGGGTCACAAAGATTTGAAATTTTGATCTTATAAGTAACAAATATTCTAAAGTTTCTGATTACTTTTTAAATATTATTTTTATTGTATATTTTTCTGTGCATTTGTACACGTGTAAATTCCAAGGCAAGGTGTAGGTTATTGCCAGTGATAAAGTAATTTATTGTTATTCTTCTGTAAAGAAAAGAGGCCTTTTTGGGGGTGAAGGTAGGGGAAGAGGAGAGATATTTTTCAAATATCATTGAGTGTGTTTGTGCATTATTATGCCAAAAATAAGACACACTTATGGACATGGGTTTAAGATGGCACTGGTGATGCCCAACCACTACTTACAGGCAGCAAAAGACAAAACAAAGGAAACTACTAAAAATCCTACTAACAAATCTTTATTGATAATGATCAAAGGTAACAATGGAGAGACGAGCAGTGGTGATGGCACAGGTGAATCCTGGTCATGGCAAGCAGAGTAGGGTCAAAGCAGAGTCAAGATGTTCCCAAGAGCAAGGAAAGTCCCAAAGTGTGATCGATTTAAACACCAGGCTGAATTGGAAAGGTCAGGTACAGACTCCAGAGCAGTCTCAGAGTGAGGAACGGCCTGATGTTTGGATGATTTAAGCACTGGGCCAGATTGGAAAGGTCAGGGTGTCAGGGCTGGAGGCGAGGGATGGGCCAGTGCTGCTCACTGCTCCATGATGCTTGCTCAGCTCTACGCTGGAATGCAGTGATGCCTGGCTTCCTGTCTTTCGTAAAACTTCAGTTCTGAAGCTATTTGCCTGCTTTTGTTGTTAGCGAGATTTGTTCTCTTGCTCTCTCTCTCTCTCTCCCCCCCCCCCCTGCATTGGATGTTTGACCGTCTTTTTTTTAATGGGTTCTTTTGAGATTTCTTTGTTTTGTGCCTGCCTGTAAGGAGACAAATCAATCTCAAGGTTGTATAGCATATACATGCTTTGATAATAAACTTACTTTGAGCTTTGTAAAGTAGACAAAAATTACAGTAAACACAAGAAATTCTGCAGATGCTGGAAATCCAAAATAACATACACAAAATGCTGGAGGAATTCAGCAGGTCAGGCAGTATCTATGGAAATGAACAAACAGTTGACGTTTCAGACCGAGACTCTTCTTCATGACTGGAAAGCAAAGGGGGAGATGCCAGAATAAAAAGGTAGGAGGAGGGGAAGGAGGATAGCTAGGAGGCAATAGGTGAAGCCAGGTGGGTGGAAAGGGTCAAGGGCTAAGGGCTGGAGAGGAAGGAATCTGATAGGAGAGGAGAGTGGACGATGAGAGAAAGGGGAGGAGGAGGGACACTGGGGGGAGGTAGTAGACAGCAAAGAAGAATTAAGAGGCCAGAGTGGGGAATAGAATAAAAGGAAAGGGGGAGGGACTTTTTTTTGCCAGAAGGAGAAATCACACCATCTGGTTTCTGGCTACCCAGACGTGTGGGCACGTGGCCAAGTGGTTAAGGCATTGGACTAGTGACCTGAAGGTCGTGAGTTCAAGCCCCACCCGGGGCAACGTGTTGTGTCCTTGAGCAAGGCACTTAATCACACATTGCTCTGCGGCGACACTGGTGCCAAGCTGTATGGGTCCTAATGCCCTTCCCTTGGACAACATTGGTGTCATGGAGAGGGGTGACTTGCAGCATGGGCAACTGCCGGTCTTCCATACAACCTTGCCCAGGCCTGTGCCCTGGAGAGTGAAGGCTTTCCAGGCGCAGATCCATAGTCTCGCAAGACTAACGAATGCCTTTTTTTTTTGGTTGGAGGCTACCCAGACAGAATATAAGGTGATGCTCCTGTATCATCCTCTGCTGATGTTGTAGGTGTAATGTACTTACAGTAACTGGCATAATATGCTGCATGAAGTAACTACTTGACTGCTGGCCACTTCTCCATTCAGATTTTACAAGTGTGAAATATCAAAATGAAATACACCGTTATTTACACAATCTCACATGTAGAAAATAATGAGACTAATGGGTGAGTATTTTATTATCATATTTGTAAAAGAAACATAGCTGGTTAATTAAGCCAAGCATTAAGGATATTGAAGGAATTGAGGGAAATGTGAATAGTGTTGATAACTGAAAAGACCCTAATAAATAGAGAAGTGGGCTGCTGAGCTAAATGGCCTCTTTGTTTATAGTAACACACACAAAATGCTACAGGAACTAAGCAGGGCAGGCAGCATCTATGGAAAAGAATAAAGACTCCTTACTCCTTTCCATAGATGCTGCCTGGCCTGCTGAGACCCTCCAACATTTTGTTTGTGTTACTCTGGATTTCCAGCATCTGCAAAATCTCTTGTATTTATGATTTGCTGATCCTGATTATGCATTTTGTCCAACATTACAGGATATAGCAGAAAAGTGTCCACTGTTCTTTTTGCACTCTTTAGTCTTCACTGACCACAACCTTTTATTCAAATTCAGTATTCTTTTGATTATGTGAAAAGGTTGGATATACTTAACTTTTGCTGGAATAATATTTTGATTTTTTTTCTGTGTTTATATAATTAGCTATAAAGACCAGAGGATATTAGCTATTGCATCAAAGCCTGAAATTTGATTCACTAAATACACTTAGTTATAGGTAAAATAGAAGGAGGCTATTTAGAAATCTGTAAATGAGCTGCCATATGCAATTGAAGTAAAATATTTCCTAAAGGACTTTGTGTAAAAGAAAAATGCAGGTTAGAGTGTTTCAGTGTTGAGTTACTGATGTAGCAGACAGATTTCTGACCATTGATTCAGTGATTACACAGTGCACAACTTTTAGTTCCTCAGTTCCAGCAACCAGGATTCATTCATGATCTCAGCTGCTGTCTGCGTGTAGTTTGCACAATCTTCTTGTCTTATATAGACTTCCCTGGCTGCTCTGGTTTCTTCCCACATTCATGCTAGAAAGTTAATCAGCTCCTGTTAATTACCTCAATGTAAAAGTAAATGGTAAAAGAATCTCACCATGGTATGGGGGGGATTTGAAGATGCGAATTTTACAAATAAAATCTTGCCTCAATTATATTAACCAGTTTTTTGAAAAAAACAAACAAAATTAACATTCTTCGGAGAAGGGAATTTAATATTCTAACCTGATATCGACTGGAAACATCGATTCCTTTCTTCCCATGGATGCTGCTCCACACACCTTGAGCAAATTGTTCGTAGCTCCAGATTCCAGCATCTGCAGTCTCTTTGTCTACATTCCTTACCCATCTAGGTTGTATGTGACTTTCAGCAGCTTCCTCAGCAACTAAGCCTACACCATAAATACTGGCATTGTCAGTGATGTCTGTATTTTGCAAATGAATAAAGAGACAAAGTTAGCCTTCATTTCTAACTCCCTATAGGGTTATTCATAGTCGCATTTTAGCAACAGGAAGTGAAGAGATTATATAGCCTGGATACAAGCCATTCAGCTCAACTAGTTTGTATTGAGTCTCTTCCCAATCCATCTACCTCATTTCAGCCTTTCTGTATCTCTTTCAGATTCCTTACATTCACTGTACTGAAATTTCTGAGTGGAAACTTCCAAGCTTCAAATACTTTCCCTGTTGACAAGTTATTTTCTCTGAGTAGAGAAATGATATAGAAATTTCTATTTGGAGTTTGTTTGCTTATAGTCATCAACTTTGGTTTCCGCCAAAAGTGGATTTTTTTCTTTTATCCAGTCCATTCAGAATTTTAAGCTTTTATAATTAAAATTGGAACTTGGCAATTCAGTATTCTCCAAGTCTCTTTTTTTTTAAAAAAGAGAATGGTACTAACCCTTCCTTTTGCAGTAGAAATATTTTTCACTTCTGGTACTATTCTTGTAGATCATTGTTTTTTTTCCTTCATGGTTCTGTTCTTTCTGTTATACAGGCACTAGACAGTCTACGCTGTGGATTATGAATTAATTGATAAATATAGCTTGCATAATTCAGATATTAAAAATGCACTTTAGTGTTTCATTGTTCGTACTTTCAATCGCATTCAAGAACAACAAAATACTGAGAAAAGAACTCTTGTAAATGCTTTGAAGAATATTTTTGCTGTTCTGCCAATAATTTGGCAATAAATTTACAGCACTGCTATATCATCCCATAAACAATATTGAAGTGAATTGAAATAATTAGCACAAAATATTGATAGCCTTTAAATGCTAATTAGAAAAATTTGCACTCTAGATATTTGGAACAGAGAATGATATTCTGCTGGAGTCCAAAATATTTAATTTTAACTGTGAATATTTACAGTGATATTTATTTGTGTATCAGTAATCCTAAACAAATGCTGTACCTGAAACTTCTGAGATAAGGAAGTTTTACTGAGATGTCTTCCCATTATTTCTCACCCCCCCCCAAAATAATTACTTTTGAACTACTTCCAAGTGGCTCCATCAAAAGTCAAAATGCTCTTCTAGATCAATTTACTTTGGCTAGGCTTCTTTCCTGCTGCACGCAAATCAATATCTGAGCCAGTGATGCACTATTTGCTGACGGGAATTGGCTTGTGTTGAGCACAACTCCAGTCCCTCAGACTATGAAAATGTTACTGCTGTCAGAATACCACGGCTGAGCAGAACGTGTCTGCTGGGAGGTGTATACCTTGTGTTGAACAACTAACGTCTGCCCGCATAGGATATCTAAAGCAACCGAAGAAACCTTCATCTTTCTACTCAGAGACAAAAGTGGATTCCTGTACTGAAATAATGAATGCTCTTAATCTTTTGCAGCACCAATTCATCATGCTAGGAAATTTTGATTTAACAGAACCACGTGAAATTTCAATAAAGCTTTCTTTGGATACCCCTCAATTGAGTTGATACCCAGCTTCCTTTGGCAAGGTCGGGCTTTCTTTTCAAATCCAGAGGAGCAAACAAAAATGAAGGTGTTCTCTGAGTTACCTCACACTTGACAAAACAAATATTTAATTTCCATCGAAGGAATATATCCTTTCTAAATGCAAGAAAGGATATACATACATTTTCATTATTAATAAGTGATCAGTTATGTTGAAAGGGATAGGGGTTGATAAAAAAAATGTGCAGCTATGTGGTGATATGAAATATTAGGTGGTTAGTTACTTGAACTTGCTGTGCATTTATAATTTGGGAAAGTTTTTCTTTAAATAGTTAAATGTTAGATGATTCAAAAGAACAAATTTATAACCAAGTTACTGCAGCTTTTGAGGTAAAACCCTGATCTTTCAGTTTTAAGTATGATCTGACCACACAAATAAATCCAGCAGATGTTGTATTTACATTTTTGATATATTGTTTATTAATGAAAGTGACTGAATTTTAACTGTTACTTGTGAATGAAATGGAATATGCATGCAGACTATTTTTAAAAGTTTGCATTACAAAAGGGAGAGTCTTTATCCAACTTATTGTTGTGTACGAAAATGCTATTTGGTAATTATAGTAAAATGATGAGATTAGTGGCACTGCTTATACATTTTTCTGTTTTTTCAATTGTCACTAAAATTATTTTTCCCTTTCAGTTATCCATGCAACTTCCAGTGATGGGGAAAAATGTGATTGTGCTCACTGGGTATTTGTGCTATATAGATCAATTTATTTGGTGATGGAATTTTATGATAATGCTTCCAGTACAATTGTACCTGGAAAAAAATATTATGAATTTATTTAAGTTGTGCTCACAGTCGAACTAAATTGCAATTCTTCTGTATAAATAAACATTTTAAATTGTGATTTCTCCTATGAATGCATTAACATGAATAGGTGCATTACTGTGAACTATATTTTAGAAATAAAGATAAAAAGTTGGTAATTGGAAGATCAATCTTGCTCATTGAAAAATCATTTTACACCAGTTTCTTTGAATTTTAAGTTTGTTTCATAACGCTACACTATTCTTGAAAAATAAAATAATTTAATTTAAAAGTTAAAGTTCAAAGTAAATTTATTATCAAAGACCAAATATGTCACCATGAGATTCATTTTCTTGTGGGGAAACTCAATAAATCCATAACAGAATAATAGCCATAATAAAATAAATGAAAGACCACACCAATCTGTGCATTCAACCAGTGTGCAAAATGACCCAAACTGCAAACACAAAAAGAAAGAAAGAAATAAATAAGCAAGGAAGCAAGCAGTAACTCTCTAGAAAATGAGATGACAGTCCCTGAAAGTGAGTCCATAAGTTGTGCGAACATTTCAATAATGGGGCAAGTGAAGTTGAGTAAAGGTATCCCCTTTGATTCAAGATCCTGATGGTTGAGGGGCAGTAACTGTTCCTAAACGGGTGGTATAAGTTCCGAGGCTCCTGTGCCTTTTTCCTGAAGGCAGCAGCAAGAAGAGATTGTGTCCTGGGTGGTGGTAGTCCCTGATGATGGATGCTGTATCCCTCGATGACATTTTGTGTAGATGTTCTCACTGGTGGGGAGGGCTTTACCCATTATTGGTTGGGCCATATCCACTACTTTTTTTAGGATTTCCCTTTCAAGGGCATTGGTGTTTTCATACCAGGCTGTGAAGCAACCAGTCAGTATACTCTCCATTACATATCTACAGAAATTTGTCAACGTTTTAGATGTCATGCCGAATTTTCACAATCTCCCAAGGAAGTAGAGGTGCTGCTGGGCTTTCTTCATAATTACACTTGCATGCTGGGCCCAGAACAGGTCCTCAGAAATAACAACACCAAGGAATTTAAAGTTGTTGGCCCTCTCCACCTCTGATCCTCTGAAGAGGACTGGCTCATGGACCTGTGCTTTTCTCCTCCTGAAGTCAAAAAACAACTCCTTGGTGTGATTATAATATCTTTTTAAAATGGAGCCTGTCCAAGGAAAGCATCCGGTCCGGTTGGATTACCTAGCCGAGCACTGAAGACCTGTGCCAACCAGATAGCTTCAACTTCTCGCTCGGCAATGTGTGGTACCCAGCTGCTTCAAGCAGGCTTCAATCATACCAGTGCCCAAGAGCAAGGTAACCTGTCTAAATGACTATTGCCTAGTGGCACTTAGATCCAGAGTGGTGAAGTGCTTTGAGAGGCTGGTGTGGAAACCTATCAGCTCCTGTTTGAATGGTGACTTGGAACTTCTCCAATATGCCTACCGGTGCAACAGGTCTACAGCAGATGCTATCTCATTGGCTCTTCACACAACTTTGGGACATCTGGACAGCAAAGATGTACCCATCTGGATACTCTTTATTAATTACAGCTCAGCATTTAATACCACCGTCCCCTCAGAGCTAATCAGTTAACTCCAAGATCTGGGCCTCAATACCCCCTTGTGCAATGGATCACTTGTAGACCTAGTCAGTTCAGATTGGCAAAAGTACCTCCTCTCCTATCTTCATCAGCACAGGAGCACCACAGGGATGTATACTTAGACCGCTGCAATACTCGCTTTACACCCATGACTGTGTGGCTAAATACAGCTCCAATGCCATATATGTTTGCTGATGACACCACTGGTGTGGGCTGTATCAGGGGGTGATGAATCAGCATACAGGAGGGAGATTGAACATTTGGCTGAGTGGTGAAATAACAACAACCTCTCACTCAATGTTAATAAGACCAAGGAACTGATAGTAGAGTTCAGGACATGGAAACCAGAGGTCCATGAGCTACTACTCATAGGTGGCGAAGGTCAGTACTTTAAATTCCTATGTGTTACTATCTCAGAGGACCTGTCTGACTCATCATAAATATTATTGTGAAGGAAACACGAGAGTGCCTCTACTTCCTCAGGAGTCTGCGGAGATTTGGCGTGTCACTGAAAACCTTGGCAAGCTTCTGTAGATATATGGTGGAAGGTGTGCTGACTGGCTGCAATACAGCCTGGTATGGGAACACCAATGCCTTTGAGCGGAAAATCCAACAAAAGGTAAGTGGTTTCGGCCCAGTACATCACAGGTGAAGCCTTCCCCACCATTGGGCACACCTATATGGAACATTGCCGTAGAAAAGTAGCATCCATCATTTAAGATCCTCACCACATAGGCAATGCACTTTTCTCACTGCTGGCATCAGGTAGAAGGTACAGGTGCCTCAGGACTCACACCATCACGTTCAAGAACAGTTACTACCCCTTAACCACCTTGAACAAAAAGGAATAGATACACTCATTTAAGGACTCTATTGTTATTTCATGCTCGTTATTTAATGCTATTTATTTACGAGGGATGATTGATAAGTTTGTGTCCTAAGGTAGAAGGAGTCAATTTTAGAAAACCTAGCACATTTATTTTTCCTACGTTTACACACTTAGTCCAGCGGTCGTGGAGCATATGGATCCCTTCTTTGTAGAATTCGGCATCTTGGACCTCCAGAAAGTGGCCCACAGCAGGGATGATTGATAAGTTTGTGGGCTAAAGTAGAAGGAGATGAGGAGAAACTTCAAACTTCCTGCATTTTTACACAGAGTTGAACTGCATGTGCATGTAATGAGAGCCGTATAGCTCATCTCCTTCTACCTTAGGCCATGAACTTATCAATCACCCCTGCTGTGGACCACTTCTACAAAGAAGAGATCCGTATGCTCCACGACCGCTGGACTAAGTGTGTACATGTAGGAGGGGACTATGTTGAAAAATAAATGTGCTAGGTTTTCTAAAATTGGCTCCTTCTACCTTAGGCCACGAACTTATCAATCACCCCTCGTATATCTGCATTTGCATATTTTGTTTACAGTTTCACTGTTCTATAGTAGTCAAGATGCAAGGTTGAGATTGCAAAGGGAGCTGGAAAAGGCATGTAATAAGGGTAATGACACAATTGTAATCGGGTCTTCAATATGCAAGAGGATTGGGAAAATCAGGTTGGTGTCTGATTACAAGAGAGGGAATTTGTTCAATGCCTACAAGATGGCTTTTTAGAGCAGCTTGTGCTTGAGCCTACTCAGGGAAAGGTATCTTAGATCGCGGGTTGTGCAGTAACCCAGATCTTATTAGGGAGCTTGAAGTAAAGGAACCCTTTGGAGCCAGTGATCATAATGTGATTGAATTCATACTGCAATTTGACAGGGAGAAGCATAAGTCACATGATGGGGGAGTCTAGTACGAGAGGGCATGACTTAAGGATTGAAGGGCGCCCATTCAGAACAGAGATGCGAAGAAATTTTTTTTAGCCAGAGGGTGGTGAATCTCTGGAATTTGTTGCCACGGGCGGCAGTGGAGGCCAAGTCATTGGGTGTATTTAAGGCAGAGATTGATAGGTATCTGAGTAACCAAGGCATCAAAGGTTATGGTGAGAAGGCAGGGGAGTGGGACTAAATGGGAGAATGGGTCAGCTCATGATAAAATGGCGGAGCAGACTCGGGCCGAATGGCCAACTTCTGCTCCTTTGTCTTATGGTCTTATGTATCCATATCACAATGGAATAAAGGGAAGTACAGAGGCGTGAAAGAGGAGCTTGCCCATGTGGATTGGAGGAGGATACTGGCAGAGATGACAGCAGAGCAGAGATGGAATAGTTCACAAGGCACAGGACAGATATGTCCTATGTTGGAAGACTTTCTCAAATGGCAAGCGTAGGTGATTGAATGACAAAGGAAGTTGACAACATACAAGCCTAGGAAAGGGCATATAAGATAGCAAAGGTGAGTGGGAAGTTAGCGGCTCCATAATTAAATTTGCAGACCATCTTAAATAATAACAAGGCAACCTACAGAGAGGAAGTCATCACCCTGACACAGTGCTGTCAAGAGAACCTCTCCCTCAATGTCACGAAAACAAAAGAGCTGGTTGTGGACTACAGGAGGAATGGAGACAGGCAAACCCCTATTGACATCAATGGATCTGGGGTTGAGAGGGTAAACAGCTCTGAGTTCCTCAGCATACACATTACTGAGGATCTCACGTGGTCTGTACATACTGGTTTTGTGGTGAAAAAGCACCTCTTTCATCTCAGTCAGTTGAAGGAGTTTGGCATGAGTCCCCATATCCTAAGGACTTCCTGCAGGGGCACAATTGAGAGCATCCTGACTAACTGCATTACTGCCTGGAATGGGATCTGTAATTCCCTCAATCGCAGGCCTCTGCAGAGAGTGGTGAAGACAGCCCAGAGCATCCGTAGATGTGAACTTCCCACTATCCAGGATATTTACAGAGACAGGTGCGTAAAAAAGGCTGGAAGGATCATTGGGGACCCGAGTCACCCCAACCACAAACTGTTCCAGCTGCTACCATCTGGGAAATGTTACCGCAGCATTAAAGCCGGGACCAACAGGCTCCGGGACAGCTTCTTCCACCAGGCTGTCAGACTGGATAATTCACGCTGATATAATTGTATTTCTATGCTATTTTGACTGTCCTGTTGTACATACTTAATTATTACAAATTACTACAAGTTGCACATTTAGACAGATGTGACGTAAAGATTTTTACTCATGTATGAAGGATGTAAGTAATAAAGTCAATTCAATTCAATATATCTGTTTAAAGATGTGCCCTCATCTCACCTCCAAAATGGCCTCGCAACCTAGCTAGTTCAAGAGACACAACGAACCCCATGATGGCCTGTGGCAGACACTAGCTGTATGCCAGAGGTCCGTGAGTGTCAAAGCAGGAGTGAGTTCTATTGCAATTACAAAGGAAAAAGTGCTAGGCAAACTCAAAGGTCTTATGGTGGATAAGTTCCCTGGGCCAGATGGAGCACATCCTAGAGTTCTGAGAGGTTGCTGAAGAGATAACAGGTGTATTGGTCATGATCTTCCAAGAATCACTTGATTCTGGCATGGTCCCGGAGGACTGGAAGATTGCAAATGTCACTCCGCTCTTTAAGAAGGAAGGAAGGCAAAAGAAAGAAAATTATAGACCAGATACCCTAACCTGAGGGGTTGGGCCACTGTGTGTTGCAGTCTATTATTAAGGATGACGTTTCAAGGTACTTGGAAACTAATGATAAAAATAAGTCAAATTCAGCATGGTTTCTGTAAAGGGAAATCTTGCCTGACAAATCTGTTAGAGTTCTTCGAGGAAGTAACATGTAGTGTGGACAAAGGAGAAACAGGGGATATCATTTACTTGGTTTTTCGGAAGGTATTTTATAAAGTGCCACGTATGAGGTGCTTAACAGTATAAAATTCTATGGTGTTACAGGAAAGATGGATAGCAGAATGACTGACAGGCAGGAGGCAGCGAGTGAGAATAGGAAGGGGCTTTTTCTGCTGCCAGTGACTAGTGACTAGGCCGCACTTGGAGTATAGTCAACAGTTTTCGGCCCCATATCTCAGAAAGGATGTATTGCCATTTGAGAGAGTCCAGAGGGAGAACATTTGGCAGCTTTGGGCCTGTACTCACTGGAATTTAGAAGAACGCTGAGGAAGGGGGATCTGATTGATACTTACTGAATGATGAAATGACTAGGCAGGGTGGATGCAGAGAGGATGTTTCCAATGGTGGGGTATCCAGAACTAGAGGCCCCAGCCTCAAAATTGAGGGGTGACCCTTTAGAACAGAGGTAAGGAGATTTTTTTTTATCCAGAGAGTAGTAACTCTGAAATGCTTTGCCACAGACTGCAGTGGAGGCCAAGTCCATGTGTATATTTAAAGCGGAAGTTGGTCATTTTCTGATCAGTCAGGCCGTCAAAGGATATGGCAAGAAGGCAGGTGTATGAGGTTGAGTGGGATCTGGGATCAGCCATGATGGAATAGCAGAGCAGACTCAATGGGCTGAATGGCCTAATTCTGCTCCTATGTCTTATAGGTTTGCTAAGTATGCCTGCAGAGAAATAACCTCAGGGTTGCATGTGATGACATGTATGTACCCTGATAATAAAGTATATTTGAACTTTGAAGTTTGGTCATTGTCATGGTTTGTGGTCCATTCTTCCTGTGGCATTTGGTCCATAAAGTCTATGCCCTGTTTCCATGCTCTATTTCCTTGTAACTTATTATCCCATGTTCCCAACACTAGGGCTAATTTTAATGACTAATTTACCCTCCTGTGCCACTTGTCCTTGTGGGAGGAAACCTACACATCTGATAGAAGCTTGCTACATTGTCACAGGCAGAACTTGCAAATCCCTCTTAACAGCACCTGAGGTCAAAACTGATTACAAATATTAAATAATAAAAATATTAAAAATAGTTAAAATTAGTAAATATTAAAAACTTAAATTATAAATCATAAATAGAAAACAGAAAAATGGAAAGTAAGGTAGAGCAAAAAAACTGAGAGGCAGGTCAGATATTATGAATGTGTTAATTATAAAGTATTGTTAATGATATGTGCCTATTTCATAAAGTACCAGATCCCAAAAAAAACTTTTACATTATGAATTAAAATCGTAATTTGCCAACACACTTGCATCATCTCACTGAACTTCTTACTCTAAAATGAACCTTTGAAACTCAATGTCACAATAAGATTCCTGGTTACATTTTAACTTTTGTTTTGTGGTAAAAGTACAAGCCAAGCATGATCACACAACTTAATGTCCAAGCTACAAACTTCGTGGATCTACTTTTATCCTCTGCGCTTTCTAAACAATTTTTACTTCTCTGGAAGATTTATCTGGTTGCAACTAGCTTACTGCCCATGATTTAATAGAGATGTACAAGCTGATAAGGGGTATAGATAAAGTCGATAGTCAGCACCTTTTTCCCAGGGTGGAAATAGCTAATTTGAGGAGCATCATTTAAGGTGTTTGGAGGAAAGTTTGAAGGTGACTGTCAGAGGTGGGTTTTGAACATAGTGGTGAAATGTAGGTGTGTCGAACACACTGCCGGGATGGTGGTAGAGGCAGATACAACAGGGACATTTAAGTCACTCTTAGATAGGCACATGGATGAAAGCAAAATGGAAGTCTATGTGGGATGGAAGGGTTAGATTGACCTTGAAGAGGTTAAAGGGTCAATACAATGTCAGGAGCTAAAGGGCTTATACTGTACTGTACTGTTAAAAGTTAGATAATGGCTGTGGTTAAATATCTTATAATGTATAATAATCACAATTATGAGACAGCTGCTATGTCAATGTAAATAAATTAAAACATAAATGTTTGTATATATAAAAACAATAGGAAACAACTTCATTAAACAAACTAACAAAGATTTTTTATTTATTTACTTATTGATGTTTTGAGATGCAGCACAGAATAGGCCCTCTCGGCCCTTCGAGCCACAGCACCTAGCAACCCTCAATTAACCCTAGCCTAATCATGGGACAATTTACAATGACCAATTAAACTACTAACTGGTACTTCTTTGGACTGTGGGAGGGAAGCAGAGCACCTGGAGAAAACACACACATTCCACTGGGAGGACATCGGAATTGAACTCCAAACTCTCACGCCCCAAGGTATAGTAGAGTCATGCTATCCACTACGCTATCATGATAACTAAACTTCCAGTTAACAATAAATCCTGGTGACTCTATGAAATGTCCAGTTGAATCAGAGTAGGCCATTCAGCCCTTGAGTTCATTCAACATGCTTTTTTTAAGATCCTGGCCAACAAGAATATTAGCTCTATAATCTGCTTTAGATATATAACTCTTATTTTAAAACTTTTAGTTGACCCAGGAAAGTCTGATCCTGTTTTCCAGTATGTGTGTGAAGAATGATTTCCTGATAGCTTCATAATAATCTCATTTAACTTTAAGATTATACCCACTGGTAATAGTTTCTCTTTACCCATACTATCAGCTCTTTTCATCATCTTATACATTTCACTTACATTACCATCTTAATCTTGTAAACTCAAAGGAAAACAAAATTGATCTACATAGTTTATAATTTGATTATTTTTCTAGTATTCCTTCAAGGAGAATGGATCCTCCATCAGATGTGGATTCTTGAAGTTAATGCAACCTCAAAAATTGAGAAATAGCAAAGTTCCAAAAAACTACTTTTTAACTCATTTTTTCATTTATGGTGCTAACTTCAGGCTTTAGATGGTCTGAGCAATGGGATCAACATGCACGTAACAGCGCATCCTAACACCATCATAGTTTTGAGGGATTTTAACCAAGCCAGGCTGAAAAAAAATCACTAAACAATTCCCATCAACAGTTCAATTGCAATACCATTGTTACACCACCGTCAAGAATACCTACCATGCTACTCCATGTCCTCACTTTGGGAAGTCTGATCACCTGGCTGTACTACTCCATGAGTATTGCAGCTATACAGGACCCTAGTCAGACCCCACTTGGAGTACTGTGCTCAGTTCTGGTCACCTCACTATAAGAAGGATATGGAAACCATAGAAAGGATGCAGAGAAGATTTATAAGGATGTTGCCTGGATTGGGAAGTATGCCTTATGAGAGTAGGTTGAGTGGACTTGGCCTTTTTTCCTTGGAGCAATGGAGGATGAGAGGTGACCTAATAGAGGTGTATAAGGTGATGAGAGGTATTGATCGTGTGGATAGTCAGAGGCTTTTTCCCAGGGCTGGAATGACTGGCACTGATTTAAGGTGCTTGGAAGTAGGTATAGAGGAGATGTCAGGGGTAAGTTTATAATGCAGAGAGTGGTGAGTGTGTGGAATGGGCTGCTGGTGACAGTGGCGGAGGCGGATACAATAGGGTCTTTTAAGATACTCCTGGACAGGTACATGGAGCTCATAAAAATAGAGGGCTATGGGTAACCCTAGGTAATTTCTAAGATAAGAACATGTTTGGCACAGCTTTGTGGGCCGAAAGACCCAGTGTAGGTTTCCTATGTTTCTATAGGCAGAGACTGAAGACTATAGCACCAGTAGTGAGGACCAATTAGATATGGACAAGAGATGCACAGGAGCACCTACAGGACTGCCTTGAATCGGTGGACTGGACTGTATTCAGGGATTCATCTTCAAATCTGGATGAGTATGCTGCAGTTGTTCTCGAATTCATTAAAACCTGTGTGGATGAGTGTGTGCCTACAAAGACTTGCTGTACATCCCCAAACCAAAAACCGTGGATGAACCAAGAGGTACGTCGTCTGCTGAAGGCTAGATCTGTGGCATTCAAGTCTGGTGACCCAGGTCTGTTCCAGAAAACCATATGAGTTACAGAGGGCTAACTCAAGGGCAAAGAGACAATTTCGAATGAGGTTGGAGGCAACATCAGATGGTTGACAACTCTGGCAGGGCTTGCAAGACATTACTTCTTACAAAACAAGATCCAAAAGCATGAATGGCAGCGATGCTTCACTACCAGATGAACTCAATGTCTTCTATGCCCGCTTTGAAAGGGAGAATATAACTGCAGCTATGAAGATTCTTGCTGCACCTGATGACCATGTGATCTCCATCTCAGAAGCCAATGTTAGGCCATCTTTAAAGAGGGTGAACCCTCGCAAGGCAGAAAGCCCCAAATGAGTACCTGGTAAGGCTCTAAAAACTGTACCAACCAGCTGGTGGGAGTTTTTAAGGACATTTTCAACCTCTCACTGATATGGGCAGAAGTTCCCGCTTGCTTCAAAAGGCAAAAATTATACCAATGCCTAAAAAGAGTAATGTGAGCTGATTTAAAGACTTTAGCCCAGTAGCACTCACATCTACAGTGTTATAGTGATTTGAGAGGTTGGTCATGACTAGACTGAATTCCTGCCTCAGCAAGGACCTGGACCCCTGCAACTTGCCTATCACCACAATAGGTCAATGGCTCTTCACATGGCATTGGACTACTTGGACAATACAAACACCTATGTCAGGATGCTATAGCTCAGCATTTAACAGCATCATTCCCACAATCCTGATTGATAAGTTACAGAACCTGGGTTGCTGTACCTCCCTCTGCAATTGGATCAGTGACTATACTTCATTAGGAGTTTGAAGAGATTTGGTATGTCAACAAAAACTTCTATAGATGTACCGTGGAGAGCATTCTGACAGGCTGCATCACTGTCTGGTACGGGGGTGTGGGGGGCTACTGCACTGGACCGGAAGAAGCTGCAGAGGGTCATAAATTTAGTCAGCTCCATCTTGGGGACTAGCCTACAAAATACCCAGGACATCTTCAAGGAGTAGTGTCTCAGAAAGGAAGCATCCATTATTAAGGACCCCCAGCACCCAGGACTTTTCTCATCGTTACCATCAGGTAGGAGGTACAGAAGCCTGAAGGCACACACTCAGCGATTCAGGAACAGCTTCTTCCCCTCTGCCATCCGATTCTTAAATGGACGTTAAACCGTGAACACTACATCAGTTTTTTAATATATATTATTTCTGTTTTTGCACGATTTTTAATCTATTCAATATACATATACTGTAATTGATTTACATATTTATTTTCTATATTATGTATTGTATTGAACTGCTGCTCCTAAGTTAATAAGTTCCACAACACATGCCGGTGATAATAAACCTGATTCTGATTCTGACTAGTGAATCCATGCCTGCATTTAGGTGTCCCTGCTCCCCCATGACCCTTAGCCTCTCGCCATGTTGAAAATATGATGCATCTATCATTCAATATGGTTGACCTAATATATCCCCAATCTGTACCTCTCCAGCTCCTCAAACTCACCTATTGCTCTGCAACATTTTACATCCAGCTATATTATATATTTTTTTTTAAACTATGCTACTTGGTCATCTGAGAAGATATAGGATTTCTTATAACTTTGTAACTATATTGAAAAACTGACAACTCAGTAGGGCTTTGTGGGAGACACCAGTAGTCATGTCCTATTAATCAAAGAAAATAATACAGTATGTCCATTATCTATATTTCTTGTCTCCACTTAATAACTTCCCAACTTTTTAGAGAATGTGTAAAACTAGAAATTTATGAAAAATTGTCAGTAGTGTGTTCTAGGAGGGTGAAATTTCTTTCTTAAACTCTATGACTGGAGAGAGGCAACTTCAATGGAAACATGTCAGGATGTCCTTTTGTGTTGTAGTTGTACAAAATGTTGCTTAGACAGTATTTGGAGTGTTATGAGCAATTCTGCTCACTCCACTATAGGAAGGACATAAGATAGTGGAGATGCAGAAAAGATTCACAAGGATATTGATAAAAGACTATAGATACTGGACTTTGGAACAGTAAGTGAGCTTCTGAAGGAACCCAACGAGTCAGGCAGAATTTGTGGAGGGAAATGGGCAAATGACATTTCAGGTCAAACACGTTCGAATGAAATAAAAAAAGTAGAGGCATTATTGCCAGTATGAGGAGATGAGGTGTATGACATGGGGAAGAACCAGTAAGGGATAGCACAGTCTGAGACTCTGCATAGTTTCTGCAGAGGGAGGTGGTTTAAAGGGGATCTAAGGGGTAAACTTTTCATACAAAGAGTAGTTGTTATCTGTAATAAACTCTCAAAGGAGGAAGGAATACATAAGAAACATAATTACAGGAACTTGAATAAGCAAAGCAGAGAGGAATATGGAATTAATGAGGGCAAATGGGATTAGAATAAGTAGCCACTATGGACAGCATGGACAGGCAAGCCAGACGGCCAGCTTCCCTGCAGTACTACTCAACAACAATTATCCTCCAAATGTAAAAACTCACGCATCACACACAGTTATCAACATTACTGCACAGAAAAATATTGGCAGTAACCACTTTAACTCATGATTGAGATAAAGAATCTCATAAGAAGCGTGACGTTTGTTCACATCTGTGCTTGGGTAAGGATGGTAACCAAGTAGGGTGTTAATACACAACCTCTCTCTCAATGTCGCAAAAACAAAGGAGCTGGTTGTGGACTACAGGAGGAATGGAGACAGGCTAATCCCTATAGACATCAATGGACCTGGGGTTGAGAGGGTGAACAGCTTTAAGTTCCTCGGCATAAACATCACCAAGGATCTGACATGGTCTGTACATACCGTCTGTGTGGTGAAAAAGGCACAACAGCGCCTCTTTCACCTCAGACGGCTGAAGGAGTTTGGTATGGCCCCCCCAAATTCTAATAACTTTCTATAGATTGAGAGTATCTTGACTGGCTGCATCACCGCCTGGTATGGGAACTGTACTTCCCTCAATCGCAGGACTCTGCAGAGAGTGGTGCGGTCAGCCCAGCACATCTGTAGATGTGAACTTCCCACTGTTCAGGACATTTACAGAGATAGGTGTGTAAAAAGGGTCCGAAGGATCATTGGAGATCTGAGTCACCCCAACCACAATCTATTCCAGCTGCTACCATCTGGGAAACGGTACCGCAGCATAAAAGCCAGGACCAACAGTCTCCGGGACAACTTCTTCCACCAGGCCATCAGACTGATTAATTCATGCTGACGCAACTGTATTTCTGTGTTATATTGACTATCCTGTTGTACGTAATATTTATTATAAATTACTATAATTGCACATTTCAATAAAAATAGTCAATAAGTAACAAAGATTTTTACTCCTCATGTATATGAAGGATGTAAGTAATAAAGTCAATTCACCTTTTCCTGAGCTCCTCAGAAGCTGGTTGTTGCAATCCCTACTCCTTTCACATGTTACTTTGGAATTTCAGCAACTGCAGAACTTCTTGTGTTTATGACCTCTTCACACATTCTCAAAAATAAAATTATTGTGACATGGACTTCTGGAGCAGGCATCCTGAGCTAACCTATATTTTCCTTCCAGAAAAGCAACAACTAGTCAGTTTCCCACTCTCTATTTTAATAGTGTTTTCCCACAAGGGCACCCCAAAGCACAACGGTTAGGCAACGTTATTACAGCTCGGGGCATACCAGAGCTCAAAGTTCAATTCCAGTGCCATTCTGTAAGGAGTCTCTATAAGTCCTCTCAGTGGAATGTGTGAGTGATCCCCATGTTTCAGTTTCCTCCTACAGTCCAAAGGTGCATGGGGTAGGTTAATTACTCATTGTAAATTGTCTCGTGATTAGCTTATGGGGTTAAAGGTCACCTGCTTCAGTGGATGACAACTCAACCAAGAACTTCAGATTCATTCCGAAGCAATTGGCTGGGCTGAAAACAAAACACTTCTATTATCTTTCCCATGAGATTCCTTACATCAATAATGACATTAGTTGAGGTGGTTACTGCCAGTTTTCTTTCTAATGTATTCATAGTGGTTGGTTTGTTGTTCCCTGTGGCATGTCCTCACAACCCTGACCTTTAGTTAGTTGTCATAATCGTAATCCAGAGAATGTAAGATGAGTCAGATGTGTACATTTGGTTGCTTGGTACTCTCGGGTGTTTTGGTCACAGAAATAGGCTCCTCGGCTCTGCAAATCCACGCCTACTATCAAGCACCTTCCACAGCAGTTCCTGCTTCATTGGTAAGAGCACCATTGGCAAAGGCTGTGATATTTCCCATGGTCTAATTGTGTGGAATGCATTATGTAGGTATGCAAATTAAGAACTGCATGTTCAGACAAAAGCCATAGGTGGTTTAAGTGCCTGAGAAATTAGACTTCAGTCTGTATTCAACAAGGATTCTTTTTCAAAAGCAAAGGACAAAGTCAAGGCCAAAAATATATCAACAGCTGAAAACTCGTATCTTAGAAATACATACATACAAAAATTTCCCAAGTGAAGCTGTGTCTGAAGTAACCCTAAAAATGTTCACTTACAAACCAAACAGGCATTCATGAGTTAAAAAGTAACCTTACAGAGTTTATTGGGACATACTGTAAATAGGAAGAGAATTTGCACTTATGACTTCTTGAACTATTCAGTAAGATTATGCGTGATCAACTATTTCTGTAGCAATGCCTCATTGATCAATATATTCCTTCATTCCAGTGTGTTGGAAAATCCCATTCTCGAATGTATTCAACCACTGAACATCCAGAGTTACTCACAGACACTTACAGAACAGAAAGAGGTCACCTGACTGTCATGTATATTAAATAGAGAAAACTATTCAGGATAGTCCCCTACTGCAATTATACGTTCATAATCAGTCATTCAGCTGTTACTTAGTAAATGTGTTAATGACTCCTCCTTCTGTTATGAGACTTCCAGATCCCACTGCTCACTGAGTGAAAGAATCTTCCCACATTATCCCATTAATCATTCCATCTATGTCTAGTTTAAGGAATTAGATCCTCCCTATTCCCATCCTCAAGTTCCTCAGCCTTCATTGATCTTCCCATAGCAAACAACCTTACCTGCACATTCTCCCCTCTTTCTTATAACTCTTCAGAGTTGGCAACATTCTAGTAAGCCGTCTCTGTCATCCCATTGTTTCATTCTGTAGGTTACAACGAGAACCGTGTGCTGAGTACACTGCTGTAAACTCTGCTGACACATGACTGCACAGCCAAGTACCCAAGTAATCACATTATCATATTTGCCAATAACAGGACATCGGCGGGGCTCATCGCCAACAAGAATGGCCTACACAGAGGATGTGGAAGAGCTCAAGGCCTGGTGCTAGACAAATAACCTCTTCCTCAATGTCAACAAGACAAAGGAGACGGTTATCAACTTCAGGAGAACTCACATCACTCACACCCCTCTTTACGTCAGCGGCACGGCAGTGGAAACTGCAAGCAGTTTCAAACTCCTGGGAGTGCCCATTTCACACAAACTCTTATGGTCCCAGAACACATTCTAGTCAATCAGGAAATTTTATCAATTCCCCTACTTTCTGTGGAGGCTGATGAGAGGTGGACTCACCTACACTCACATCTTTCCACAGACGTTCAGTAGAGAGCATCCTAACAAGTTGCATCACTGTATGGTACGGAAACTGCACTGCAGCAGACAGGAGGGGTCCACAACGGCAATCAAAGCTGCCCAGTGCATCAATGGCACCAGACTACCCACCATCAAGAAAAGGCCAGCAACATCATTAAGGATCACACCCACCCTGCTCATGGGATGTTTGTCCCACTCCCATTAGGGAGGAGGCTCTGTAGTATCCATACCAGGACTACCAGACTCAAAAGCAGTTACTTTCCCCAAGTCTGAGGCTAATCAACACCTCCACCCACTAACCTACCCTACCATACCCCTCAATACCACTACCTTCTCATTTCCTGTCAGAGTTTCCTTATGTATAGATACTCCTGCACCTGGCGTCACTTTATATACATACAATTAATCTATGTACGTAAATTATCTTACGTATTTATATTTATTGTGGTTTTTTTGGGCTGTATAGGATCCAGAGGAACTATTATTTCATTCTCCTTTATACTTGTGTTCTGAAATGACATTAAACAATCTCAAATCTTCTGTAATGTAGTGTCCAGAGCCACAGCCAGTAGACAACCCTCTACACTGTTCAGAATCCATCAACTTATTTGCATTCTTCTTGCCTTATTTGTTGTTCCCATTTTCTGCTCACCTTGGTTTTCCATTACTGCCAACTCCTTGGCCATACGGCGAGATTTAGTGTCAATGGCAGACTTCATAATCCCAGCGTCTACATTTACCCATCAGACACAGGTAAATCATAAAGACCAAGGGATATAGCACTTAAATTCCACTGAACAGAGCACTCCAGATACTAAAACCTCTGTGACAATTGTCTTTGCTTTCTTTTGCTGAGTGTATTTTGTACTAAACCCACCAGTGGATCGATCTGCCTTGTCAAAGGGCTCACCTCAAATGCAGTGTCTGCTCCAACCATCTTTGTTGTTGCATCAAAGAATTCAATAATTACTTGGGCAACACACATCAAAGTTGCTGGTGAACGCAGCAGGCCAGGAAACATCTATAGGAAGAGGTACAGTTGACGTTTCGGCAACTTTGACGTGTGTTGCTTGAAATCCCAGCATCTGCAGAATTCCTCGTGTTTGCAATAGTTACTTAATTTGCCCATCCTTACCATTTACAGTACCTCCTCAGGAGGCTAAAGATATTTGCACTCACCCTTGCCCAAAGGTGACCTATAGGCTAACAGAGAGAAGGAGCATCTTATACCTCCTTTGGTAGAGACATAGCTCCACCCTGCTACCCATTCTGCTTATTAGCCTTCAATAATTTCATGATTCATCTGCAAGGACAAATAAATCTCCCTAAAAATGAACATTAACTTATTTTAAGAATGAAGAAATACACTCAATGACCACTTTCTCACCTCCATTACCTAATAAAGTGGCCACTGGGTGTATGTTCATGGTCTTCTGCACTCCACTGCTGTAATGCATGGTTACTTGAGTTACTGTCGCCTTCCAGTCAGCTTGAACCAATCTGCCATTCTCCTCTGACCTCTCTCATTAACAAGCCTTCTGGCCATCCTCCTTCCTCTCCCCCTACCTTTTCATTCTGGCATCCTCTCCCTTACTTCCCAGTCTTGAAGAAGGGTCTCGGCCCAAAACATCAACTGTTTGTTCATTTTATGTTTGTTGTCTGATCTGTTGAGTTCATCCAGCATTTTGTGTGTGCTGCTGACTAACAAGTATTTTTGCCCACAGACCTGTCACGCACTGGATGTTTTTTAGTTTTTCACGCCATTCTTGGCAGACACTAGAAACTGTTGTGCATGAAAGTCCTCAGAGATCAGCAGTTTCTGAGATACTCAAACCACCCCATCTGGCACCAACAGTCATTCCATGGTAAAATTCACTTAGATCACATTCCTTCCCCATTCTGATGTTCGGTCTGAAGAATACTGAACCTCTTGATCATGTCTGCATGGTTTTATGCATCAAGTTCTGATTCGTGATTGGCTGATTAGATATTTGCATTACAAAGCAGGTGTACCTAAAACAAGTGGATGCTAGGTGTATTTTGTCCGTTCTACTGAGATCACCCACTCCTCTGGAGAATCAGACCTCTTTATATCTGTTCAAAGAGCTATCCCTCCCAAGTAGGCAGGTATCTCTCTTCATTTGACTGGGTGCAGTCTCAGACAACTTGGAGATCTAAGGGCATCTCCCAAACCCACAACCTCTACTGCTGGGAAGAATAAAGGGCTGCAAACACACTATCATCTACAGAGCCCTCTCCCCAAGTCCCACAGTAGGCATTTGTGTTGTCAACATCATAGTCAGTCATGTATGTCAGCATAACTTTCAGCATGATTTCTCCAATTCTTCGCCTTATGCCCAAGCCAATATCATTAGATTCATGTTTTATTATTGTTGCCTCAGCTACATTTTACTTCATGGCTTTAGTATGAGTCAGAGAATGAGAGACTGAGGTGTCATCATTTTATTGACACAAATACTTTGCTAATTTGTTTATGTATTTATTCTTTCATGGGCATTAATATTTTAGTCATATTTTTGCTGCAATATCACCAAACAATTACTGAAGTCTAGCTTGGCTTTGGGACTCTCTTCCTGAGTTCTGCTTTGCTTCATTCCTGTGCTTTACACTATGTATTCATGCATTAGCCAGACCTAAATAGCCTTCCGTGACTAACTATCACTGTGGACAACATTATATTGGCACAATGGCAACTTCCTCATACTTTTGGAGCCACCACTGCAGTTCAGCTGGGTACAAATAGTAACCAACACAGCTTTAAGTAGCGTTTCTGAATCTTGTCCAAAATAGTTTGGCTTTTACGCCTTCTGTCCCATAGCAACTGCACAGCACAGTTAATGCGGTCAAGAGAGATGAAATTCGAAGAAATGAGAAAAAAAGTGAAATGATGCCCCATATCTATGCAAAATAGAATATAATTCCCTCACTAAATACCTTCGGTGGAATATTGTGCCTTTTTACAGGGCATTATCTTCGGGAGGTGAAATTGAGTGATTAGAGAGCAGTGCAACAGAACAGGACATATGTGTCATATGTGATGAATCAAATGGAAGGAGCCACAGAATGTTGAATGTTTCCAGAGAAACAAAGTTGGGAGTTCAGAGAAACCTTACAAAATGGAAAGTTGACAGCGAACAGCTTTAATGACGTTCAAATGGAATTAAATAAAAACTTGAAATTGAAACACATCGGCAAAGGGAAAAATTCAAGGTTCATGTAGAGAGAGGTGTAAATGACAATGCAGCACCAACACTGCTGTAGTATGCAGAATTGCCTCTTCCTTGTAATTTACGCCATTCTACCTCACATAAATAAGCTATCGCACTTTAGCAATATCTAGTCAATGGAATGATCCTGCAACCAGTCACAATTCTATATAACGCCACTGTATCACAAACTCTGTTGTGCATTTTGTTTCAGTAAAAACATTGTCTTGCCAATTCACCGTCAGTTTCTTCCAGAGCAGTTTGCATCATGCATTAATTTTATATTTTTAATGTAATTTCCCTTGCGTGGATTGGAAATGGTTGAAATTCAAAGGCTTAATTGCTTGCAGCCAGAGAGAACATTCATTCATCACAACACATAGCTAAGAGATGACTACCACTCATCCCTTTATTCCAAAGGCAAACAAGTCTACTTTGCCTCTGGAAATGCAAGGTATGGATTTCTATCCAATGATCATTTTGCTAAGAATATATGGAAGGTAAGTAAATAAAAGGAGATAAAATCAGCACTTCCTGTGGCAAAGCTGGGGCTCCGTTATGTATTAACACTGAAAACCTCTTCACCCCAACAGCTACCTAGATTAGGCTAAGTGTTTCAATTACATTGTGGGAACAAAAGCATATTAAATGAGAACAAATTATATTCTCAATGGTCTTGAAATATTCATCAGATTCATTTTAGGATATGCACTGGTTCTTAACAAATGAGGCACTTGCTGGGTGTACCAGATGTTTGGGTGTAATTCTAGCGTGCATCCAAGAATGGTGTGCATCAGCTGTATGAATTCATCAGCTGCATGGAGAGGGGGAACCTGCGACATGGGCAACAGCTTGTTCCCCGTATTGTCCTGCCCTGTCCTGCAATCACATTTTACAGCTGGGACACATCCTTGGTCTGTTATGGTGGGGGGAGGGTGCTGGGAGCAGACCCAAATGCAAGACACAGACACTGAAGTACTAGGAACAGGACTAGGACTAGAGTTAAGCAAGAGAAGTTGGGAAGAAAGGACACTGGACATGATACAGGCCCTGGACGAGACAAGGATACAGGGCCTGTGCTAGGACTTGACTAGGATAGCGGAACCAGGACATGGTACTCTGACTCCAAGCCAGAGACTGGACAAGGATCCAGAACCTGGGTCTAAACTCGGGCTTGGACCCCGGAACTAGACATGACATGGCTACAGGACGGGACATGACTTGGGTTCTTCGAGTCTTGGGTTTCTTCGAGGCTTGGGATTGGACTCCGAGCCAGAGACTGGGCAAGGACCCAGAACCTGGGACTTGACTCAGGCTCAGACTCCAGAACTAGGCGAGGACAAGACGTGGCTCCAGGATGAGGAGTGGCAACAGGACTGGACGTGAGACTCCTGGACAGGACAAGGGAACCCCAGCACAGGATGAGGGAACCCAGCACTGGGCTGGGCGAGGTAGTCCTCGGCTGGGCGAAACACATGGACAAGACGAGAACACAAAACCATGGCTTGGACAGGACAAGGTTCTTGGATCATGGCTAGGACTGGACAAGACCCCGAAGCCTCGATTTGGTCGAGGGAGAAATAGGAATGCAGAGCCTAGGTTGAGGGAGAGACAGGAACATGGAACACAGAGCCGGGACTCCTCCTTGGAAACAGGATGTAGGGCCGGGACTCATACACAGAACACAGAGCCGGGACCCCTCCTTGGGTACAGGACATAAGGCCAGACTCATTACCAGAATGCAGAATACAACAAGACAGTTCCCAACAAAAGGCAGCGGCAGTCAGCCAGACCTACCTAGCCAAGGTGTGGACACAGGGTTCCCAACACTAGGTAGCAGCAAACAGCCAGATCTACCTAGCGAAGGCATGGACACAGAAACAGTTCAAAACAATGATAGACAGCTCCTTATCTTGCTCCAGTAATTGAACTAGACAGCGGTGCAGGCAAGGTGGTTGGGGTTGGGATCGGGATCGGGATCAGGATCAGAGGGGGTAATACAGGAGCAATCCAGCCACCAGAGGCTGAATCCTGAAGGTATTTATGAGGCCAGCCAAATGAGAATCAGCTGCCTCAACAGAAACTGGGGAAAACCGGAAAACCTGGAATAAGGAACTAGGACCGGACCGTGAACCGGACTGCGGATTTCACAGACTGGACCATGACATGGTCGACCCTGAACAATGGAGGGGACTAGCATCCTACAACATCCAAACTGCAGTCAAAATGTACAAAGACCAACAAAATAAATGTCATGCCAGGATTTAGTGAGAAAGGCAAATGATGAACAAAGCTGGTGGATCTAAGAGATTCACACCAAACTTCTCTATGCTACCAAAATGCCCCCTGAACTCTCAACAAATTAACCATCCATCCAGGACATGCCCTCTTCTCATTACTGCCATCAGAATGGAGGTACAGGAGCCTGAGGATCCATACTCAAAGTTTTAGGTATAAATTTCCCCTCCATTATTAGATTTCTGAAGGGTCCATGAAAACGACCTCACTATTTTGCACTTTTTTTTGTTGTATTTTTCTCTTATATTCCTTTTGAACTACTTTCACTGCAATCTGCAACATGTAAATTTCCTCTTAACAAAGGACTACGAAACTACATTAACCATCTTCAGATCTCACATTCGACGGTTAAATGTGGAACAGTTGATTAAACTCGGGTCCTTTAAGGATGAACGCCATGGTCATGGCCGAAGACACGGCAGAAGAGGCGGGATTCAACCCAGGCAGAAGCGCGAAGGGATGAGCTCTCCTCTTCCGAGCATCTTGTTAGAGAATGTACAGTCACTTGAAAAATGAGATTGATGATCTCGGGGCAAGGCCGCTGTATCAGAGGCAGATGAGGCAGTTCTCGGTTCCTTGTTGCATTGAGACTTGGTAAAGAGCGAACACGCCGGACGTAGCTCTCCGACCAGAATTTTCAGAATGGATCGAACCTGGAATTCTGGTCGGGAAAGAGGTGTCAGCGTGTGCATCTTAGTCAATTCTCGCTGGTGCACGGACGTTGTTGGGGTCATGCCAACTTCTTGTCTCCCTGACAGGGATCGATTAAACGTAGACCATTCTACTTGCCTCGGGAGTCTCTCATCCCTGATCCTGTCCGTAGTTTACATACCAGCAGCGGCCGATGATAAGCAAGGCACTCGCCAAACTGCACGATACTGTCTGAAAACAAGTAATGGCCCATCCCGATGCATTGCAACTGAAATTTCAGTGGCTTTAACCGCAGGCCTGTTTGAAGAAAACCTTCCCCAATTATCACCAGCATGTAACCTGTTGCACCAGAGGTCGCAACACACTGGACCTCTGCTACATTACGATAAGGAATGCCCTTCGTTCCTTCCCGAAACTGCATTTTGACAAATCAGATCATTTGTCTGTACTCCTGCTACCTGCATACAGACAGAGTTTAAAGAGCAAAGCTCCAGAGATGGAGACAACTGAGAGGTGGCCGCAGGAGACTGAGTAAGGTTACAGCATTGCCTTGAGTCACTGGACTGGGCTGGCTTCAAGGACTCATCTGAGGACCTGAACGACTACAGCAAGGTCAATACAGACTTAAATAAACAGCTGTTCGCCCGATCAGCTGAATGATGAAATCCAGAACCCGCTGACAGCTGGGTCAGAGGCATTCAAGTCTGGAGATCAAGAATGCTAGAAAGGGTGCAGATCTCTGGAAAGCCATCTCTGGGGTGAAGTGAACATTCCAGACTGCAATGGAAACAACCAGGGATGCTCGACAGCTGTGGCAGAGTTTGAATACCGTAACCTCCTACACAGTTAAATCTTGCAACATAGGGGACAAGAAGACCTTCGCTCAATGCCTTCTGTGCTTGCTTTGACCACCAGAACAGGGAGGAACCATCGCACACAAGATCACAAGACAAAGGAGCAGAAGTAGGCCATTCGGCCCATGGATTCTGCCCCGCCACACCACCATGAGCTATATTATTCTCCCATCTAGTTCCAGTTTCTGGCTTTTTCCCCATATCCCTTGATACCCTGGCAAATTAGGTACCTATCAATCTCCTCCTTAACACCCTCAATGATTGGGCCTCGCATGTCTCCTGTAGATCCTTTGGTCTCAGTATCTGAAGATAATGTGCAGGCTGCTTTCAAGGGAGTGAATCCAAGGAAAACATCTGGCCCGATCGGAGTCCCTGGCTGAGTGCTGAAGACCTGTGCCAACCAACTGTCTGGTGTTTTCATGGATATCTTCAACCTCACGTTCTGCCGGTGTGTGGCACCCAACTGCTTCAAGCAGACTTCAATGGTACCAGTGCCCAAGAAGAGGTTGGTAACTTGTTTAAATGACTATAGCCCAGTGGCATTTACACCCACAGTGATGAAGTGTTGGTGTTGAAACATATCAGCTCCTTTCTGAATGGTGACTTGGATCTGCTCCAATTTGCCTGCTGAACCAACAGATCTACAGCAGATGCCATTTCATTGGTTCTTCAATTAACCCTGGAAAATCTGGACAGCAAAGATGCATACATCAGGATGCTTCTTATCGATTACAGCTCAGCGTTTAACACCATCATCCCCTCAGAATTAATCAGTAAACTCCAAGACCTGGACCTGTGCAGTTGGATCCTGTAGACCCCAGTCAGTTCAGATTGGCAAAACCATCTCCATCAGCACAGGAGCACCACAGGAATGTGTGCTTACCTCCCTGCTCTACTCGCTTTACACCTATGACTGTGTGGCCAAGTACAGCTCCAACACCATATACAAGTTTGCTGATGACACCACTGTGGTGGGCTGTATCAAAGGTGGTGATGAATCAGCATACAGGAGGGAGATTGAAAATTTGGCTGAGTGGTGTAATAGCAACAACTTCTCTCTCAATGTCAGCAAGACCAAGGAACTGATTGTAGACTTCAGGAGAAGGAAACCAGAGGCCCATGAGCCAGTACTCATCAGAGGATGAGAAGTTGGAGAGAGTCAGCAGATTTAAATTCCTGGATGTCACTATCTCAGAGGACCTATCCTGGACCCATCATATAAATATAATTACAAACAAAGCACGACAGCACTTTTACTTCTTCAGGCATCTATGGAGATTCAGCATGTCATCAAAAGCCTCCCAAACTACTACATATGCGTGGCAGAAAGTGTGCTGACTAGACGCATTATGGCCTGGTATGGGAATACCAACACCTCTGAGTGGAAAATCTTCCATTAAGCCCAGTACATCACGGGTAAAGCCCTCCCAACCATAGAGCACATCTACTTGAAAAGTTGTGGAAAAGCAGCATCCATCATCAAAGATCCTCACCACATAGGCCAAGCTCTTATCTCACTGCTGCCGTCAGGTAGAAGGTACAGGTGCCTCAGGACTTACAACGCCAGGTTCAAGAACAGTTATTACCCCTCAACCATCAGACTTTTGAACAAAAGGGGACAGCTACACTTATTTAAGGATTCTGTTATATTGTTATTTCAGGCTCAATATTTATTGCTATTTATTTATATCTGCATTTGCACAGTTTGTTTACAATTAGTTCCTGATGTTTGTTTACAGTTACTGTTCTATAGCTTTGCTAAATATGCCTGGAGGAAAAGAACCTCAGGGTTGTATGTGGTGACATGTTTGTACTCTGATAATAAATTTAACTTTGAACTTTGAACCTTATTTTTTTTATCTATTTCTTATTGAAACTTATAATTTTTATATTGCACTGAGCTGCTGCTGCAAAAACAACAAATTTCACAACATATGTCAGATTTTGATTCCAACGCCAACTCTATATTTGCAGAGCAATGCTCTTTCAAACTCCATTCCATTTGTGCAATGAGATTCTGTCCACAATGGGAGAGTAACTTGCTCTGCTATGTTATCTCTTAGGTATTGGAGACTCCTGATCTTTGATCTTCATTCCATCGTCTGCAAAGATCTTAATCATCTTCCTCTGGATGGGGAATTAACTTCTCTGTGCCATCATCAGGCTGAAGTTCTTGCAATTTTATTCACTGCAGATTGCTAAATGCAAATCAATTGACATTCTCCCATATTTTAAATAACTTAAGAGTTTATATGAAATAGATTACATTAAATCTGAATTGAATTGAATTTAATTGACTTTATTTCTTAAATCCTTCACCTACATGAGGAGCAAAAATCTTTGCAGTACCTCTCCGTCTAAATGTGCGATGTACAATTTATAGTAAATTGTAAGAAATAGTAGGTAAAACAGGACAGTCAATATAGCATAGAAATACAATTGTATCAGCGTGAATCAGTCTGATGGCCTGGTGGAAAAAGCTGTCCCAGAGCCTGTTGGTCTTGGTTTTAGTGCTGCGGTACCGTTTCCTGGATGGTAGTAGCTGGATCAGTTTGTAGTTGGGGTAACTCGGGTCCCCAATGATCCTTCAGGCCCTCTTGAATGGTCGCAAGGCTGCGGGACCGGACAGCATGCCAGGGCGAGTACTCAGGATGTGCGCAGCACAACTGGCAGGTGTGTTTACAGACATTTTTAATCTCTCCCTCTCCCAGTGTAGAGTGCCCTCTTGCTTCAAAACATCCACCATTGTCCCTGTACCAAAAAGGACCAAGATAACATGCCTGAACGACTGACATCCTGTCACACTCACCTCAATAATAAGCAAATGCTTTGGGAGGCTGGTTAAGGACTACATCTGCAGCCTGCTACCACCCAACTTGGACCCCCTACAATTCGTTTACTGACACAACCAGTTGACAAATGACGCAATAGCCACTGCTCTACATACCATCCTTACACATCTGGAGAAGAAGGATGTTTATGTGAGAATGCTGTTTTCAGACTACATTTCAGCATTCAACACCATAGTTCCATCCAGGCTCGACAAGAAGATCAGAGACATCAGCCTTCACCCTGCCTTATGCAACTGGATCCTGGACTTCCTATCAAATCTCCAGCAGGCTCCCTCACCTCCAAGCCACTGACTCTCAATACAGGAGCAGCTCAGGGCTGTGTACTGAGTCCCCTCCTTTACTCCCTGTATACCCATGACTGTTACGCCACCCACAGCTCCAATCTGCTAATTAAATTTGCTGACAATACTACATTGAGTGGCCTTATCTCAAGCAATAACAAGGTGGCCTACAGGGAAGAAGTCATCTCTGTGACATAGCGGTGTCAAGAAAACAACCTCTTCCTCAATGTCGCAGAAACAAAGGAGCTGGTTGTGGATTACAGGAGGAATGGAGACAAGCTAACCCCTATTGACATCAATGGATCTGGGATTGAGAGGGTAAACAGCTTTAAGTTCCTCAGCATCTACATCACCGAGGACCTCACATGCTCTGTACACACCAGCTGTGTGGTGAAAAAGGCACAACAGCACCTCTTTCACTTTAGACGGTTGAAGAAATTTGGTATGGGCCCCCAAATCCTAAGAACTTTCTACAAGAGCACAATTGAGAGCATCCTGACTGACTGCACCACTGCCTGGTATGGGAACTGTAACTCCCTTAATCGCAGGACTCTGCAGAGAGTGGTGCGGACAGCCCAGCGCATCTGTAGTTGTGAACTTCCCATGATTCAGGACATTTACAGGAACAGGTGTGTAAAAAGGGCCCGTAGGATCATTGGAGACCCAAGTCATCCCAACCACAATCTATTCCAGCTGCTACCATCTGGGAAGCGGTACCTCAGTATAAAAGCCAGGACCAATAGATCCGTGTCAGCTTCTTCCACCAGGCCATCAGACTGATGAACTCATGCTGTTTATTACATTGACTGTTCTATTATTATAAATTATTATAAATTACTATGATTGCACATTGCACATTTCGATGCAGACATAACATGAAGATTGTTACCCCTCATGTATGTGAAGGATGTAAGAAATAAAGTCAATTCAATTTTACATACCTGTCTCTGTAAAAGTCCTGAATAGTAAGAAGTTCATATCTACAGATGCCTTGGGCAGTGATGCAGTCAATCAGGATGCTCTCAATTGTGCCCCTGTAGAAAGTCCTTAGGATTTGGAGACTCATGCTAAACTTCTTCAACTGGCTGAGGTGAAAGAGGTGCTTTTTCACCACACAACCAGTATGTACATAACATGTGAGATCCTTGGTGATGTATATGCCAAGGAACATAAAGCAGTTCACCCTCTCAACCCCAGATCCATTGATGAGCCTGTCTCCATTCCTCCTGTAATCCACAATCAGCTCCTTTGTTTTTGTGACATTGAGGGAGAGGTTGTTCCACTGTGTCAAGGTGATGACTTCTTCTCTGCAGGCTGCCTCGTTATTATTTGAGATAAGGCCAATCAATGCAGTATTGTCAGTAAATTTAATTAGCAGTTTGGAGCTGTGAGTGGTGACACAGTCATGGGTATAGAGAGAGTAAAGGAGGGGGCTTAGGACACAGCCCTGAGGGGCACCTGTGTTGAGGAGCAGAGGTGAGGGAGCCCACTCTTATCACCTGCCAGCGATCTGACAGGAAGTCCAGGATCCAGCTGCACAAGGCAGGGTGAAGGCCGAGGCCTCTAATCTTCTTGTCAAGCCTGGAGGGGATTATGGTGTTGAATGCAGAACTGTAGTCCAAGAATAGCATTCTCACATAGCATCCTCCTTCTCCTGATGTGTAAAGATGCCCATTCACTTAACCTATCTATATCTCTCTGAGGACTTTCTGTATCTTCTGCACAACTTTTATGAATAATTCCTCTGAGCAATAATTAGTGGGATAGATTTTGATTACAAAGAATGGAGAACTGTTTTTTTTTAATCCAGAGAATGTTTGATGCAAGTGGAAAAAAATTATGGTTATTTCACAGAGAATGTGGTCACACTGACATTTCTTTTTATGAGCTGAGCGTCGATGGTTCTCATTTCATTGGGAATTTATTTATTTCACCAACATATTCTTACACACCAGTCATGGCCTGTTTCTTAAGTTGTTGAAGTGAACTGGCCATCTCTCTGCCTAATCCCTCAAGAACCATTTTCAAGAAATGCTCTCTTCTCATTAATAGCATCAAGGAGGAAGTACAGGGGCTTGAAGTCGCCCACTCAACATATTTAGTGATAATTTCAAATTATGGTGGCAAGATAAAAGTCACACTGCTTTTTTTCCTGTCTGAATAGCATCTTGAACTACTACTCATGGAAATCATTATTTACGTATCTTGGATTAAACTCCACGTTAAGCACTGAATTATAGATTAAAGCTAATGTTATTTATTCTGTTTAAAACACTTCTGTGGTTGTTAAAATAGTTGTAAAAATGTCCATTGCACGCATGGAAGATGGAGCATCTGTAGAACATTAAAGATTTTTGAGAGAAACAGGAGAAATTCTGTGAATATTGGAATTCCAAAGCAAAACACACAAAATGCTGGAGCAACTCAGCAGGTCAGGCAACGTCTGTGGAAATGAATACACAGTCTATGTTTCGGGCTAAGAATCTTTTTCCTGTTTTGGATATGCCGCCTACAATGCTACTAATTTTACCACCACATAAACTTATCCAAGTTCTTTCATTTTCTTACATTAAGCCAATTAAGGATATTATCAATGTATAAAATGAAATATTATTATAAAAGTTATTCTGCGTGTAATATCTTAAACCCCTCAGAGTAAGATAGACAGATACTTTATTGAGCCCAATGGAACTTACAGCGTCACAGTAGCATTACAAGTGCACGGATCAACAAATATTAGAAGAGAAGTAAGAAAGAATAAAAAATAAGTTACCTTAAAAATAAGATGTACAAGATTTACAAATCAGAGATTACAAGATTTCCAAGTTCACACAGATAAGATGGTAGTGCCAGAGTTACTGTAATATTATACAGTAACTGGTGCACATTTACTCCGCCCAGATAAGAAGTGATGGTTGTATTGCACAGGGTGTCTGTTTTAGCAAAGTGTGGTAAACAGAGCTCTGGTAAACGGAGGTTAATGACAATCTAACAGGAGGAGGTCATCACTTCCCTGGCTCATTATAGAGCCTAATGGCCAAGAATAAGAATGACTTTGTAGCAGCACAGTTCTCTTATTGTCTTAGAAAGTAAGACAGTCTTCAGGAAAGTTTTGAACTTGTAAAATTATCACTTTAGTAACAGCTTCATACCTTTCAGAGCAACAGTCCATACACTGGAGCAGCTCTACAGGTCAGGTAGCAACTATGGAGGGGAATAAACAGTCGATGGTTTGGACTGAGAACCTTCATCATAACTTCCAGTCCATCTTGTACAATCCTGGAAGATAAATGACTCAGTAAAAAGCTGCAGGATTTACGAGTAAATGAATTTAAACCACAGACATAAAGACTTGCAGCTGCAGAGCAGATTTTACATCTTCAGGAGATGCTTTCCCTCCAGCCACTGCTGTAATGTAAGAAAATAGCCATTTAGTTATATCCCACCAACAACACTGAAATAAATAACTGCTTTAAATGTTAGGACTAAGAAAAATGCTAACTAAGACCCAAAGGGAAATCAATGATCTTGTTCAGTGAATATTTTGTAGTTTAATTCTTCTAGGCAGACATGACCTAAATAGCCCCTCTTCAAAATAGGACTTCCAACAGTGCAGCGCTCATAACATTGAATAGATGTGTCAGCATAGATTACTGCTTAAGTGCAGAAGGCGGTTTGAACTCAAATCATTCTGGCTTAGAGTATGCTGACACTAAACCAAGCCCAACTGGCCTGACTTAGAATGCAAATAAGTCAGGTCATTGCATTGCAAATTCCCTTATGCATCTTAAAGCAATTTTCAACCAAATAATAATAACATTTCATGTTATTTATTAATGTTTGGCTTCAGTATACACACTCCATTAGTTTGATTGTACTGTAGATAGCCTTAGAGCAATTAGATGAAAATGGCAGGTGTATGTACAGGTATATACACCTGGTATATATACAGGTATATATATAGGTTACCATAGGAAACAGACGGTTTTCACTCACAGAGTCAGGAACAGGGTCCATAAGTAACCTGAGTATTGCCGGTATTCACTGAAACCTGTTATTGCCCTATAACTATCAGGCTCCTGAACAGGCAAGGATAACCTCACTCACCTCAACTCTGAACTGATTCCCCAACCTAGAGATTCATTTTCAAGGAGTTTCAATTATTTATTTTTATATTTGCACAATTTGTCCTCGTTAGTTGTTTGTCAGGCTCTGTGTATTGTTTTATGTAAATTCTATAGCATTTCTTCATTTTCCTGTAAATGCCTGCAGAAAATGGATCTCTAGGTAGTATATGCCAACATATACTCAGTAGTCACTCCACTAATGCAAATATCCAATCAACTAATCATGGGGCAGCAACTCAAAGCATAAAAGCATGCAGACAAGGTCAAGAGATTCAGTTGTTGTTCAGACCAAACATCAGAATGGGGAAGAAATGTGATTTAAGTGACTTTGATCGTGGAATGATTGTAGATGATAGAGGGGGTGGTTTGAGTATCTCAGAAACCACTGATATCCTGGGATTTTCACGTGCAACTCTAGAATTTATAGAGGACAGTGTGAAAAGCAAAAATAAAACATCCAGTGAGCAGCAGTTCTGTGGGTGAAAATACCTTGCGTGTCAGAGGAGAATGGTCAGATCAGTTTAAATTTTGATTTTGTAACAAGAATAACTATTTCAGGCATAATTAGAAAGAAAAAATAAGTTCAATCCAGTCACAAATATAAAAACAAAAATCAAGCAAGATCTGAATAGACAAATAGGCCTCACACTTGCAGCAATGAAGCACACTAATAGTCAGAATAACCATGGTAGACACAGCAGGGGTGGAAAGTCAGACATGGTCAGATGTTTTTACAAGGTATTGTCAGTAACTGTGATATTCCAGGTTAAGCAACAGTACACTTTAAAATTCAGCAAATTAATGGAAATGGGTGAAACTCAAATGCCAAGCTGAAATCAAAAACAAGAACAGTCAGGATGGGAAACAATTTCTTCCCTCAGGCCATTAGGCTTCTGAACTCCCTGCCGCATTGCACGCGAAGTGTCACTGGTTAATCTGTTCTGCACGTTACAATATTTAATTAATGCGCATAATTTATCTGTAGATTTTATCCTTATTTTCCTAAGTTAATGTGTGTTATATGTACTACTGTGCTTTACACCCTGGTCCAGAGAAGCGTTGTCTCATTTGACGGTATACATGCATGTAGTTAAATGACAATAAACTTGATATGACTTAAATGGATAAGGTGGAAGGTAATGGGCACCGACTTGGGGGGGGGACAGGATGCAGCTGTCAGATTGTGACTGACCTGGTTAATCAGGGATGCTGAAATAATTTTTGTCATCTCCACAGGAACTAAAGACAGAGGGCCCAACTTAGTTTATCGAAAGGCTATTAATTAAATCCGTACATTTACGAGATGGCAGCAATAGAGAGCACTCCATTTTCAGAAGTGTATAAATCAGTTTGGGTTTCATGGTAACATGTTAATTTCCCAACAGAAGCTAAACATTCTACATTTGCTGAAGATTCTAAAGAGATTTGGTACAAGACAAAGGACTTCATTTGACTTAACAACTAAATAATTGAAATTCTGTGGAAATGTCAAAGCTTAGTAGGTAGAAGTTCTTAACTGAAGGGGGAGGCAGGTGAGTTTGATAAGAGTGCTAAAGAAGAGTAGTTTTGACTAATACAAGCTAAACTTAAACTAAATTTTCAATCTGATAAGTTATAACAATCTACGAGTATACAAACTGTAAACCCTTTTTAGTATATAGAATGATATACGTATACAATTCTCTACCTTGCACAAAAAAGATTAGCAATAGCATTTTACTACAATGATATATAGTAAATCTATACCTTTTCAGGGATGGAAAAATCAATGGTGCCACACACAAAAAAATTTGTTGGTATATAGTACACAGAACCACCCTTGATTCTTAACATCCCACCCATAACAAAAAACAGATACATAGTGATTATCTCTACTGCCAAATGAAGCAGCAAATGATTTTTTGTGAACTTAGAATAGTGAGATGTTTTCACAGGAAACGTCTCGTGCTGGTTTGCTGCCAGCTACATGGTGGTGAGAACACATGACGTTGGATGATATGTTTTGAAATCCTCACAAACCTGTGTACACATCAGTATTTGGATCGTGAAAAGCTGAGCCAGTTGCCAATGGCTTTGCTCTGTTTATATTTGTTCTTCTGTTGTTTGTGAGTGAACACTGGATGGACAGTGAAAATGACAGATAAATAAATTTATTTATCTATTTTCTTTTAAAGATTAATATTAATAAATTCTGAGCAGGTTTTCTAAAATAATATGTCTCTGTTATACGTTTATTTATAATGAAACAATGAAAAAAAAATAAGCAACAGGGCTCATTCTAATAACGTTTTAAGTATTTCTACTGGGGCCTGTACAATTTCTGCAGTAGCCTCCCACAGGGTCTGAGGGAACTTGTCAGGCCCTGAGGATTTATCCATCTTGATTTGACTCAAGGCAGAAAACACCTCCCTGTCTGTAATTAGTTTAGGGTGCATAACTTCGCTGCCGCCTTGCCTCACAACTATGGACTCTGGGTCCGGTACTCCTGATGCAGCGTCCTCTACATTGGTGAGATTTGTTGTAAATTGGAGACTGCTTCGTCAAGCACCTCCACTCCATCTGCCACAAGCGGGACTTCCCAGTTACCAAACATTTCATTTCCGACTCCCATTTCCATTCCGAAATGTCAGTCCATGACCTCCTCTTGTGCCATTATGTGACCATCCTCAGGATGGAGGGGAAACTCATTGTAATCCGTCTGGGTAGCCTCCAACCTGGTGGCATGAATATCAATTCTTCCTTCCAGTAAAAAAATTCCTTCCCCCTCTCCTCTTCTTCTAGTCCCCTCTTAAGCCTCTTACCTCTTCTCACCTGCCTATCACTCCCACTGGGTCCCCGCTTCCTATGGTCCACCCTCCTCTCTTTCCGTAATCCTTCCACTCCAGCCCTTTACCTTTCCTACCCACCTGGCTTCACCTACCACCATCTAGCCTGTGCTCCTTCCCCTCCCCCCACCTTATTCTGTCTTCTTCCCCCTTCCTTTCAAGTCCTGATGAAGATCTCAGCCTAAAACATCAGCCTGCATTTCCATGCCTGAACTGCTAAGTCTCTCCAGCATTTTCTGTGTGTTGCCAAGAATTCTGAGTTGTGGGTTAGAGGGGCACAGGAAAGATTCACAAGGATGTTGCCAGGATTGGAAGCCTCAAATTATAAGGAGAGACTGGATAGGTTGGGACTGTTTACTCTGGAGTGAAGGAGAGTGTAGTTGACCTTCGTTATAGGTCTGTCAGATCACGAAAGGCATAGGTAGGGTGGATGGTCTCGCAGTCCAAGTTTTCTCATTGTCATGTGAATGACAGTGCAATGCTTATGTCTGTATGCCGTCCAAACACAAGTACATAAAGGTATGAAAAAGGAAAACAGAATGCTAAATACAGTGTTGCCATTGCAGTGAATGTGTATTGCAAGTCTGGGCGTCTTAAGCTAGAAGATTGAGTTGAATGAGAGGGGAAACATTTAAAGTTTTGAAAGGGACCCAAGACAAGTTTTTCCCAAACAGAATATAGAATGAGCTATCAGACGAAGTGGTTGATGTGGGTACAGCTGCAATGTTTAAAAGACATTTGAACAGGTACATAGGTTGGAAAGGTTGAGAGGGATATTGCCCTCATGGAACGAGCTCAGGAAGGTTTCTTAGTTGGCAGGATGAGTTCGGTCAAGGAGCTTGTTTCAATGCTGTATAACCATGAGAGATTTCATCAAGTTGACTTGAGAACGATTAGCCAAGGATAGATTTCAGAGACTTGCCAATGTTTCATATGCCACCTACACACTCCAAATCATTAATTAACACTCCTGTTCATGTTCACATTATGCACAGCTCATCTATTGCATCTGGCCTTGCTTTAATTCCTAGATTTGTTTAGCTATTCCTTTACAAACTCGCCCATCACGATTCTTCACAACACATCTTCCCCATTTATCTTTTAGACCCTCTGCTAATATATTCTTCTGCATAACTTCAGCTCCACTGTGATTTCAAGGTTTGTCAAAAGAAATCTCTTTTCACTTCTCCATTATCATTTTCTATTAAAGCATAAGCTTTTGTCACCCAAGGGGGAGCCACAGAACTGGCTGCTAGTCTCAGGTGCTGCCTCATGTGGTCAATGGATACAAGACAGCCATTGAATTAAATTATTAAGAGGGAGTTAAATATTTTATAAAATTGTGTTGTAAATAAGTGTCATAAAATGCTGTTTTAGAAAAAAAGAGCTATTCCAAGTAAAAAATATTTAATAATGAAGCATCATGTACAAAATGTAGTATGGTCAACCTTCACAAAGGTTGATAAATTGCATATAGAGTACACACAGTACTCTGAGAGTTAATATACCTCACGATTTGGACACATTACCTTTCTGTGTTTATCGTGCTCGAAATGATTGTGGCTGCTGTTCCATTCTTGGCCAGAACTTCATACGGTTGATAATCACTGCTCAAATTACAATGACATGTAACAGAATTTTTGTTGAAGATTTGGGCACACACTCTCAAAAAGGTCTGGACCTTTTAGGCCCTAACAGTAAAACCCTTCTGTCTCAGGAGCAACTAGGGCTGGACAGTGAGTGTCTGACATTGCCAGTGACATCTACATCTTATCAATGAATAAGTGAAAATAAAGTTAATGATACCTTGTAAACACAAATACTGTACATCATGCTTTAGAAAAAAACCCACATACTGAAGGTACTACATGGATAAACGAGACAAATAACAATTGAAGTTCAAAGTAAATTTATTATCAATGTGCATATATGTCACTGTATACTACCTTGAGATTCATTTTCTTGCAGACGAATAGTAGAACAGAAAGTTACAATAGAATCAATGAAAAACCACACACAACCAATGTGTAATCAAGATGGCACTGGTGATATATGGTGACATTTTTGTGCGCAGCTCACAATTATATGACAACACTTAAGGTTTATTTTTGAAATAATTGATTTCATTCAATCAATTATTTTATTTGACCTACTTCAGCTAATTGATGGTATTTTTCCCCTTCTGATTCTTGTTTAAATGGAATTGAGTTGGCGGATTGATGTCTTTCTTTCATGGAAGCTTGTATGGTGTATAGCTCTGGGTTTGTGCTCCCAATGGGGTTTTTCTCTTGTTTTTTTTTGTTAGTAGGGTTTGTTTTGTTTTAGTTAGTAGGGGTTCTTTTCTCTTTCTTTCTTTTTTCCAAAAAAAACTTCAGCATTTTGTTTTTTCTTATTATTATTGATATATTGTTTAGCTTGGTTGATAGTTTAACTCTTATTGTACATATTGATATGTTGACTTGATTACTTTAATGTATTTTTTGTTGATTTTCAATAATAATTAATAAAAAAGATTTAAAAATGAAAAAAAATAATGGTATTTTTTCATGGAGCACCTTGCTTAGACAACAGAGAAGGGAAGAATGTTATTTCAATTAGGGGACACAGCCCGGAAACTGCTGCGAGAAGCAGATACACTTGGTTTAAGACAAGGTTGGAAGTAGTAATGAGGATGGCTTGTTCCTCTTCATCTTTGACAATCTGGCAGGAGGTGAAGCATGATGTCTCAGTAAGAGATATGGAATGAAAGAGAGAAACAAAGTCACACAGAATTTTTTTGAAAATAGTTGACCATGGACTATAAAATACATTCACAGTTGAAAGCAAGGCAGCTTATAAAATCATGCCTCCTCTGTACAGAATCTGGTTATAAAGGATACCAAACTCAGATCAAAATCAATTTATGACTACTCCCAATAATAATCTGTGATTTTGTTCTTACTGCCAGAATTCAGCAAGGGCATATGTTGAAGTGGTATTGTTCTGTCAATGTGCCCATTATGTGCCCCACTATCTCATAGCTTTTCTTTGTTTTTTAGTCTTTGTTTCTAATCTTTTGGAATTAGACCAAGTATAACAAATTGTGACTGCTGAATGGATCTATTGATGAAGCACAAAGTACTAAAACATGAGTTTACTATTGGGTGCTCCATTGGTCAGGGTCGGCATGGATGTCATGTCCCAGCTGTCTACGTGCTACGCAAGGCAGTATGCTATGGAGAGCAAGCAGTTGCCCGTGTAGCAAGCTCCCCCTTTTCACACAGCTGATGAATCCAATGGAACAGCAGCAACCAATACAGTTTGGCACGAGCAACATCACAGGATTTGCCAGTCAGTGTTGAACTCAATGTAGGACTGCCTTAGGGACTCTAGTTCCAGATACTTCCTCGGGGTTTACTCCCAAAGCCTTCCCCATTAGTTGGCATAACCGCAAGGCAGCGGAGGTTTGAGTTCAGAGTTCCCCTTCTCTTAGGTAGCTGTCAACCACGGCTGATGAGCACCATCTACCCCAAGTGACCCACCTTTGCCCCTTCTCCTGTTGGTAGAAACGGTTCTGCCGGGCTTAGTAGCTGAGCCAAAGGGAAAGCCAGGAGCTGGTCTTGGTTGTCAAAGGCTATTTGAGATGCACACCATTGGGAGCATTTAATAGGTAGTGGGAGTTTATCTCCTCTACCACTACCCAGTGATAACAACCCCAAGGAACCACAAGTTTGGCATGTACTTTCTATTAATGTGTAATTCAGTATTTGATTCATAAGACTATGGAAGGCAAGGTCAAATTATACTTCTGCAGCAGGAAGAGGTGAATCCATGTATGACAGTGTTGTGTAACAGAACACACTGGTCCATTTTGTCTGGGAGCACTTGTTGAAGGAATTTCATGAAGCATATAGTATGCTAGCGACTTTACTGATGCAGTGGCAAAAATGTAGCGTTTGGGTATAAGAAGATGACTTAACAAAAATATTATGAACTTCTGAGTGAATGTCAATATGGCAGGAAGAAATGTTCTCCTGATAGAAGATTTGGTAATGTTTAAATCATTCATTTTTCACGTTGTACCTCTGGAAATGTGATCGTTTAAAAATATTTAGAACATGGTTCAAAGATTAAATTTTACCATGTTCAGGAAAACACTAACTAATTGTAGATAGAACACAGAACATTTACAGCACAAGATCTTCAGCCCATGATGTTGTGCCAAGCTCTTAACCTAATCTGAGATCAATTTAACCCTTTCCTCCTAGATACACCCCTATTTTCCTATCATTCATGAGTCTATCTAAGAGTCCTTAAATGTCCCTGATGTATCTGCCTCAACCACCACCCCTGGCAGGGCATTCTATGCACCCACCACTCTGAAAAAGCTTTGTTCTGACATCTGCCCTATACCTTTCTCCAATCACCTTAAAATTATGCCCTCCCATGTTAGCAGTTTCTGCCCTGGGAAAAGGTCATCCGATCTATGCATCATCATCTTGTGCATCTCTATCAAGTTGCCTCTCATCCTCTTTTGTTCCAAAAGAGAAAATCCTGAGCTTGCTCATCCTGTCCTCATAAGACCAGGCAACACGCTGGTAAAGCACAAAACAAGCAGTTTCTAAACTGAATTTCTTGGGCCCAGTGCAAATATATACTGTCACTTTCTTCATAATAAATTAAGAATTATAAATTAAATAATTGAAATATTTTCATTACAATAGCTTATAGAATAGTGAAAGGTATAGATGATGCAATTCAATTGCACCATGCAAAGAGTTGCAAACTGATTTGACTATAGCTCTGACCGTGTGATGCCAGTGATCTTAATACAATGTGATTGCAACTTGAGGTTTGCTGTGCAGTTGATAATCACTAACAAGATAAAATTGCAGATGGAAATGAAATAAACAGAGGAAGCTGCAGATACCCTGCTGATCATCCCTGGAGAGGGGAACAGTGCAAGTGTTTCAGGCTGATGAACTTTCAGAGCTAGAAGAGACAAGTAGGTTTCAAGTTGCAGAGGAGGAGGAGTGGAGAACAAAAAAAATGACCCATTATTAGGTGGAAACAGGTGACAGGAATATTAGAAAGTGAAGAATATTCGCCAGACGCAGCTGAGAAGTGTAAGTAGAGGAAACTGGAAGCAAGTGAAACAAACCACGCTAATTGGTGCAGAACACAGCGGTTCCCAGATATATGAAATATGAGCGATACTGGAAATACACAGCAGATTAGATGGCTTTTATGCAGTGAGGAAAGCAGAATTAATGCTACCAGTAGGTAGCATAAAACTGGAGCTGACTAAACCTAACAGGTCAGGCCAGGCTAGTTATCTGAAATAGTTGAATTCGGTATTGAGACTGAGAACTTCAGTGTGTCTTACTGGAATACGATAATTTTACAATCCAATAAAGCCTAAAGCAGAGCTGTTAGAGCGGAAGTAGAATAGTTAAAGTAACAGACAATTGGGAGCTCAGGGTCATCCTTGTCAACTGGGTGGAAATATTATTCTAAGTGATGACCTCCAGCGTAGAAGGTACCCCATTTTGGTAAAGAACAGTCGAATGGGGGCTTCACTTAGGCATACTTTTTTTTTGTTCCTTGGTGGTGGGAAGAAATTAAGTAGATGGATAGGTGTACTTGAATTGGGAAGTTGCATGTGATGTGGTTCATTGAAAAGGCAGATAGGAAGATGTCTAGGGAAATGTCCTTTGGGAATACCGAAATGGAATGCTGAACAGAGGAGAAAGAGGAATCCCTCCTAGCGGTGGAGTCTCATTAGAGGAGATGGCACTATGGAGGGCAACCCATTGAATGTGAAAGCTGATGGACATGGAGAGAGGACTCTAAGAACCAGTGGAACATAAGTAATAATGCATCAGCTGTGACAAAAGAGAAATCACTGCTGAGAGGGACTTCTCAGACTGCCAGACTTGAAAAATGTTAACATCAGGACATACACAATAGAACAGAAAGGAATGGGCAAATGGAATGGAGCCTTTGCCTAAAGTGGATTCGGAAGAATTACAGTCAAGGTAGCTGTAGGTGCTTAAGGGCTTGATGACACTAACTTATCATCCCACCTGATAAAGGTCTTGGCCTGAAACGTTGACTGATTATTCTTTTTCTAACCGGCTGAGTTTCTCCAGCAATTTGTGTGTTTTTCTCTGGATTTTCAGCACTTACAGAATCTCTTGTGTTTATATTCAATGTTTTTTGCTCTAAAGCAGAAATGACACTAACTCTGAATTCTACAGCCGTCTGTTACTTATATCAGGTTGAAATTCTATTTGGCAGAATCCTTGCCTCTCACTTTTGCAGGTCTGCTTCAAAGATGCATGATGCTAAATTATTCAGTTAATTGCCACAAATATCAGCGTGGTCAGGCAGCTGTCGCACGCACACTGGTTCTTTTAAAATACTAATTTGTTAAAAATGCATTTGGTTTCAATTGTGCTATGGTAGGTCAGAGTATAAATATTACAAACAGCTTAGCCTTAACTAAGTTTTAAGGGCAAATAGAATTCAAGCATGGTATTAAATTGGATGAGCAATTTAAAAGAAACATCTGAAGCTGTCAGGATGCAAAATCATGGGTTTATTGTGCAATTTTCAGGTTACACAGTTGGAGTTTAATCATTGGGCTTGCATTTGTCCAAGTAATGTCTATCTTAACTGCAGGGAATCTTCAATCAATGTTCATTGTTTAATTTTAATATTGTAAAGTTAAAGGAAAGATGATCCAATTATTTTTCCTTTTTTTTCATTTCACTGATAAACACACACTGGCATTGAACAAATGCATAAAATAGTAGTGGAAAATTTGATAGAGTTTATCTTCTCATTTCCAACAGAAATCAAATCCAGATTATTGGCATAAGATAGCATTTTTACATTATCATGTGTATGGTCTGCATCTTGACAAAGAACTCACAACTTTTAAATTACATTTGAATAGATTGTCAATACGAGGGGTGATTGATAAGTACATGGCCTAAGGTAAAAGGAATCAATTTTAGAAAACCCAGCACATTTATTTTTCAATGTAGTCTCCTCCTACATTTACACACTCAGTCCAGCGGTCGTGGAGCATACGGATCTTGGACCTCCAGAAAGTGTCCACAGATGGGTGATTGATAAGTTTGTGGCCTAAGGTAGAAGGAGTTGAGTTATACAGCTCTCATTACATGCACATACAGTTCAATGTTTTGAGCATTATGCAGAAAGTTTGAAGTTAATAACTCATCAGGGGTGATTGATAAGTTCGTGGCCTAAGGTAAAAGGGGATGAGTTATTAACTTCAAACTTTCTGCATAATCACTCAAAAAGTTGAACTGCATGTGCATGTAACACGAGCTGTAGCAGCTGAAATATTGTAAATGCTGGAAACAGATTCAATGGGTCGATACCTAACGTAGTTTTGTGATTCTCTGAAACCTGCACACATGGGGCAAGGCAGAGTCACCTGCGTGCCCGCTGTGTTCCAAGCAAGGAACCCTGGAGCACATCCTCAGCGGCTGCGCAAGGGCACTTCGTGAGGGACGGTACAGGTGGAGGCATGATCAGGTCCTGAAGACCATCGCTGAAGCAGTCAGTGCAGGAGTTGAGTGGGCGAAGTGGTCCCAACCCTCCAAGCAGACCATTGCCTTTGTCAGAGCTGGGGAGCAGACAATACCTGCCAAAAGAACATCTGCAGGCATTCTGACCTCTGCAGCCACCACCCTGCAACCAGACATTGTCCTAGTGTCTGAGTCTACTAAGCAAGTGGTGCTGCAGGAGCTGACAGTCCCATGGGAAGATAGCTTGGAAGAGGCCTTTGAAAGGAAGCTCTCCAAGTACACAGGACTGGTCAGCAACTGTCAGCAGGCTGGATGGAGAGCGAGGTGTCTCCCAGTGGAGGTTGGTTGTAGGGGATCGTAGCCCATTCTTTAGTTAGAGCCTTCAGCATTTTGGGCATCGAGGGAGAGAGGAAGAGGAGAGCCATCCGCAGTACCACCGATGCGGCAGAGAGGGCCTCAAGATGGCTGTGGCTCAAAAGAGGGGAGCCATGGAGCCATAAGTAGCTAGCCATCTGGACACAAGCTGGGGTCTGATCAGCCGCGGCTGGGTCACCTGGAGGAGGTTGTATGATGTAGAAAGACCCGAAACACCCGATGATTCCAGGAACATCATTAAAGATGTGTCCAGAAGCATCAGTAGATGTATGTACACAGCTTACACCCTGAGTTCATCAGTGACAACCAGGAAAGACTGGGTGACAACCGCGAAAAGAGCGGTGACGACTGGAGAGTCAGTGACAGCCTGGAGAGACGGTAACCAGGGCAGAACGGGCTGGCAACCCAATCTGTGTCCTCTGAGAGGAGGACCCCCACAAAAGCTACAATGACTCTAAGGAAAAGATACCCCCGGGGTGCCCGAGAGAGGGGGAGGATGAGCACCCCAGTGGGATGGACACAACGACATCAGACCCAGGCAACGAACAAACGACGATGAGGAAGCAGTGTGCATATGGCAAAATCTGCAAGAACGATCATGGCCTGAAGATCCACCAAGCGAGGATGAAGTGTTTGGCGGGAGCAGGAGCAGCACAACGCGCAGGTGTCCAACCTGGTGAGACGAAGGAGGGGCCAGGCCCGGAGTCACCCCATAGTGCCCGGAACCTCCAAGTGTTGCAAACTAATCCCTCGAACATGAAGTCTAACAGGAGGCGGATCAAATGGCCTGCAGCTAACATGACTTCACTGTGGAAGCAGTTTGACAAAGATGTCAACCAAATTCTGGAGGCAACGGCGAAGGGAGGGGTTGATAGGAAGCTGCAAGCCATGACAACAATTATTGTCAGTACCGCAGCTGAACGGTTCGGAGGAGAGGAGAAGGAAGGCTCCAAAATATCTTACTCGAAGAACCAAAGAGCATTGAGGATCCACAACATCAGGCAGGAGATGAAAGCGCTGAAGTCCCAATACAAGGAGGCAGGAGAAGAGGAGCGCATTGGCTTGGCCCAGCTGATGTGCATACTATGAAAGAAGATCAGGGTCCTCCACCGGGCAGAGTGGCATCGGAGGCAGCGTCGTGAAAGGGCCCGAAAACGTGCTGCCTGTATCGCCAACCCCTTCAAGTTCACCAAGGAGTTGCTGGGGGAGAAGCGCAGTGGGAAACTGGCCTGTTCACAGGAAGACATAGACCAACATCTGAAGAAGATATATAATGATCCTGAAAGAGAGCAGGAGTTGGGAGAGTGCGACATCCTAATAGACCCACCTGAACCGGACGTGCAGTTCGACATGTCAGAGCTGCAACTAACGGAAGTCAGAGAGGTCGTCCGCAAAGCAAGGGCAAGCTCGGCTCCAGGACCAAGCAACACCTCGTACAAAGTGTACACGAACTGCCCCAAACTCCTGCTGCGTCTGTGGAAGATCCTGAGAATCTTCTGGAGAAGGGGGAAGATCCCAGCACAGTGGAGAGTGGCTGAAGGGGTGTGGATCCCGAAGGAGGAAAATGCCACCCAGATAGATCAGTTTTGCATCATCACCCTGCTGTGCGTCGAGGCGAAGATCTTCTTCAGTGCAGTTTCCAACCGGTTGTGCACCTACCTAGCAAAGAACACCTATATTGATACATCAGTCCAGAAGGGTGGCATTTCAGGGATGCCGGGCTGTCTGGAGCACACCGGTGTGGTGACACAGCTCATCAGGGAGGCCAGAGAGAACAAGGACAACCTGTCAGTGTCGTGGCTCGACCTGGCAAATGCATATGGCTCCATTCCGCATAAGCTGGTGCAGCTCACACTGACCAAATATCACATCCCCAGCAGTATCAGAGATCTTATCACTGATTATTACAGCAACTTCAGGATGAGGGTCTCTTCAGGAGCAATTACATCAACCTGGCTCAAGGTGGAGGTCGGCATCATCACAGGGTGCACTATCTCAGTGACACTGTTCTCCCTAGCCATGAACATGCTCACTAAGTCTGCTGAACCAGAGTCCAGAGGGCCCAGAATGAATTCCGCTCAACGGCAACCGCCTATCAGGGCATTCATGGATGACCTCACAGTCACCACAGAATCAGTCCCAGGCTGCCGGAGGATTCTGTAAGGGCTCGAAAAGCTGGTGGAGTGGGCCCGGATGCGTTTCAAACCTGCCAAATCAAGATCGATGGTGCTGAGGAAAGTGAAGGTGGAGGACAAGTTGCGGTTCAGCATCGCAGGCACAGCCATCCCAACCATCACAGAAAAGCCAGTCAAGAGCTTAGGCAAAGTTTTTGACAGCTCTCTAAGGGACACAACATCCATTCAGGCAACCTGCACCGAGTTGGATGGCTGGCTGAAATCTGTGGACAAGTCTGGCCTACCTGGGAGGTTAAAAGCCTGGGTGTATCAGCATGGCATTCTTCCCAGAATCCTGTGGCCCCTCCTTGTCTATGCAGTTCCGATCTCGACAGTCGAAACCTTAGAGAGGAGGGCTAGCAACCACCTCAGGAGATGGCTGGGGCTGCCAAAGAGCCTGAGCAGCATCGCACTCTATGGACACCACAACAAACTGCAACTGCCCTTCAAATCCTTGGGGGAAGAATTCAAGGTAACAAGAGCCAGAGAAATGCTACAGTATAGGGACTCAAGTGACATGAAGGTGGCTGGAGCAGGGATCCAAGTAAGTACTGGCAGGAAGTGGAGGGCAGAGGAAGCTGTTCAGGAGGCAGAGGCGAGGCTGCGTCACAGGAGGCTGGTGGGAGTGGTCACATGAGGCCGAGCTGGGCTAGGATCCTTTCCAACTCCCCAAATGGACACCAGAGGGAAGGAAAGGCGTCGTCTAGTTCAGGAGGAGGTGAGAGCAGTAGTGGAGGAGATGAGAGCCTGCAAGGTGGTGGGATTGTAGCAACAGGGAGCTTGGACAAGATGGGAGAATGCGGTTGACAGGAAAGTGACCTGGGCTGACCTTTGGAAAGCCGAACCACACCACATCCAATTTCTCATCCAGGCAGTTTACGATGTGCTTCCAAGCCCATCAAACCTGCACACATGGGACAAGGCAGAGTCATCTGCGTGCCCACTGTGCTCCAAGCGAGGAACCCTGGAGCACATTCTCAGCGGCTGTGCAAGGGCACTTGGTGAGGGACGGTACAGGTGGAGGCATGATCAGGTCCTGAAGACCATCGCTGAAGCAGTCAGTGCAGGAGTTAAGTGGACAAAGCGGTCCCAACCCTCCAAGCAGACCATTGCCTTTGTCAGAGCTGGGAAGCAGCCAATACCTGCCAAAAGAACATCTGCAGGCATTCTGACCTCTGCAAGGGACTGGCAGCTGTTGGTGGACCTCGAAGGGCAGCTGAAGTTCCCCAACCATATAGCAGCCACCACCCTGCGACCAGACATTGTCCTAGTGTCTGAGTCGACTAAGCAAGTGGTGCTGCTGGAGTTGACAGTCCCATGGGAAGATAGCTTGGAAGAGGCCTTTGAAAGGAAGCTCTCCAAGTACGCAGGACAGGCTGGATGGAGAGCGAGGTGTCTCCCAGTGGAGGTTGGTTGTAGGGGATTCGTAGCCCATTCTTTAGTTAGAGCCTTCAGCATTTTGGGCATCGAGGGAGAGAGGAAGAGGAGAGCCATCCACAGTACCACCGATGCGGCAGAGAGGGCCTCAAGATGGCTGTGGCTCAAAAGAGGGGATCCATGGAGTCATAAGTAGCTAGCCATCTGGACACAAGCTGGGGTCTGATCAGCCCCGTCTGGGTCACCTGGAGGAGGTTGTATGATGTTGAAAGACCCGAAACACCCAACGATTCTAGGAACATCACTGAAGATGTGTGCAGAAGCATCAATAGATGTATGTACACAGCCGCTCCGATGCAAGTTTCTTAATTCCCAAGTCTGTTTCACATCCACCATTGAGTTTTACTTTGGATCTATGTATTTGCCACATTCAACGGATTCTGTATATTTTTCCATCCAAAATTAAACACAGCTTCATTTTGAAGAAACCCCATACATTAGATGAAATAGGTCAGAATAACAAAGAAATGTTTCTCAATATTGCTACCTTCTATTGAACAGTGAGAAATAAACTTATTGATAGGCAGAAACCTATTACTGTCTGAGGAAATTCAAAACCTAGATCTTTCGGGCCCTGGCTTTATGACAACGTTCAGAAAGCATTTGGTGACTTAACATCAAACTTCTGTCTAAAGGAGGAACCAAAGTCCATCTGCCTTTAATCTGATCATGAGTTATTAATTGGGCAAATTCCAAGAACTCTGTCATTCTAAAGGAAACATGAAAATGCACTTTAAATCTCCAAGATCCCATTGCTTTGCATTCTTACCCAGTTATGAATAATAATTCACAACAGTTCATGGTTTTAATTGAAAGCTTGTGTGCTGTATTGGATTTTCAAATCTTCAAAATATCAAAGGATCAAAGGATCAAACGTTCATTTATTGTCAAAGTATACAACTCTGAAATTCTTCAATTCTCCAGGCAGCCATGAAAGCGAGAAAGAAAGAAAAGACAGCACGATCATCAACCACTAAAATCCCCCTCCCCGCCCAAAAAAAATGAGAAGATCGGGCAAAAAAAAACACAGAATATAAAACCTAATAACTATAATACTGGGGGGAAAAGATTTTATAGTCCAAGTCCACATCCAAAACACAGAAAAATGTTGGACAACCTCCTCTGCTGTAATTGCTTTGCAACGTAGAAAACAGTAATAATGTTCCTATATAGGAGAATAGAATCCTTAAAATATATAAGATGCTTCCTAGGAGAAGGTCAAGGGGTGTACAGTACTTTGGCTTAAGGTATATAGTAGGATGATGAGGAGGGTGAGAGAAATGAGAAAATATTTTTTGCAATATGGAGATAGTGGGTTTTGGAGTAGGAGCTTCTGCAAGTGACCATCTGAAAGGATAGTGGGAAAGAATCCTTAATTTAAAAGTACTCAGGCACGCATCATGATTTCCACAATGTGCCGGGCCTGAGAAAAGCTAAATAGTTCATTTTCTATTCACGAGGCCTTAGTGAACTGACTGGCTTCCGGTATAATGTTTTCCATGTCGCGTGATAGTGCTTATTTTGAGATCCAGCATGGCAACAGGGCCTCTAGCCCATGAGCCTCTGCTGCCCAGTACTCACATGACCAATTAACCTACCTACCCATATGTCTTTGGAATGTGGGAGGAGACTGGAGCACCTGGAGAAAACACATGTGGTCACAGAGACAACTGTATACTGTGTTATATGCAGACTTACCTAATTTATGAACTAGTAGGGTGATGGAAAATTCTTCACTCTGGTTGTTAAAGCTCAATGCGCAAGTTGTTCAAGACCAACATTTGGACAGCAGTTCATCTGATGAAACTTGGAAGTTGCCTTGGAACAAATTAGTACAGCACAGGAATAAGCCCTTTATCCCACGGTGTCTGTGCCACAGATGATGTCAAGTTAAAATGCGTGTCTATCTGCCTGCATGTGATATGTATTTCCTAATTCCCTGCCCGTTCACGTCTATCTAAATGTTCCTTAAACACTGCTATCACAGGAATATCCTATCATTTTGTTGCATTGTTGTTGCTAGACTGTAGGAAAAGGAAACAATGCCTCAATACTCCAACACAATTGATGCATTCTTCTGGCTTGTATACTATAGTTCCATTATAGTCAGATGAAATTAAGAGAAAGTTAGTTTTTTTTAAAAAAACAAGTACAAAATAGCTTGTATTTGTAGGTCCGTTATTAATGCAAGCAACTTAAATTCAAGCTATGATTGAAAAACGTTGGCATTGGTCATATACACTCATGTAGTTCCTTACAAATCTTTCATTAAAATGGTCTGCAATAATATATCTGTTTAAAGATGTGCCCTCACCTCACCTTCAAAATGGCCTAGCAACCTAGCCAGTTCAAGAGACACAACTAACCCATGATGGCCTATTACGTCAATCTGAGCAAATGATTTCAAACCACAAGGACTTCATGTGCAAGGCAAACATTTCCTTGAATGCTGAATATTCATGGCATTCCTTTTATTTCAGGTTTCCAGCACCTGCAGGGTTTTTTCTGCTTTTAATTACTTTTCATGTTTGTTTTGTGGTTCTATTCCTGTATTAATCAATAGCTACTGTCTGGTTGTATTCAATCAAAACCACTAAAGCAATCCAAATAAATATCTGATTAAATTACATCTCTGGATAAACTTACACTAAGATTTATAGAACTTTAAAGATTTTCATGACCAGAAATCTCTTACAAAATAAGAGACAGTGTCAAGCAAATACCGATTTATCTGCTTCAAAGCATCTTCATTTCAACTCTACCATTTTTCTTAAATTACACGGTGATTTAATTGTACAAGAGACTGTCTGCTCTGTATCAACACACAAGATGAATGGTCTTGGCCCGAAACATCTTCTGCTTAGTCTTTTCCATAGGTGTTCCAGCTCTGCTGAATTCCTTCAGCATTTTGTGTGTGTTAATTGCACTGTATGCCGGGCAATCGAAAAAAACTATAATTTGATATCTTCATGCCTTTTCTCTGCAAATCCTGAGTGCTAAGGCAAAGGATGCAGCTAGATTATTAGCAGGCATGTTCACATCCCAATTTGGCTGTTCTTGACTATAGCAACCCTGCCTTTGAGGAAAGAATCTTTTATTTCTGATGCAGTTGTTATTCCAGGAAAGAAGGACGTTTCCTTCCTGAAGGACATGAGTGGTTTAGGGATTTTGTATTAATGTGGGCTTCATTAGCATGGCCAGCAATTATTGAACATCCCAGGTTACCCATAACAGCCACTTGTTCAACTATTTCAGCGTCAACCATATCACTGAATCCAGAAAATCAAATCGCAATTCTTGCAAAAATGTATTTTTCCCTGCATTAACTTTGTTTTAAATGTAAGCTTTCTAGTAAACTTTCTACTGCATTAAAGTTACAAGCTCACCTCCCCAAATCACGTTTATTGGTTGACTTTTCCCAAAGTTTAAGGTTCCAGGATAGGGCATGTTCCCCACCCGCCCCCCAGCAAGTAACCCACACACTCACCCAAAACTGAGGGGGTTGTGAATCTTTGCAACTCTTGGTCAAGGGACAGTGGAAGCACACTGAATACTTAAGACAAATGTAGACAAATTTGTGAAAGGTCGCTAGGGGAGACAGGAATTGTGATACAATTAATCAGAAATGTTCTCCTTGAGATGGTCCAGCAGCAAGTTCAAGGGGCCAGGTAGCTTACTCCTTCTTCAGTTTCAGGAGCAGTATGACACTTTGGCATGTCCCCTTTTCCCTTCACTCATAGTTTTGATTGATGCACCACAGAATTCTGTGTGTATTACAGCTTGGCATGGCAACTGTTCTGCCCAGGAGCCCAAGAGACTGCAGAGAGCTTATTGTTTTACCTCGTGCTACCTCAATGCAGTGTGTAGTTAATTGATCTGTTTGAATGGTATGCAGGCTTTACACTGTAAGTGCATGTAACAATAATAAAAACTTTTTGCACTGTTTTTGTAATAAGTAATTTTGCATTTGCACTCTACTGCTGGTGTAAAATAATGAATTTTGTCACGTCATTGATAACAAATCTGATTCCACTTCTATCGTGTATCTTTCTACACAATGTAACCACCATGTTATAGATTTCTGAATTTTACGCACTGATGTTTTCTTGCTTTCGTTGTTTATTCTGTTTAGTTACATTTTATTGTTCATCGTACTTTTGCAATGACGATTACTTGTCACAGCATAATGTAAACAGCAATCTTTGAATAAATTTATATCAATTTTGATGCACAAGTTAGGCCTGCCACGAAGATTTGATAACTACATTTTTCACTGTGTACTATCATAAAAAGTAATAACTGATTAACAGGCATATGATATGTAATTAATTCTGTTTCAGTCAATATAAATAACCTGTACTTATAAAGTACATTTAATGAGGAGCTGAACCTGAAAACTCTGAGCCATACAGGGTGATCAAGGACAACTGATCAAAAGGCATGGTCAGATCTGTCATTGATGTAGTAGGTTAAAGGACAGAGGGGTCGTGGAAGGGCAGAGACATCTAAGACGGGAGCTCTAGGTCCTGGATGGCAGAATGATAAATTGGAATAAAAGATAGCAGGAATTCACAAGCCCAACATTGAAGGAATACAGAATTCTCAGAAGATGGGAAGTTGTCAGAAGATGGAGGAAGTTGCAGACAATAGAGATAGTTTAAGCTGACAAAATAGGAAGTCAAAATATTTGGGTGATAGATTCAGATGTTGACAGCAGAATTTTGGACAGAGAGGGGCAGTCAAGAACTTTCATGTCTGGAGGTAACAAAGGCACAGATGAAGTTTAAATTCAGTGGGCAGGCAAGAGAAAATTGCCCATGTTATGGAGATGCAAGCAGGTAATCTTAGTGCCAGACGGGACTTTCAGACAGAAGTTGAACATCATTAATTTAAAGCAAATCCTTTTGACCCAGCATGATTAGGCCAATGAAGATGAAATGTTTTAGAACACAATCATGCTATTTTGTACAAAATACTTCATGATTTATAACACAAAGGCCATTTCATGCAAAAGGTTCATGCAAGGATTTACGCTCTACTCAAACTCTCCATCTTCTTTTAATCCCATCATTAGCCCTCCTTTGCTCTCCATTCTCCTTCCTACTCATCATGCCTGTACACATCTAGCTTCTCCTTTAATGCATCTATGCCTCTGAACTCACTTGAAGCAAATTGACAACAAGAATGAAAGTGGTAATCTCCAGATTATGAATGAAACCATGCACAAATAATGTTTAAGCAAAGTTTAAAAACTGCTGAAATAAAAACAAAATCAGAAAATACTGGACCTGTTGAGTATTCCCGACATCCTCACCCTTTTTATTTTTATTTTGTATTAAAGCAGTAAATGAGTGGTTGGAAGACAGGAGAGGAAGAAACATGTCCTACCTCTGGGGCACTAACATCAATATGGGAGATTACATTGTGATGGCTTTTATTTAAACCCTGTTAGGATGAACAGCACAACAAGATTATACACAAGGATTTAAATTAGAGGTGGGATGGACCTCACTTTCTTCATGAAAGAACTAATAAATACTTTTTAATTTACAGAAGTTAATTCATGTACAAATCATTTCCCATAAATGTATAGATAACTTTGTTTCAAGCAACACACACAAAAATTGCTGGTGAACGCAGCAGGCCAGGCAGCATCTCTGGGAAGAGGTACAGTCGACGTTCCAGGCCGAGACCCTTCGTCAGGAGGACTCGTCCTGACGAAGGGTCTCGGCCCAAAACATCGATTGTACCTCTTCCTAGAGATGCTGCCTGGCCTGCTGTGTTCACCAGCAACTTTTGTGTGTGTTGCTTGAAATTCTAGCATCTGCAGATTTCCTCGTATTTGAGATAACTTTGTTTGGTTATTTTATCAAAATAGAAGCTTTCATTTAGGACTAGCGTTGCTGGCAATTCAGACCAACTACAGCAAGTCTCAGACCTTCAAACAGGTTTTCAAATGTGGAACTTCAACACTGAAGAATACTGTAGTTGTCACTTGGTTTTGCCTTTGGAATTCCAATGCAATTCTATGGTAAAGCTCATTTTTGCAGGAATTACCACAGCAATATGCTGCTCAGATATTAAAATGACAAATAAATTGAAACTGAAACCTTATAGACTGAGTCAAGTATAAATCCTTGATTTTGATGGTAAATTTTGAAATGCAACATACGAGGGGTGATTGATAAGTTTGTGGCCTAAGGTAGGAGTCAATTTTAGAAAACCTAGCACATTTATTTTTCAACATAGTCCCCTCCTGCATTTACACACTTAGTCCAGCGGTCGTGGAGCATACGGATCCCTTCTTTGTAGAAGTGGTCCACAGCAGGGGTGATTGATAAGTTTGTGGCCTATGGTAGAACGAGATGAGTTATTAACTTCAAACTTTCTGCATAATCACTCAAACAGTTGAACTGCATGTTCATGTAACGAGAGCTGTATAACTCATCTCCTTCTACCTTAGGCCACGAACTTACCAATCACCCCTGCTGTGGACCACTTTCTGGAGGTCCAAGACGCCAACTCCTACAAAGGAGGGATCCGTATGCTCCACGACCGCTGGACTAAGTGTGTAAATGTAGGAGGGGACTATGTTGAAAAAGAAATGTGCTGGGTTTTCTAAAATGGACTCCTTCTACCTTAGGCCACAAAGTTATCAATCACACCTCGTATATTCTACATATATTGAAATATATTTATTGTGCAAATATGTCAAATATAAAAGAATGGAATTGAAAGGCAAATGTGATGGCATTTCATGGTAAATCCCAATGTGATGTGTTCTACCATTAAGTACTTTTAAATAACCTAAAACTTTAAGTTAAAACAACAGGGTGTGGAAATATTACTCATGGGCAAAATATCAAAAGCTCAGGTGCACACAATCAGACAGCGTAAAATCAGAACATCATCACAAGCCTCTTAGCATTGCTTTTCACCCAAACCTGTCTTGAGGATTCCCCCAGTGAAAAAGACAAGCTTGCTTGTCATGTTTGTTTTAGATTTAGCCTTTAATTTAGTCTGTAAAGCTGACATCAATCAAAATGAAAGCATTGTTGTCCCACACTATGAATACAATTTGTTCACAGAATGTCAGAATACTATTTGTTCGTTTGTTATGTGCCATGTCATATGATGTGGGCGACTGTGGTCTTTCCATGACCGTGATTGCTTATGACAATTTTTTCTTCAGAAGTGGTTTGCTATTGCCTTCTTCTGGACAGTGCCTTTGCAAGATGGGTGACCCAGTCATACCAGTACTTTTCAGAGATTGTCTGCCTGGCGTCAGTGGTCACATAACAAGGACTGGTGATCTGCTCCAGTTGCTCATACGACCATCCACCACCTGCTCCCATAGTTTCATGTGACCCTGATTGGTGAGGTGGGTGGGGGTAAGTACTATGCAGGCGCTACACCTCGCCCAAGGGTGACCTATAGGCTAGCGGAAGAAATGAGCACCTTACACGCCCTTTGGTAGAGATGTATCTCCACCCTGCCACCCAAAGAATATTATTAGGATATCAAATAGTTGCAAAATAACAATATTAAAAAGCATGTCCCAAAATACTTAAGCATATTGCTTTGGTTTAAAATTTTATAGGCAATTCGAGTCTAAAATCTGAAGATAATATCTTGCTGATCACATAAACTCTGAAGTGGCAAATAACTTATTTTTCGTCAAGACCTTTTAATCAGTATGTCAATTAGTTGAATTTACTTAGGACATGTTCTGTTGACTGGGTTGTTTATTTCACAGTTCTAAATGAACCAACGTGATGAACATCGGGACAAGGAAGATGCCTACATGTGGATGTTCTTTATCGATTACAGCTTAGCATTTCACACCATCATCCCCTCTAAACTAATCAGTAAACTCCATGACTTGGGCCTCAATACCCCATGTGCAATTGGATTCTGGATTTCCTTACTTGTAGATCCCAGTCAGTTCGGATTGGCAAAAAACATCTCCCGCACAATCTCCATCAGCACCGGAGAACCACCAGGATGTGCGCTTAGCCGCCTGCTCTACTCACTTTACACCCATGACTGTGTGGCTAAGTATAGCTCCAACAACATATACAAATTTGCTGATGACACCACTGGTGTGGACCGTATCAAAGGTGGTGATGAATCAGCATACAAGAGGTCAATTGAAAGCTTGGCTGAGTGGTGTCATAACAACAACCTCTCACTCAATGTCAATAAAACCAAGGAACTGATTGTAGACTTCAGGAGAGGGAAACCAGTGGTCCATGAGCCAGTAATCATCAGAAGATCAGAGGTGGTCAGTAACTTTAAATTCCTGAGTGTCATTATCTCAGAGGACCTGTCCTGGAACCATCATATAAATATTATTGCAAAGAAAGCACAAGAGTGCCTCTACTTCCTCAGGAGTCTGCGGAGATTCAGCATGTTATCAAAAACCTTGGCAAACTTCTATAAATGTGTGGTGGAAAGTGTGCTGACTGGCTGCATTATGGCCTGGTATGGGAACACCAATGCCTTTGAGTGGAAAATCCTACAAAAGGTAGTGGATTCGGCCCAGTACATCACGGGTAAAGCCTCCCAACCATTGAGCACACCTACATGAAAAGTTGCTGTAAGAAAGCAGCATCCATCATCAATGACCCTCACCACCCAGTCCATGCTCTTTTCTTGTCACTGCCATCAGGTAGAAGGTACAGGAGCCTTAGGACTTGTACCACCAGGTTCAAGAACAGTTACTATCCCTCAACCATCAGGATCGTTGGCAAAAGGGGATAACTACACTCATTCTATTCCTTGCGTTCCCACAACCAATGGTCTCACTTTAAGGACTCTTTATCTTGTTATTTCATAACCATTATTTATTGCTATTTATTTATATTTACATTTGCACTATTTGTAGTTTACTGATCTTGTTCAACAGTTACTGTTCTATAGATTTACTGCATATACCCGTTGGAAAAAGAATCTCAGGAATGTATGTGATGACATGTGTGTGCTCTGATAATAAGTTTTACTTTGAACTTTGAACTTTGATGAACTTTCCTAGTTGTCTACATAAACATAATTCTGTTTACAAGAAACATTACTGCAGATTTCCACAAATGTGCGGTGGGGAACATTCTGACTGTTTGAATCACCAGCTGGTATGGAGTCTCCAACGCACAGGATCAGAAGAGAGAGCAGTAGACAGCTAGTTCCATAATAGGCACAACTATCTGCATCAGAAGACATCTTTAAAAAGTGGCGTCTAAAGAAGGCAGCATCCATCATTAAAGACCCTCACTCCCTTCTCTTCATGTTACAGCCATTGGGGTGGAGGTACAGGAGGCTGAAGGCACACACTGTGTTTAGAAACAGCTTTTTCCCCTGTGCCATCAGATTTCTGAATGGTCCGGGGATCCAAAAACACATAGTCGTAGTCATAGTCATAGTCAAACTTTATTGATCCCAAGGGAAATTGGTTTTCATTACAGTTGCACCATAAATAATTAAAAAGTAATATGTAAATTATGCCAGGAAATAAGTCCAGGACCAGCCTATTGGCTCAGGGTGTCTGACCCTCCAAGAGAGGAGTTGTAAAGTTTGATGGCCACAGGCAGGAATGACTTCCTATGACGCTCTGTGTTGCATCTCGGTGGAATGAGTCTCTGGCTGAATGTACTCCTGTGCCCAACCAGTACAGTGGATGGGAGACATTGACCAAGATGGCATGCAACTTGGACAGCATCCTACTTCAGACTACTTCACAATTCCTCTTTTGCACTATTTATCTTTTTGCAACTTCTAGGCATTTTTATGCTCTGTACTGCTGCCACAAAATGACAGGTTTCATGGCATATGCCAGTGATAATAAGCCTGATTCTCAGCATTCCCAAATCTCAGTTCTATCACTGGGAAGATATGGGCAGCTAGTACATATACAGTTTTCCCTTCAAGTTGCACTCTACCTTGATTTGAATCAATCAAATCAAATCAAGTTTAACTATCATTCAAACCATAGATGTGTAACCAGGTGACCATCGAATCTTATTCATTCTCGTTAAAAGTGTACTTAGGCATCCATTTGGGTAATGCTAGAATAGTTGTCTGTGCCTTTAAGTGGAGACGGTGATGTCATTATGCACATGTGGGAGACCATTTTTGTTTTCTGCAGAAGAAGCTGGTAGGGCTTTGGGATTAAGTTCCTCCCAGAGATACTGGGCATGATGAGGAACAGTGAGTATTAATTGATGATATCCATGTGAATTCATTTATGCTTGTTGGTGAATCGAGAATATCAGTAATTTGACATGTCGTACATGTGGATGCTTTAGATTTTCACAAGTGAAAGCATCAACACTAGGTAGCGTGGCTTGTGCAAAGTTCCTTACTGGCCAAGTAGGTCAGTCTTCCTGTAATCTAACTACCAGGCAATATCTTGTAAAAGTTGTGCCAAAGTGTACCTTTTGTCTAACTTTATTGTATCATGACTGATTGTTTAGTCTCTGTTCGGAAGTTAAGCATGTGTGTACTAAAAAGTAGACGTTTTAGATGAGATGTATTCACTTACATTTTAGCTGCTATGTATAAGGTACAGGGTTGGTGAGATTCTAATGTTGTTTGTATTGTGTTCCTTCAGAATTGCCACTACGGTATTAGTTTTGTGCGGTTTGCTTTATGTATTTTTATACTGCATACGTAATTCGTCAATACACCAGGGTGTGGATCGAAAGTTAAACTGAGATTGTAATAGCAAGAACTGGTTGTAAATTCATTCATTTTGTTTTGAGACCCTCTTCAGGCACTAAAACATTTAAAACCGATAAAGGAATTAAAACCCGAAAAATTATTTGTTGCCCTGAGTGTGTACTTTTCCCCGGGTTACAAAAGATGAATATAGCCGAACGAGACAGCACTCCTCTGGGGCTAAGGTGAAAAAACATAAACATACATTCAAAATAGTGAGAGAGAAAAAAAGAACATAGTCACGCCAGAAGACACATTTTTAGTCCAAGACCTGGAGTGATATGTCCTATGAATTGATGGTTCCCAGCAGTCTAGCCTGTAATTCTGTCGATCCAGCACTGCAGGGCATTACCAATGGGAGAGTCCACCCTCAAATGACTACAGACGCCATGCTACCTCCAGCGTCTCCTCACCTGGACTGCAGCAGCAGGCAAACCCATGGCTTGCGGCCTAGCCCTTGCTGCAACAGGCAGCATCTATGGAAAAGAGTAAATAGTGAATGTTTCAGGCCAAGACCCTTCGTCAGGACTGTCTCCTGACTTCTCCCTGTAACCTTTGCACCCTTATTAATCAAGAACCTATCAGCTTCTTTAAATATACCCAGTGACTTGGTCCTCACAGCTATCGGTGGCAATCAATTCCACAGATTCACAGCCCTCTGCCTAAAGAAATTCCTCCTCATCTCTGTTTCTAGGGATGCCCTTCTATTCCAAGGACATGCCTTCTGGTCATAGACTCCCCCACTATAGGAAACATTCTTACTATGTGCAATCTATCAAATCTTTTCTATATTCAATAGGTTTCAATGAGCTGCAACCCTCATTCTTCTAACCTCCAACGATACAGACCCAGAACCATCAAATGCTGCTCATATGCTATTCCTTTCATTCCCTGGATCATTCTCAAGAACCTCCTCTGAACCCTCTCCAATGCCAGAACATCCTTTCTACGATAAAGGGCCCAAGTATTCTCTTATTGGTGAATTTCAATGCTACAGCTCTGTCCTCTCCTATTAGATTCCCCCTTCTCCAGCCCAGTATTTCTTTCATAAAATCAACTTCCCAGTTCTTTACGTCACCCCTCCCCCCTCCCGGTTTCACTATTATCTTGTGTTTCTTCCTCCCCTCCCTGCACCTTTTAACTCTACTCATCTTTTTTCTCTCCAGTCCTGCTGAAGGGTCTCAGGCTGAAACGTCGACTGTACTCCTTTCCATAGATGTTGCCTAGCCTGCTGAGTTCCTCCAACATTTTGTGTGTGTTGCTTAGAGTCCCAGCATCAGCAGATTCTCTGTTGATTGTACTGCCTCAAAGTGCTGAATAGTTTATTCCTTTTTTTTAATTTAATTCCCCATGTGTTCAACTTGGAATCTGTAGGAAATCTTTACAGATCCAAGATATATTCTTATTGTGCAAGAAAGGTTGGTGTCCTAGTAACTAGAGATCACTTCTTTCCAGTCGTTCATGAGTTCCATAGTAAAATGGTCCAGGATTCTTCCACTCCTGTCTTTCCACTCCCTTGCACCATTTGTTGAAAGGAATTTTCATTTAGCAGTCTACAATAACTTGTAATTTGCATCCTTATAGATCAGCCTGTGTTATTGTGCCCAAACATTCAAAACTCATAATTTCCCACTGCCACTTTCAGTATCTCCTTTCCCTGACTTTCCCTAAAAAGTGGAAAATCATCTGCTAATGACTAATTAGAACACAACCAGCAGCAGAAAGAAACCACGAGACCACCAAGCCTGCCCTGACATCCAATTTCTGATGTATACTGGCCTCAACTTCTGTGCCAAATCCCTATAATCATTCAAACATTTATTCATCTCCGCCTTACTTACCAAATGATCTGGCCTCCACCACCTTGCAAGGAAAAGTTGCTTAGTCATTTATTTGTGGATTGCATACTGTAGATGTCAAGCAATTTAGCAAGATCCTCAGGCAACGCAAGATACGGAATTATAATCAGTCTGCAGTGTTTGATGTTTAATTGCATCAAAGGCCCAGAATGTTTAATAATGAACCTGCTTACTCACTCAGCCATTTTTGCTCACTTACACTATTTCAACATTTTATAACCACCTGGACCCATGCTTACAATAGAATTCTTAAAGGTTACGGTATTAATTTGTTATAGAACATAGAACATAGAATAGTACAGCACAGTATAGGCCCTTCGGCCCACAATGTTGTGCCAACCCTCAAACCCTGCCTCCCATATAACACCCCCTCCCACTTTAAATTCCTCCATATACCTGTCTAGTAGTCTCTTAAAGTTCGCTAGTGTATCTGCCTCCACCACTGACTCAGGCAGTGCATTCCATGCACCAACCACTCCCTGAGTAAAAAACCTTCCTCTAATATCCCCCTTGAACTTCCCACCCCTTACCTTAAAGCCATGTCCTCTTGTATTGAGCAGTAATGCCCTGGGGAAGAGGCGCTGGCTGTCCACTCTATCTATTCCTCTTAATATCTTGTATATCTCTATCATCACTTCTCATCCTCCTTCTCTCCAAAGAGTAAAGCCCTAGCTCCCTTAATCTCTGATCATAATGCATACTCTCTAAACCAGGCAGCATCCTGGTAAATCTCCTCTGTACCCTTTCTAATGCATCCACATCCTTCCTATAGTGAGGTGACCAGAACTGGACACAGTACTCCAAGTGTGGCCTAACCAGAGTTCTATAGAGCTGCATCATTACCTCATGATTCTTAAACTCTGTCCCTCGACTTATGAAAGCTAACACTCTATAAGCTTTCTTAACTACCCTATCTACCTGTGAGGCAACTTTCAGAGATCTGTGGACATGTACCCCCAGATCCCTCTGCTCCCCCACACTACCAAGTATCCTGCCATTCACTTTGTACTCTGCCTTGGAGTTTGTCCTTCCAAAGTGTACCACCTCACGCTTCTCCGGGTTGAACTCCATCTGCCACTTCTGCATCCTATCAATGTCTCTCTGCAATCTTTGACAATCCTCTACACTATCTACAACACCACCAACCTTTGTGTCATCTGCAAGCTTGCCAACCCACCCTTCTACCCCCACATCCAGGTCACTATCATTTCTTAGTATTTCAGTTGTGAAGATACTTGAACCAGCTTGATTGCTGAGCTAATTGGATGACATCACTCATCCAGGATGCCTCAGATCCTCAACAGTAGAGACCAGACCACATGTCACATTGAAAAAGGAGAAATGCACAGCAGTGGACTCCGACTCTTTTGTAGACAGTGTTCTTTGAGGTCCACAAGAACACCCTCCTTTCATCATTAACTAGATGATGTAGACCAACAGAACTTGACTCTTGATGATGTTCCATCAGTGATATAACCATTTACTGGACTAAGAATAGGTTTATTATGACAGAGAGCATTTGGTAAACCCATTCCTTACACACTCACAAACACTGTCCTGTTGTTCTGCTGTCATTGAGCTGGAGAGTACACACTTCCCTGATATATCTTTACACTTTTCTCTTTGCTTATATCCCAAAAATCTAACAGTTCTCTTTGTTTAAAGTGCAAGATATATACGAGGGTCATTTTTTCTTGTAACTGTGTTATTATGTATTTGCACAAGGTGTGGGCCTAGGCAATAACAATAAAGCTCAGATTCTACTCTATGCCAAATACAAAAACAGATGATTTTATCAATGAATAAAAACAAAATTAATCCAAGGTTAACAGTGTCACCACTAAAGTCTGAGAAAATAAAAAAATAAAATTTTCAGTACTCACCTCTGACATAACCTTGGGAGATTATACTTTTGCATAAGAATGCCATCAGCCTGATTGAAATCTACATTCATAATGAAATATTATGACAGATGCCATCTTGTTTGGTCCATTTTAAGTTGTTGGGAAAAATATTATGAATGCACATAATTTTACCACCTAATTACAACCAGTGAAAATGTTGCCTTGTATAAGATTTCTTTCAATCCAAAGATCAAGGTTTAGAACAGCACTGATTAGGATATTCGGTGTCATAAATGAAATGACACAGTGTTTTCAAGTAAACAGTGTTCCTTTGCAAATTAGCTAATAAATCTGATGTGGAAGCCTGTGTCAGCCACATACATAGGCAACAGACACAGAAGTTAATTTATTCATTCGAATTATGTTCAAGACGTAAGACAATTGTTCAACTGGGAAATGTCAAAGAAGTGAATATTAATTCAAATAAGGAGACTAAAGGAGTGGGAACATACTTAATCTCCAATAATTACTCAAATTCATGATGTGTTTGGAAACTCACTTTGTCTACACTTGCATTTATTGTGTAAGTAAATTCATGTTCAAGTATTTCCTCATCTTCCACTCCCTTAGGCAGAAATAACACATTTGTTTTAACCATTTCCCAGCAGAGTTCAGGTTCTTGGTGCCATGGATAAAATTAATCTGCTGCTGACACAGTCTGGACTAACCAATAGTCTAGCACATTACTTGGTACTAGGGTAAGTGAGGCTAATTCTGTTATGCCGCTGTGAAGTCAATACTGGAAAACAGACTGTAGACAATAAGAAAGTGTTTGGGAGATCTTTGCCTTTTCTTCCAATCTGTTTGCCTTTCCAAATTGTGAAACTGGAATTTGCAGGACGTCTCTAAGCTTCTGCACCTGTTCCAAATGCAGAGGGGCCAATTTGGTAAATGTTTAAAGATAGCCACTACCATTGCTACATTAATGCAAGCATTACCCTGGAAGAGAAGGGAATGTGTACTCCAGAAACAAGCAAAGCTACTAAGATGACCCAGTGATAAATTTCAGTCTCAGTCATGATCGCAGTTATTTCGTAAATAATACTATTCATTTGCACTTCTGGTCAGATGCTAATTGCATTTCATTCGCTTTGTATCTGTACTCAGCACAATGACAATAAAGTTGAATCTAATCTAATCTAATCTACTAATTTCCTCCAGTTTGGGGATAATTATGATTAAAGAATGTTTTGCAAATACTTTTGAGCTTTAAAACAAGCTTACCAATGTAGTTTTCACTTTTAAAAAATGAGCAAATTAAATTTTAATTAACTACATAATAATAGAAAGCTGCCCTATGCAAAGCTCAAACCAACATATTAAAAAATACCAGAAATGCATATTAGGCAAAATACAGACTTTGGTGCAGAAAACATTCAAGCAAAAAGCCACACCTTCAGGAGATTGCGTGATCTGGCTGATCTTCTGAAATGATGGTTAACTTCATAGCTCATTCTGCATTGGAGTTGATTGTTATCGATGTGGTTTCAGGGTACTTGGAGTCACATGATAAAAATAGGCTGGAGTCAGCATGGTTTCCTCAAAGGAAAATCTTGCCTGACAAATCTGTTGGGATTCTTTGAAGAAATAGCGATCAGGATAGACGGAGGAGAATTAGTGGATGTTGAGTACCTGGATTTTCAGAAGGCATTTGACCAGGTGCTACACATGAGTCTGTTTAACAAGTTAAGACCCCATGGTATTACAGGAACGATACTGGCATTGGATAAAGAATTGGCTGAATGGCAGGAGGCAAAGAGTGGGAGTGAAGGGAGCCTTTTCTGATTGGGTGCCAGTGATAAGTGGTGTTCCACAGGGGTCCGGGTTGGGACCACTTCTTTTCATGTTATATGTCCATGACTTGGATAGTAGAATTGATAGCTTAGTTGCAAAGTTTGCAGATAATATGAAGATAGGTGAAGGGGCAGATAGTTTTGAGGAAGTAGAGAGGCTACAGAAGGACTTAGAGAGATTAGGAGAAAGGGCAAAGAAGTGGCCAATGGAATACAGTGTTGGGAAGTGTATAGTCATGCACTTTAGTAGAAGAAATGGAAGAGTAGACTATTTCCTAGAAGGCGAGAAAATACAAAAAAACTGAGGCGTAAAGGGGCTTGGGAGTTCTTGTGCAGCATGAGTCATTGGTGAGGCAGACAAATGTGATGTCAGCATTCATTTCAAGAGGATTAAAATATAAAAGCAAGGATGTAATGTTGAGATCTTACGAAACACTGGTGTGTCCTCACTTGGAGTATTGTGAGTAGTTTTGGGCCCTTATCTGAGAAGGGATGTGATGACGCTGGAGAAGCTTCAAAGGAGGATCACAAAAATGATTCTGTATTTGAAAAGCTTGTCAAATAAGATCGTTTGATGGCTCTGGTCCTGTACTCAGTGGAATTCAGAAGAATGAGGGGTGAACTCATTGAAATCCATAGAATATTGAGGGGCCTTGATACAGTGGATGTGGAGAGGATGTTTCCTATGGTGGGGGAGTCTAAGACCAGAGGATGTAGCCTCAGAGTAGAGGGGTGTCCTTTTAGAATGGAGATGAGAAGGAATTTTTTTAGCTAGAGAGAGGTGAATCTGTAGAATTTGTTGCCACAGGCGACTATAGAGGCCAGGTCACTGGGTATATTTAAGACAGAGATTGATAGAATCTTGATTAGTCAGGACATGAAGGGATATGGAAATGGCAAAGCAGACTCAATGGGCCAAATAGCCTAATTCTGCTCCTATATCTTATGATGTTATGGACATATTTTCTGAAAATTGAGAGCAGATTCAGCAGGAGTTGAGACAAGCTTGTGGCATATTTGTAACTAATGTCAAAAAATTTGGACCATCACTCAACCCCTTCTGGATCTGCTCCCCACATTCAGAATTATGGAGAGTCAGGAAAGCAGAGAGTGCATTTTGTGTCCAAACTCATTTCCCTTCCCAAAAACAGAATTAAAGCCAAATGTAACATCCCACATGACAATTACTGTGATCCTTCTCATCCTTTAGCATATTGATCATATTTTTATGGGACAATAAATACACAAGGTAACTGAAATAAATAGCAGTAAATCTTTAGTTGTTGTTTTATGTCCAAGATTTTTCACACCAAGAACCTTAATACCAAACAAGTTTTATGCTGTAAGCCACTAAGATAACATTGCAAGGCTCATTAAAATAATTTGAAATACATTGTAATCTAATTACTCCACTCATTACCATTGGATGAGATGTAGACAAATTAATAGTGAACAAAGCCCAATTGGTTAAATCCAGTATTTCATAGCTCAATAAAAAACAATGGGTCAGAAGCCAAAGAGGGCATGTTGTGAGTACTCTATCGCTGGTTAGAAATGAAAAGTTATCAAGGCAACCAATCATATTTAATATCACAAGAAATTTCTGAACTGCTCAGGGTATAATGGATTTGAGCAATATCTTCCTGTTCTATTTCTGTTCATAAACATCCCTCAGTTGTAATTTCCAGAAAACAAACTTTGCTTCAGCAGATGACTCAACTTTTACAGCACAACCTTTGCCCAACTCATCCTTGTTGACTAAAGTCTATCCATTCTATTTGCATTTGCCTGCATTGACTCATATCTCTCCAAACTTTTCCTATTCGGGTACAAATCAAAATATCTTTTAAACATTGGAAGTGTATCTGCCTCTACAGCTTCTAAACCTTCCAATGCCAGCTCACCTTATGCCCTCTAGTTTTAGATTCAGTTACATTGAGAAGTTCATACCCCTCATGGTTTTATACATCTGAGGCCACCTTCAGCCTCCTGTACTCCAGAAGAAAATCCCACCTTTCCAGACTCTTCTCAACCCAAGTCCTACAGTTCCAATAGCTTGCTTGTGAATTTTCCTATCAGCTTAGTGACATCCTTCCTGTAGCTGGGCAACCAGAGCTATACTCAATATTCCAAGTGTGGTCTCAGTGACTTGTATAATTACATTGTGTCTCAACTCCTGTACTTAGTGCCATGACTGATGAAGGCCTCATTATCTCCCTGTTCAACTGGATCCTCGATTTCCTCAATTGAAGACGCCAGTTAGTACAGGTTAGCAACAACGTCTCCTCCACAATCTCCCTCAGCACAGGTGAACCAAAAGCCTGAGTGCTTAGCCCCCTGCTCTACTCACTTTATATTTATGGTTGTGTGGCTAAATACAGCTCTAATACCATATGGTGTTTGCCTATGACACCACTGTTGTTAGTTAAATCAAAAGTGGTGACGAATGGCAGATCAGAGGGAGACTGAAAATTTAGTTGAGTGGTGTCGCTACAACAACCTCTCACTTAACATCAGTAAAATCAAAGAACTGATTATTGACTACAGGAGGAAGAAGCTGGAAGACCATGAGCCAGTCCTAATTAGGAATTTTAAAATCCTTGGGTGCTAAGATATCAGAGGATCTGCCCTGGGACGAGTCCTTTAGTGTCATCACAAAGAAGGCACCTAAACACCACTAATTTCTTAGAAGTTTGTGTAGTTTTGCCTTGTCACCAAAAACTTTAACAAGCTTCTGTAGACGCATAGTGGAGAATATCCTAACTGGTTGCATTGCGGCCTGGAATGCAAACAGCAACGTCCAGGAATGGAAAAGGCTTCAGGAAGTGGTGGATAGAGTCCAGTCCATCACAGGCAAAGACCCCTCCACCAGTGAGTACATCTTACTGTACATGGAGCACTGCCACAAGAAGTAGCATTCGTCATCAAAGAAGCCCTCCATCTAGCCCAAGGGTTCCCAACAACTTTGTTATGCCATGGACCCCTACTATTAACCAAGGGATCTCTGGACCCCAGGTTGGGAACTCCTGATCTAACCCATGCCTCTTTCTTTACTACCATGGGGTTGGAGGTACAGGAGCTTTAGGAGGTCCCATGCCTTCAGGTTCAGGAATGGTGTAACAACTAGTCCTACAACCCATCAGGCTCTTGAACCAGTGTGATAACTTCATTCACTATTACTCCAAGCTGATTCTACAACCTACAGACTCACTTCCAAGAAAAATTAAAAACTCATTTTTTTTATTTGCAGTTTTTCTTCTTATGCACATTTTTAGTCTTTGTCTATGTATCTTTTTTTTAATCAAATTCTATCACTTTTTCCCATGTAGATGCCTGCAAAAAATGAAATTTCAAGGTAGCATATGGTAACATATACTGTATGAACTTTGATAACAAATTTACTCTCACCTTTGAAATACCTTCTTCACCACCTTGGCCACGTGTGCAACCACTTTCAATGAACCATACGTCTGTGGCTCCTAGGTCTGTTCTGCAGAATACTTATGGCCCAGCATTTACTGCAACTTCTGCCCTGGTTTAATATGCCAGAATATAACACCTCACACTTGCCCAATTCCATCTGTCCTTCCTTGGCCCACTTAATATAAGTCCTGTTGTAATAAGGATGAAACAATGGAGATTTTTCATTGATAAGTTTTGTATAATGCAAGATTTAGTTGCCTTATTCCTCAGTCAACATCACAAGTTCAAATTTCTTCAAAGTTCAAAGTAAATTTATTAACAAAGTATGTTTATGTCATCACCTACTACCTGAGATTGATTTTCTTGCAGTCATTCACAGTATGATGAGGAAATACAATAGAAACCCTACATACAAGGACTGACAAACAACCAACGTCAAAAAGATAAACTGTGCAAACATAAAAAAATGTAAATAAATAATACTGAGAAGATGAGTTGTAAAATCCTTGAAAGTAAGTCCACAGGTTGTGGAATCAGTTCAGAGTTGAGGTGAGTAAAGTTATCTACAATGGTTCAGGAGCTTGATGGTTGAAGGGTAGTAATTGTTCCTGAATCTATTGGTGTGGGACATAAGGCTCTCGTACCTCCTTCCCGCTGGCAGCAACAAGATGATGGAAGCTGCTTTCTTGTGGGAGTGCTCCTTATAGCTGTGCTCGATTGTATTTGTCATTATCACATGCTGTTTGTGGAAGCTTGTGTAACCTGGTTACTTATCTTCAAAGAAACATCAGTAAAAGTCCAAGGCCAGTGTGTGGAGATAATGTAATGGTGCTTTAAGGAGCTCAGAAAGTGAAAACAGACGTTGAGAGGAAGTGCAATTGTCTTCAACTCAACACTGTAGATAATAACATCATTTGTAAATGTTGTCCGCTCCCTGCATCAAAATCCATGTCTTTATTTGAAGACTAAATTATTTTTCCATTATCATCTAGATGAGTTTGACTTAGACACTCACGAAACCTCTCCCTTCCGGTTTTCTCCAACAAATAAGAGAAGTAAAAGTTGGAAGAAATTTCCCAGTTTTGTTGCTTGGACATCTGATGGCATCTGCAGTATACATACACCATCTTGTAATGAAACTGATGGCAAGCACAGTGATAGATGTAGCTTGAAGCTTTGTTGTAGTTAATATGGGTTTCAAAATTAAGCTGGGATGAAAAATTAGAACCCTCTGACAGCTGCGGAGGTAAAAATATTGTTGGTTGTATAACGGTCTTTTCGTCACTGAGTCTGCATATGACACTAGGAGTGGTGATGTGGCCGACAGTGAGGTTTGTCCAAAATTACAACAGGATTTAAATCAATTAGGCAAAGGAATGGCAAATGGAATTTACTAAGACAAATATGGAGTGTTGCAGTTTGGAAAGTTAAACCAGGGTTGGACATAACAGTAAGTGACAGTGTCCTGGGAAGTGCTGTGGGACAGAGAGAGACTCAAGGTTACAAGTATATTATTCCTTGAAATTGGCTACATCGGGAGACAAGTTGATGAAGGTGGCAAGTTGATGGTATGGTTCCCTTCATTTAGCAGGGTACAGTACCTATATTAAGAGTCAGGATGTAATGTCACATCTGTACAATAATCTATTCAATATACATAATTTGTTTACTTGTTTATTTATTATTGTTTTATTTTATTATTATTTAAAATTTTTAAATATTCTTTCTCTGCTAGATTATGTATTGCATTGAACTGCTGCTGCTAAGTTAACAAATTTCACGTCACATGCCAGTGATAATAAACCTGATTCTGATTGCGCTGAGAACACCAAAAATACTGTCTGCAGCTCCAAAAAGATGTGATTAAGCTCAAGAAGGTAGAGAGGAGGTTCACAAGGGACCAAAGGCTTGAGTTATAACTAGTTCTTTCTGGAGTGAAGGAGGCAGGGAGGTAACCTCATAGAGGATAATAAGAATAGCCTAAGGTAGACGATGTCCATCTTCTCCTCCCTACCTCCCACCCCCCAGCACTGATAGGGGAGTCTAAAACTAGAAGGTGTAAGTTGAAGGTGAGAGGGAAAGAGTTAAACAGGACCTAGGAGGCAGGTTTTCCATATAAGAGGGAATGAGCTGCCAGAGGAAAAGGTAGAGGTGGGTGCAATGTTTCAAAACCACTTGGATGGGTAAAATGAACAAGAAAGTTTGAAAAGAATATGAGCCAAATGCAGACAAATGAATGGGCTCAGGACGTCACTGTGGGCAGCGTTGATGTGTTGGGCTGATGAGCCTGCTTCCATACTGTATAAATTTATGATTCTATATTACAAAGCCATGAAGTGTATTTCATAACAGTGGCTTGCATCATGCTAGATTTCAACCTCTTTTGCCTGTTGCAGAAGAGCAGAAAATGTAAATGACCTCAGAAAATAAACCTTCCATCTGTTTCTTGATGACCCACCAGCACGGTATGACAATCAAACATTTAATAGCATTGATAGGTAGAAATCTTGAAGCCTATGCTATCAAAAATCTAGCAGGCTGCAGGTGTTACACAAATATCAGTTGAACCAATGCCAGTTCCTGAAGGTTTTGTGAAAGAAAACTAACAACAAGATCATATAAACACCTAGAAAAAGCAAAATCAACACATGTTGAGTGCATACACTTTCAGAGATTGACAAATTGTGGTGCCAAATCATAATTTATAGTAATGGTATTTCACTTGTATTCATGGGTATATATGTATGGTTGAACGACAATTAAACTTGAACTTGAACGTAATATATAAAGAGTGATGGTGCATGAGCAAGATACAGGTTCAAAAAAAAATGCTGTATTAAAACAGATGGTTCTCTCTCATCCCAAAGAGAAATTCAACTTTTTTAAATTTGCAATGAACGTATGTCTTTTTAAAAGTACTTAACTACCTGGAATCACAATCCTATATTTTATTACAAACTTCATTATCAAGTATCTACTTCTTCCTTAACACAGAATAATCTGCAGGTGCTGGGGTCAAAGCAACATTCACAACACGCTGGAGGAACTCAGCAGGTCAGGCAGCATCCCTGCAAATGATCAGTCAACGTTTCAGGCCAGAACCCTTCATCAGGACTGAAGAGGGAAGGGGCAGAGGCCCTATAAGGAAGGTGGGGGGAGAGTGGGAAGGAGAAGGCTGGTAGGATCATTTCCATGAATGCTGCCCGACCTGCTGAGTTCCTCCAGTGTGTTATGAGTGTTACTTCTTCCTTAATACTATTTGCACTATTTTCACCTTCCATCATTCGAAAAATTACAGGTAAATGCAAATACTATCCATAGAGTAAGGGGAATATTAGCACATACATCAGGTTTATTGAGGGAAGAAGACATGTATAATATCTACATAATATTAGAACATTTTCTGTTTGTTTAGTTACATTGGTTTTACCTTTTACATTTTCAGCTAGTACACCCGAATGTTATAGAAGGTAAACTAATAGAAATCCCCTGTGTAATGTAACAGAAATTCTTCAAGCCAGATAAATATGTGCAAAAACTTGGCCTATTTCATAAAAAATTCACAGCAGCCAATTGACTGAAGAATCAAGAATGTTTCTAATAAGAAACAGGAAATGATTCCAAGGGGAAAGTATTGAGACACAGATATGCAGTTGAAGTGTGATTAACTGTGACACGCTCTCTTCTCAAACTGGTTGGTGTCTTCGTTAAATAGAGATTGAGTTAAATTACAAACTGAATTGTCTAGAAAAGTATACAATTTTATTTTTGATTATGTTAGATCTCCAAGTGTCTGTTAGCCTCGTGCGGACACAACTAAACATTTGAAGACGTAGGAAGGCCACGGAATTTTCTGCCTACTCCTGGAGGACAAAATGAGGGAGCAACTTGGCACATGGGATTGTACTAAGCTTAATGGCATAAAAGTATTGACCTATCACACACTTCAGACTTTACCATGGTGCAATGCCCAAGGACCAATGATGCCTCTTCGACTGAAGCATGCACCCCACACTGATTTTCACAGTGGAAGCCCATAATGAAGACATCTCCAGTTGTTTTCTGCCCCATAAATTCAGACCTCTGCCATTATGCTCTTGGATGCAATGTGCAAACAGACTTCCATTGTCTAATCAAAAACAAGAGAAAATCTGCAGATGCTGGAAATCCAAGCAACACAAGCAAAATGCAGGGCCAAGCAGCATCTATAGAGTCTGTTGGGGTTGGATACTGTGTCCGGTGCTCCCAGTGTGGCTTCCTGATAATTGGAGAGACCCACGGTAGATTGGGAGACCGCTTTGCTGAGCACCTACACTCCGTCCACTAGAAAGAGCGGGATCCACTAGAAAGAGTGGCCACCCATTTTAATTCCTCTTCCCATTCCCATTCTGACATGTCAATCCATGGCCTCCTCTACTGTCGTAAAAAGGCCACACTCAAGTTGGAGGAACAACATCTTATATTCCGTCTGGGTAGCCTCCAACCTGATGGCATGAACATTGATTTCTCGAACTTCTGGTAATGCCCCCCCCCACCTCTCCTTCACCATTCTCCATCCCCTTTTCCCTCTCTTGCCTTACCTCCTTCCCCTCCATCACCTCTCTCTGCTGCTCCTCACCCCTTTTCTTTCTTCCATGGTCTTCTCTCCTCTCCTATCAGACTCCCCCTTCTCCAGCCCTGTATCTCTTTCACCAATCCATTTCCCAACTCTTCACTCCATGTCTCCCTCCAGGTTTCACCTATTACTTTGTGCTGCTCACTCTCCTCCCCTACTTTTTAAATCTACTCATTTTTTTTTCTCCAGTCCTGCTGAAGGGTCTCAGCCCAAAACGCTGACTGTACTTTTTTTCCATGGATGCTGCCTGGCCTGCTGAGTTCCTTCAACATTTTCTGTGTGTCGCTTCCATTGTCTAAGATTGCCAATGGCTCCCACAGGTCAGTGGTGGGAGGGAAGGATTTGTTTGCAAGCATGAAGTGTCACTTTCTGAGGCAGGAATCAGTTTCTTTCTCAAGAAGACAGCACTGATCATCCTGCTCTGTCATACGGCAAATGCTTCTGCCGGCCAATAACTTTTGTAGGAGCTACTATTGGATTGGATCAGAAGGCACATCATACAGAATAATCCCCACGCTTGGTCTCTAACAGTTGTGTTGGGTTGTTCAAGTAGCCGTTACAATTATAACTGCTCCAGTGCAGAGGTGGAGTAGTCCATAGTCAGGTCTAAGGCAGACATCCCACCCTGCAAAAACTCATTTCAGGGAGGTAGCACCATCAATTTGCAGGAGACTCCCGGAACTGCCAGGAGAGGTGGGATGTCGGCAATAGAAAAGCTCCTGAGCAGCCAGCCAGCTAGTTTAAATAACGTTAGCTATGCTAGTGAATGAATGACAGACACCTATTAAACTCACCTCAACATGTCTTTTACATTTTAACCCACCATGGGCAATAGAAAAGTCACTGTTGCAAACAGTGCAGCGAGCAACACTGTCATTATTTTTGACCCCTATTAGGCAGGGGTACACTTTAGGTAGTCTGGGGTGACATAAGTTTTCTATTTTCTTTTTTTGGAACACTCTGCCATGGGGCGTGCGCGGACTCTCTCTCTCTCTCTCTCTCTCTCTCGTGGTCGCTCTTGCACTCGCTCGCTCGCGCTCTCTCTCGTGCTCTTGTTTGATTTCTCGCGCACTCTCTCTCTCTCGGTCGCTGTCACGCTCTCTCTTGCTTTCTGCCTCTCGCTCGCTCTCAAAAAAATTGATTTCCGTGATATTGTATATAATTTGCGGGCATCAGGGAGACACTATTAATATGCGGGAGACTCCCGGAACTTCCGGGAAATGTGGGATGTCTACTAAGGGGACAGGCTGCGTGGAGTCATTCTCCAAGCACATCCGAGATCTCCATGGAAAAATAGCAGCCTTACAATGCCATTGACACAACACGACACACAGAGCACAGAGGTATGAACAATACTGATTGACTCACTTTGCATAATCATTTACAAGTTAGTCCTGCAAGTTTTTATTTTGTGCTTTAGCAAATCTGATGTCATACGTTGATACCCCAGCAGTGGGGGAATCTCCACCCCTCCTTCACATGCTCATGCTCCTCAGCTATCCATTACTCAGCAGTACTTGGAGATCTAGGGAGGAACTACAATCTCACAGTGGCAAGTATGCAACAGGCCACATGAAACCTGTTAAAAACTATAGAGATCCCCCTAAATCAGGGTTTCCCAACCAGACCCCTTGCATAATGGTATTGGTGATGGCATAAAAAAGGTTGAGAACCCCTGTCTAAATGATTATAGTGGAAGTGCTCTTTCACCACACTGATTATTTGTTACATTAGATGTAAGATGACAGACTGGCTTTCATGGTCCAGAGTAAGGTAACACATTATCAATGAACATTCTTAACCGCCCAGTAGCCACATAGGAATTTGTATCTATAGCTCAATTACGGTCAACTACAGTTAATTTTATCTGTTATTTGTATTCTTTCTGTATTAACCCTTTAACAACACCTATCGTTCAAAGTTCCCAGATCTATTCATTATTACCTTTCACTCTCACGAGAACATTTTGGCCCGAACCTCTCTGCCCGAACCTCTCTATCTCCCTTTTAAAAGACTCCCACTTATTGTCTGTTCCCTGCAGCAGTTGGTCCCAAACTAATTTTATCTGCTCCTGCCCACAATTTAGACGTCTGAATTACAGATCAGTCTCGCCCCTCTTCACTACTACCCAAAAGCTTTCTGAATTATTATCACTGGTTCCAAAATTTTCACTCATTGACACTTGCCTAAACACCAATCAGTAGTTGTCATTGTGGCGGTGTAGGGGGCAGGTTGCAGTAAAGATTTATGTTGGGTGTCTCATTTTGTCCTCGGGCAAGGTACACCTAAGAGAAATGCTTCCTGTGCACTTGGGGTTGATGAACCGTTTACCTTCTCCTCCCCTTCCTTATTTCAACTTTTTATCTTGTCCCAGGTAGTCCCTGTCCTTTCACAAGGGGCCAATGCTAACTAATGGACTCATGCTTTGGAATAACTGCTTGCACAGAAGATTTAGTCAGCAAAACAGCCTCCATCACCACTGCACTCTTCCATGTTGGATTGTGTAATTTGAAATAATTGTGGAACATTTCAAACATAGAATCATACTTATAGCCAGAGTAAGCTAGCTTTAACCTGAAAGCAGTTTATAATCTCTTTAAAGGGAATTGTTTGGAAGAAGGGAGCACAAATCTTGATCAAAAGGGGGCATTGATGTGATTGTTGCTATCAAAATGTAGCCCTGGCGTCCAATCAGCATGAGGTTTCACCTTCCCTCGCTGAATACTTTGAGTGGCTGTTTGATGTATGTGCGTGCACTAGGTGGAATGTGACATCCACATAATTACTTCAAAACATTTGAGGCACCACCCAGCCTTCACAAAAGAAAAACATACTGGTATAACAGTTCCCAATTTCATGCTTGCTCTTATCATGAAAATCTACTGATAACAGTGTAACTTCAGATCATTCCCAGTAATTAATGTTATTTATAAACCTAAATAAATCAGTGAATTTTAAAGATCATGACATATTACACATCTTCAACATGTCAAAGTGTTCACATTTACATAGAGGGTGTGTTATTAGTAGTGAGTGCAAATGAGGCTAAGTTACTAAGGATGCAAAGTACACTTACTAGCAAAGTATGTATACAGTATACAAGCCTGAGATTTGTCTTCCCCACAGACAGCCATGAAACAAGGCAGAACCATGGAACCCATTCAAGGAAAATCACCAAACTTTTAGAACAAACATTCATCTTTATTAAATCATGTAACAAAATTGACTAATATCAATTTACAGTAAGAAATTCATGTAAGAAATATTTTTTTTAAAAAGACACCAGACCACAGTCAGATTAGTTACTTACCTACTGTAATGAATATGTAATATTAGCTAAAAGCACTCACTAAGAATGGCAAATGGTTAAAGTCTTACAATTTGAATAAAGAAGTGGGCAGCTTACATCAGTACCAAAAATATAAAATACTGCAAGGGAGGATATGCCTTAAATGAATTTAAAAATCTTGGTAACAATATAAACAACTATCCCTTGATTCATGTGTGGATCTTAGAAAAGTACTGACCCAAACTGACACCTGTTAGTGTCAGCTAAATTATCAGCACTGACAGCAATACTACAGTTCTCTCTCATTGCTTCCATCAAGAAGGAGCTACAGGAGCCTGAAGGCATACGCTCAATGATTCAGGAATAGTTTCTTCCCCTCTGCCATCAGATTTCTGAATAGACATTGAACCCACGAACCACATTACTTTTTAAATTATATATATAACTACCATAATTCACAGTTTTATTATTGTGTACTGCCTTGTACTGCTGCTGCAAAAACAACAAATTTCACAACATATGCCAGTGATACTAAATCTGATTCAGATTCTGATTGCTGGTTTTGTTGCTTATAAATTTAATTTGAATTAATTGATCTTAATTTTCTAAGAATGAAACTGTGGAATATAATTGGATTCTAGAGAGACTAGAACTAGGGGACATAGCCTCAAGATTCAGGGGAATAAATTTAGGATGACAATGAGGAGAAGCTGCTTTTCCCATAATATGTCATGTATCTGTGGATTTCTCTACCCAGGGAAGCAGTAGAGGCCACCTCATTAAATTTATCTGAGACAGAGTTAGATAGATTATTGAATAGCAGGGGTATTAAGGGTTGTGGGGGAAAGGCAGGTAGCTGGAGCTGAGTTCAAAGACAGATCTGTAATGATCCTATGGAAAAGTAGTGCAGTCTCAGCAGGGCAGATGACCTACTCTTACTTACATTCCTTATGCTGTTATGTTGGTAGCCAAAGCAATTGCCTTTGCAGTAAACTGAAAGGTTTCATGAAAATCATTTGAAGTTCTTTGAACTCGAGCAAATTATATATCTTTGTATGGTCCATTTTATAATCTTGTAAGGACACAAACTAAACTACCTTTATCACTTAACAGTCTAAAGAATAGTTTCTCTTTTTTCTAAGTAATACATGAAGGGCAGTTATTCAAAATAAAGCTGATATTCCCTCCAAGTATTTCACTCAGACTATTAAATAATATTTAAGGTTGATGTTAGTTAAGGAAGTCATCCATAACCCTTTATCTTGACACAATACACAATTTAAGAGCCAAATACTCTTGAATAAGTTTGGAGAGGGTCGATTTGAATGGCAAAGCATCTCATTCTTTCTTTTCAGCTGAGATGTTTTTGCATACTGTCTTCATAATAACAGCCAATTGTCATTTACACAATGAACAAGTATGATATCCTGCTCAAACATCCTTATGATCAGGATTAAAAATGATATCGAACATTATTTTACTGTACATCTGAAGTATTTCTGGAATATCCAAGGGCAGAGAGAAAGCAACAGAAGAGTTCTCTCGTGTTTACGTTTTTAAAAACAGAAGAGTTTTATATATTCCGGCACTGTAGTGTGAATATCGTTCTGCTTAAGTGTGACACCCACAGACTAATCAACAATTTAGACCTGATCTCCTTAAAATTGAAGGATGTGAAATATAAGCAAAAGTTGTAAATGCACTAATAAGATGATTTCTAAACAAACATAAATCAGTATTCAATGACAGATCTATAAGGCCTTTTCTTTACAAAGGATGCAGTTCAAACTATGATCAACCCAGATCCAGCCTTAACTCTTTCTGTGAAAATTATTCTATGTCCAAATGAAGCTGCTGAAACTTTGTAGGCTGTGGTAGACTTCATGTGTGAAAGATGGCATGCTAATATACCTATCCAATAAAGGGGTCCCATTTCTCTTTGGAAAAGGATAAATTGTCACCTTGTGCAGACCATTAAGATATGCAGGTTTTTGACAGAGAAGCTCTGGAGGAACAATTTCCACTTGTGAGGGGAGGCCTATCCACCCATCACTGAGTCCATCCAGGGAAAACAACCTACAAGAAAACCAAAGGGAATTCAAAACCACTCAGAGTGATGAGAATGGGGAACTCACTACCAAAGGAAGTGGTTGAAGGGAGACTGGACAAGCATGAGAAGGAGGTGAAAGGGACGTAAGATTGAATGGGAAAAAAGGACGGGGAGAACCTTAGGTAAGGCATAAATGCTAGAAGGAAGCAATTGGATTGAATAGGTTGGATGCGATGTAACATGAAACAAAATGGAGATAGGTGATCTTAATCTGTTTCAGTTTAAGTGCAAGAATCAACAAGCATTGGCAGACATATCACTGGTTTTATAATACAGTGCACACCACTGTAGTATTACAGGACTTTAAAATTAATAATAAACTATACATGCAGTACAGAATGTTGAATGCTGATTTGGTACAGAGATTTGAAGGGTCTTCAGGTTCAGATTTTCCCCTCTGTGATCAAGACTTTCAGCTCAGCTGGGGTATTCACACAGAATACGTAGTGGGAAACAGATGACTTCTCCAAAATACTGGCCATGGCTTCACCAACATCCAGGTGATTGGCAAAGCCAGCAGCAATCCGATCTGGGGTCGCAACACCCATGTTGAACTTCACCTGTCAATGTAACAACCATAATTTGCATCCAAGAGATTTTTATTGTACAACAGCATAAAAAGTTAACTTCCAATCACCTATACAAGAAATACGAACAAGTTATTAAATTACATCTATATTTTAAGACAGTCAGTAATGTAAAAGTTCATGAAAAGGAATTACACTGCAAAGATCAAATTTAATATTTTCAGTCCAAGTCCAACATGAAAACAGTAATGGTGAAAGCCCTTAATTGGAAGATGGTGTTAAGAATGATAAGTTAGGCTTAAAACCTGATGACCAAATGTGCCAGATATCATTAATGGCTGGAAAGTGACCTTGCTCATTTAAAAGAGGTGACAGAGGGCACAGGCATCACGAGGGTATTCAAGAAATAGGTTTCATTTCCCACTTAAACTACCACAAAGAAAACGAAAGCAATTACTGATCAAATATGGACCATTAAATCTGTATGGAAATCAGTTACCTTGTCATTTAGAAAGTATTTGTTTGAGCAGATCCACAAGCACCACGGTAGCGTAGTGGTTAGTGCAATGCTTTTCAGCACCAGCTGTACAATCAGTCAGGGTTCAATTCCCACCGCTGCCTTTAAGAAGTTTGTAAGTTGATCCACGACCATGTGTGTCCGGATTCCTCCCAAACTTCAAAGATGTACAGGTTAGTAAGTTGTGGGCACGCTAAGCAGGCACCAGAAGCAGAACAACACTTGCAACTGCCCCTTGAATGTGTTGGTCGTTGATGCAAGTGACACATTTCACTGCATGTTTCGAGCAGAATGTAGAAGACAGGATTAATGTAGGATGAGTGTAAATGGTCGGTGTGGGCTCTGTGGATCAAGGAATCTGATTCCTCTGTATAACAAATTCATGAAGATCAGACAAATAAAGCCAATCTTATTAAAATCTTTACCTCATTCAGTTTGCATGGGACGTCAGAGTACTCCTCTCTGACAACCAGGCAGAATGCCAGAGCTCCCGCAGCTCCCACGGTCAAGAATCCAGTCCCAGGCATCAGTAGGCGGTCCCCAGCACCACCTTCACACATGGGGAAGCAACAGGGAAAGGATTAACTGTTTGACACTGCACTTCATAATTCTCCTCAGGGTGCGTTGCACCTAGATTGTAACACATCGACCGGAAGCACTTCACTTATTCATCAGATACTTTACTACTTTCCATCCACAGCCGATCAGATCAATTCTGGACCAAATCTGAATCAATAAAGGATGCTTGACAGCTGTGGAAGGACTTGAATGCTACCAACCACTTACAATGTGAAATCAAGCAACATAGGTGACAACAGAGCTTTGCTTCCAGATAATCTCAATGCTTTCAATGCTGGCTTTGACCACCATGAATTCCCACAGCCCCTGGTGATCCTGAAATTCCGGTCCCTGAGGCCAACGTGAGAGTACCTTCAGCAGAATGAACCTTTGGAAAGCATCCAGCCCAAATAAGGTACCTGGCTGGGTACTGAAAGGCCTGTGCTGATCAAATGACTGGAGTGATGACCGAGATCTCTAACCTCTCACTTTGGCAGTCTGACGTATCCACATACTTGAAGCAGGGTTCAACTATACCAGTGCCTAAGAAGAATGTGATAACCTATCTCAATGACCATCATCCTGCAGCACTTACATCTATGGTGATAAAGTGTCTTGAGAGGCTGGTGTTGAAGCATATCAGCTCCTGTCTGAATAGCGAGTTGGATCTGCTTTAATTTCCCTACCAGCACTACAGGTCCAAAGCAGATGCCATCTCACTGGCTCTTCACTCAACCCTGGAACATCCGGACAACTGAGATGCATACATCAGGATGCTCATTATCGACTACATATCAGAATGCAATACTATCATCCCCTCAACACAAATCAATAAGCTTCAAGACCTTGGCCTCAATACCTCCTTCTGCAATTGGATCCTCGATTTCTTAGACCCCAGTCTGTTTGGTTTGGCAACATCTCCTCCACAATCGTCATCAGCACAGGTTTTCCACAAAGCTATATGCTTAGACCCCTGCTCTACGCACTTTACACTTAGAACCACGTGGCTAAGCACAGCTCCAAGGCCATATTTAAGTCTGCTGATGACACCACTGTTATAGGACGAATCAAAGGTCGTGACAAATCAGCATATCAGAGGGAGACGGAAAATCTGGCTGAGTAGTGCCACAACAACAACCTCTCACTCAATGTCAGCAGGACCAAGGAGCTGATTACCGACCTTAGCAGGAGGAAAACAGGGGTCCATGAGCCAGTCCTCATTAGAGGATGAGAGGTGGAGAGGGTCAGCAACTTTAAGCTCCTTGGTGTTGTCATTTCAGAGAATCTGACCGGGCCCAGCATGTAACGCAAGTGCAATTACAAAGAAAGCACGGCAGTGCCTCGACTTCCTTAGGATTTTGTAAAGATTTAACATGACATCTAAAACTCTGACAAACTTCTGTAGATGTGTGGCAAAGAGTATACTGGCCATATCACAGCCTGGTATGGAAACACCAATGCACTTGAATGGAAAAATCCAACAAAGCATAGTGGATACGGCCCAGTCCACCACAGATAAAGCCCTCCCTACCACTGTGCACATCTACAAGGAGTGTTGTTGCAGGAAGCCATCATCACGGACCCCCATCACCCAGAACATGCTCTCTTCTCACTGCTGCCATCAGGATGAAGGTACAGGAACCTCAAGATTCGCACCACCGGGTTCAGGGTCTTGAACCGAGGGACAACTCCGCTCAGTTTCACTTGCCCCTTTGCCGAACTGTTGCCAAAAAGTATGGACTCATTTTCAAGGACTCCTCATCTCATGTTCTCAATAGTTATTGGTTATTTATTTATTATTGATTTTTAATCTTTCTTTTTGTGTTTGCAGAGTTTGTTGTCTCTTGCACACTGGTTGTCCACTCTTTTGGTGGAGTCTTTCACTGATTCCGTTATAGTTATTGGATTTACTGAGTAGGCTTGAATGAAAATAAATCTCAAAGTAGTATATGGTGACATGTATGTACATTGATAATAAATTTACTTTGAACCTTAAATATAAATTAACAGAATGATTGAGACTTCATGGCAACAAAATGGTCTGATAATCATAAACACAAGAGATTCTGCAGATGTTGAAAACCAAGAGTAACACATACAAAATGCAGGAGGAACTCAGCAGGCCAAGAAGCATCAATGGAGAGAAATAAAGAGTTGACATTTTGGGCTGAGACCTTTCATCAGGACTTTGATGATAATTATTTTGGTTGCCGTATGACTATTTCCCCTACCTTTACGAAGTCAGATCCAGTCTAAGGTTAGTCCATACCAATAGATAACCAATAGAGATTACTGCAATGATTAGAAATATGAACCATTGCATATTTTTTTATCTTATAGCCTTTTTTTATCTTATAGAATGGTATTGAACTGACTTAATCCAGACAAGGGATAAAACCTTGCACTGTGGGTCGGAACTCATTTACTCTGTGCAGAAACTAATAGGCAGCACAGGGGTGCAGCTGATCGAGCCTCTGCCTCACAGGGTCAGAGATCCAGGTTCGAGCCACACCTCAGGTGTTGTCAGTGTGGAGTGTGTACGTTCTCCCTCCAGGTGATCCGACTTCCTCCCACGTTCCACACACGTGGGACTGCAGGTTATCTGGGCATTGCAAGTAACCCTTAGTGTATGGATGAGGTAGAATGTGGTGGGGGGGCAGTTAATAGAATGTAGAGAGATTAATGTAGGATGAGTGTGAATGGTTGGAGTGGACTATGGACCAAGGGATATATTTTCATGCTGTATCTCTCTATAACCAATTCACGAAAATCATATCTGCTGCTTCAGTTCTGTGCTCTTCAATATCCCTAAATGTAATCACTCCACCATTGGTGGTCTTACCAACAGCTGCCAAAGCACAAAGTTCTTGTATTACTACTCTAAAACTCTTTACCTTTTCTTTAAGATGCCTGTCGTACCTACATCTTTGCCAGTTTTCTTTTAAACAGTAAATGCTATAACAGTACAGTTCTTTGGCTCTTGCAGCAGGACTCTTTAATGTCTCCATATGGAAAGCCCACTTTCCAAAGCAGATATGAGCTGAACAATAGTCCTTTCTTCTCACTGTTGCATCCAACATAGAGCCCACCAGATCCACAATATATATATGAAATAAGTAATTCAAAAAGAGGGCAAAAAATAGTGATTCACTTTACATGGGTTCATTGTCCATTCAGAAATCTTTTCTTGAAACATTGAGTGTGTATCTTCAGGCTCCTGTATCTCCTCCTTGATGGTAGCAATGAGAAGAGACATGTTCAGAGTGATGTGGGTCCTGAATGGTGGATTCCACCTTTTTGAGGCATCACCTTTTGAAGCAGTCCTTAGTGTTGGGGAAGCTAGTGCCTGGCTGAATTTGCAACTTTCTGCAGCTTTTTCTGATCCAGTGTAGTGGCCACTCCATACCAGAGGGCAATACAACCAGTTAGAATGCACTCTATATTACATCGGTAAAAATTCGCTAGAGACTTTGATGACACACCAAGTCTCCCCAAGCTGCTAATGAAATTTAGCCACTGCCATGCTTTCTTTGTAATTGCATCGATATGTCGGGTCCAGGATAGATCTTCAGAGATGTTGACACCCAGGAACTTGGAACTGCTCACCCTCCCTGCTGCTGATCTGTCTAAGAGGGACGATGTGTGTTCCCTCGACACTCCCTACCACTCTGGTATCCTGTCTTTCTGTGCTTGTACTTAGCTTCCGTGCATGGAGAAACACTGGTTTGGGTAGGAAATGATGTACAGCATGGCCCTTGCCCCACAAAATCCATCCCTCCAAGCAAAAACACCTGGCATTGGGGAACCCTTCAGGATGAGGGGGCTGTACCTGCTCCTGGAAAAGTAGCATTCAACGTGAGGAATCCTTCTCATGCTGAATATTGAGGGAAAGGTTTCCATTCCATGGATGATCAGGCCTGGATTCTTCATGGGAAGCTTTGTGGGAAGATGTGCAGACAATGGCTGCCAACAGTACAGACAAATTCCTGTGCCTGCCATTTCAGTTTTCCTCACCAAAATTGCATTAGGTTAAACTATATTGCATCGATTATCTCACTGATGCAACAGTGAGATTCAAATTGGGAGACATGTCAGAGATTTTCCAAGGCTGCTTGGAAAGAGCAGGGGAGATGAAAGTCAACATTACTATGACCTCTATGCGAAGTGCAGTCCAGACTCATGACCATGGCTTAAGATCTTCCCACAGAAGTGGTAGATCTTATTCTCGACAGTCTTGGAACACATAAGCACGCCAGTGGTTTTCTGATTTGAATGTTCTAGTTAGGATGTGGTGTCCTTAAGACTCTCTGGAAGAAGACTCTTCACTGACTGGCATATCCTAGCTTCCTGGCCTGAAGTTCCTGAGTGATTACCCATAGTCATAATGACTCCTTGAATAACACTGGACAACAAAAATTTTGTTTCCTGAATACTTTGGGGTGTATCTTATGGATTGTGGGCTGCTGATCATGAAAATCACCGTGAAATTTCCCTATCACGTACCATTTTTTGAAATTGCCTATATTTGTTATTTCAATTCACAATTCAAATCCGAGTAACTGGTGCCAAGATTAAGAAAGGCATCTTTGTTGGTCCACAAACCAAACAGGTTGTCAATGATAGACAATTTGAAGAACATCTAGTGGGACTGGAGAAAATCACATGGAAGGCATTCAAGGATGTTGTTGAAATTTTTCTGGCAACTACAGAGCACCAAACTACATGCTGCTGGTTGACGACTTGCTTCAAGCACACAAAACCATGAAATGCTACATGTCACTGAAGATTCATTTTCTGCATTCATATTTCGACTTCCTTGCAGATCTGGCCCCATCAGCGACAAGCCTGGTGAAAGGCTTCACCAGGACATTGAGGTCATAGAGAAACCGTATCAAGGTAACTGCAATCCATCAGTACTGACTGAATATTATTGTACAACTAAGCAAGAAGCCCCAGAACACTGAGTACAAAAATGAAAATCACCAACAAAACATTTTTAGCTTCGTTGAACTCTTGCATAGCATCAGCACCATTATGCAATTAAATGCATTATATTCAATAAAAGTTCATCTCTTGTTTCTCCAAATTCCTACACGAGACAAGTAATCTGAAATTATATTTGTGCTCAGCTTCAAGTGGTCTATAATAAACAAAAAAAAAATTCTGATGAAGCAACCTTTGGAAAAAATTTGTTGTCCAGTGTAATGGAATACTGCCAGAAGTGCCACAAATGAACATCCATTTTATCAGCATCTCAGCAATAAAATAATAGTGAGGAATTCCCTGATAGCTTCAATAAACCCTGAAGACATTGGGAGGTGTAAGTATGGAAACTGCCCCGACAGGTCTCCCAATTTTTTGAGACAAACAATACTCTTAGTTCTATTGTGGCTTTTCCACAATGGTTGGCGTTTGGTGCTTTCACCTCCCACTTACCTTGACACTCAGCATTATGCAACCTGCACACAACATCATGAGTGACATTGGGAAAGATTAGGCATGTTAATGTGAAATAACTGCTTAAGTGTCCGATCCAGTTCCATCATTTCAACCAAAAATGTTTGCGTCTGCCTTTTACTTCAGTCTAGATTGAATTTCACAAGATAAATACAAACAGAAGAGGGATGACATGATACAAATTCCAGGCTCATTTGTTCAGTTCTCTTATGGCCATATTATAGGGACAAAACTTTTTATAAAAAAGCACACAGAAATAAAATAGGGTTGTAAAGACTTCTGTTTATATTCAAAGATTGCCATCTATCATGCTTCTAAACTGCAGATACACAGTGTATCTATATTTGCTCTGTATCTGAACAATTAGCCAAGGTCATTGATGAATTATGTTAAATCAGTAATCATTTAACATGTTTGTTCTCAATCATTATAACCGCTAGTTTAAGTGATAGAAGAATTTATACAGTATAAATAAAATCCTGGTCATTTGTGTCTTTTCCTTCATCATAAGTATCTTGGATGACTGCCCTAAGATGTGCGTGACTACTACCCAAGATTATATCAATGCCAGCAATCCAGAGATATCATTGTAATGGACGTCATGCAGTTTTGAAATGCAACCAACTTGTACTGCATGGCCAAAAAAAAAATGAGAGAAAGGAATTTTTGGAGTCAGTCACTTCACTATAAATTCACTTCTTTTTCCAGATGATAAAAAGGGCAGTCAAAAAGTACATCAACTGAATTCTTGTATATTCGTGCACAACTAAATGTTGATGTTTCTCTTCTGAGTATAATAAGGTAGTTGTCAATCACCTTACACTAGTGATGTTTCCATGAGATTCCTGCCCAGCTGGTATTCCTAGCCAGGACACCATCAGACCAAAGAATTGTGAGCTGTACGCCAAACTCAATGGGTTTCCATCTTCCCACTGCAACCTTTCATTACACCATTCCGGAGGACAACATATCTTTGCCACAACACAATAATGCTCACTAATATCTTCAATCTCGAAGGAATAGAGCCAGGCTCTGCTCTTAATTCAAACTGGCATGTTGCCTAACAACACTGTTTTTCCTGCTGGCCCCATCAAATCAGGAGCAAGAGAGGAGGCACAGGTACACGAGTGATATTTTAAAAAGGGCCATTTGTGGGCTTTCGTTGTTTTTCCAGTGGCCCAATTGAATCAGGGGTGTGAGAGGAGGCAGATCATTGGTCTATGAGTGAAATTTAACAAAGAAGCATTCACAGGCTTTCGGCGTTTTCTGGTGGTCCAATCAAATAGCAATTCATTAGCAAAAAGAATAAAAATAAGATAGGGATGAGCGGAGCGGCCATTGTGCGAGTAGACCAGTCTTAGAGCGGAGAAGTTTTGGTTCAACAGGCTTGGGCGAGGTACATATCTGATGTTTCTTCTTCATCATTCATTCTTTGTTTGTTAGTATATGGAGCAGTCAGGATGGCTCAGGAGGCTGTATTGTGTTGTTGGTATGAGATGTGGGAATTCTGGGAGACCTCCAGCCTCCTGGGTAACCACATCTGCACCAGGTGCACTGAGCTGCAGTTCCTCAGAGAACATGTCAGCAAATTGGAGCTGCAGCTCGTTAACCTTTGGTTTATAGAAGAAACTGAGGAGGTGATAGATAGAAGCTACAGGGAGTTAGTCATTTCTAAGTTGCAGGAGGCATGTACCTAGGTGACTGTCAGGAGAAGGAAAAGAAATGGGCAGCCAGTACAGAGCATCCCTGTGGCCATTCCCCTCAATAGTAAGTATACCGCTTTGGATACTCTTGGGAGGGGGGAAATGATCTACAGCCATCAGGTCTCTAGCACTGAGTCTGCCACTGTGGCTCAGAAGGGAAGGGGGAGGAAGAGGACTGCAGTAGTGATAGGGGATTCAACAGTTAGAGTAGACACGAGACTCTGTGAACATGATAGAGATGCCAAGATGGTATATTGGCTCCCAGGTGCCAGGTCAGGGAAGCCTCAGATCAGGTCCATAGTATTCTAAAGGGACAGGGTAAGCACGCAGATGTTTTGGCACATATTGGCACCAATAACGTATGTAGGAAAAGGGAAAAATTCCTAAAGAGAGAATTTAGGGATGCTATGCAGAAAGATGAAAAGCAGGACCTCCAGGATAGTAATATTTGTATTGCTGCCTGTGGTAGGAATAGGATGATTTAGTAGATGAATGCGTGGCTAAGAAACTGGTGCAGGGGATAGGGTTTCAGCTTTCTGGATTTCTGGATCTCTTCTGGGGATGGGATGACCTGTACAAAAGGGATGGGTTACACCTGAACTTAAGGGGAACAACATCCTTGTGGGCAGGTTTGCTAGAACCGTTTGGAAGGTTTAAGCTAATTTGGCCGGGAGAGAGGAAACTGAGTGATAGGGCTGAGACAAGAGGAATTCTGCAGATGCTGGAAATTCAAGCAACACACATCAAAGGTGTTGTTCCTCCAACCTGAGTGTGGCTTCATCTTTACAGTAGAGGAGGCCGTGGATAGACATGTCAGAATGGGATGTGGAATTAAAATGTGTGGCCACTGGGAGATCCCCTTTCTAGATCTTTCTGTCTCTATCTCTGGAGACAGCTTATCCACTGATGTCTACTATAAGCCTACTGACTCTCACAGCTATCTGGACTATTCCTCTTCTCACCTTGTCTCTCGCAAAAATGCCATCCCCTTCTCGCAATTCCTCCATCTCCACCGCATCTGCTCTCAGGATGAGGCGTTTCATTCCAGGACGAGGGAGATGTCCTCCTTTTTTAAAGAAAGGGACTTCCCTTCCTCCACCATCAACTCTGCTCTCAAACGCATCTTCCCCATTTCACGCACATCTGCTCTCACTCCATCCTCCCGCCACCCCACTAGGAATAGGGTTCCCCTTGTCCTCACCTACCACCCCACCAGCCACTGGGTCCACATATTATTCTCTGTAACTTCCGCCACCTCCAACGGGATCCCACCAATAAGTACATCTTTCCCTTCCCCCCCCCCCTGCTTTCCGCAGGGATCGCTCCCTACGCGACTCCCTTGTCCACTCATCCCCCCCATTCCTCCCCACTGATCTCCCTCCTGGCACTTATCCTTGTAAGCGGAACAAGTGCTACACGTGCCCTTACACTTCCTCCCTTACCACCATTCAGGGCCCCAGACAGTCCTTCCAAGTGAGGCGACACTTCACCTGTGAGTCGGCAGGGGTGATATACTGCATCCGGTGCTCCCGATGTGGCCTTCTATATATTGGCGAGACCCGACGCAGACTGGGAGACCGCTTTGCTGAACACCTACGCTCTGTTCGCCAGAGAAAGCAGGATCTCCCAGTGGCCACATAGTTTAATTCCACATCCCATTCCCATTCTGACATGTCTATCCACGGCCTCCTCTACTGTAAAGATGAAGCCACACTCAGGTTGGAGGAACAACACCTTGTATTCCGTCTGGGTAGCCTCCAACCTGATGGCATGAACATCGACTTCTCTAACTTCCGCTAATGCCCCACCTCCCCCTCGTACCCTATCCGTTATTTACTTTTATACACACATTCTTTCTCTCACTCTCCCCTTTTTCTCCCTCTGTCCCTCTGACTATACCCCTTGCCCATCCTCTGGGTTCCCCCGCTTCTCCTTCTCCCTGGGCCTCCTGTCCCATGATCCCCTCATATCCCCTTTGCCAATCAACTGTCCAGCTCTTGGCTCCATCCCTCCCCCTCCTGTCTTCTCCTATCATTTTGGATCTCCCCCTCCCCCTCCCACTTTCAAATCTCTTACTAGCTCTTCCTTCAGTTAGTCCTGACGAAGGGTCTCGGCCTGACACGTCGACTGTACCTCTTCCTAGAGATGCTGCCTGGCCTGCTGCGTTCACCAGCAACTTTGATGATAGGGCTGAGGATGGTTTCAGTTTGCACACAAGCAGAGGCAGTGTGTAGTGACTGTCAGAAGGACAAGCAGATGATAGCACAAAACTGCAGTCAGTGGAATGAGTTACAGTGCAACGGGGATAAAATCAAAAGTGAATGCACACAGGATAGGAAATAAAATAGATGATTTTTTTTAGCACAGTTAAGAGATTGACAGGAATGATGTGGGCTGAAAGAAGAATATGGTTGGGAACATAACATACAAAGATACAGGTTACATCAAAAGGACAGGCAGGTAGGCAGAGTGGGTGGCGTGGCTCTGTTGATAAAAAATGAAATCAAATCCTTAGTAAGAGGCAACATAGGATCAGAAGATGTAGAATCTTTGTGGATAGAGGTTGGGAACTACAAAGATAAAAAGATACAGGTGGGAGTTACATACAGGCCTCGGAACAATAGCCAGGATGTGGGCTACAAATGCATGTGAAGGGGGTAATGTTACAATAGTCATGGGGGATTTCAATATGCAGGTAGATTGGAAAAATCAGGTTGATGCTTATTTTGGATCAAAAGAGAGAGAATTTGTAGAATATCTATGAGATGTCTTCTTAGAGCAGCTTGTGGTTGAGCGCACAATGTAATCAGTTATTCTTGACTGGGTATTGTGTAATGACCCAGATTTGATCAGGGATCTTAAGGTCAAGGAACCTTAGGAACCAGACATCATAATGATAGAACTCACACTGAAATTTGAGAGGAAGAAGTTAAAGTCAAATGTATCAGTATTATAGTTGAGTATCCAGGGAGTGTGAAGCGCAGAATCAAATTTTTCGTTGTGATGATTGCACGTTCTAGTACCAGTTGTTTGGTGACAATAAAGTATAAAGTAAAGGGAGTTTCCAAGGCATGGGGGAGGAGCTGGCCAAAGTTGATTGTAAGGGGACAATAGCAGGGATGGCAACAAAGCGGCAATGGCTAGAATTTCTGGGAGCAATTCAGAAAGCACAGGATAGATACATCCTAAAGAAGAAAGCATTCTAAAGGCTGAATATTCTAAAGTATTCTAACTGTGACTGACAAGGGAAGTCAAAGCCAATATAAAAGCAAAAGGGAGGGTATTTAATAAAGCAAAAATTAGTGGGAAGTCAGAGGAGATGAGCCTGAGTACAGGGCTACGGTAGGAAACTTTGTCACATGGTGTGAGCAGAATTATCTGCAGCTTAATGTGAAAAAGACTAAGGAGCTGGTGGTAGACCTGAGGAGAGCTAAGGTCCCGGTGACCCCTGTTTCCATCCAGGGGGTCAGGGTGGACATGGTGGAGGATTACAAATACCTGGGGATACGAATTGACAATAAACTGGACTGGTCAAAGAACACTGAGGCTGTCTACAAGAAGGGCCAGAGCCGCCTCTATTTCCTGAGGGGACTGAGGTCCTTTAACATCTCTCGGACGATGCTGAGGATGCTCTACGAGTCTGTGGTGGCCAGTGCTATCATGTTTGCTGTTGTGTGCTGGGGCAGCAGGCTGAGGGTAGCAGACACCAACAGAATCAACAAACTCATTTGTAAGGCCAGTGATGTTGTGGGGATGGAACTGGACACTCTGACGGTGGTGTCTGAAAAGAGGATGCTGTCCAAGTTGCAAGCCACCTTGGTCAATGTCTCCCATCCACTACATAATGTACTGGGTGGGCACAGGAGTACATTCAGCCAGAGACTCATTCCACCGAGATGCAACACTGAGCGTCATAGGAAGTCATTCCTGCCTGTGGCCATCAAACTTTACAACTCCTCCCTTGGAGGGTCAGACATCCTGAGCCAATAGGCTGGTCCTGGACTTATTTCATAATTTACTGGCATAAATTACATATTACTATTTAACTATTTATGGTTCTATTACTATTTATTATTTATGGAGCAACTGTAACAAAAACCAATTTGCCCCGGGATTAATAAAGTATGACTATGATTAGGAAGCTTTTAAAAACTACTCGAAGGCAACTAAAAAGCCATACCTGTAATGAGGAAAAAGATGAAATGTGAAAGTAAGTCAAAGTGGATACCAAAAGATTTTCTCAGATATATAAAGAGTGAAAGAGAAGTGAGAGTAGATACCAGCCCACTGGAAAATGGCACTGGAGAGATAGTAATCAGGGAACGAGGAAATGGTGGATGAGCTAAATATTTTGCATCAGTCTTCACTGTGGAAGACACTAGCAGTATGCCAGAAGCTCAGGAGTCTCAAGGGGTAGAAGTGAGCGCCGTTGCAATTACTAGGGAGATGGGGTGAAAGGTCTGAAGGTAGATAAATCCATTAGACCATAAGACATAGGAGCAGAATTAGGCCATTTGGCCCAACGAGTCTGTTCCGCCATTTAATCATGGCTGATCCTTTTTCCCTTCCCCAGCCTTCTCCATGTCACCTTGGATGCGATGTCCAATCAAGAACCTATCAAGTTCTGCCTTAAATACACCCAATGACCTGGCTTCCACAGCTGCCTGCGGTAATAAGTTCCACAAATTCACCACCCTCTGGCTAAAGACATTTCTCTGCATCTCTCCTTTAAATGGACACCCCTCTAGCCTGAGGCTGTGCCCTCTTTTCCTAGACTCCCTCATAATGGGAAACATCCTTTCCACATCTACTGTGTCTAGGCCTTTCAATATTCGAAGGGTTTCAGAGAGATCCCCCCTCATCACCTGGACAAATGAACTACATCCAAGGGTTCTGAAAGAAGTGGTTGAAGGATAGTGGAGGCATTGGTAATGATATTTCAAGAATCTCTAGATCCTAGCATGGTTGCAGACGACTGGAAAATTGCAAGTGTCACTCTAATCTTATAGGAGGGAAGGAGGGAGGCAGAAGAAAGTGAATTGTAGACCAGCTAGCCTGACCTCTGTGGTTGGGAAGTTGCTGGAGTTGATTGTTAAGGATGAGGTTTTGGAGTACTTGGAGGCACATGGCAAAATAGGCCAAACTCTGCATGGTTTCCATAAAGGAAATTTTACCTGAAATCTATTGGAATTCTTTGAGAAAACGAGCCGGGTAGACAATGGAGAACTGATGTATGTACCTGGATTTTCAGTAGGCCTTTGACAAGGTGCCACACATAAGGTTGCTTAACAAGGCGAGAGCCCGCAGTATTACAGGAAAGATTCTACCATAGATCGAGCAATGGTAGGAGACAAAAAGTGGGAATGAAGGAAGCCTTTTCTGATTGGTTGGTGGTGACCAGTCGTATCCCGCAGGGGTCAGTCTTGGGACCACTTCCTTTTAAGTTGTATGTCAGTGATTTGGATGACGGAATCGATGGCATTGTGGCCAACTTTGGGGATGATACGAAGAAAGTTGGAGAGGTAGGTAGTTTTGAGGAAGCAGGGAGGCTGCAGAGGACTTAGACAGATTAGAATGGGCAAAGAAGTTCCAGATGGAATATAGTATCGGGAAGTGTATGGTTTATGTACTTTGGTAGAAGGAATAAAAGTGTAGACTATTTCCTAAAAGGAGAGAAAATTCAAAAATCGGACATGTAATGTGACGTGGGAGTCCTTGTGCAGGATTCCCTAAAGGTTAACTTGCAGGTTAAGTCAGTGGTGAGGAAGGCAGATGCAATGTTAGCATTCATTTTGAGAGGATTAGAACACAAAAATAAGAATATAATGCTGGAGCTTTTTAAGGCAATAGGAAGGCTTCACTTGGAGTATTGTGAGCAGTTTGGAGTCTCTTATCTAAGAAAGGATATACTTACATTAGAGAGGGTTGAAATGAGGTTTACAAAAATGATTCCAGGAGTAAAAGGTTTATCATATAGGTAACGTTTGATGGCTCTGGGCCTGTACTCTCTGGAGTTTAGAAGAATAAGGTGGGGTATCTCATTGAAACCTATTGAAAGTTGGAAGGTCTAGATAGAGTGGATGACTCTATGACCAGAGTGCACAACCTCAGAATGAAAGGGCATTCATTGAGAATGGAAATTAGGAGGAAATTCTTTAGCCAAATGGTTGCCACAGGTGGCTGTGGAGGTCAGGTTATTGGGTGTACTTAAGGCAGAGGTTGATAGATCCTTGATAAATCAGGGCATAGAAGTTTATGTTGAAAAGGCAGGAGAATGGATCAGTCATGATCAAGTGGTGGAGTAGACCCAATGGGACAAATGGCCTAATTCTGCTCCTTTGTCTTAATGGTCTTATGGTTTTAACACAGTTTCAAAGTGTGACAAGCATACGTGGTGGTTAAAAAAAGGTTAATTTACAGATTTTAACAATGGCATTGTTGAGTTGATTTGCTTCTTAATGACAAAAATGATGAAAATTGGAGGGTTGATGCTCAGTTTTTCAAACTAACTGAAGCATGAACTGCCCTACACCCTTCCACTTAGTACGCCGCTAATAATCCAAGGGGTTTGAACAATTAGGATTAAAAGCATGTGCTTATCTCTCCCCTCCGCAACCTGTGTCCCTCTGTGGATTCTGCTGGTGGGTGTGAGCAACGATCCATCGAGACAGCAGCAGCCAGGTCAGTGCTCCCATGACCGGATCTGAGGCTCAGCAGGAGAGTGTGAAGTCAGGTGGAGCAAAGGTGACAGGAGACTCGATGGTTCGAGGACAGACAGGAGGTTCTGTGGCTGCGAAAGAGACACCAGGATGGTGTGTTGCCTCCTGGGTACTAGGCCCAGGGATGTCCCAGAGTGGCTGCAGAACATTAGAATATTCTCCGGTGGGGGAGGGTTGAAATAAGCAGGCAGAGGTCGTAGTGCATATTGGCACCAATGACTCAGGTAGAATGGTGGAAGGACTCCTGTGCAGTGAATATAGGGAGTTAGGAAGTAGGCTGAAAAGCAGGACCTCAAAGACAGTATTCTCTGGGTTACTGTTGGTGCCACATGCTAGTCAGGGCAGAAAGATAGAACCAGAAGAAAGGGTGGCTGAGGAACTGAGGCAGGGGGCAGGACTAATGCAGGTATCTAATCAGCCAATCATTTAGCAGCAACTCAATGTATAAAAGCATGCAGACATGGTCAAGAAGTTCAGTTGTTGTTCAGACCCAACGTCAGAATGGGGAAGAAGTGTGATCCAAGTGACTTGGACTGTGTAATGACTGCTGGTGCCAGATGAGGTGGTTTGAATATCTCAGAAACTGCTGACCTCCTGGGATTTTCATGGGCAACAGCCTCTAGAGTTTACAGAACAAGGTGAGATAAACAAAAAAAAAGATCCAGTGAGTAGCAGTTCTGTGAGCAAAAACACCTTGCTAACGAGACAGGTCAGAGGAAAATGGCCAGATTTGTTCAAGCTGACAGGAAAATGACTGTGTGTTGCCTTTAAGGCATTTATTTGACTTTGTTGGGTCTACGCTTTAAATGATTTGTTTGTAACTATTTTCTAGTTAAAGGTTGATCATTCTGTTACAGTATAACAAAGGTAAATTCATCGTCTATGGTATATCGTGGCATGTGATGATGTCACCTCTGGTTTCGCCGCATCTTATGTGCAACGTCCGGTTCGGAGAGGGTGTGAAGGTGGGTGCCATGTGTACAGCACGATCGTGAAGAGCTCCGTGTCTACCCACAAAGAAACATTACAGAAGCAACGCCATAAGTTCCTATGAACGTATTTGAAGTAAAAGTATTAACACGGTTTCTGTTAAGGAAGCGACGGTTTGGGTGGAGCGGGGTGGGCTCAGGCCCGGCAGCGGTTTGACAGGACCCCCCTCGCTCGCTACTCGGGGCGACTGGAGACACTCGCTAAAAGAAGAGAGCGCACGTGGTCTCCAGAATGAAACAGACACTGTATATGTTTGTATTTTTTTATCAACAATTTTCACCAAACGACGTTAATGTGGAAGAGTGAACAGTAAATGGTTAACCTTACTACGACTCTGTCTTCATTGGCTCTGGTTTAACTTGGCGTTTAGTCAGAGTTTCAACACACTGCACAAGAACACTACAGACAGCAACTCAAGTAACTAGCCAAATAACTCAAATAACAGTGGCGTGCCGAAGAACATTTCTGAACAGACAACACATCGAACCTCAAAGTGGCTGGGACACAGCAGCAGCAGACCACGAATATACACTCAGTGGCTACTTTATTAGGTACAGGAGTGTATAGACGCATTTATCAAGTCTCGACAGGCACATAGTCTGTTACTCACAGCACCCCTGGTAGTGATGAAATAAGCAGTCTTGCTTTTGAAAAATGTATTACATGAAATAAGCTTAATCTAGATTGGATCTTACTCATTGAATTTAATTGACTTTATTACTTACATCCTTCATATACAAGAGGCATAAAAATCTTTACGTTATGTCTCTGTCTAAATGTGCAATGTGCAATGTGCAATTTATAATAACTTATAATAAATAGTCAAAATAACATAGAAATACATTTGTGTCCGCATGAATTCATCCGTCTGATGGCCTGGTAGAAGAAACTGTCCCTGTTGGGCCTGGCTTTTATACTGCAGTACTGTTTCCCGGATGGTAGCAGCAGGAACAGTTTGTAGTTGAGGTGACTCAGGTCCTCAATGATCCTTTGGGCCCTTTTTGCACATCCGTCTTTGTAAATGTCCTGAATAGTGGGAAGTTCAACTCTACAGATGCACTGGACTGTCCGCACCACTCTCTGCAGAGTCCTGCGATTGAGGGAAGTACAGTTCCCATCCTAGGCAGTGATGCAGCCAGTCAGGGTGATCTCAATTATGCCCCTGTAGAAAGTTCTTAGGATTTGGGGGCCCATACCGAACTTCTTCAACTGTCTGAGGTGAAAGAGGTGCTGCTGTGCTTTTTTCACCACACAGCCGGTATGTACAGACCACGTGAGATCCTCAGTGATGTATATGCCGAGGAACTTAAAGCTGTTCACCCTCTCAAACCCAGATCCATTGACACATACTTCACCTATCCTGCCAATTAAATCGCACTCCACCTCCAGAAATTCCTTCTAAGATTAACACTATAAATTCTGGCAGAGCTAGAATATGCCAACATCAGAAAGCTTCAGCAAAGTTCTTAAAAATTTGATTTGCTTTAATAGACTGTACAAGCTCAGTTCCTAAAGATAAGGTTGGGGCCTAACTAGAGTTTTATCAGGCTGCAACATGACTTCCCAACTCTTAAACTCAATTCCTCAAACATGCCATATGTCTTCTTTGCCACCCTAACAGTCTGTGCAGCCACTTTCAGGCAGGTATCGATGGAGATCCCAAGATCCCTCTGTATATCAACACTGTTAAGGGTCTTGACATTAACACTATACTGTCCCTTTTCTATTGATCTCACAAAATGGAACATCTGATCTATATCCCACTGGATCCTTTAACAGTCTTCCATACTATCCACAATGCCACCAATCTTCATAATGTCTACAAGTTTACTAATCCATCCATCTACATTTTCAGTTAGCAACCGTCAGAATGGACTGCACAATCAGATGTTCAAAAGCTAAGGTCTCCTCGGTGGGAGGAGAAGATGGCGGCACGCCGCACGTGCGCAGCCCTCCGGTGAAAAATGATGTCGTATCTGTTAAATAGGGGCCGTGGACAATTCTGATTTGATGGAGACGGACGTGAAAGCACAGAGGAACATCTGGAGAAATTTCTGAAACGCCCGTCCGCTGCTGTCGTTACTGTGTGGTCAGGAATCTTTCGGAGGGTAGGCCTCAAAATCCCCGGCCTTGCCTGCTTTTGGCGACCGAGAAGGAGGTCGAATCATTCGGGCAGAGATGGCGCTCAGTACTCGGTGTCGGAGAGCTGATCAGAGCTCGAAGTTTTTGGATGACTCAGAGTCGGATTGTGGTCGGCATGGCAGGGAGAGTTTTTCTTCCTTCTCCCGCCTGCGTGAGATGTGGGACATTTGAGAGACTTTGAACTTCACTGTGCTCATGGACTTTCTTCATCAAGTTATGGTATTGTTACACTGTTTGTAACTATATGTATAATTATGTGGGTTTGTCAGTTTTTTCAGTCTTGGTTTGTCCTGTGTTTTGTGATATCACACTGGAGGAAATAATGTATCATTTCTTAATGCATGCATTACTAAATGACAATAAAGGGGACTACGTGTCTTCATAATCTAAATAACATACTGTGTCAATTTTAAGGAATTTGAAGTAATATCGAGTCTTTCAAAAACAATTGCCACATTCTGAAGTAGTCAACTCACCAGTTATAAATGTGTATGATCCATGGGGGTTATCTTTAACCAGCGGAAAGAATGCCTTCCAGGATGTGAAAGTGCTCAGCACCAGTGTGTTCAGAACCTAGAGCATACAATACCTGTGTTAGATGGCATGGCAACATGTTCTGGCTACTGCACAGTCCGTGGTACACGTTCTGACTTAAAAATGCATGACATAAATTAGAGAAGAATTTTTTCCATTAAGTTTATTAAGGATGGAGGTGGGGAAGGACAGAAAAACTTAAACCGCTCTCTGGAACGTGAGGGGGAGGAGATGGTTATAATTAAAATAGAATGATGAAACGGCAAGCATTGAAAGGGCTAAATCTGCTCAGAAAGCTATTGGCTATTGACATTAGTCCATTCAGCTGAGTCCAGAGTTGAGGGAATACTTAGGGGATAATCCACTGGACCAAATCTGCCAGGACAGAAAACAGGACCAAAAGGAAGCTCTGCCAGACAAGGATACTTCGTGATGTTGAGGCTTTGCAGACCGAGTGATAACAGAGCACTCCAGGAAGCACCATAAGGAAACTTAGCCTTCCCTCTCCCAATCAGGGCTCCATTCAAGAAGCACTTGCTTAAACACTGGGATTATTACTCTTGCAGTGTCTAGGTGCTCAGTTTTAAAGGTTGACCAGTCAGCAACATACTAAAGGTCGCTGAACAATGATAAATCAGCTGATCGTGCACACGGGCCACTTGACTGTAATTCCTTCTCCAAGATAAAATCAAGGCTCCCGTTCAATGTGAGCCCTTTCTTTAGGTTGCTCAGCAATGAAAAGGCAATCCTGGAAGAAAGTTGCAAACTAGAATTGGATGTCATATCCACAGTTCAGTGACAATTCATCGAAATATAAGGAGAGTAAATAAAGCATAGATCATCATTCATTTTCATCATTTTACACGAAGCAAAATTATTGTGAGGACAAAGAAGTGAGACTGAGGTAGATGATAAAATATTATATTAGACAGAGGAGACCATCCAGCCCATCATCTATGTCAAGTCACAGCATAGCATTTCTATCAGTATAATTCCCATTTCCTCTCTGGCCCTGCAACTTTTGCTCACAAATTTTTTTGTTCTTTTAGTCGCACAGCTACTCTTAGGTGTAACAATGTGACTGATTTATATATATATGAAATCCCCTGGGTTATATAAGAATTACGTTTCTAGAAACTAACCACAATTTGATTTCTCCACAAGTTAGAAACGTCTGCTTCCTGTAGTAACCCATATTATACCACTAATTGATTTTGTAGAATTATCAACCTTACACTACCTATAAGTAATGTATATATACGGCATCTAGTCATTAATGGATACCATAAAATATTAATAACGTTACTAGCTTGTAAAGGGTGAATTTGCAAAGAGCTAGATTTGCATAAATCAGGTCATTTGTAACCCAGGGTGACCCAATACACAAAACTCAAACATTGCACAAACATGAAATAAACAAAAGTTCATGTTTAATATTTTGAAAACCATGGGACTTTTCCCCATTCTTCCTAGGAAAGGAGTCACAAATTTTAAGAGCCAGTCCTTTTTAAATACACTTCATTCAGCAAGGTTAAGAAAGTATTCCTCGTGAGAACAGCGCATAAGAAGTGAAATTCATATGAATGAATTGATTCCACTTTTATTACAAGACTGTCAAGAAATGTTTAAAAATCTCTGGGTGATTAGGAAAGGTAATTAAGTTTCTTACCCATTAAACTGCTATTTCCAAAAATCCAGCTACAATTACAAGGGAAAATTGATGCATTATCTGATTTTTCAGTTATGACAGATCTGCTTAACAACAAAGGCAAGTGTAGTCAAGCAGCCCTGCAGCCTTATGTGGAAATGGTTGCAAACATGCATATTATAAAAATGGCATGTGTTCAATATGTAGCTTCAAAAGTGTTTTGTTATTAAATAAGGGTACTGCTGACATCAAGCCATCTGCAGAACTATACAGGTCCGTAAAGTCAAAAGGTAATGTACTTTAACTATTTCATATAGTACTGTAAAAAAAGTCTACAGTCACGACTCTATGACCAAGTATTACATCACTCAGTACCGGGTACATTGAATGATAATTTAATGTAATCACAAGCGAATAGCTTAAGATTGCAAAGCGCAGTGCTGTTCAAAGGTCTAGAGTTTGGAGTTATAATTCTGCCACTTACCCTATTGAGCTCTTCCAGTGTTTGAGTGTGAGGAGGGCCACCCTGCCACCAGCTGAACCCCAGGGATGACACAATATCTGTCACTTTCTCAACAGCCTGCAGGACTGCATTTTTAGCGGCTTCTGCACCCTCTTCTGAACCTGGAACCGTTTCAGGCAGTTGATTAAAACTACCACAGTACAGTGGTGCATATAACGACTTGCCACACTAACCACCCACAACCTCTAAGCATGTCTGAAATGTGTCAGGGTGAGTATTACATTAGGTCTCGTTTCCGAAGTTGGAATTTAGAAACCAGACCTCTCTAAATCTCCTCTGAGCATCCTAGCAGGTCAAAGGACAGTATGTTTTTGTTTATATTGACAACAGAATTTTGTTTCCAACATAAAAGCTGTATGTATTTTTTTTGTATTGGGATTACAAGGCTCAGAAACCGGCCTTGCAAATGAGTCTCCTCCCATTCCCTTCAATTACATGCGCATATCAAACAAGAATTAAAGCTGATCCATTTTTAGACTTCTATAGAGCTCTTTGACATCTCGATTATGCTTATTCATCCCCATCTTTCTGTCTCCCATTAATGTGAAAAAGGATACTTTGAATTTGTGGAAAGGATACATTACCTACGTCTCCAACTAGTGTAAAAAGCCTGGATCTTGCGGCAGTTGAGACAAAGTTTTTTAGTTTCTCTAAACGAGCTGCATCTCTGGATATTACTGCCACACGGAAGCCTGAAAAAACATTGAAATAAAAAGAATTCAACATAAGCCACAAAAACCTAGGGTTTTTTTTGGCTTTTTAGAAGGAGAATGAGTTAAAATGAGTAGGCTCAGTTTTACATTTCACATTTAACATATGATGGTGCCTGATGGTGCCTTGGACAACATCCATTCCAAAACTGCTTAGCTAGTCAATGCCATTTTGAGAGACTCTGCTGTATGTAAATAGCTTGTTGCACTTGTTCACCTTATTATACTGGTATTTATTCCAAAATTAATTTACCTGAAGGAGCAAAAAAAAAACAAACTTCTGGAGGAATTCAGTAGGTCAGTCGGCATCTGTGAAGGGAAATGGACAGCTTCAGGATGAGACTCTTCGCCCGAACTGAAAGATGAAGAGGAGGCTGTCCATATAAAGTGGTGAGAGAAGGACGTGGCACCAGAGTTGGCAAGCAGTAGGTGAATCCAGGAGATGAGAGGGTGAAAGACAGGTGAGGTGGAAGTAGTGACAGAGGCTGACATGAGTTAAGGCAACAAAAGGCTGCAGATGAAGGAATAAGATGCAGTTAGATAAAAGATTCTCTGATGCTCTAAGCATGTAGAAGATATTGCATAAGCATGTTTCTTTGTACACACAGGAGGGAAACAGTTAAGCTAGAATGGTTAGGAAAATACTACTAAGGCAACCTGTGATGATGAACAAATATGTGATCACTGCACAGAACCAGAAAAGTCAAACTGAATTACCATTAATAAATGATTTAGATATTAGTAATAAATGAATTACTGTGCAACTGAACAGCAGTGTTTCATTCCAGCTAATGAAGAAATTTTAGATAATTAGAATAATATTTGTTACTGATGTCACATAGCTTGGATTCAATCCACAAGATATCGCCAGCACTGTTGAAAGAGCTGAGAAGTAAACCTGATTGAATAGTGTCAATCTTCATCCTCAGTGCTTGGGTGTTCAGATGGAACCTGCAGTTATACAGACAGATTGATTTGCAATTGAACAAATTAGATGGATGATACTCTCAAACAACAGGAATTCTGCAGATGCTGGAAATTCAAGCAACACACATCAAAGTTGCTGGTGAACGCAGCAGGCCAAGCAGCATCTGTAGGAAGGGGTGCAGTCGACGTTTCAGGCCGAGACCCTTCATCAGGACTAACTGAAGGAAGAGTGAGTAAGGGATTTGAAAGTTGGAGGGGGAGGGGGAGATCCAAAATGATAGGAGAAGACAGAAGGGGGAGGGATGGAGCCAAGAGCTGGACAGGTGATAGGCAAAAGGGGATACGAGAGGATCATGGGACAGGAGGTCCGGGAAGAAAGACAAGGGGGGAGGGGGACCCAGAGGATGGGCAAGAGGGAGAAAAAGGAGAGTGAGAGAAAGAATGTGTGCATAAAAATGAGTAACAGATGGGGTACGAGGGGGAGGTGGGGCCTTAGCGGAAGTTAGAGAAGTCGATGTTCATGCCATCAGGTTGGAGGCTACCCAGACGGAATATAAGGTGTTGTTCCTCCAACCTGAGTGTGGCTTTTTCTCCCTCTGTCCCTCTGAACATACCTCTTGCCCATCCTCTGGGTCCCCCTCCCCTCTTGTCTTTCTTCCCGGACCTCCTGTCCCATGATCCTCTCGTATCCCCTTTTGCCTATAACCTGTCCAGCTCTTGGCTCCATCCCTCCCCCTCCTGTCTTCTCCTATCATTTTGGATCTCCCCCTCCCCCTCCAACTTTCAAATCCCTTACTCACTCTTCCTTCAGTTAGTCCTGATGAAGGGTCTCGGCCTGAAACGTCGACTGCACCTCTTCCTACAGATGCTGCTTGGCCTGCTGCATTCACCAACAACTTTGATGTGTGTTGCTTGGATGATACTCTCTATTGGATGCATCATCATGGCCAAGCTATTCCAAGCCTCAGCGACAAAATATTGTTTTACATTACACAAATGGTCTTGAGATGCAATTCCAATTGATTTTCAAAACAGAAAGAAAATAACTTTAATTTCACCATCACAATACTGTACTGAAGACAGACATCCCACCTCTCCAGGAAGTGCCAGGAGTCTCCCGCATATTAATAGTGGCTCCCTGATGCCCACAAAATATATAAAATGAACCAGAAATCAATTTTTTTGAGAGCGAGCGAGAGAGACCACGAGAGCGAGCGCATGAGTAACCACGAGAGAGAGAGAGAGAGAGAGAGAACAAGCGCGAGAAAGCGCGCGCGTCATGGCAGAGTGTTCCAAAAAAAAAGAAAATATAAAATGTACGTCACCCCAGACGACACTAAAGTGTACCCCTGCCTAATAGGGGTCAAAAATAATGACAGTGTTGCTCGCTGCACTGTTTGCAACAGTGACTTTTCTATTGCCCATGGTGGGTTAAAACTGTAAAAGACATGTTGAGGTGAGTTTAACAGGTGTCATTTGTTCATTCGCATAGCTAACGTTATTTAAACTAGCTGGCTAGCTGCTCAGGAGCTGCTATATTGCAGACATCCCACCTCTCCTGGAAGTTCCGGGAATCTCCCGCAAATTGATGGTGCTACCTCCCTGAAATGAGTTTTTGCAGGGTGGGATGTCTGTGAAGAAGTTCTGAAAAACTTCACAAATAGTGTTGATATGATTGTTGTGCAGGGTAATATAACAACCTGTCTGTAAACTGGAAGATCCCATAAAAATCAATTAAAATAAAATACATGTTAATATCTATTTTGTGCTCTTGGTTAAGAAAGGAATATTGTCCAGGAAATACAGTACTGCGCAAAAGTTTTAGGCACATATACTGTACATAGCTAGGGCTTTTGTGCAGTATGGGTATCCATGAATTTGGAGTGGAGAGCAAGTTTGTAAATCTGGCAGGAACAAAGGATATTGGGAATGGCAGTGGTGGAGTGCTGCGGGAAAGGTTTGGGACAGGTAGCAGAAAAGGAGTACCAGGATAGAGAATGGTGCAGGTGCAGACACACCCAGCCCTGAGTCACCATGCAAGGTCATTTGAGTCCAAACAATTAGTTTATTGATCATTGCAGAATGTCCCTCTGGCGCCTCCTGCTCTCTCCCCACTCCCTTCCCCTTTTCCAACCAGGAATCCCTTCTCCCTACCCACTTCCCACTCTCAGTCCACAATAGAACCCATAGCAGAATCAAGTTTGTCATCACTCACATATGTCAGGATTTTTTTTTTGTGGCAGGAGTACAGTGCAATGCATAAGATTACTACAGTACTGTGTAAAATTCTCATGCACCCTAGCTATATATATGTGCCTAGGACCTTTGTACAGAATTGTAAACACTGATCATCTTATAAAACTGCAGATTAATCTCTTAGTTCTGCTGAATGAACAAACACAATCCAAAAGTAAGGAGCAAGATTTTCTTTCATGGTATTTGTGTAAAGGCTTCTCTATGTAGGCCCGATGATGCTGGTCCTAGAATTACACTGCAAGTTAATAAATATTTTGAATGAATGTGCCTATGGAAAATGCCCTTATTGTCAAAGGTATGATGTAATCATTTTAAATGCATTATAACCTCTGCCTTACAAACATCAAACTCAATTTGCAAATGCCACTCCAGTCTTGCGTGAGAAGAATAAAACTTCCACCAAAACACAGGGAAAATATTTCAAGAGTTCATACCTTTAATGCAACATGAAATTAACTTTGGCATTTTTTTGTCTGAATCTTTAGAAGTTTTTAATGTCAAAATGACATGCAATGACTTGTAGTTAAAGTCATGGAAAACAAAGCTGGTCCTGTCAATAAAAGCTTTTGGATAGTTCGGGTGAGTTGGTTTTTAACTACAGTCAAGATTTGACTAGGACCCGAGTTTGAGGTGCTGATCATTGCTCTGACCATCAGTGGGAATACCACAATTTATTAAGCCACTCTTAGTTACCATCACAGATCTCCCTGGGACTGTATACCTGATAGTATTAATTATTATGCAAAATTGTGAGACATAAGGGAAGAGGGTTCACTAATGCAATTTCTTTAAACAAATTAAGTACTTCACTGTTAACAAACGATGTTAATCAAATAAAACTCTTGTGCATAGTAAGTATTTCCCAGGGTTTATTCGTCAAATATAGACAACAGCAACATCACACAGATTATCAAGGTAACAAAGGTGTTCCATGGTGAATCACAGGAGCAACAAAATTTAGCAATGAAGGTGTTAAGAATAAAGTGCTTGGAAAAAGATTTAGGTTTTTTGATGCATCTCCAAAAGGAGACAGAAAAGGATCTAAACCTTGACAGGTGAAGATGGGGCTTATAAAGTGGATTAATTAAATTCAGGTCTAGCAAAGAGTACAGCATTGAAGGAGAGTAGATAGCTGAGGCTTATAGTACTTAATACAGAGGGACAAGGCCACTTAAGGATTAAAAGCAAGAGTGCGAATGTTAAAATCAATGTGTTGTTATACTGGGAGTCAACATATGTCTCTGAGCCAGAACGTAGTTATGCTTGCATTAGGGCACTGGAGATCCATGAGTCACCCAGAGAGATGAGTCCAAATCATAAACACAAAATAATCTGCAGATGCTGGGGTCAAAGCAACACTCACAACACGTTAGAGGAACTCAGCGGGTTGGGCAGCATCCGTGGAAAAGATCGGTCGACGTTTCGGGCCAGAACCCTTCGTAAGGACTGTAGGGGGAAGGGGCAGAGGCCCTATAAAGAAGGTGGGGGGAGGATGGGAAGGAGAAGGCTGGTACGTTCCAGGTGAAAAACCAGTAAGAGGAAAGATAAAGGGGTGGGGGAGGGGAGGTAGGGAGGTGATAGGCAGGAAAGGTGAAGAAGGAATGGGGGAAAACACAATGGGTAGTAGAAGGAGGCGGAACAATGAGGGAGGTGATAGGCAGCTGGGGGAGGGGGCAGAGTGACATAGGGATAGGGGAAGGGAGGGAGAGGGAATTACCGGAAGTTAGAGAATTCTTTGTTCATACCAAGGGGCTGGAGACTACCTAGACGGTATACGAGGTGTTGCTCCTCCATCCTGAGTTTAGCCTCGTCATGGCAGTAGAGGAGGACATATCTGAATGGGAGTGGGAAGCAGAGTTGAAGTGGGTGGCTACTGGGAGATCCTGTCTGTTTTGGCGGACGGAGCGGAGGTGCTCAACGAAGCAGTCCTCCAATCTGCGTCGGGTTTCACCGATATAGAGGAGGCCACACCGGGAGCACGGGATGCAATAGATGACCCCAACAGACTCACAAGTGAAGTGTTGCCTCACTTAGAAGGACTGCTTGGGGCCCTAAATGGTGGCAAGAGAGGAGTGTAGGGACAGGTGTAGCACTTGCGCTTACAGGGATAGGTGCCAGGTGGGAGATCCGTGGGGAGGGACATGTGGACCAGGGAGTCGCGGAGGGACCGATCCCTGCAGAAAGCGGAGGGGGGTGGAGAGGGAAGGATGTGCTTAGTGGTGGGGTCCTGTGGAAGGTGGCGGAAGTTGCGGAGGATAAAGTGCTGGATCCGGAGGCTGGTGGGCTGGTAGGTGAGGACAAGGGGAACTCTGTCCCTGTTGTGGTGGCGGGAGGATGGGGTGAGAGCCAAAGTGCAGGAAATGGAGGAAATGCGGGTGAGGGCATCATTGATGACAGCAGAAGGGAAACCATGATCCTTAAAGAAAGAGGACATTTGAGATGTCCTGCAATGGAAAACCTCATCCTCGGAGCAGATGCGGCGAAGACTGAGGAACTGGGAATAGGGAATGGCATTTTTGCATGTGGCAGGGTGGGAAGAAGTATAGTTGAGGTAGTTATGAGAGTCAGTGGGCTTGTAGAAGATGTCAGTGGACAGTCTTTCTCCAGAGATGGAGACCGAGAGATCGAGAAAGGGGAGAAGTGTCCGAGATAGACCAAGCAAATTTGAGGGCTGGGTGGAAGTTAGAAGTAAAGTCGATGAAATTGACAAGCTCAGCATGGGTGCAGGAAGCAGCACAATGCAGTCGTCAATGTAGCGAAGGAAAGTTGGGGAGCATTACCAGAATAGGTTTGGAGTACAGACTGTTCCACATAACCAACGAAGAGGCAGGCATAGCTAAGGCCCTTTCAGGTAGAGAATTCCAATGGTCCACAACCCTTTAAATAAATAAATTCCTCTCATGAGAAGTTTTTAGTTGCCTCCCACTTTACTGAGTCATCATAATTAACAAAGTGAAACAGTTTCAATTATCTTATCCATAATTATCAAATTTGGTTGTGCAAGAGTGACTGCGTACTCAGCTGTAACACTTTGGTTTAATACTTAAAGATTTATTGCACTCTTCCCAAAGAAGGTTTATGCACTAGTAATATTAACAGTTCTATTTAAAATAAAAACAAAAATATTGAAGGAAATCAAAGTTGATGTTTTACATTTTATTTTGTAACCCTTGATTTGAGTTCCTGAATCATCCCTGTTATGCTTAGTTAATACTCAGAACAGTGAGGCAAATTGAGATACAATAGACAAAAAATTGCAAGAGTTCCAGTATCTTTTGTTTCCTTAGTGATGAGGAGATCAACTTAACTTGGAGTAATACTGAGAATGTAAGAACATCCACCATGCATGGGAGAAAATGATGTGAAAAGCCGTCAAGGTTATGATGTATGTGCATCTGGTTTCTGTCCTCACCCAACCAGTTCCTTAATCATATGGCACCGGCTTTTCCCGCAGCTATTGGATTGGTTGGTGTTTAAAAATGAAAGGTGTGTTGTTGTAAATGCTATATTTACATAGTTCAACCCATGTCGATTTTTAAAACCAAATAGCAAACTGCTTGCAAGCACAGCAAGTGCACGTCAGCTTTGGTTTGCCTTCTAGCTATTCATTAAACTACCATAGCAACAGGCAGGACCTTCCCCACTCAAATTTATAGGCGTGTATTCAAGGCTTTATATTTTTATGTTGGACCTGCCAGTAAAATGGAAAGAAAATCTCATTTGAATAGTGAAACACCAACAAGGAACAATACCACAGGCTGAAACTAATACAGTTATGTTTAAAGATGTTGGGTCAGCAAATCAATATATTGCCAGAATGGTAACCTAGTGTCTTGTATTAATTCAGAGACACAGGTGTAAATTTCATCAAGCCAGATGTGAAATTTAAATAATTTATTTAAATATGGGGAGAGACAAGCCAGATCTGATGGTAATAATGGCCAGCAAGAAGCTATTAAACTTTAAATGGTAGTGGGAGAGTCTAAGACCAGAGGGCACAACCTCAGAAAAGAAGGACGTCCTTTTAGAATGGAGATTAGGTGGAATTTCATCAGCCAAAGGGCAATGATACCATGGAATCCATTGCTGCAGATCGCTACAGAGGCCTTCATTAGTAATATTTAAAACAGAGGTTGATGGGTTCTTGATTACTAAGGGTTACATGGAAAAGTCAGAGAATGGGGTTGAGAAGGAAAATAAATCAGCCATGGTGGAATGGCAGAGCAGATGCAGTAGATGGAATGGCCTAATTCTGCTCCTAAGTCTTTTGATCTCATGGTCTTCTGGCCCTTTGGAGAAATAAACCAATCTGGGTCTAAGTTTCCAATCTGGTTGAACCTGTGTAACTTTCTGTAGTGGCTGAACAACAGGTCACCAGTGTCTTCATAGGGGCAATAAGAGTTTTGTTAATGTCAACCTCACTGTGTGATTTAAAGAATAAAACAAAGTTAAATGATATCTATCACTGCACTCAATTTTTTCTATTATGTACATTTCGCAGAGATATTTATTTCGCAATTTCTACAATGGATTTTTTAAAGTTGGAATGAACAACAAGCAAAAAAAAACATTTTCCAGTCAATCTCTGTGACTCATAACCACATGAGATTCTGCAGATGCTGGAAATCCGGAGTACCGCACTCAACGTGCCGGAATAACTCAACACGTCAGGCAGCATCTACGGAAAGCAACAAGGAGTCGACGTTTGTGGCCGAAAGATGCTAGCTACACCTGACCTGCTGAATTCCTCCTTCATTTTGAGTGTCTTATTCTCAGCGGCTGTTCGAATCGTAATGATTGCGTAGATTAAATCATAAATCGCATGCATTTCCAGACAGTATTCTTGTTCTTGGACGATAGATGGGAGTCGAGTAACCAAAATCACGTAATTGTCTTTTTTTTTGCAAGCAGCTGGTGAATCGAACCTGGAAATTTTCGTTGGGTTTATGTATCGTTTGCAACTCAGCAAAACACATCCATCGTTAAACAATAGTCCAAACACTTCATGAAAGGTTGACACAATTATTAAGAAGCTGGTCAGGTGAGAAGGGAAGCTGTTGTAATTTGTAAATTTTAAAAAAAATCAACATCACAAAAAAAAGCTTTCCCTGACTTTTTGGTTCTTGGGTTGTCTCACTGCGATTAACTCTGAATTCGCTCCCATAGAAAACAGTGGTACAGCAATTACTACGCTCAATTGAGGGGAGTATCAGGACCCCAATTCAATTACGTTTCCCATCGGGGGTTGGAACTGGATTTTGTTCTTTTGCCTTTTTTTAAGCTAAATATCACTATTTGGAGATCTTGACCAACCTGTTGTATAATTTTAGTCATTACTTTCACTTTGGATTCTACCCAAATTCGAGCCATCCTGAAGTAATGCTATGGGTGAGTAGCGATGGAGTGGGGAGACCAATTATGACACATCTTAACTTTAAAGCGGATAACTACAGCGGAAATTGGCTGAAATAATACTAGAGATAGCAGGAATGTCCGCAGTTTAGAGACCGTTTCCTTGATGCAGAAGTTCAGAGGAGATTCCATGTAAACGCGATGAAACCGGTTTCATCGGCAGGAGGCTGGAAGCTGGTTGCTGGCCAAAGATCACAGGCACAAGGACCAAGGAATAATTTTCTTTTCCAGCGAGCTGTCCGGTTTTGAGGTGGATTCTCAAAACAGAAGAATTCCGCAAAGGATTTGGACACATACTGGAAACTGACGCACAGGGAGGCGAGTGGGCAAAGAAATTCAATGTGCCCTCAGTTGGCTTTAAAATGTGACAGAAGGGGGCTTGCCATTCCACAGCCGCTCCCACACATAATGTCACTCAGGATGCGGATCCCCTTGCGCACGACATACCTGCAGGGATGTGGGTACAAAGCAGTGATCATCACCTCGCTTAAATAACTGGCAAACGCCGGATACCTGGTAGCATTTTTCTCTGCCCGATATCCTCCGGACAGGTTACTTGCTTATTTCATCACTGCTTGTCACATGACATTTTCAGTAGGCTGGAAAGTTAGTGTAAACGTCCTTACAGAAAAAAAAAGTCCTGATAAAGGGACGGGGAGTGGAACTGAATAAACAGTGAACAAGGTGTGAAATGAAATACGCCTCTCGCTCTACCTTCTTCCGGCAGGCAGTTATAGCGGAATATTTGTCACCTACCTTTCTCCAGCAGAACTTTGACGATGCCTGAGCCGACAATGCCGGCTCCCCCAAGCACGAGTACGGTGCGATCAGCTGCAGCCATCCTAGTTACAGACAGCAGAATCGGAGGCGGTTTCGAGGAAAAGGGGGATGAATTTGACAGAACCGCAAATGAGTGGAGACTCTTCTTATACCGGCCTGCGAGAGTACCCGCCCCGTGGGTTCAAAACTCCACCCTTCTCTCCCCACGCATTCACTCGTTAGCACACACTCTTTTGATACAACAGTGGTTTTTACGAGGCATTTAGGCAGACACGTGTACACGAAAGGAGGGGAAGAATATGGATTCTGTGCTGACAGATGGAATTATCTGGTTAGGCATCATCGCTAGCACGGATGTTGTGGGCCGAGTGGCCAGGCCTGCTGTTGTATTGTTCTAGTTGTTTACATAGGATTCAATGCACCATGTACCAGCATCCTTCAATGCTAACTCCTACATCAAACCCTCAGTAATGTGTAGATACATTTATATTAATGTTGATCATTTCTGGCATTTATACAGTTCAAGCAGATGGTGGAAATCAAGATAATCAGAATCAGGTTTATTATCACCGGCATGTGTCGTGAAATTTGTTAACTACTCAGCATCAGTTCAATGCAATACATTATATAGAAGAAGAGAAAAATAATAATAATAGTAAGTTAAATCAATTACAGTATATGTATATTGAATAGATTAAAAATCATGCAAAAAAAACAAATAATATGTATTAAAAAGTGAGGTAGTGTTCACGGGTTCAATGTCCATTTAGGAATCGGATGGCAGAGGGGAAGAAGCTGTTCCTGAATCGCTGAGTGTGTGCCTTCAGGCTTCTGTACCTCCTTCCTGATGGTAACACTGAGAAAAGGGCATGCGCTGGGTGCTGGGAGTCCTTAATAATGGACACTGCCTTTCCGAGAATGGATAAGAATGGAAACTGCTGGAAATACCTGTGGCGAGATCTTTCTGAAGAACGACCTTTTATCAAATCCTTTCCAATGGCCAGTGAGGTGATTTTTGAGGAGGAAGGCAAAGATGGAAACAGATCCGGTGAGGGGGTTCAGTTGAAAGCTGATGTGAGAGTCTGTTTGTTTGTTTAACAGGCACTTCCGGCCAAAGGAGCCCGCGCAGCCCAATTACACCCATGTAACCAATGAATTTAGGAACCCTATACCTTCGGAATGTGGGAGCAAACCAGAGCACTCCGAGGAAACCCATGCAGTCACAGGCAAAACATACAAACTCCTCGCACTCGGCAGCGGAACTGAACCGGGGTCACTGGCGTTGTCAGAGCGTTGCGCTAACTGCTCCACACCCGTTATATGACTGTCGTTTCTTGCGACGGCCAGTGATTGAACTCCAGGGAACACAGAGCTCCTAGAGGACTCTAGGTCCTGAGAGAGGAAGGGAGGGACCAGGAAGGGTTTGAAAACAGCATGGGAATTGTAATGTGTTCGCGACATTTGAAATCTTTGAAAATCAAATGAAAACATTTTAGAACTACTACTCTGCTATTTTCCAAATGGAATAATTGGGAGAATGCAAATACCTCAGTACATATTGGATGAGGGGTGAAGGATCTCCTTCCAAGTCATACACTATCCTGCAAATAAATATTGAAGTAAAATTGTAAAGCATAGAAACAAGCCCTTCGGCCCATCTTCCTAAACTCCTGCTCTGAGTGTAGTTTCATTTGCCCAATTTGTCTTCTTTTGCACACTCACTCACTGTCAGTCTTTGTTTATGTATAGCTTTCATAAATGATATTGTATTTGTCTATTTTCCAGTAAATGCCTGGAAGAAAATGAACCTCAAGGTAACATATATTCACTTTGACTTTGAACTGTCATGTGTGTCCATACTAATGCCACTTGCCTGCATTAATTCCACAGCCCTCCCTCTCCTGTGCATTTGTACCTGTTCAAATGGCTCCTAACTGCTGTTACTGTTCCTGCCTCCTCTGGCATCGCTTTTCCAAATGCCAACTATAGCAATAATTTGCTGTCATCGCAGGCTCGAAATCCCGACAGCACCGGGGCAGTACATTGACCAGAAGCACTGGAGTGGCTGAGAAAGGTGACTCACTTCAGCCTTCTCAAGAGCAACTGGGGATCCGCAACAGTGTTGGTTTTGCCGGCAACGACTTCTTCTCGTAAGTGAATAACTATGATGAAAATCACACCTCAGGGAGTTACTGATTGAAGATGCTGAGCTCAGAGAATTCTGAGTGACAAGTCAGAATCCTTAGTCAGAGCTTAGATCTGAAGGTCGTTCTAGCATGCAAATGCTGGTTGCCTCCTTTGTACAAGATGAAGAAAGTAGATATATCCCATCATTCCCAATCTCCAGCACCTCCCTCTCCAGACAAGCAGCTTTTTAAAAGAAACGTTTCAGAATTTCCATTTCAAGGCGACCTGGTCATTATTAATAGTTATTCCCAGTTTTTAACAACTAGGACACCGTGTCTTTCTAAATAAAAGGGATATCATACAAGGAATATTTGATAGCTCTGGGTCTGTACTCACTGGAATTTAGAAGGATGGGGGGGGTCTCATTGAAACTTTTCGAATGTCGAAAGGTCTAGACAAAGTAGATGTGGAAAGGATGTGGGGGAGTCTAGGGCAGACATCCCACCTCTCCCAGAAGTTTCGGGAGTCTCCTGCATATCGATAGCGGCTCTCTGACACCTGCAAATTATATACGATGTCCCGGAAATTGATTTTTTTGAGAGCAAGCAAAGGGGGGGGGGGGAAGAGAGAGACAGAGAGAGCGAGTGTCAGACGTAGCGAGAGAGTGACAGAGAGAACATCCTGATTGGTCTCCCTTTGTGCTAAGTAGACTATCAGTTTTCTCTGTGGCAAGGCTTTACAGTCAACCTCTCTCTCTCTCTTTCATTGTCCATCAGAAAATATAAAACGTACTTCACCCCAGACTACACTAAAGTGTACCCCTGCCTAATAGGGGTCAAAATAATGACAGTGTTGCTCGCTGCACTGTTTGCAACAGTGACTTTTCTATTGCCCATGGTGGGTTAAATGACTGTAAAAGACATGTTGAGGTGAGTTTAGTAGGGCAAGAGGGCACAGCCTCAAGATGGAGGGACGTCCATTTAAAACAGAGATGTGGAGACATTTCTTTAGCAAGAGGATGGTGAATTTGTGGAATTTATTACCACAGGCAGCTGTGGAGGCCAGGTTGTTGGGTAAGGCAAAGTTGATCAGTTCTTGATTGGACACAGAAGGCTGGGGAGTGGGGCTGAGAAAGGGGAAAAAACATCAGCCAAGATTGAATGGCGGAGCGGACTCGATGGGCCAAATGACCCAATTCTGCTCCTAGGTTATATGGTCTAAGTACAGGAAAATTCAAATAATCCGCAACTTAATTGTGCAGAAATCCCAGTGGTTTGGCATCTAATTCGCTGGATGCTTACTCACCTACTCATTTTCACATCCCTTAATATACTGGGCCTCCCTTTATATACTCAAGCCCAAGTTCCTGCACATTTATTAACACATTGGAGCCCTGGTTTGCACTCCTTTTAACATCCTGGTTCAGAAGGATCTCTGCCCAAAACATGGACTGTACTTTTTTCCAAGAGTTCCTCCAGCATCTCATGTGCGTCACTTGGATTTCCAGCATCTACAGATGTTCTCTGGTCCCTGGTTCCAAGCTCACTTTTACACACTGGGGCCTTGGTTTGTGCACTTCTCTTTAAACTCACCAGGGCCTGGTTCCTGTGTTTCTTTTAAACATAGCCAGGCCTCTCTCTAGGCTTACTACATTTTCCACCCCAAAAAAACTATGGTCATATTGCTGCACAGCATCTCAAAAAAAGTGAATTAAGATCTGGTACTGGTACAGAGTTTCAATCCAAAAACATCAACAATTCCTTTCCTTCCACTGAAACTGCACGATGCACTGAGTTCTTCTGCCAGATCGTTTGTTGCTCCAGATTCCAGCAACTTCAATCTCTTGTGTCTCCACCTGAACGTGTTGTAGTATTAATTGGAACAATATCCAAGAGTCTTAAAAATCCATCAGTCTGGCTTCACCAAAATCCTGAGTGGAAACTCAATTGATTCTGCAGATGCCGGAGATATCGAGCAACTCACAAACAGTCAATGTTTTAATAATGTGAGTTGTCAGGGCAATTCAAAAGCAACCAGCGATATTTGCGCACTCTTTGAAGGATGGCTCTGTCTCACATAACAACTGTTTCCTCAGGCTGAACTCCCAGATTTCACAAGTAAACTAATCTTTGATGTGTGAGTATTTCTAATTTGTGAACATGGAAATACAGTACCTGCTAATTATCTGCAAACAACTTTAGATCCATTAAGAAAATGTGAAAAAGTAATCAAGCACAGGTAACAATGTGCTTGAAGTAAAAACTATTACCTGCCCATCACCTCCCCTTGGTGCTCCTCCCCCTTTCCTTTCTCCTTTGGTCTTTTGTCCTCTCCAATCAGATTCCCCTTTCTCCAGCCCTTTATCTCTTCCACCAATCAACTTCCCAGCTTTTCACTTCACCCCCCCTCCCGGTTTCACCTGTCACCTGCCACCTTGTGCTTCCTCCTCCCGTTCCCCTATCGTATTCTGACTTCTTCCCCGTAATTTTCCAGTCCTGATGATGGGTCTTGGCCAAAAACATTGACTGTTCATTCCCATCCATAGAGGCCTCCTGACCTGCTGAGTTCCTCCAGCACATTGTGTGTATTGCCCCACTTTGAGGGTATTAGTTTATGATTCAGTTCTCTCCCTTTCTAAATAAATAAAGGCATCCATTAGTCTTGCGAGACCATGGATCTGTGCCTGGAAAGTCTTCACTCTCCAGGGCGCAAGCCTGGGCAAGGTTGTATGGAAGACCAGCATTTGCCCATGCTGCAAGTCTCCCCTCTCCACGAGGCCAATGTTGTCCAAGGGAAGGGCATTAGGACCCATACAGCTTGGCACCAGTGTCATCGCAGAGCAATGTGTGATTAAGTGCCTTGCTCAAGGACACAACACGTTCCCTCGGCTGGGGCTTGAACTCACAACCTTCAGGTAGCTAGTCCAATGCCTTAACCACTTGGCCACGTGCCCACTCCCTTTTTAACCAGTCAGAAACAATAACATCTATACTTTCATAAACACAAGAGAGTCTGCAGATGCTGGAAATCCCAAGCAACATGCATAATGCTGGAAGAACTCAGCAGGCCAGGCAGCATCTATAGACAGTCAACTTTTCAAGCTGAGACCCTTCTTCAGGACTGAAATAGAAGAGGGAAGATGCCAGAATAGAAAGGCAAGGGTGGGGGGGGGGGGAGGAGGATAGCCGGGAGGTGATAGATGAAGCCAAATGAGTGGGGAAGGTTAAGGGCTGGAGAAGAAAGAATCTGATAGGAGAGGACAGTGGAAGAAGGAGAGGACCCAGGGGGAGGTGAAAGGCAAGTGAGAAGAGGTAAAAGGCCAGAGTGGGGACTAGGAGAAGATGGAAGGGAGAAGGAAAAGAAAATTTTACCAGAAAGAGAAATCACTATTCATGCCATTAGGTTGGAGGACACCCAGAAGAAATATAAGGTGTTGATCCTCCACCCAGGAAAATAGGTCTAAGGGGCACAAGAGGAGGCCATGGACCAACATACTAGAATGGGAATGGGAATCAGAATTAAAAGCTTTGGCCACTGGGAACTCCTGTGTTTGGCAGATGGATTGGAGGTGCCTTTACTTTCATCTGCTTCTACTTGTCACAGCCAGTTAATTTGTCGTGTAAACTTGTCCTTCCACCCTCTGTATCTTTTAGATAAATCAGCTGAATGAAAATCTAGTGCCTTGAGATGCCGCCATTACTGTCTCAGTCAGGTGTCAGTGCGTCACCTCAGCTGGAAGACGTGTTTGATATCCAGAGACAAGCATTGCATCTAAATTTAATAGCTTCTTCAACCAGAACTTCTGACATCCTGTCTTCCAACCTATCTCTTAAAGAGACTGGAAAACAGTAATTCAAATCACCAGCAAAAATACTTTAAATGAAGGGTTTGAGTGACAGGCAACCAGTCTTATGGCCTTCTTCCAACCAGACGCTGGTTAGAGGTCTGTACATACTCTGCCATCCAATTTCTGAATGGACATTGAACACATGAATACTACCTCACTACTTTTTTTGCGCTACTTATTCAATTTAATTATTTCCATATATATAAATATTTACTGTAATTCACAGTTTTTTCTCTATTTTTATGAATTGCGTTGCACTGGTGCAGCAAAGACAACAAATTTCACGATGTATGCCGTGATTCTGATTTAGTTAGCAGTAGTCACATGGCACAATCCTAGAGGTTGTACAGCATTAAATCAAGATTTTTTGTCAATGAGCTACAAAAGCAAAGTACTGCAGGGTGACTGACATTAAAGCATAAAATGCTGTAAATGTTCAGCGAGTCAGGCAGAGTCTGCGGAGGGAAAAGTGGGCTTTGCATTTCAGATTGATGATCTTTCTTAAGAAAATTACCCATAATTGCAGTCCATAAATAGAAGTTGCATATGATGCATCTGGTACTGAGTTTCTATTTAAACAATGAGTCTTGCGGGAAATTCAAAACTCTACCTGTATAAAGATATTTTACCAAATTTCTCTCTATTTCTTTTCAGTATTATCACTGGTTTCCCACTTACTGGCAAAAAAAAATTGCTAATCATGATTCACCTTATTTGCAATCTTAAACGGTGTAATTTTGAAAGTTTGGCTTCACATCAAATGATGTCTGCTACGTCTTGGCAAAGGTAATTTAGGAACAATTAACCTCCTTTCTAAATTAAATCCATAATTCAGTTCACATTGTCTTGTCAAATTTAATGGTAGATGTCATTGCTGATAACACCTGTAGCCCAATTCATAAGAAGTCAGTTAATAATCATGTTTAAAAACTCTGCAACTTCACAAACAATACACATTCAACTGCTATTATCCTTCACATGCCAAACAAGAAAAAACTTATATTATGGATGATAGGCTATGATAGATTTTTTTCAGTGTTTGAATCTGAGTTGGTTAACTATGAAAATTGGGTTTTAAATCTGAATAAAACACATCATGTAGGTATGAAAGCTTATTAGAATGAGAGGCACATTGTTGAGATTAAAGGAACTATTTTGTATATCTTCATATTAGAAGATACAATAAATCATTCAGTAGTGGAGAGCTAACACCCTAGAGTGAATGAAGGCCTTAAAGACATTGGCATTAATAAAGTACTGAAGAAGTTAATGAGACTAAAAGCCAACAAAACCAATGGACCTGATGGTCAACATCCAAGGGCTTTAAAAGAGGTAAAGATAAAGATTAAAGATTAGCTTTACTTCACCTGTCTATTGAGGTCATCTACTGTATCCAGTGCTCCTGGTGTGGCTTCCTATATATCGGTGGGACCGGACGTAGATTCAGAAACAGCTTCAATGAGCACCTATGCTCCGTCCGCCAGAAATAGTGACATCTCCCGGTGGCCACCCATTTTAATTCCACTTCACATTCCCATTCTGACATGTCAGTCCATGGCCTCTTCTGCTGTCATGATGAGGCCATACTCAGGTTGGAGGAACAACACCGTATATTCTATCTGGGTAGCCACCAGCCTAATGGCATGAACATCAATTTCTCCAACTTCCAGTAATTGCCCCCTCCCTTCACCATTCCATTCCCGTTTCTCTCTCTCACCTCATCTCCTTACCTGCCCATCACCTCCTTCTGGTGCTCCTCCCCCTTCCCTTTCTTCCATGTTCTTCTGCCCTTTTCTATCAGATTCCCCCTTCTCCAGCCCTTTATCTCTTTCACGCATCACTTTACTTCAACCCTACCCCTCTCCCAGTTTCACCCATCACCTGCCACCTTGTACATCTTCCCCTCCCCCCACCTTCTTGCTCTACCTTCTCATCTTCTTTTCCAGTCTTGATGAAGGGTCTCAGCCCGAAACGTCGACTGTTCGGTCATTTACATAGATGCTGCCTGGCCTGCTGAGTTCTTTCAGCATTTTGTATGTGTCACATGTACATTGACAAATACAATGAAATGCATCGTTTGTGTCAATGACCAACACAGTCCAGGGCTGTGCAGGGGGAGGCCCGTAACTATCGCCATGCTTCCAGTGCCAACAGAGCATGCCCACAAATTACCACCCCTAACCCGTACGCCTTTGGAACTTGAGAGGAAACCAGAAAACCTGAGGAAGAACCAAGCGGTCACAGAGAGAATGGAAAAACTCCATACAGACAGTGGCAAAATTGAACCGCGACTGCTGGTGTTGTAAAACGTTACACTAACCAATATGCTACCATGCCACCTCTGAAGGAAAGTTGCTACAGAAATGGCGGATGTGTTCATTTTCAGCATTTTAAGACGTGTTCTTGTGGAATGGAATGTAGCAAATGTACTGTAGCTCCATTACTCTAGGAAGGTATGAGGGAAAAAGAACTGGAAACTATATTATTTAACAAGAACTAATCTTTACTCTATGCTTAATGCACCTTTTAGGTTGATTATTGGATAGGAGAAGAGTACTAGTAAATGCTATCATTTTTGGTTTGACAGTCTATAAGACAGGAATCAAATATGCTACCTTTATGAGAGGATGGTAACCTTCTTAATTGGAGCCTGTAAATAATCCCTAGTGGTGGGGGTGCTAATGAAAAAGAAATGTGAGGGACTGGATTCATCTGTACTTGGAAAAGTAGAGATTAAATGAAAGACTGCATGGTTTTGTTAGCGGGGCGTTCTGGATGACCAACTTGATTGAACATTTTGAGTAAATTACATAGGATATTGATGAGGATGACGAAGCTGACCTAGTCGTTATGGACCACAGTAAAGTCTTTGGCACTGAGTCATGTGGGAAACTGTTCTAAAAGATTAGAGTCCAGGGGATTGAAGGCAAATTGGATTCATATATTGACTTGGTAGTACAAGGCAATTGACTTGGTATTAGTAGAAGGTTGTTACTGTTATTGGAAGTCTATGGTGTATCACAGAGTCCAGTGCTGGGACACTTACTGTTCATTATATTGATTACCAATTTGCATATTAATATAGGAGATAAGATAAATGAGATGAAAATTGGTGATGTTGTTAATAGAACATAGAACCGTACAGCAGAGAAACAGGCCATTTGGCCCACAATGTTGTGCCAAACCAGCTAAAAAGCAAATCAAACACCCAAATACTAATCGCTCCTACTTACTCCATGTCCATATCCCTCTATCTTCCTTACATCCATTTGCCTATCCAAACATCTCTTCAAAGCTCCAAATTATTTGCCTCTCCCATCATACCAGGCAGCACATTTCAGGCATCCACAACTCTGTAGTGAGCAGGATTCTTCTAGGGCAGAGGTTCCCAAACTTTTTTATACCATGGACCAATACCATTAAGCAAGGGGTTTGTAGACCCCAGGTTGGGAACCCCTGCTCTAAAGTATAGGATGGTATTGGTCATTTGGTAAGATGGGCAGAGCAATGGCAGATGGAGTTTAACCTTGGTCGTTCTGAGGTGACAATCTTTGGGAAAACTGATAAGGTTAAAAAATGCATAGTAAATGATAGGGCCCAGGGAATATGAAAGAATGGAGGGACTTTGGTGTACAGGTCCAAGTGCCCCTGAAGGAGGCATCGTAGGAAGATGGAGTAATAAAAATTATGCAGGGGACATTTGTCTCCATTGATCAGGGATTTGTACGTAAGGGTGGGGAGATTATGGTAAACTTTATAAAACATTGATTAGGCCACAGGTGGAGTACTGTATATAGTTCAGTCCAACTAGCCTTAAACTCACAAATTCCAAGAACTTCATGTCTAACTTGCATAACCTCCTTATATTTTAACCTTTGGAGTTTGAGTACTTTTCTGATAATCTCTGCTGCACACCTTTCATTGTACAGGGAATTTTACTGTAGATGTTAAGGGAATTAAGACAGTTAGGATAGGAAGCAGTTCTAAGTTAAAGGGTCAGCTATGAAATAACTGAAAGACGTAGCAGACAAGACGACCAAAATGACAATCCAGCTTCTATTTCTTAAGTATGATTTCAGCTTTGTTCTGTTTGACAGTGTCATAACTTATCAATATGAGGGCACCCACAACTCTGGGTGTCTCTGAGGCCAACTTACTGTAATCCTTTAAGGGGTGAATCCATGAAAGACATCTGGTTCAGACAACATACTTGGCCGTGCACTAGTGATCTGTGTAGACCCAAATGGCTGGAGCATGTACAGATATATTTGTCATATTTGATCTCTCACTCCTGTGGTCTTAAGTTCCCACCTGCTTCAAAAAGGCATCTACTGTACCAGTTCCCATGAAGAGACTGGTGATTTACCTCAATAGCAAGCATCCAATAGCAATTACATCAACAATTATGAAGTACTTCTGGAAGTTGGTTATGTTGTCTATTTAATATTTCAGTAAATGTTGGGTAATCTTGTGTGTGTATATATATATAGGCTAATTAAGCATTCCTGTTCATTTAAATAATTCATATGTATAAATATGTGAATTGCATACATCACAACACTACCATGTAATGCATGTGCACTTTGCTTAAAGTAAAGAACGTTAGACCTGCATTCTCAGCTCTCTTCTTTTTTCTTTGAATTAGTTGAATGTTTTGAAATTACAAAACATAACAATAGCAACAAGGTATTTTTAAAACGAACCCAATATGACTTCTGACCTACTGAAGTGCAGCGAGACATTCAAGTTAAACGAAGCACAGTAAGGAAAGGTCAAGTTGAAAAAAAAAGCAGCAGAGCATGTACAGAGACAGTCAACTTTTTTAAAAAAGCAGCACTGCATGTGTTCTTCAGAAGGGAAGATATGTTCAAGTTTTATTAAATGCAGAAAATGAAAGATTTCATTGTTTCATAAACAATAAGTACAGTGATAATAATCATAAAAAGAAAGAGAAGAAATGGCTGGCTACATCGGAAAGATGGATACACTCGATTGCTCAGTGGGTAACTGGCTCATGTATACTGAGTCAATTGAACAGTATTTGAAACAAATGAAATAGCCAATGAGAAACGAGTACCAATTTTGCTGAGTGTGTTGTGTTTAAAGAAATACAGTTTGCTTCAAAGTTTAACTGCTCCAACCAAACCATTAAAAATTAGCTTTGCTGGTATAATGAAATAAATACAGGAACACTTAGAACTAAAACCAATTTTGATTGAAAAACACTTAAGGTTTCATAAATAGAACCAAAAGGAAGTGGTGTCCATTTCAGTGTACGTAGCCGAATTGAAAAGATTGTCTGAGCATTGTTAGTTATATGATTGGCTTAATAATGAACTGAGAGATCATTTCGTTTGTGGAATCTTACAAGGAATCAATCAAAAGCAACTCCTAAGTGAATCACAACTGACATTTAAAAGAGCAGTTGAAATTGCTGTATCAGTGGAGACAACAGACAGAGGCACGATTGATTTGTAGTCAGGAGTGAAAGTCAGCATAAACATATCGTGTTACCTTTATAGCAGAAGCTCACATACAGCAGGTCGATGCAGATTTAAAGATGAAACTTGCTGCAGAAAGTGCATCAAAGTGGGACGCATACGAAGAGTATGTTGGGCAGACAAAAACAGATGGACTGCACAGGGAAAAGATGAAAAGTCAAGTTGCAGTTTCAAAAAGAGCCCTCATCTGCATATTATTGGTGAAAAATCAAAAAATGTTGAGTTACCCAGGATTGAATACCTTTGAGATTTACATTTTCAAAACTAACAAAAGACAAGCAATGTGGCTTACACCAGAAGTGTATGGCAAATTAACTAAAATGCAATTGGACACTGGCTCAGCTGTTACAGCCATTCCACAAAATGAGTTTGAACAGCCTTTCACAGATACTAAACTGAAGCCTGTAGATATCCAACTAAGAACTTATACGGGACAGAAGATAACTCCTGTGGGAATGACATTTGTGACAGAGAAATACAACAACCAACAAGCCACACTGAGATTGTATGTGGTAAAAACATGGTGACCAGCATTGTAGGAACATGATTGACTGACACAGCTACAAATTGATTGGAGATCCATCCACTAATAGCATGAGGCACTCCTGTAATAAAGTCAACAGAAAGCAAATTTAGAAAGGTACTGAATGATGCCACTACTGTCTCTACGCTGTGCACCATGAATCCTTGCCCAACAGAGGACAAACAGGTGTTGGTGCCAACCTCTGGGCCTCTGGTTGGAAAGCATGTCGGACCAAGGAAGGACCATGCTGCTCAGGGGAATTGTGAAAGTGACCAAAGGAATGATCTGACTGCAAGTTTTTGCAGGCAACGTATCTGAGAAAACTTCAGCTGTTAATCAGGCAGTGGCTTGCAAAATGATTTTAAACTGGAAGAGTTCAAGGACCTTCAGGAATGTTGCAATCATTCGGCTTTTGTAAGTACAAAGAACCAGAATTTGCTCTGCGACCGTTAAGGTTATTGACTGAACTTCAAGTGGGAGACAAAAAGCTGCTTGTAAAGGTAGATGCAAAGACCAAAGCCCAAAAATGGAAAGCCAAAAAGAAAGGAGTCAATGGAGATTCGAAGACAGAGGATTCATCTGATGATGTTGTGAATGAGGAAACCAAGAGGGCAGACCAGATCATAAAGGGAGCAATAGAAGGATTAATAAGAGAATATTCCAGTGAACTCAATGGACCTTCCCAAGATCAAGATGCACAAGCTAGAAAAACATAAGGAAGATGAAAGGTGTCCAGACCTGCAGTCTCAGAGCCAACTCTTACAACCACCACAGAGGAGGACCCAGGACCTGAGATTGTTTTCACAGACTCAAGTGGCACCTGCCAAACAGAATGACACCCCCTTGTCAGGGAAGATGTTATCCCACAAGAACAAGAAGCCTCCACAGTAATCAAATCTTTAAGCCTGAATGGAACCATTTAAACTAGACTATGCAGCGGATGTCTGTATAGTATATAGTATACTGTGCATAAAGTTGAGATGTGTGCTCCATTGAGTTGGGGTTTATAGTTAAGCAGGGAGGAGTGTTGTGTATTTAATATTTCAGCAATATTTGAGTGATCTTGTGTGTGTGTGTATATATATATATATATATATAGGTTCATTAAGCATTCTTGTTCATTTAAATCATTAATTATGGCTATATGCATAAATATGTGAATTGCATATGTCATCACACTACCACATGCTATGCACATGCCTCACTTAAAGTAAGATCAAAGTTAGTCTCACATTTCAGACTCCCGTGTCTTCCTTTGAATTAGTTTAATGTTTTGAAGTTAAAAAACATAACAGGTCATTGTACGAATCGGGAGCTGCCTCAGAAATGACTTAGATCTGCCCCAATTTGCCGGCCACCATAATAGATCAACAAGCCGATGTGATTTCTGTGGCTGTTCACTCTGCTATGGGTCATCCAGACAACAGGAACTCACACGTCAGGCTGATGGTCATTGATAACATCTCAATGGTCGACCCATCCAAACTCATCGTCAAGCATCAAGAGGTGGCCCTAGTATGTCCTCTGCAACTGGACACTCAACTTCCTCATTCGGCAGCTCCAATACCGTCTTCAAAGTCACCGGTAACACTATGTCCAGTAAGATGCAATGCCAACTTCGAAGTCACCGATAACACTACCTCCGGTAAGATGGTGCCACACTCAGACACAGCGGCCACCCCAGGTCCAACGAAAGATGTATTGGCTTGTCTTGTATGTTTTTTTTATCATCGCAAGTCACTTCCAGATACAAAGAACCTCAAGTACTGCAGAACTATCCCATCAGCGGTGAAGCTGGACTTATTGCGTACCATCGTTGTGTTGTCTCCTGGACTTGTTGCTTACCATTGTGCCAAGACAGTGCACAGTGCGAGTGATTGCCTTGGATGATTTTATTGGGATTGCAGTATCCTGCTGGACGTTGGTTCATTGGTGAGACTGATGGTGGGGAGATGCTTTCCCTCGGTTGTGACGAGGACTAGGTGCAAGCCGTCGAGAGGAGGAGACGCTGAGGCAGTGTAGAGGAGCCTCCGTGGCGCACACAGGAATCTGTATTGGGTTGGGGCCTGGTCCCTTCTGCCAATGCTGCTCTCCAGTGCTCGCTCGGTGCTGCTCTCCAGTGTTCACTTGGAGCTGTTCTGCATTGTTCGAGTGCTGCCGAAGGGTTTCAGTCTGAAATGTCGACTGTACTCTTTTCCATAGATGCTGCCTGGCCTGATAAGCTCCTCCGGCATTTGGTGTATGATGCTTGGATTTCCAGCATCTGCAGATTTTCTCTTTGTTAGTGTTTGTTTGGTGCTGCCTTCCAATGTTCACTCAGTGCTGCCCTCTGGTGTTCATTTGGTGGAAGAACAAGCTGGACCAGGATTACAGACATGCCACTCAAACACTTGGGCTAGATTATTACTTTGCTTTGTGACTGCATGTTTTCTAAGACTGTAACCGTATGTGCTGTTTGTGCCATGCGCTTTGGTAATGTGTGTTGCATCTTGGCTCTAGAGGAACACTGTTTTGTTTGGTTTTATTCATGCATGGGTGAATAATAATTAAACCTGAACTTGAACTTATTGTCGAGACCAACAGTGGGGGAGCCACATGGCCTCAGCTATATTGCGGACTACACCTCATGCTGCGGTGTTGCCTGATGCAGCCAGGAAGGGAGACACCAGAGGTGATGTGGTGACATGGCCATGCTGGATTGGGACCGAGCCTCCTCCCATTGGTGCTGCTCTCCAGTGTTTACCCAGTGGAAGCCAAGCTGGACTGTGCTCATCTGCAGACTGCTACATGATTGTTTTCGCGACAATATCCATGCACCATCAATCTACAAGATGTGACACTCAGGGTCTTGGACTATATTATATATTTTTAGTGTGACTTTATTTTAGACAATAGACAATAGGGGCAGAAGTAGACCATTCGGCCCTTCGAGCCTGCACCGCCATTCTGAGATCATGGCTGATCATCTACTATCAATACCCGGTTCCTGCCTTGTCCCCATAACCCTTGATTCCCCTATCCATAAGATACCTATCTAGCTCCTTCTTGAAAGCATCCAGAGAATTGGCCTCCACTGCCTTCTGAGGCAGCGTGTTCCACACCTCCACAACTCTCTGGGAGAAGAAGTTCCTCCTCAACTCTGTCCTAAATGACCTACCCCTTACTCTTAAACCATGCCCTCTGGTACTGGACTCTCCCAGCATCTGGAACATATTTCCTGCCTCTACCTTGTCCAATCCCTTAATAATCTTATATGTCTCAATCAGATTCCCCCTCAATCTCCTTAATTCCAGCGTGTACAAGCCCAGTCCGTCTAACCTCTCTGCGTAAGACAGTCCGGACATCCCAGGAATTAACCTAGTGAACCTACGCTGCACCTCCCCCACAGCCAGGATGTCCTTCCTTAACCCTGGAGACTAAAACTGCACACAATACTCCAGGTGTGGTCTCACCAGGGCCCTGTACAAATGCAAAAGGATTTCCTTGCTCTTGTACTCAATTCCCTTTGTAATAAAGGCCAACATTCCATTAGCCTTCTTCACTGCCTGCTGCACTTGCTCATTCACTTTCAGAGACTGATGAACAAGTACTCCTAGATCTCTTTGTATTTCTCCCTTACCTAACTCCACACCGTTCAGATAATAATCTGCCTTCCTGTTCTTGCTCCCAAAGTGAATAACCTCACACTTATTCACATTAAACGCCATCTGCCAAGTTTCTGCCCACTCACCCAGCCTATTCAAGTCACCTTGAATTCTCCTAACATCCTCATCACATGTCACACTGCCACCCAGCTTAGTATCATCAGCAAACTTGCTGATGTTATTCACAATGCCTTCCTCTAAATCATTGATGTAAATCGGAAACAGCTGTGGTCCCAATACCGAGCCCTGTGGCACCCCACTAGTCACCACCTGCCATTCCGAGAAACACCCATTCACTGCTACCCTTTGCTTTCCATCTGCCGACCAGTTTTCTATCCATGTCAATATCCTCCCCCCAATGCCATGAGCTCTGATTTTACCCACCAATCTCCTATGTGGTACCTTATCGAATGCCTTCTGAAAGTCAAGGTACACCACATCCACTGGATCTCCCGCGTCTATCTTCCTGGTTACATCGAAAAACTCCAATAGATTAGTCAAGCATGATTTGCCCTTGGTAAATCCATGCTGGCCTGGCCCAATCCTATCACTGCTATCAAGATATGCCACTACTTCATCTTTAATAATGGACTCTAGCATCTTCCCCACTACTGATGTTAGGCTAACAGGGCGATAGTTCTCTGTTTTCTCCCTCCCTCCTTTCTTAAAAAGTGGGATAACATTAGCCATTCGCCAATCCTCAGGAACTGATCCTGAATCTAAGGAACACTGAAAAATGATCACCAAAGCATCCACAATTTCCAGAGCCACCTCCTTTAGTACCCTAGGATGCAGACCATCTGAACCTGGGGATTTGTTAGCCTTGAGTCCCATCAGTCTACTCATCACCGTTTCCTTCCTAATGTCAATCTGTTTCAGTTCCTCTGTTACCTTATGTCCTTGGCCCATCCATACATCTGGGAGATTGCTTGTGTCTTCTCTAGTGAAGGCAGATCCTGCTGTTATTTTACCGCTATCTTATATGTACTATATGTGCTTTATGCTGTGTATGACTGTTGGTACTATGTTTTGCATCTTGGCCCCAGATGAAAACTGTTTCACTTGGCTGTACTCATGGATATTCATGTATGGTTGAATGACACTTGTTGTCATCGATCTAAAATAATTAGATCTATACATTACACTTCCTCCCCCTTTAGATTAATGCAACATAAAACTGTATATATACAAAACATTCAAATTCCTTTTCGTAAACCCATATTCCAAATAAATGCTTTCACAATAACGGTCCATAACTAGCTTCACTATACTAAAAATTAAGTCTTTTGGATGGTGCTCTGTTTCTTTCAGTTATTGCCTCTGGACCTGTGGAGTAGCATCAGGTTTCGTAGGTGTCTTGTCAGAGAAAATGTTCTCAGTTGCCGGTGTCATGTTGCTGAAAATGACATGATCATCACTGAGAGGTAAGTCTGGTGACTAAAATGTGCCCATCTCGTTGGATGTGATCGACTCAGGTGTGTTCTTTGGTTGAGCATCCAGTATCTGGCCCACATGATGTTTCCACGTCTGACCTCCAACATCCACTGTGTACGTCAATGGTCCAGTTCTTGTAGCTATCCTACCAATGTCCACTTGTCTTTATCAGTAATCATGCACTAGGACTTCCTGTCCAATCTTGAAGCTCCTTGGTGCTTCACTTGGTTACTGGCTGAACTGTTAATCCTGCACTTCCCTCCGCAGATCTGGTTTCAGGAGGTCTATGTGTGATTTCAGATTCCATATAACCATATAACAATTACAGCACGGAAACAGGCCACCTCGGCCCTTCTAGTCCGTGCCAAACACTTACTCTCACCTAGTCCCACCGACCTGCACTCAGCCCATAACCCTCCATTCCTTTCCTGTCCATATAGCTATCCAATTTAACTTTAAATGACAATATCGAACCTGCCTCAACCACTTCTGCTGGAAGCTCGTTCCACACAGCTACCACTCTCTGAGTAAAGAAGTTCCCCCTCATGTTACCCCTAAACTTTTGCCCTCTAACTCTCAGCTCATGTCCTCTTGTTTGAATCTCCCCTACTCTCAATGGAAAAAGCTTATCCACGTCAACTCTGTCTATTCCCTTCATAATTTTAAATACCTCTATTAAGTCTCCCCTCAACCTTCTATGCTCCAATGAACAAAGACCCAACTTGTTCAACCTTTCTCTATAACTTAGGTGCTGAAATCCAGGTAAGAGTCTAGTAAAACATCCCTGCTCATGAAACAAAGTTGAACTTGAACTTGTACTGTTGTTGGATGAACCACGGGTGGTAATGAGTCAGCTGGTTGAGTGGTGCCTCAAAAATAACCTCTTGCTCAACGTTAGTAAAACTAAAGAGCTGGTTGTTGACTTCAGGTCGGAGAATGAGGGCAAATATGTGCCAGTCGACGTTTGGAGTGCAGCAGTGGATAGAGTCAGCAGCTTTAAATTTCTGGGTGTTACCAGATCGGATGACCTATCCTAGGCCCAGGTTATACGTGCAATCATAATGAAATCACACCAGCATCTTTTCTTTCTTAGGAGGTTAAGGAGGTTCAGCTTGTCATCAAATTCTCTAACCGATTTCTAAAGATGTGTTGCTAAAAGTATCCTGATTGGTTGCATGGTGGTATGATACAGCAATTCAAAGGCATAGCAATGTACAAAGCTACAGAGTCTAGTGGACTCTGCCAGTACATTGCAGAAACATCTCTCCCCACCATCTGTAGTAACTACAGCAGGTGCTGCTTCAAGAAAACAACATCCACCATCTGGGCCATGCCATCTTCTTGCAGCTATTATTGGGCAGGAAGTACAGAAGACTTGAAGTTACACATCCCCAAGTTCAAGATCAGCTGCTTCCTTTCAATCATTCAGTTCTGGCACCACCTGGTGCAACCCTAATCACAGTGATTACTTTACACTAAAACAAACTTCATTCTTTCTGTTCTAATTGTATTTGATCTTGTAAAAATAGTTTATAATTTATGTTTAACTTCAATTTTCCTTGCGAATGCTGCTTATATGATACTCTGGCAGTAATGCTACTGCAAGTAAGTTTTTCATTTGAGAGCTGTAGTCCATTAGCTGTTTTTGACTCCCAGCTTTCTCTCTGATATTTAGTGATCTCTGTATGTACTCCCTCAAAATTTTCTTTGAACTTCTGACTTCTAAATGTTTTCCCTCCATTTAGAGTATGCTCTGTTTAATCAGGGCTTGACTTAAAGTGACATACCTGCAACATAATGTTGAAATACCAAAGTGCATGGTGATTATATAAATATGCAGTGGAACTTCCCTTGTCTGTGTTTTATGCTCCCAACTTATTACTTATGTTGTTCATATTGTTTGATTGAAGTGTCATAGATAACATTTGCACGTCATATTACAAAGTGCATGACACATAGGGTTGTACAGTCAATAATTACATATTGTAAACGGAAGATTTTCATCTGGGTATTGATTAATGAGGGGAATACAATAGGGAAAAGAAAAATGAGGACAGATTTTGTTTAACACAGAAATTGGTACATTGCCAGACTTTAATAGGGGAGTCCTTAACATGTAAAACAAATTAGTGTGGCTAGGGAATTTTTTAAAACCAAATAGTCACTCCATGATAGATTAGAGACATTAATTGATGCTTAGTGAAGAATTAACAGATTGAAAGAGTAGAGATTAGGAAGCACAGAATACGTCTTCTGAATGGGAGCATGCTGACCATATAATTAGGCAATGATAATGTTATGTATCGCTGGCAAAATCATTTCCAAAAAGTAAATCAGTAAAAAGCTCAGGAATCTGAGATTGTCATCATGGGTTTCAATAGATTGATATAGTCACGTGATCCTTTTGACCAATTTGTTCAGAATATTTTGAAGTAATAAATTTTGGATTTGTAGAAGATGCCTCTTTCAATTTAACCCAAGGCAAAGATGTATTTGTCCAATTAGTTTAAGTGATTGTATCATCATCTGTAATGACATAATTATATTCTCCATGGTTCCAGAGACAGGACTTTGGAGACCTAGGGGAACTCTAGTTCTCACTGACTTGATTAACATGCTTTAATTGTGTATAATTGGCATAATTGTAAAATCCTGAGTGTTACCAAATCACTCCACTAATGGGCTGTAACCGGTTGCACAGACAGATTAGATGCATGATGTCATTACATCCATCATTTTTCACATATTATTACAAGTTAAAATAAACTCTGAATGTTAAAGGTGAATGAACATTACAATTTATCTTACTTTGTAATTAAAACCTTACAGCATTGAACCCATTTGTTTACAGGGGACTGAGGATTCTAAGCTGTCTCTGGTTTGGTTGAGTTCCAAACATTTCTGAGTAAGAATAAATACTGCAAGTGAAGAGGCTTAAGAGAGAGCCTAGTCTGATGTTAATTGCTCTGGAGATTTATATTTAGAGTCATAATCAACACCCTTGTTGATGGATCAACGTTATTAGGCACAGCTACATACCATCACGATATTTTCATGTAAAAAGAAGACATTAATTCATTGCCAGTCAAGACGAGTGACATGATAGGAATACTTTGGGTTTCACTGTTCCTAGCTAAGTATTTCACACTAGGGTCTGGAAGGCCTGTGAGCATTAGGTCAAGGTTGGTAAATGTAACTTCCTTTAAAAAATGTTGCAATCCAAACTATAAAACAGAGGCACATCTCTCATTTGCCACGAGGAGAGTAAGTTTTGTTCAATTTGCAGGAAAGTCTTTTTTTGACCACACTTCTTGTCATCTGTCCTCATCGCCTTTTGGGTCTACAGACAAACATTCTAAAAATCATAAGGTTTGCAGTTATTCTCATTCTCCAGTTTAACTTTGTTATGTTTTTCCTGACTTCAGTGCTGAGCTAAATGCTTCCACACATAAGAATTTATTGTGACTATTTCACATCTACCTAAGGCAGACAGCTCTGCAACTTTGAGAAATAAACCTTGGAAGGAGTGGGAATAATGGGGGGTAATGGGCACACCACTGTTGTAATGCGTGGTTATTTGAGTTGCTGTCATCTTCCTTTCAGCTTGAACCAGTCTGGACATTCTCCCCTGCCCTCCATTAACAAAGAATTTTGGCTGCAAAACTGTAGCTCACTCGATTTTCTTTCATCATGAAGAGTTTCAAGAGGCTCGTCATGAGGCACATCAAGACCCTGCTGCCCCCCTCACTGGACCCCCTGCAGTTCACGTACCGTCCCAAACATTCAACAGACGACGCCATTGCCATCACCCTCCACCTGGCCCTAACCCACCTGGACAAAAAAGACACTCACGTTTGAAGGCTTCATGTTCACAGACTTCAGTTCAGCATTCAACACAATCATTCCTCAGAAACTGACTGGAAAGCTGAGCCTACTGGGCCTGAACACCTCCCTCTGTAACTGGATCCTAGACTTCCTGACTGGGAGACGTCAGTCAGTCCAGATCGGGAGCAGCATCTCCAACACCATCACACTGAGCACGGGCCCCCCCCCCCCAGGGCTGTGTGCTCAGTCCACTGCTGTTCACTCTGCTGACCCACGACTGTGCAGCAACTCACAGCTCGAACCACATCATCAAGTTGCCGATGACACGACCCTGGTGGGTCTCATTGACAAGAATGATGAGTCAGCATACAGAGAGGAGGTGCAGTGGCTAACAGACTGGTGCAGAGCCAACAACCTGTCTCTGAATGTGAACAAAACAAAAGAGATGGTTGTTGACTTCAGGAGGACACGGAGCGACCATTCTCCGCTGAGCATCGACGGCTCCACCTTAGAGATCATTAAGTGCACCAAATTTCTTGGTGTTCACCTGGCGGAGAATCTCACCTGGTCCCTCAACACCAGCTCCATAGCAAAGAAAGCCCAGCAGCGTCTCTACTTTTTGCGAAGACTGAGAAAAATCCATCTCCCAACCCCCACCCTCACCACATTCTACAGAGGTTGTATTGAGAGCATCCTGAGCAGCTGCATCACGGCCTGGTTCGGGAATTGCACCATCTCGGATCACAAGACCCTGCAGTGGATAGTGAGGTCAACTGAGGAGATCATTGGGGTCTCTCTTCCCACCATTACGGACATTTACACCACACGCTGCATCCGCAAAGCAAACAGCGTTATGAAGGACCTCACGCACCCCTCATACAAACTCTTCTCCCTCCTGCCATCTGGCAAAAGGCACCGAAGCATTCAGGCTCTCACGACCAGACTATGTAACAGTTTCTTCCCCCAAGCCATCAGACTCCTCAATACCCAGAGCCTGGACTGACACCAACCTACTGCCCTCTACTGTGCCTAATGTCTTGTTTATTATTTATTGTAATGCCTGCATTGTTTTGTGCACTTTATGCAGTCCTGGGTAGGTCTGTAGTCTAGTATAGTTTTTGTGTTGTTTTTCGTAGTTCAGTGTGGTTTTTGTATTGTTTCGTGTAGCACCATGGTCCTGAAAAACATTGTGTCGTTTTTACTGTGTACTGTACCAGCAGTTATGGTTGAAATGACAATAAAAAGTGACTTGTCTTGACTTGACTTGACTTAAGTTTTTTGCATCTTTCTCTGTAAACTCTAGAGACTGTTGTGCGTGAAAATCCCAGGAGTTCAGCAGTTTCTGAGACATTCAACCATCCCGCCTGGCACCAACAGTCATTCCATGGTCAAAGTCACTTAGATCACATTTCTCCCCCATTCTGATGTGGGGTCTGAACAACAACTGAACGTCTTGACCACGTCTGCATGCACTAAATTGCTGCCACATGATTGGCTGATTAGATATTTGTACTAACAAACAGGTGTACAAGTGTATCTAATAAAGTGGTCACTGAAAGTAATTCAAAGTTTGAAATAGCAGGAGTAAGCTTGAACTTCTTCAGTCACTCAGTAATATTATGTTCCTGCTTGATCCCTGTTTATCCTAATTCTATAAGTATCCCAGAACCAACCTGTCTTTACCTGAATGTATTGATCGTTGATATTTATGGCTCTCTAGGACAAGAAATTTGAGAGGTTGATCAGTCAATGAGTAAGAGAGTTTCTCCCCAATTTTCTGAATATTTCTCTTTTTCAGTGATTGAAGCCAGATCCTCTGATTCTATTGCCTAATTCGACATTCCCCAACCTGAGGGAGCAGCCTATTAGTATCTGTTCTTGTCCATCCAAATCTTGTGTGCTTCAGTCTAATCAACTGCCATAAGAATAGGCTAATCCTGCTTAATTTCTCCCCATTTCACAATCTCCTCTCCCAGATTATCTACGGTCCATTAATGCCAAGACAAGCATAATTTTCTTCAGACTTGCAGACTAAAACTGCATACAGTTTTGCTGGAATAATTTCACCAGTGTATTAAAGTAAGAGACAAATAACCTCTTCCTCAATGTCAACAAGAGGAAGAGAACTCATACCACTCAACCCCTCTTTATATCGGCAGTGCAGTGGTCGAAACTGCGAGCAGTTTCAAACTCCTGGGAATGCACATCTTGCATGACCTCTCACGGTCCCAGGACACATCCTGAACAATCACAAAATCTCACCAACACCTCCACTTTCTGAAGAAGCTGAAGAGATCTGAACTATACACATCAATACTCACAACCTTCTGCAGATCCTAACAAGCTACATCACCGCATTGTACAGAAACTGCACTGCAGTGGACAGGAAGGCTTGACAACGGGTAGAAAAGACTGCCCAGCTACCCACCATGAAGGGCATGTACAGAAAGGCGCCAGTAAAAGGCCAGCAAGTCATAAAGCATCCCACCCACTCCCATCAGGGAGGAGGTTATGTAGTGTCCACGCCAGGGCCACCAGACTCATAAACAGTTACTTTCCCCAAACATAGAGGATATTCAACACTAACCCACCCCTCCACGCCCCCAACCACCACTAATTTATCATTCCTGTCAGTCACCTCATGTACAGACATTCCTGCACCTAGCATCACTTTATGCACATACAATCAATTTATGTAGGTAGACTATCTTCTGTATTTATCTTTGTTGTGTTTTGTTATCATTGTGTCCTTTCTCTTATGCTGTTTTGGATCCAGAGTAATAATTATTTTGTTCCCCGTCACACTTGCGCGCTGGAAATTATATTAAGCAATCTTGCATGAATAAACATTGTGCAAGACTTCTTAATTCCCTATTCTAGCTGTATGTTTATTGTCTGTATTTCAATATGTCAGCGTGCTGTAATTTCTACTAACTTCTCATAAAGTAAAATGTGTTTCATTTTAGTTTTTCTTGGCAATGGTATAACACTTCTGAGTTCCCTCATCATCACGTGCTTGAGTGAGTGATGTAGTCTGGAAAGTTAATTGGAACAGCCACAGAGCACAACTGTATGACCCCACACTACACTCCATCTGCCATCTGCCTGCCCAAGTAATCCTTCTGTGTATATTTGCTGATTTATTGTATCCTTCTCATAATTGACCTTCCCATGTACCTGTGCGCCATCAACAATCTTGGATATGCTACACACTGATTTTTTATTACTTCATTAACATAACTTCAGTAGCTCAGGACCTTATACTAATCCCTGTGGCACACCCCCATTCACACCACCAGTCTGTTAACCTGTTAATATTGCCTATTGCATTAACATACCAAGACAACAACCTCGTATGTCTGTTGATTTGCCATTAAGTCAATAATTCACCCAGAATAAGCATCAACTTTCATAGTCCAAAATAACATTGGACATCTTAACAACACACAAAATACTGGAAGAACTCAGCAGGTCAAGCAGCATCTATAGAGGGGAATAAATATTCGACGTGTTAAACTGAGACTCTTCATCAGGACTCGAAAGGAAGGGGGAAGAAGCCCTTTTAAATATGTCAATATTTGATGACAGGCAGTCATAGAATGGCACGGCTTGGGAACAGGCTCTCCACTCGCCATGTTCATCCCGGCCACCAACAACCCACTTAGACTAATTCTCCATGAATCTCACTTCCTATTCCCCTCACTCCCATCAATTCCCCACAGATTCTATCACTCACCGGCACCCTTGCGGGTGAATTCACCTGCAGACCCCACTTCTTTGGGATGTGGGAGGGAAGTGGAGTATCTGCAGGAAAGAGGAAAAATGTGCAGACTCCACGTGGGCAGCATCAGAGGTCAAGACTGAATCCTGGTTGTTGGAATTGTGAGGCTGCACCACTGTGCTACCAACATTATTGGTGAATGTCATGAAAAAATCATCAAACCTTATAAATAATGGCACAGTAGAAGGCTATGTGGACCAAGATGTTCATGTCAATAAAAAGAATAGAATTAGTTACATTCATTTCACATTCCAATTATAAATCATTGATCATAGAGCTACACGTTAAAGCTGAACACTATTTCCAAAATGTTTTCAGTGATAAATATGAACTAGACATTTTGTTGTGGATAATGTAGGCAGACACTGTAGGGAATTCTGATGAAACCCAGAAGGTCAGGAGGCTAGATCTATATGCCGGCTTAACAGGTTTTGCTCTTAGTTGTTTGGGAATTACCTCAGAGCAGCCTGTGGGACCTTGACAACCTGATCCAGATTCTGGGGAGAGTGAACTGGTGTGAGGTTAGGTCGGATCTGAAAGTGTTAGAAGGGATCGATCAGATAGACAGGAGGAAGGTTGGGATGAATCATCCTATCCCAGTACTTGACACAAAGGTCTGATCCCAGGCTCGAGGAATCCTTGTAAGGAAATACCTGATGGGGAGTAGAAGATTTGGAAAGCCAATAGGAAAAGTTATTCCCCTGGCTGAGAAGCTGTGATATAAAAGCCTTCATTGTACATCCTTGACAGTCTTTGCTCCCTTTCACATGATTTCCTGAGCCTTGAAAAATCTCACTGACAATATAAAATCTGCAAGACATCTTATACCAGAACCATTTGGGCCCAAGGATGATGTGAAAATGATAAACTGTTTCCTGACAGGGTATCTCCTGCTTCAGCAAACACAATAATTAGATCTGGCGACTGTTTAACAACTTGGTTGGAACTTGGACATAAAAGCAGTTAATTCTAGAAAAGCATGCAGGTTAGGCAACATTTGTGGAGAGATAAACGTCCCAACTCTGAAAAATTAAGTGTTCTTCTTCTCCAGCTGGTGCTTGACCTGCTGAGTTTTTCCAGCATACTCTATTTTTGCAATTCTTTTCTGATTTTCATTTTTGGCTGGAATGTTTCCCAATTAAACCCCTCCCACTGATACCTTCCGCACTCACACAATCTTAAATGCTTATCCATTTTAAGATTCGCTTTGAAATACAGTGAATTATTTTATGGTTAATGTTTTTTTCATCAGCCTGAGCTGTTTGACTAGAAGGCTTCTAAATGGTCTCATGAACATAGTACCTTCATTGCACCTGTCAAAAAGAAGGGAATTGCTGCTTGCATGATGTAGAATTTATTAAATCGCCCATGCCTTGTAATCCCTCATCTGCATTCTGAAGACAGGTGCTGAGAAGTTTACCTGCGAGAGTATTATGTTTCATGCACAATGGATGCTTAAACCTTTTCTTATGCAATCACCGAGTGCTTGTGGTTTATAATACAGAATTAGAAAGCAGACATGGAAAAAGGCTAACATTTGAAAGATTCTTACTTTTAAAACAGTGATACCTGCAAGAAAGAAAGCAGATTAGGAAAATGCATTTTTAAGAATATGTAATCTTGCTATAATCCTGGTATTCTGTCATTTAAACGTTCTTTATTTCCTTCTCTTTCTCACACATTCTGGTTTTATTCAAGTAACTTATCCTTCTCTCCCCTACTCTCCCACTGTCAAGGGTCAAACAAAATGAAAGCAGGTGGGAGGCTATTATACTCTAATGTCTAATCTCATTACTTTCAACAGAGTAACACCAATCAACAAACTAACCTAGTGATAATAATCCTGTGAGAATATTGTAAAAGTCCCATCTCAGGATTCTCTAGTTAATTTTTAATTCCATTGAAATTGGCAGTCAAATTAAAATAATTGGGCTAGAAATTCAAATATTTTTTAAATGCTTTAAAATGGTGCTTCAAAGGGAACCCTAATGAGTTTCTTCTGAGCTCAAGCAAAGCAACTGAAAGAAGCTGCAGGAGGTTGTAATTCTAGTCAGCTCCATCTTGGGTATTAGCCTACAAAGTATCCAGGACATTTTTAGGGAGTGATGTCTCAGAAAGGCAGCATCCATTATTAAAGACCTCCAGCACCCAGGGCATACACTTTTCTCACTGTTACCATCAGGTAGGAGATACAGAAGCCTGAAGGCACACACTCAGCGATTCAGGAACAGCTTCTTCCCCTCTGCTATCCGATTCCTAAATGGACTTTGAAGCTTTGGACACTACCTCACTTTTTTTAATATACAGTATTTCTGTTTTTGCACATTTTTTAAATAATTTATTCAATATATGTAATTGATTTACTTGTTTATTTATTATGTTTTATTTTATTTTTTCTCTCTCTCTGCTAGATTATGCATTGCATTGAACTGCTGCTGCTAACTTAACAAACTTCACTTCACATGCTGGTGATAATAAACCTGAATTCTGATTCTGATTCTGACTCATTCACCAATTGTGAAGTAAGTTGTGTATTTCAGGACATGATTCTTTATCCTCAGCATGAGTTACACACAGTAAGTAGTCGTACTTGATATAGGAAATGACAACTTGCCTACTCGATCCCCAAAAGAAGAGATTTACAACAGAAACTATTGCTTTAAGTACTGGTCTTAAAATGATATCATTTCACTGGGAGTGATGGCAAGGACACCCAAGCAGCCGCTTTACTACTCTGAAAAATACCGGGCTTCATAGTGACAGACCTAGTCTGGGAAGGAGGAGTATAGAGGCCAATGCAAGCATGGGAGTGGTTGCCCAGTTTCCCCATCCTCACAAGGGAAGCTGAAGACCTTACTGAGGAAAATGAGATGTGATTTATAACAGAAGATTCCACAGTTGTCTTCAAGAATAGGACTACACTTTTCATTCAGGCTCACGCTTTTCTTGCTTGGTGAATTCATTTAAATGCCAAAAGACATTTGCCAAACAGTTAGTTTTGCTTTCATTATTAACATTGAGAATCTTCTCTTCTTTTCCCATCCCACGATTAGAAGGTTGAACACGAAAATGTCAGTGGAACTACCCAAATTTGGGGATGTTTTCTGATGATATGATGGACAAGAATGTGTAACCAATATCTTGGTTTACCCTGAAGGTATTCTACTGATATCATCAATTTTGGGCCCCTTACCTTGGAAAGGGGGTGCTGACATTGGAGTGGGTTCAAAGGAAGTTCACAAAAGTTATTCCAGGATTGAACGCTCATCATATGAAGAGTATTTGATGGCTCATGGCCTGTATTCGCTAGAATTCAGAACAATAAAGGGTGTTCATTGAAACCTATTGAATGGAGAAATGTCTTGATAGAGTGAATGTGGCGAGGATGTTTTCTATGGTGGAAGAGTTTACAACCAGAGGACTCAGCCTCAGAATAGAGGGGCATTATTTTGGAATGGAGATGAGGAGAGAGTGGTGAATCTATGGAATTCATTGCCACCAGGCAGCTGTGGAGACCAATTCTCATGTATATTTAAGGCAGAGGTTGATAGATTCTTGATTGGTCAGGACATGAAGGGTGAGAAGGCAAGAGATTGGGATAAAGGAATAATGGATCAGACATGATGAAATGGTGGAGCAGACTCAATGGGCCCAATGGTCTAATTCTGCTCCTGTATCTTATGGTCTTATTATAGTCATATGTCAATAAATCATTTGTTCAACATTTACATACATTAAAACACAATGTTCGTTTCAATGAAATATGTTTCTTGACAGCTTGAAATTTGGTGTGGTTGTGAGTCTCTGCAATGGGCTACAAACCAGAAAAGATTAAGTATCTGTCCAACATTGAATTATGTCCATCTTGCGAACCGTTGGCTCATTCAAACAAACTGAAGTCTCAAAGATTGACCACAGCAACACCAGAACATTGCACAGTATGACGAAAATAAACTCTTAATCTTTCAACCTACTTCGTAATGGTACTTACGCTACAATTGTCCACTTACACTGCAGCTTCTCCACAACTGTAACACTATATTTCTTCAAATTTTCATCTTGATTTTATGTACAGTACTGTGCAAAAGTCTTGGGCACATATATATATAGGCTCTCTGAGACTTTTGCACAGCACTGTATTAGTCAACATGGAGTGGAGAGCATGTTTATAAGTCTGGTGGGAGCAAACGATGTTAGGATTGGTGAGAGTGGATTCCGAAGGAGGGAGGGGTGTGGGACAGGTGGCAGAGAAGGAGTGCCAGGAGTGGAAGGTGGCGTATGTGCAGATATACCCAGCCCTGAGACACCGGGCAATGTAATTTAATTCCAAACAATTAGTTTATTGATCTTTACAGATATCTCTCTGATGCTTCCTGCTTCCTCCCTTCTCCCTTTCCCTTCCCCTCTCCCTGTCCCCTTCCCACTCTCAGTCCACAATACAAAACCATATCAGAATCAGGGTTATCATCACTCACATATGTCATGAAATCTGTTTTATTTTTGCAGCAGTAGTACAGTGCAGTCCATAAAATTACCACTACAGTTTTAGTGGACACTTGGCCTCCACAGCTGCCTGTTGCAACGAATTCCACAGATTCACCACTCTCTGGCTAAAGAAAACAAAATTTGCTACGCAGGTTGTCAGTGTTGTTAAGAAGGTGTATGGTGTGTTGACACTCATCAACCATGGGATTGATTTCAAGAGCCATGAGGTAATGTTGCAGCTATATCAGACCTTGGTCAGACCCCACTTGGAGTACTGTGTTCAGTTCTGGTCACCTCACTACAGGAAGGAAGTGGGTACTGGAGAGAGAGTTCAGAGAAGATTTAGAAGCATTTTGCCTGGATTGGGGAGCATGCTTTCTGAGAATAGGTTGAGTGAATTTGGCCTTTTCTCCTTGGAGTGACAGAGGGTGAGAGGTGACCGGATAGAGGTGTATAAGATGATAAGAGGTATTGATTGTGTAGATAGCCAGACGCTTTTTCCCAGGGCTGAAATGGCTAACGTGAGGGGGCATATTTTAAAGGTGCTTGGAAGTAGGTACAAAGGGGATGTCAGGGGTAAGTTTTTCACACAGAGAGTGGTAGGTGTGTGGAATGCTCTGCCAGTGATGGTGGTGGAGGCGGATATGATAGGGTCTTTTAAGAGGCTCTTAGGTGCATGGGGATCAGACAAGTAGAGAACCGTGTGGTAGGGTATTCTAGGCAGTTGCTAGAGTAAGTTAAATGGTCAGCATAACATTGTGGGCTGAAAGGCCTGTAGATTTCTATTTTCTGTGTACTGTGGAAATGTCTTAGGTACCCAAGGTATATTGTATGTGCCTAAGACCTTTGTACAACCCTGGGCTTATGTTTCGAATTGTCTGTCTGGACAGCATACAAAACAAAGTTTTTCACTGCATCTCAGTATGTGTGATCACTAAGACAGAAGAGCTGGAAAACTGTACTGAGACCAATTAAAATGGAAATATTATTATAAGTTTGCAATAGTTCCAGGGAATGTTGCTTCACGTTGGTTAGCAGAAGCAAAAATAGAAAATGCTGTTCAAGATTCTAACTTTTATCTTTTGGACTGATATCAGGACATAATAAAAGTTAATTTTACGGAAATTGATTTTACATTGGGAATTAGATTATCTTTAATAAGTGTAATTATCTTTTGATTTCTTTATAGAAAACAAACCATGAAGATCTTGATCTTTATGATAAAATAAAATCTGTTTCCTGCCCAATGACCTATCCCAGCATTAGTGACTGTTGATGCTGACCGTAGGAAGAAAATATTTTTCTCTGTGGCAAAATATTCCTCGGGCATTATGATAAAGACAAGAATGATCCTAAATGATAAAGTATAATTATCAACTACAAGGGCACACAATGATTTTCTGTACCTGCATGAAACTTGCATTTATGTTACCTGTGTCAAAACGCCAAAAAGGAATTTAGCTTCTTCATTAGGAAACTAATGGGAGTCACGCATTTCTGTCCCTCATCCAGCAAATTGGGTTAAAATCATACTCTAAATTCCTTTCCTTCACAAGTCTGACTGTTTATTAAATGTGTGCAAATACATGACTAAATATTATTGTTAATTTGACTGAACGCTCTCTTTAAAGACTGTTTTTGTAACTCTGAATCTTTGCAATAAGATGGCAACATTGATTACGAACAGTAAATATTCAGACTGATTTCAACATATTTTTCAGATTTAAAGAAAATAGTTTTAAGCATTTTAAAAGATTACAAATACTTTTAAATGTAAAATTTTGTGTCTTGCAGGGCTTGTATGTTATTTAGTTTAGCAAAAGCACCATTAAAGTGATCAAAAATGTTTAGAGAGTGCCCCCTGGTGTATTTTATGTGAAATATTTGGAAGCGATATTATTGAAGTCCAATAATCCTCTATTCATTTATTTGGTGATCTTGATGCTGATGTGACGGCCAAACTAGGTGTTGATCTCTGCATCCCTTTAAAACACCAGAACCCTAGTTCCCATGCTCCTTTTAATACAGTGGTGTCTGACTTCTCCTGATCCTTTTGACATATGAGGGCCCTCGATTCCACACTCCCTTTCACTCAAAGTTCAAAGTGCAGTATTTTTTATATCAAGGTACATGTATATTACCAAATACTATCATGAAATTCATTTTCTCGCAGGCATTTTATGGGAGGGAAAAGAAGTGCAATAGAATTTATGAAAAGACTCAAGCTGTGCAAGTAGAAAAACTAATAAGACCATGAGTTGTAAAAGGTCCTGCAGGTCATAGGATCAATTCAGGGTAGTAATGATTGAAGTTATTCACATGGGTTCAGGAGCCTGACAGTTGTAGGGTAATTACTGATCCTGAACCTGGTGGTGTGGGAGCTATTCTGTACCTTCTGCCCCATGGTGGTACATGGAAGAAGAGAGCATGGCCTGGATGGTTGTGGTCATTGGCAATGATGCTGCTTTCCTGTGGCAGTGATCCAGGTAAATGTCCTCAGTGGTGGGGAGGGCTTTGCCTGGGAAGAACTGGGCCTCATCCACCACTTTCCTTAACCTTCTCCATTCCTGGGCATTGTTTTTTCCATCCCAGCCCATGTTGCAGCCAGGTAGGATATCTTCTATAGAATTTGTCTGAATCTGCGCAAACCTCTAAGAAAGTAGAGGTGCTGTCTTGACTTCTTTCTGATGTGTGGAGTAGATCCAGGTCACTTCTCAGGCATGAGTTGCTTCATGACCAATCTATCAAAACACTTCAACACAATGGACATTAGTTTTGTTATACTCGCCTAGGTTTGTGGTTTCTGTATAAGCACCTTAGCGCCTAGTTCCTGTGCACCCTTTAAACACATTAGGCTCAGTTTCATATTTCATTTAACACACTGGAGTTCTGATTTTTCTCTGCTCAGACAGGTGAAACCTGATGTACAGGCATAGCCAAACATACTCATTTCTCAATTGCTAGGAATTTTTGGACTATTCCAGTAGTGTTTAGCATTGCGGTTTTCTGAAGATTTACATAAATATTGCTGTGTAGCCCTAATTGTTTATTGCTATTGTGTAGTGAATTTGGAATGATACCAGTTGTAGATGTTGCTATCAGGACAATGGATAACCTGTTCAGGTTCCAAAGTCTTTCAATTTCCTCTTATAATTCAGCATATTTCTAGTGTTTTTCATTAATTGATTTCTGGAAGTTATGTATGTTTGGAATGGCTATATCTATTAAGTAAGTTATTCTTGCTTGGTTATCCTGTATTATTACATCAGAATAATTATTATGGATTGTCTTACCTGTAATAACAGATCAGTCATAATATAATCTATGGTTTTCTGACTCTAAAACTGGATCGGACTTGTATCTGTAGTAAGGCACAATTTCTTTTATAAGTTGTATTTTAAAGCAAGATTTTGGTGAATGATATTGGCCACTTGTTTGTTCCTCTGTAAGTAATCAGATTGAGTTAAACTGCTACAGGATCCTGTAATGTGTTGAATTGCTTCTGGTTTTCCTTAGCATGTTCTACATTTATCATCTTGAATTTGTTGATCTTTTATTATTTATTTTTAATATTTTTTGTGTTAACCACCTGGTCCCCTATTGCCGCAAGTAACTCTTCTGTTTCCGGGAATAGGTCTCCAACTTTAAGCCAGGCATTCAACGCTTCCTTGTTGACATCTAATCTGCTCAGGTCATGGGATGTCCTCCATGGAGGGTCATGCTCTTCCACTGGTTAATTTTGTCTTCAATAGTGATAACATCTTCATTTTTCTAAGCTGTGTTTTATTTAAGTTTAGTGCTGTATACTCCTTATCAGAATTGCATATGCTCACACGGAGTGCTGAATCATGTTATTGTTAATGAAAATATATCCTCAGGGGTTTTATCTGACTATTGTGTAGATGTTTAATGTCTGTTATTCCTCTTGCCTCTTCTGTCCTAGGTAGCGTTAATCTACGTGTATTCGAGTATATATACGCTTCCTGAAATTTGTCATTTCAGTTCTTATTTTTCTCTGTAAATTTTCCAGATTGTTTTCAGACCAAGGTATTATGCCAAAGGAATATGTTAATATGGGTATAGCAAAAGTGTTTATTGCCCTTGTTATAATTTTATGACTGAGCTCTGTTTGGCAGGTTTTCTCAAGCCTTGTAGTAAATTCTGTCAAAAGTTTTTCCTTTATCACACTATGATCTATTTTCTTTTCTCGCTGATATCCCAGATACTTACATATTTCATATTCATCCATCGGTTGTATTGTATCCTGCTGCTCTGCTTTGTATTCTATTAGTTCTATGGCACCTTTCTTTATGTTTAATGTTCTGTTTATCCAGTCAAAAGTTCATGTTCATGTCTTTCGAAAATAGTTCTACTGTTTGAATTAATTGCTTTAGCTTTACTGATGAAGGAGCATATAATTTCAAATCATCCAGAAGGTGTGCTAAAGTATAGTTCATTTCGTTCTTTCTGATTTGATATCCAATTTTTGTCCAATTCAGTCAATTAGAGAGCGGGCTCAAAGCTAGACAGAACCATAGTGAACTTAGAGAGTCAACTTGGGAAATGCCTCAGTTTATTCTGATAATGGTGGTTATCAAAATTCTATTACTACTTATTTTTTCTCAGATCAACCTGGTGAAACCTGAGGTATGGGCACAGCCAAGCACACTCATGTGTCAATTACTAGGAACTTTTGGACTATTCTAGTGGTGCTTAGTATTGTGGCTTTCTGAAGACTTACATGGATATTACTGTGTAGATTTTACTATCAGGACAATGGATACCTTGTTCACATTCCAAAATCTTTCAATTTCCTCTTTTAATTCAGCATATTTCTGGTGTTTTATACTTGTTGATTTCTGTGTTATATGTATTTGGAATTGCTATATCTATTAAATAAATTGTTCATGCTTATCCTGTATCCAGATGGTTGGTATGGATTGTCCTATCTGTAATAACTGATTGGTCATAATATAATTTGTGGTATTCTGACTATAAAATTGGATCAGGCTTGTATTTATAGTAAGGTGCAATTTCATTTAAGAGTTTGTATTTTGAAGCAATATTTTGATGAATGGCGTTTGCCACTTGATTGTGCCTGTGTTAGTAATCAGATTGTGTTAAATTGCAGCAACACACATCAAAGTTGCTGGTGAACGCAGCAGGCCAGGCAGCATCTCTAGGAAGAGGTGCAGTCGACGTTTCAGGCCGAGACCCTTCATCAGGACTAACTGAAGGAAGAGTGAGTGAGAGATTTGAAAGTTGGAGGGGGAGGGGGAGATCCAAAATGATAGGAGAAGACAGGAGGGGGAGGGATGGAGCCAAGAGCTGGACAGTTGATTGGCAAAAGGGATATGAGAGGATCATGGGACAGGAGGTCCAGGAAGAAAGACGGGGGGGGGAGATCCCAGAGGATGGGCAAGGGGTATATTCAGAGGGACAGAGGGAGAAAAAGGAGAGTGAGAGAAAGAATGTGTGTATAAAAATAAGTAACAGATGGGGTACGAGGGGGAGGTGGGGCATTAGCGGAAGTTAGAGAAGTCGATATTCATGCCATCAGGTTGGAGGCTACCCAGACGGAATATAAGGTGTTGTTCCTCCAACCTGAGTGTGGCTTCATCTTTACAGTAGAGGAGGCCGTGGATAGACATGTCAGAATGGGAATGGGATGTGGAATTAAAACGTGTGGCCACTGAGAGATCCTGCTTTCTCTGGCGGACAGAGCATAGGTGTTCAGCAAAGCGGTCTCCCGGTCTGCGTCGGGTCTCGCCAATATATAAAAGGCCACATCGGGAGCACCGGACGCAGTATATCACCCCAGCCGACTCACAGGTGAAGTGTCGCCTCACCTGGAAGGACTGTTTGGGGCCCTGAATGGTGGTAAGGGAGGAAGTATAAGGGCATGTGTAGCACTTGTTCCGCTTACACGGATAAGTTCCAGGAGGGAGATCAGTGGGGAGGGATGGGGGGGAGGAATGGACAAGGGAGTCGCGTAGGGAACGAACCCTGCGGAAAGGAGGGGGGGGAGGGAAAGATGTGCTTAGTGGTGGGATCCCGTTGGAGGTGGCGGAAGTTACGGAGAATAATATGTTGGACCCGGAAGCTGGTGGGGTGGTAGGTGAGGACCAGGGGAACCCTATTCCTAGTGGGGTGGCGGGAGGATGGAGTGAGAGCAGATGTGCGTGAAATGGGGGAGATGCGTTTGAGAGCAGAGTTGATAGTGGAGGAAGGGAAGCCCCTTTCTTTAAAAAAGGAGGACATCTCCCTCGTCCTGGAATGAAAAGCCTCATCCTGAGAGCAGATGCGGTGGAGACAGAGGAATCGCGAGAAGGGGATGGCGTTTTTGCAAGAGACAGGGTGAGAAGAGGAATAGTCCAGATAGCTGTGAGAGTCAGCAGGCTTATAGTAGACATCAGTGGATAAGCTGTCTCCAGAGATACATAGAAACATAGAAAATAGGTGCAGGAGGATGCAGACCATCTGGCCCTGGGGATTTATCTGCCTTCAATCCCTTCAACTTACCTAACACCACTTCCCTACTAACATGTATTTCACTCAGTTCCTCCATCTCACTGGACCCTCTGTCCCTTACTATTTCTGGAAGATTATTTATGTCCTCCTCAGTGAAGACAGAACCAAAGTAATTATTCAATTGGTCTGCCATGTCCTTGCTCCCCATAATCAATTCACCTGTTTCTGTCTGCAGGGGACCTACATTTGTCTTTACCAGTCTTTTCCTTTTTACATATCTATAAAAGCTTTTACAGTCCGTTTTTATGTTCTCTGCCAGTTTTCTCTCATAATCTTTTTTCCCCTTCCTAATTAAACCCTTTGTCCTCCTCTGCTGAACTCTGAATTTCTCCCAGTCCTCAGGTGAGCCACTTTCTCTGGCTAATTTGTATGCTACTTCTTTGGAATTGATACTATCCCTAATTTCTCTTGTCAGCCACGGGTGCACTACCTTCCTTGATTTATTCTTTTGCCAAACTGGGATGAACAATTGTTGTAGTTCATCCATGCAACCTTTAAATGCTTGCCATTGCATATCCACCGTCAATCCTTTAAGTGTCATTTGCCAGTCTATCTTAGCTAATTCACGTCTCATACCTTCAAAGTTACCCCTCTTTAAGTTCAGAACGTTTGTTTCTGAATTAACTATGTCACTCTCCATATTAATGAAGAATTCCACCATATTATGGTCACTCTTACCCAAGGGACCTCTCACGACAAGATCGCTAATTAACCCTTCCTCATTGCTCAAAACCCAGTCCAGAATAGCCTGCTCTCTAGTTGGTTCCTCGACATGTTGGTTCAAAAAACCATCCCGCATACATTCCAAGAAATCCTCTTCCTCAGCACCTTTACCAATTTGGTTCACCCAGTCTACATGTAGATTGAAGTCACCCATTATAACTGCTGTTCCTTTATTGCACACATTTCTAATTTCCTGTTTAATACCATCTCCGACCTCACTACTACTGTTAGGTGGCCTGTACACAACTCCCACCAGCGTCTTCTGCCCCTTAGTGTTACGCAGCTCTACCCATATCGATTCCACATCTTCCCGGCTTATGTCCTTCCTTTCTATTGCGTTAATCTCTTCTTTAACCAGCAACGCCACCCCACCTCCCCTTCCTTCATGTCTATCCCTCCTGAATATTGAATATCCCTGAACATTGAGCTCCCATCCCTGGTCACCCTGGAGCCATGTCTCTGTGATCCCAACTATCTCATAATCATTAATAACAATCTGCACTTTCAATTCATCCACCTTATTACGAATGCTCCTTGCATTGACACATAAAGCCTTCAGGCGCTCTTTTACAACTCTCTTAGCTCTTGTACAATTATGTTGAAAAGTGGCCCTTTTTAATGCTTGCCCTGGATTTGTCGGCCTGCCACTTTTACTTTTCTCCTTTGTACTTTTTGCTTCTACGCTCACTTTACACCCCTCTGTCTCTCTGCACTGGTTCCCATCCCTCTGTTGTGAACTAACCTCCTCACGCCTAGCCTCTTTAATTTGATTCCCACCCCCCTCCAACCATTCTAGTTTAAAGTCAACTCAGTAGCCCCCGCTAATCTCCCTGCCAGGATATTGGTCCCCCTAGGATTCAAGTGTAACCCGTCCTTTTTGTACAGGTCACGCCTGCGCCAAAAGAGGTCCCAATGATCCAAAAACTTGAACCCCTGCCCCCTGCTCCAATCCCTCAGCCACGCATTTATCCTCCACCTCATCGCATTCCTACTCTCACTGTCACATGGCACAGGCAATAATCCCGAGATTACTACCTTTGCGGTCCTTTTTCTCAACTCCCTTCCTAGCTCCCTATATTCTCCTTTCAGGACCTCATCCCTTTTCCTACCTATGTCATTGGTACCTATATGTACCACGACCTCTGGCTCCTCACCCTCCCATTTCAGGATATCTTGGACGCGATCAGAAATATCCCGGACCCTGGCACCAGGGAGGCAAACTACCATCCGGGTCTCTGGACTGCGTCCACAGAATCGCCTATCTGACCCCCTTACTATCGAGTCCCCTATCACAACTGCCCTCCTCTTCCTTGCCCTACCCTTCTGAGCTACAGGGCCAGACTCTGTGCCGGAGGCACGGCCACTGTCGCTTCCCCCGGGTAAGCTGTCCCCCCCAACAGTACTAAAGATAGAGACAGAAAGATCTAGAAAGGGGAGGGAGGTGTCGGAAATGGACCAGGTAAACTTGAGGGCAGGGTGAAAGTTGGAGGCAAAGTTAATGAACTCAACGAGCTCAGCATGCGTGCAGGAAGCAGCGCCAATGCAGTCGTCGATGTAGCGAAGGAAAAGTGGGGGACAGATACCAGAATACCAGATACCACAATCTATGTTCCGTGCCTATTCTGTTACAAGGATAAGTGCCAAGGATCCTTGTAAGCGGAACAAGTGCTACACATGCCCTTACACTTCCTCCCTTACCACCATTCAGGGCCCCAGACAGGGTTTCCAGGTGAGGTGACACTTCACCTGTGAACAACAGGAATCCTGCAGATGCTGGAAATTCAAGCAACACACATAAAAGTTGCTGGTGAACGCAGCAGGCCAGGCAGCATCTCTAGGAAGAGGTGCAGTTGACGTTTCAGGCCAAGACCCTTCGTCAGGACTAACTGAAGGAAGAGTGAGTAAGGGTTACTTACTAACTCTTCCTTCAGTTAGTCCTGACGAAGGGTCTCGGCCTGAAACGTCGACTTCACCTGTGAGTCGGCTGGGGTGATATACTGCATCCAGTGCTCCCGATGTGGCCTTCTATATATTGGCGAGACCCGATGCAGACTGGAAGATTGTTTTGCTGAACACCTACACTCTGTCTGCCAGAGAAAGCAGGATCTCCCAGTGGCCACACATTTTAATTCCATGTCCCATTCCCATTCTGGCATGTCCATCCACGGCCTCCTCTACTGTAAAGATGAAGCCACACTCAGGTTGGGGGAACAACATCTTATATTCTGTCTGGGAAGCCTCCAACCTGATGGCATGAACATCGACTTCTCTAACTTCCGCTAAGGCCCCACCTCCCCCTCGTACCCCATCTGTTACTTATTTTTATGCACACATTCTTTCTCTCACTCTCCTTTTTCTCCCTCTGTCCCTCTGAATATACCCTTAGCCCATCCTTTGGGTCACCCCCCCCTTGTCTTTCTCCCCGGACCTCCTGTCCCATGATCCTCTCGTATCCCCTTTTGCCTATCACCTGTCCAACTCTTGGCTCCATCCCTCCCCCTCCTGTCTCCTCCTATCATTTTGGATCTCCCCCTCCCCCTCTCACTTTCAAATCTCTTACTAACTCTTCCTTCAGTTAGTCCTGACGAAGGGTCTTGGCCTGAAACGTCGACTGAAACTCTTCCTAGGGATGCTGCTTGGCCTGCTGTGTTCACCAGCAACTTTGATGTGTGTTGCTTGAATTTCCAGCATCTGCAGAATTCCTGTTGTTACTTTTTGCTTCTTCATTTTTTTTTACAGACCGTGTGATGTTTGCTTCCAGAATTTGCTGGTGTTTAATTGAATTCATTCTTCCCTCTACCAGTGAAATGTTCCCTGTGCCACTGTCTGCAACACAAGCCCGAAGCATGATCGATCCACCCCTGTGCTTAACAGAGGTGTTCTTTTCATGAAATTCTGCACCCTTTTTTCTCCAAACATACCTTTGCTCATTGTGGCCAAAAAGTCCTCGTTGTCCATGGGAATGGTACCAGAGGATTGAAGGGAGATGAATGTTGTCCCCTTGTTCAAAAAAGGTAGTAGGGATAGTCTGGGTAATTATAGACCAGTGAGCCTTACGTCTGTGGTGGGAAAGCTGTTGGAAAAGATTCTTAGAGATAGGATCTATGGGCATTTAGAGAATCATGGTCTGATCAAGGACAGTCAGCATGGCTTTGTGAAGGGCAGATCAAATCTAACAAGCCTGATAGAGTTCTTTGAGGAGGTGACCAGGTATATAGATGAGGGTAGTGCAGTGGATGTGATTTATATGGATTTCAGTAAGGCATTTGACACACGGTGGGCTTATTCAGAAAGTCAGAAGGCATGAGATCCAGGGAATTTTGGCCAGGTGGATTCAGAATTGGCTCGCCTGCAGAAAGCAGAGGGTCATGGTAGAGGGAGTACATTCGGATTAGAGGGTTGTGACTAGTGGCGTCCCACAAGGATCAGTTCTGGGACCTCTACTTTTTGTGATTTTTATTAACGACCTGGATGTGAGGGTAGAAGGGTGGGTTGGCAAGTTTGCGGACGACACAAAGGTTGGTGATGTTGTGAATAGTGTAGAGGATTGTCGAAGATTGCAGAGAGACATTGATGGGATGCAGAAGTGGGCTGAGAAGTGGCAGATGGAATTCAACCCGGAGAAGTGTGAGGTGGTACAGTTTGGAAGGACAAACTCCAAGGCAGAGTACAAAGTAAATGGCAGGATACTTGGTAGTGTGGAGGAGCAGAGGGATCTGGGGGTACATGTCCGCAGATCCGTGAAAGTTGCCTCACAGGTAGATAGGGTAGTTAAGAAAGCTTATGGGGTGTTAGCTTTCATAAGTCGAGGGACAGAGTTTAAGAGTCGAGGGGTAATGACGCAGCTCTATAAAACTCTGGTTAGGCCACACTTGGAGTACTGTGTCCAGTTCTGGTCACCTCACTATAGGAAGGTTGTGGATGTATTGGAAAGGGTACAGAGGAGATTTACCAGGATGCTGCCTTGTTTAGAGAATATGCATTATAATCAGAGATTAAGGGAACTAGGGCCTTTCTCTTTGGAGAGAAGGAAGATGAAAGACATGATAGAAGTATACAAGGTATTAAGAGGAATAGATAGAGTGGACAGCCAGCGCCTCTTCCCCAGGGCACCACTGCTCAATCCAAGAGGACATGGCTTTAAGGTAAGGGGTGTGAAATTCAAGGGGGAGATTAGAGGAAGGTTTTTTACTCAGAGAGTGATTGGTGTGTAGAATGCACTGCCTGAGTCAGTGGTCGAGGCAGATACACTAGTGAAATTTAAGAGACTTCTAGACGGGTATATGGAGGAATTTAAGGTGGGGGGTTATATGGGAGGTAGGGTTTAAGGGTTGGCATGACATTGTGGGCCGAAGGGCCTGTACTGTGCTCTACCATTCTATGTTCTATGTTCTATATGTTTAACTTCACCAGTCCACAGGACTTGTTTCCAGAATGCATCAGGCTTGTTTAGATGTTCCTTTGCAAACTACTGATGCTGAATTTTGTGGTGAGGATGCAGGAAAGGTTTTCTTCTGATGATTCTTCCACGAAGATCATATTTGTGCAGGTGTCGCTGCACAGTAGAACAGTGCACCGCCACTCCAGAGTCTGCTAAATCTTCTTGAAGGTCTTTTGCAGTCAAACAGGAGTTTTGATTTGCCTTTCTAGCAATCCTATGAGCAGTTCTCTTGGAAAGTTTTCTTGGTCTTCTGGACCTCAACTTGATCTCCACCGTTCCTGTTAACTGCCATTTCTTAATTACATTACAAACTGAGGAAACAGCTACCCGAAAATGCTTTGCTATCTTCTTATAGCCTTCTCCTGCTTTGTGGGTATCGTTTATTTTAATTTTTAGAGTGCTGGGCAGTTGCTTAGAGGAACCCATGGCTGCTGATTGTTGGGACAAGGTTTGAGGAGTCAGGGTATTTATAAAGCTTTGAAATTTGCATCACCTGGCCTTTCCTAATGATGACTGAACAAGCCATAGCCCTAACAAGCTAATTAAGGTCTAAGACCTTGGTAAAAGTTATCTGAGAGCTCAAATCTCTTGGGGTGCCCAAACTTTTGCATGGTGCTTCTTTCCTTTTTTCACTCTAAAATTATACAAAACAAAAATAATACACTAATCTTGCTTAAAATGTTGAAAAGAATGTTTCATCTTTAATATTATGACTTTTGGAGATCAGTTCATCTTCTACTCACTTAATTATTCCCAGTAACAGAAATTTTGACCGGAGAGCCCAAACTTTTGCATGCCACAGTATATCTATTTGGTCTGGCTTTGTGTGCAGCATGCTTTTGTTTGAGTGTATCTATAAATTCTATAAGCCTACTGACACTCACAGCTATCTAGACTATTCCTCTTCTCACCCTGTCTCTTGCAAAAATGCCATCCCCTTCTCGAAATTCCTTCATCTCTGCCGCATCTGTTCTCAGGATGAGGCTTTTCATTCCAGGACGAGGGAGATGTCCTCCTTTTTTAAAGAAAGGGGCTTCCCTTCCTCCACCATCAACTCTGCTCTCAAACGCATCTCTCCCATTTCATGCACATCTGCTCTCACTCCATCCTCCCACCACCCCATTAGGAGTAGGGTTCCCCTGGTCCTCACCTGCCACTCCACCAGCCTCCGGGTCCAACATACAATTCTCCGTAACTTCCGCCACCTCCAACGGGATCCCACCACTAAGCACATCTTTCCCTCCCCCCTCTCCCTCTGCTTTCCGCAGGGATCGCTCCCTACACGACTCCCTTGTCCATTCGTCCCCCCCATCCCTCCCCACTGATCTCCCTCCTGGCACTTATCCTTGTAAGCGGAACAAGTGCTACACATGCCCTTACACTTCCTCCCTTACCACCATTCAGGGCCCCAGACAGTCCTTCCAGGTGAGGCGACACTTCACCTGTGAGTCAGCTGGGGTGATATACTGCGTCCAGTGCTCCCGATATGGCCTTTTATATATTGGTGAGACCCGACGCAGACTGGGAGACCGCTTTGCTGAACACCTACGCTCTGTCCACCAGAGAAAGCAGGATCTCCCAGTGGCCACACATTTTAATTCCACATCCCATTCCCATTCTGACATGTCTATCCACGGCCTCCCCTACTGTAAAGATGAAGCCACACTCAGGTTGGAGGAACAACACCTTATATTCCGTCTGGGTAGCCTCCAACCTGATGGCATGAACATTGACTTCTCTAACTTCCACTAATGCCCCACCTCCCCCTCATACCCCATCCATTATTTATTTTTATACACACATTCTTTCTCTCTCTCTCCTTTTTCTCCCTCTGTCCCTCTCACTATACCCCTTGCCCATCCTCTGGGTTCCCCTCCCCCTTTTCCTTGTCCCTGGACCTCCTGTCCCATGATCCTCTCATATCCCTTTTGCCAATCACCTGTCCAGCTCTTGGCTCCATCCCTCCCCCTCCTGTCTTCTCCTATCATTTTGGATCTCCCCCTCCCCCTCTCACTTTTAAATCTCTTAGCTCTTTCTTCAGTTAGTCCCGACGAAGGGTCTCGGCCTGAAACGTCGACTGTACCTCTTCCTAGAGATGCTTCCTGGCCTGCTGCGTTCACCAGCAACTTTGATGTGTGTTGCTATAAATTCTACAATGCTTTTGTTAAGCTGGCCACGGCTTGAGTGGACCTTATATTCCCTAAGTGTTTCTTCAGCTTTTCTCTTAACTTTCTTACTTGGATTATCCATCTCGTACTTCAATAGGTGGTCTATTTCTGCTCTTAAGGTTTCAATTTTGCTTCTTAATCTCTTCTGCTGTATTGGTGTGCTGATTTCAATACTCAGTTTTGGGTTTCTGTTAATGAGTGACTATTTTGGAGCCATTGCTCTGCACTGCTGTTAAACCTACGCAGTATGTCACTATGTAGTTTTATTATTATTTTCTACTTGCACAGTTTGTCTTCTTTTGCACGTTGGTTGTTTGTCCATCTTTGTAGTGTGTAGTTTTTTAAAGTCTGTTGTATTTCGATTGTAAATGCCCACAAGAAAGTGAATCTCAGAATCAGGTTTATTATCACTCGCATGTGTCGTGAAATTTGTTGACCGCAGCAGCAGCTCAATGCAATATAGAGGAAGAAGAAGAAGAAATAATAATAATAAATAATTAAGTACACCAAATACAGTATATGTATATTGAATAGACTAAAAATTGTGCAAAAACAGAAATAATATATATTTTAAAAGGAGGTAGTGTTCACGGGTCCAATGTCCATTTAAGAATTGGATGACAGAGGGGAAGAAGCTATTCCTGAATCGCTGAGCGTGTGCCTTCAGGCTTCTGTACCTCCTGCCTGATGGCAACAGTGAGAAAAGGGCATGCCCTGGGTGTTGGACGTCCTTAAAATTTGTGCTGCCTTTCTGAGACACCGCTCCATGAGGATATCCTGGGTACATTATAGGTTAGTACCCAAGATGGAGCCAACTAAATTTCCAACCCTCTGCAGCTTCTTTCGGTCCTGTACAGTAGCCCCACCCCTCCATACCAGACAGTGATGCAGCCTATCAGAATGCTCTCCACAGTACATCTATAGAAGTTTTTGAGTGTATTTGTTGACATATCAAATCTCTTCATACTCCTAATGAAGTATATTCACCGTCTTGCCTTCTTTATAACTGCATTAATATGTTGTGACCAGGTTAGATCCTCAGAGGTCTTGACACCCAGGAACTTGAAACTGCTCACTCGCTCCAGTCCTGATCCCTCTATGAGGATTGGTATGTGTTCCTTCGTCTTACCCTTCCTGAAGTCCACAATCAGCTCTTTTGTCTTACTGATGTTGAGTGCCAGGTTGTTGCTGTGACACCACTCCACTAGTTGGCATATCTCACTCCTGTACACCCTCCCATCTCCACCTGAGATTCTACCAACAATGGTTGCATCACCAGCAAATTTATAGATGGTACTTGAGCTGTGTCTATCCACACAGTCATGGGTATATAAAGAGCAGAGCAGTGGGCTAAGCACACATCCCTGAGCTGCACCAGTGTTGATCGTCAGCGAGGACGAGATGTTATCACCAATCCGCACAGATTGTGTTCAGGGCAGTATATGGTGACATAAGCATAATTTGGTAATATATTTACCTTGAATGTTGAACTTTGAATTTTTTCACACAGAGGGTGTTACATATGTGATACAATAATTTCATTATATCCCTTCTCATTCTTCAAACCTCCAGTGATTGATTCTTTGAAAATTAGCAATAAGTTCAATAGATATGGGAATAGAGCAGGAAACTGGACTTATGGAAAGTTGGCCAGCCATGGATAGCAAAGCAGGCGCAACAGGCCAAATGGCCTACTTGTGTTCCTTCTTGTGGCCTTCTTATTAATGAAAAAATATTGAAAAGGCAACCATCCTTCAGGAAAGCCGATTTATAGTGTGAGAAGCTGCAAAGGATCAAGATTCAGAGTTCAGAATTACACATCAGAAAAGGATGAACAGACTAGGTCTTATTTCACTTATGAACAAAACTGAGGGATGACTTGACAGAGATTTTTAAAATGATACTGTTGACAGGACGGACACAAGGAGAATGTTGCGCTGGTGAGAAGGGCCCTTTGTTTAATATGAGATAATCACTAAGTAATCCAACAGGAAATCGCCCAAGGAGTGTGGGGAACGTAGAATTTGATATCACAAGGAGTTGTTGAAGTAAAAATGGTAGGTACACAATAGGTAAAAATGAGAGAGGAGGTCAAAAGGAATCAGATTAGAAGCTATAGAGTTGAGAACATTGTACCACCTGTGCCAAATAACTTAACGATACGCTGTTATTTCTGTATAGGCTATGTTCCCAGTAAACATAGCGACTTTAAGCTCGTTTAATAATACGATTTCATTGATTTAGGTTCAGGGTAGCTGAAGTTTCTCCCTCAGCGCCTGATTACGGACGTGAGATGTCAATCATTGCCATGCACCAGTGAGCTGCGGGAGGCCAGGCTTGTGTTCGTCACGTGCCCTATGGGAAAGGGAATTTCGCAGTTTTTGCTGACAGTGGTTTGTGTGTGTTACCCGGCGTTTATTTTTTATCTTTTATATTTATGTGTCGTCCAGAAGTACTTTTTGGTGATTTCTTTATCTTCAGTCGAGGCTGGAACTTAAAGGTGGTTACTGGCAGGCGAGTTTAAGAGAACCTTCCAGTGGCAGAAGATCGATAGCAAGCTCTCGTCTTCGTGCCCGGAGAAGTTGTTCAACATTTGAGGGGTATGGATTATTGATAGTTGCTGAAATTTCTAACTCACTAAAAGTGAACGAAAACTCAGGAAGTGGGGTTAATTTGTATGCTTAATGTTGGAGACGGAAAATTAAGACTTTCGATTTCAGTTCCGTCCGTTCATCCATGTGCAACTAACTGGGTAAGAGGTCATGTCGTGTGTGAAAGCAGTCACAATCGCGACAGTCACCGTACTTGGGACAGTGATGAAGATAATATGAAGAGACCCGCGGTGTAAAAGCCGTTTTCAATATCTGTGCCTAAAAAATTAGCTGGAGCTGTAGAGTATAAAGAGTTTCCACCTGGGTGCCCAGTGGTTGTTCAAAATAAGGCTCTTTACTTTATCGGGGCAAATGAATTTGACATTTGAGAATTAGTTCCCTCCTCCATCCCCGCCATCCAAAAGTACTAAAAAAAACTTGTTCAAAAGTTAGTCATTTTTGACTATTAATTTTTGTGTGACTTTTCGAGTCCAGCATAGAAGAGGGAACATCCTTCTCCCTTGCTGGAGATTGGATTCGCTCTGGTATTTGACTCGGTCTAAATCCCAGCAAAACGAAAGTCTCAGTCATAGCCACGGGTGTCTCCGGAGTAACTTTGCCACTTCATGCTTATGTGCAGTGAAAAGTGGCGTCAATTGCACTCTATATTAAGATACAATTATCTTTAAATCATTTTATTGACCACACTATCAATGACGATTTTGAGTAGTCTAAAATAAAAACAAACATCTTGACGACGTTTCCAAATTGGTGTATCAGGAGTTTGAATCTTCATTACCTCTGCCTTGAGGTAATTGAGTTTGTACCTCCGTTGTTCTGGAGTGCAAAGGCACAAGCTGGTGAAGGTGCTTAGTGGATGTAATCATTATCGTGATGGACTGGTATCTTCAGCAGTTTTTATGAACAAGAGTCACGAAGTGTCAGTTTAATTTTTTTTTGCACATTGTTAAATTTGGTGTTACTTTATGTCTGAATTATGACCAAGACACTTGGTCGAGCTATACTTTAAACGCCCCTCCCCCAGTTGTCGGCGGTAGCTTGAGCAGATGTGTTAGAAAATTGCAGGTAGTTGTGAGAGTAGCAGGGTAGTGCTAGTGAGAGATTTCTGTTTCCTCAGTATAGACTAGAACACCCAGAGTGCAAAGTGCAGAACTTGTGTTGCAGATCCAAGACATTTTCCCCAAAGAAGAGAATCAGAATCAGGTTTAATATCACTGGTAGACGTTGTGAAAATTGGTTGCTGCAGCAGTACATTGCAAAACATAAGAACAACTATAAATTGCAATAAGAATATTATATATAAACAATGAAGCAAAAAGAGGGAAAATACTGAGGCAAAAAGTTCCTGAGTTTGTTGTCTGTTCAGGAACTTGATGGCAGAGAGGAAAAAGCTGTTCCTGAAATGTTGATGGTATCAATGAGAAGAGGGCATGTCCTGGGTGAGGGGGGTCATTAGCGATGGACGTTGTCTCTCAAAGATGTCCCTGATGCTGGGGAGGCTCTTGCCCGTGATGGAGCTGGCTGAGTTTACAGCTTTTTCTGATCCTGTGCAGTGTCCCCTCCATACCAGGTGATGATGCAGACAGAATGCTCTCCACGCTATATCTGTAGAAATTTTCTTGAATCTTTGGTGACATACCAAATCTCCTCGGACTGCTAATGAGATATAGCCACGGGCATAACTCCTTTGTGATAGTATCAATATGTTGGGCCCAGAGTAGATCTTCAAGATGCTGACACCCAGGAACTTGAAATTGCTCACTTTCCACTGCTAATCCCTCAATGATGACTGGTGGGTCTTCCCTTGACTTCCCCTTTCTGAAGTCAATAATCAGTTCCTGGTCTTACTGACACTGAGTGCAAAGTCGTTGTTGCATCACCTTTTACCCAGCTTGTCTGTCTCACTCCTGTACAACTCATTGTCCCCATATGAAATTCTTCAACAATCGTTGTCATGAGCTGCATGGTCATAGATGTAGACAAAATGGAGCAGTAGGCTGAGCGCACATTCCTGAGGTACACCAGTGTTCATTGTCAGTGAGAAGGAGATGGTATTTCTGATCTGCCCTGACTGTGGACTCCCGATGAGGAAGTCATGGATCCAGGAGCAGAGGGAGGTACAGAGGCCCTTCTTTTAGGAAATGAGGTGGCCAAGTAACTGAAGTCCACTGACCATAATGCTATTAGTTTTAAAATAGTTACAGAAAAAGGTAGAGTAGATTCATAGGTTAAAGTCCTGAACTAGAGCAGGAATATCTTTGAGAGCATCAAGCAGAATCTAGCTGGGGTTGACTGGTTGACTGCAAAGAGAAAGGAACAGTTGACAAGTGGAAGGTTTTTAAAAATGTCCCATCAAGAGCTGAGGGCAGTGTGTTCCTGTCTGAGTGAAGGGTAGACACAACGAGCTCAGGCATCCTTACCTAACAAAATGAAACATCCTGGCTCAGGTCAGAAAAAGAAGGAAGTGTATGTTGTGGTTAGGTAGCTGGGTATGACTGGATCCCTTAGTAAATTGATCACAAGACAAAGGAGCAGAAGTAGGCCATTTGGCCCATTGAGTCTGCTCCGCCACTCCACTATGAGCTATACTATTCTCCCATCTAGTTCAGTTTCTGGCTTTTTCCCCATATCCCTTGATACCCTGACTAATTAGATACCTGTCAATCTCCTCCTTAAACACCCTCAGTGACTGGGCCTCCACAGCTCTATGCAGCAACGAATTCCATAGATCCACAACCCTCTGGCTAAAAAAAATTTCTTCTCATCTCTGTTTTAAATGGGTACCCTCTAATTCTAAGACTGGCCTCTTGTCCTGGATTCACCCACCAAGGAAAACAGCCTTTCCACATCTACTCTGTCCAACCCTGTCAACGTTCAAAATGTTCTGAGATCCTGTCTCCTTCTTCGATACTCTAATGAATACAGTCCAAGAGCCGACAAACACTCCTCATATGTTAGCTCCTGCATTCCAGGAATCATCCTCGTAAATCTTCTCTGAACTCTCTCCAACATCAGTACATCTCTTCTAAGATAGGGGGCCCAAAACTGCACACAGTATTCCAAATGAGGTCTCACCAGTGCCCCATAGAGCCTCATCAACACCTCCTTACTCTTATACACTATTCCTCTTGAAATGAATGCCAACATAGCATTCGCTTTCCTTACTGCTGATCCAACCTGGTGGTTAACCTTTAGGGTAAACACAAAATACTTTGCAGATGCTGGGGTCAAAGCAACACTCACAACATTCTGGAGGAACTCAACAGGCCGGGCAGCATCCGTGGAAACGATCAGTCAATGTTTCAGGCCGGAACCCATCGTCAGGACTGAAGAGGGAAGGGGCAGAGGCCCTATAAAGAAGGTGGGGGGAGGGTGGGAAGGAGAAGGCTGGTAGTTTCCAGGTGAAAAACCAGTAAGGGGAAAGAAAAGGGGTGGGGGAGTGGAAGCCGGGAGGTGATGGGCAGGAAAGGTGAAGAAGAAATAGGGGAAAATGCAATGGGTAGTAGAAGGAGGCGGCGGCGGAGACATGTTCCCAGGAAGGAGATGTGACTGTGGTAGTGGGTCTGGGTGAGGATCTGGTCTAAGAGTCGGAGAAAGGCGGAGATCACAGAGGGGGAGCAGTGAGAGAGGGTCTCACTGAACTCCCGTCGAAGGGAAGCCTCTCTTCGACCTGCTGAGTTCCTCCAGCGTGTTGTGACTATTGCTTTAACCTTTAGGGTATCCTGCACAAGGACCCCCAAGTCCCTTTGCACTTCCGATTTTCGGATTTTCGAAATTTTCTCCCCATCTAAATAATAATCTGCTGGACTATTTCTTCTTCCAAAATGTACAACCGTACATTTGTCAATATTGTATCTCATCTGACATTTCTTTGCCCACTCTCCTAAAATGGCCAAGTCTCTCTGCAACCTTTCCGTTTCTTCAACACCTCCTGCTCCTCCACCTATCTTGGTGTCATCCGCAAACTTAGCCACAAAACCATTTAATCCATAATCTAAATCATCGATATGCATTGTAAAAAGAAGCGGCCCCAACACTGACCCCTGCGGAACACCACTAGTAACCGGCGACCAATCAGAATAGGATCCCTTTATTCCCACCCTTTGCTTTCTTCCTATCAGCCAATGCTCCACCCATTCCAATATCTTTCCTGTAATTCCATGGGCTCTGATTTTACTAAGCAGCCTCTTATGCGGCACCTTATCAAAGGCCTTTTGGAAATCCAAATACACAACATCCACAGCCTCTCCCTTGTCAATCTTATTTGAGATTACCTCAAAAAATTCCAATAGGTTGGTGAGGCAGGATCTTCCCTTCATGAAACCATGCTGGCTTCGGCCTATCTTGTCATGCACCTTGAGGTATTTCACAACCTTGTCCTTGAGGATCGACTCCAATAACTTTCCAACTACTGATGTCAGACTAATTGGTCTGTAATTTTCTTTTTGCTGCCTCTCTCCTTTCTTAAACAGCGGAACTACATTTGCGACCTTCCAGTCCTCCGGAACCATGCCAGAGTCTATTGATTCCTGGAAGATCATTTCCAATGCCTCCACAATCTCCAAAGCCACCTCCTTCAGAACCCTTGGGTGCACCTCATCCGGACCGGGAGACTTATCTATTCTTAGTCCATTTAGTTTCCCAAGCACTTTCTCTCTCTAGTAATCTTGACTGTACCTAATTCTATTCCCTGAGACCTATCAGGTATGTTGCTATTGTCTTCCACTCTGAAGACTGATGCAAAATACTCATTTAGTTCCTCTGCCATCTCTTTGTTACCCATTATAATTTCTCCAGCATCATTTTCAATCGGTCCTATATCTACCCATGTCACACTTTTACTCTTCATATATTTAAAAAAACTTAGTATCCTTTTTTATGTTAATTGCCAACTTCCTTTCATAATACATCTTTTCTTTCCTAATGACTTTCTTAGTTTTCTTCTGTAAGTTTTTAAAAGTTGTCCAGTCCTCAGTTTTCCCACTAATTTTTGCTTCCTTGTATGCCATCTCTTTTGCTTTTATGTTAGCCTTAACCTCTCTCGTTAGCCACATTTGTGCCATTTTTCCATTCATGATTTTCTTTTTTCTTGGAATATATTTTTCCTGCACTTTCCTTATTTCCTGTAGGAACTTCATCCAATTATGCTCTACCGTCCCTCCATCTAGCTTACTTTTCCAATCGACTTGGGCCATTTCCTCTCTCATACCACTGTAATTTCCTTTGTTCCACTGAAATATTGATACACCTGATACCAGCTTCTTTTCAAATTTGAAACTGAACTTAATCAGGTTATGATCACTACTTCCAAGGGGTTTCATTACCTCCAGCTCCCTAATTGCCTCAGGTTCATTACACAGCACCCAATGCAAAACAGCCGATCCCGTGGTGGGCTTATGGACAAGTTGCTCCAAAAAGCCATCTTGTAGGCATTCTACAAACACCCTCTCCTGAGATCCAGTACCTTCCTGACTTTCCCAATCCACTTTCATATTAAAATCCCCCATAATTATCTTGACATTTTCCTTCTGACAAGCTTTTTCTATTTCCAGCTGTAGCTTGTAATCCACATCCCGGCTGCTGTTTGGAGGCCTGTATATAACTGCTATTAGTGTCTTTTTACCCTTGCCATTTATTAACTCGACCCATAAGGATTCTACCTCTTCTGATCCTGTGTCCCTTCTTTCTACTGATTTGATATCATTGCTTACCATCAGGGCCACGCCACCCCCTTTACCTACCTTCTTATCTTTCCTATACACTGCGTATCCTTGGATATTCAGTTCCCAATCACATCCATCATTTAGCCATGACTCGATGATGGCCACAGTGTCCTATCTTTTAACCTGTAGCTGTACAACAAGGTCATCCACTTTATTTCTAATGCTGCATGCATTTAAATACAGTACATTTAGATCAGTATCTGTTACCGATTTTGCTATATTTCTATCGCACAGCAAATTATCCTGTCTAGTCACCTGTCTGTCCTCCTTGCCATCTTCACTGCACAGTATCTTTGACTTATTTCTATTTTCCTCTTCCTCAACCCTCACACTCTGGTTTCCTTCCCCCTGCCAACTTAGTTTAAACCCTCCCTAACAGCTATATTAAACAATCCCGCCAGGATATTAGTACCCTTTGAGTTCAGGTGTAACCCATCGTTTTTGTATATGTCATACCTCCCCCAAACAGATCCCAGATATCCAAGAATTTGAAGCCCTGCCCCCTGCATCGGTTACTTAGCCACGCATTCATCTGCTTAATTCTGCTATTCTTACCTTCATTAGCGCGTGGCTCAGGCGGTAATCATGAGATTATTACTCTGGAGGTCCGGCTTTTCAATTTTCTTCTTAGCTCCCAGTAATCTTCCTTCAGGACCTCCTCTCTTTTTCTGTCTATGTCATTGGTACCAACATGTACCAAGACTTCTGGCTGCTGGCCCTCTCTCCTTAGAATACTCTGGACCCGATCTGAGACATCCCGTACCCTGGCACCAGGGAGGCAACACACCATCCAGGTATCCTTGTCCGGCTCACAGAATCTCTTGTCTTTACCCCTCACTATGGAATCCCCTATAAATACTGCATTTCTCCTTGCTCTCTTGATCACGCCACTGGGCAGAGTGCCAGAGTCCTGTTCGCTGTGGTTTTCCTCTGTCAGGTCAATCTCTCCAACAGTATCTAAAATGATATATCGATTTCTGAGGGGGACTGTCACAGGGGTGCTGTCCACTATCTCTCTATAGGTATTATCAATCGCCTCCTCACTTTCCCTAACTAGCTGAAGGTCATCAAGTTGTAGCTCCAGATCCCTAACATGGCCCTTAAGGAGCCTCATCTCAATGCGCCTGGTGCAGTTGTAATCCTTGGGGAGGCTGGGAGTCTCCCAGGGTCCCCACATCTGGCACTTCAAGCACAACACTAATCCTAGATGCATACTTTTAATGCTACTGTTATTACAAAATAAATCTGTAACTTACCCTTTTATCATGAGACTCAAAGGTCGCAGAAGCCTCTTCCCATTTCCGCCTAAGCCCCGTTGAGCCAAAGCCCTATCACTCCGTACCCTCTCACTCCACAGCCCGCTCCGACGCTGCCCACTGGATAGGGCTGTGTTCTTTTTAAGCCTTCCGCGCTCTGAGGTCACGCGCCTGCGCAGTCGTGCCTCTTTTATCCCAAGTAGTTAAAAAAAAATCTGAATTTTCTCCCGAAAAACGGCGACTTACTCCGCTGCCTGCTTGCTGTGAATCAAAAGAGGAATCGACAGAGTATTCTGTGAATTGAAAAGGATTAAGAACAACTTAAAAGGCAAAAAGAAGGTATGAAATTGATTAGGCAGGCAGGGTTAAAGGTGTCAAGAGGTTACTCCATTATGTTAACAGTAAAAGGGTTATTAAGGAGGGACTAGGCGTCTTAAAAGGCTGTCAGGGCCACCAATGTGTGGAGATGCAGGAGATAGCTGAGATTAATGTCTATTTCTCCTCTGTGTTTCCTGAGGGGAAAATCATGGATTCCAAAGAAATGAGGGTGATAAGTAGTGAGGCCTTAGATTGTGTGCTTATTAGGGAGGTATTTGCAGTCTTGAAGCTCCTTAAGATGAGCAAATCCCCAGGGCCTGAATGAGTGCACCCCAGACCTTTCAGGAAGAAATCACAAGAGGCCCTTGTCAAGGTGTTTGTTTTGTCATTAGCCACATGTGAAATCCCAGATGACTGGAGGGTGGCTAATGTTCTTCCATTGTTCAAGAAGGGCAGCAAGAATAGGTAGGGGACCTACAAGCTAGTGAGCCTTACTTAGGTTGTGGAGAAGTTACTGGAGGGAATTTTGAGAGACTGGATCTGCTGTTGCTTGGTCAGTTAATGACTGATGAGGAAGCATGGTTTTGTGCATGAGAGGTCATGTCTGACGAAGGTAGGGTAGCAATTGTTGCCTAGATGAACTTTAAGACAGATGGAAGGTCGACCTGAAGAGTTGGGTTATATGCAGTTGGGTGGAGCCAGCAAGCTGGGTTCAGGTTCTCTCAATGAGAGGAGGCAGAGGGTGAGGGTTGAAGGATACCTGTGACTAGTAGATGCCCAGGGGTCAGTGTCGGGACCTCTGCATTTCTTGTGTATGTAAATGGTTTAGATATGAATGTATTTCGGAGGATTAGCAAGTTTGCTGATGACACTAAATTAAGGAGCCTTGTTGAATAGTGAAGCAGGTGGCAATGAGACCTTGACTGGGGGCAGCACGGCAGCGTGACACTCAGCACAAGCTTCCACAGCTAGAGCGACCCAGTTTAATGCTACCTCTCTCTGTAAAGACTTTGTACGTCACCCCTGTGGCCGCATGGGTTTGCTCCAAGCACTCCGGCCTCTTTCCACATTTCAGATGTTAGTCCATTAATTGGTTGCATGGGAATAATTGGGTGGCGTAGGCTCATTGGGCCTGAAACACCTGTTACTATGCTGCATCTCTGAATAAAATAAATTGAACAGAATTGAATAATTAACACAATAGGGTGAGGAACAGTTCCACCTTGTAGCCTTTGGTAAAGTGCCAAATGCTCTATCCTATGATGCTCAGAGCAGGAGAGCTAATTCAACAGGCCTTCATGTCTGTGATCATTTCCAGACTCTTAATCAGTGAAGTGATTTTTAACAACATGATTAAAACCAACAGGCAGCTCTGCAGCAGGTTTTCAATTACTGAAAGTAATTGAAAAGATGAGGTGATTTAGTGGATGTATTAATCTACCCTCTCCCATTCCCCCTGGGCAGACGCTTTGGGTGAGGATGACTAGCTTCCACTCCAGTATGGGACCAACTTGGGGCCCACACACTGACACTCCCAAGAGCTGCATGACAGGGGAGGCAACTGGGTTGTTCATTAGGTGGTGTGTTCCTCTGAGCATTTATGGACAAATTACTTTGTGCCCCCACCTCCCCAAACGTTAAATTTGGGTTCTCAGTGCCAATCAATCTGCTCTCCCAGTTTGATGTGGATTCCTATTGCTAAGCGGCTTCATCCTGGTTTGGGGGGCGGGGAGGGGAAGTGTAATACAATGGAGGGACCTAGGCGTACGGTTACTTAGTTTTTTGAAAATGTTGTCATGGTTAGACAGGGTGGTAAAAAGGCATTTAACACACATCTCCTGTTACTAATGCCATCTCCAATGGGATCCCACCACCCGGATATCCAGCCCCACCCCCCACAAATTTCCACAGGGATCACTCACTCCCCACTCCTTTGTTCTCTTGTCCCACCCCAATGATTTCCCTCCTGGTGTTTACACTTGCAAGCAGAACTAGTGCCACACCTGCCCCTACACCTCCTTCCCCACTACCATTCTGGGCCCTTCCAGGTGAGACAACATGTCACATGTGAATCTTTTGGGATCATCTACTGCATCTAGTGCTCCCAGTGTGGCCTCCTGTATTGTGAGACCCAACGTAGATTGGAAGAATGTATCATCTGCCACAAAAAGTGGGATTTCCCCCAGTGGCCACCATTTCAATTCTACTTCCTATTCTCATTCCGACATGTCAGTCCATAGCCACCTCTACTGCCACAATGAGGCCACACTCAGGTTGGAGGAGGAACGCTTCGTATTCCGTTTAGGTAGCCTCCAGCCTGTTGACATGAACTTCGATTTCTTAAACTTCCAGTAATTGCACCCTCCTCCTTCACCATTCCCCATTCCCATTTTCCCCCTCTCACCTTACCTTCTTACCTGCCCATCACCTCCCTCTGGTTCTGCTCCCCCTTCGCTTCCTTCCATGGTCTTCTGTCCTCTACTGTCAGTAAGCACACATAATATTCTAACAGTGCATGCACTCTTATGCTACAACGTAGCTGAGTTTTGGATTAGAAATACACAGGCAAAATAATCATTAACTACGGTTGAATTTTATTTTATTTAGAGAGTCAGCATAGTAATAGGCCCTTCCAGCCGAATGAACTTGCACTGCTCAAATACAACCCAAGTGACAATCAACCTACTAACCTATATGTCTTTGGGATGGGGGAGGAAACCAGGAGCACCTGGAGCAAACATACGTGGTCATGGGGAACATATACAAGGTCCTTACAGTCAGCAGCGGGAATTGAACCTGGGTTGCTGGGACTGTAATTATGCTAAGCCCCTACATTACTGTGCTGCCCTCAGCAAGGAATCGTCAATCTTAATGTACATCAAAATATAAATTGCCCAATAGTGGTTAAAAGTGAAAATAGTAATAAAGACTCAAATTCTTAATCAAATATGTGTATTAAGAATGAACCCATGTGATTATTATCTTCACTAGTAAGTGGGGAAAGTAAATCTCTCTCCTTGTTAATTGTCCTGTTTAGGGCATGTATCCATTTAAATTCCTAATGTAAACAACTGTGTGCTTAAAAAGTGCTCTAATAGAATAAATTGTGTTAGATTTTCTTTCAGAATGGCCGCTGAACTACAATGTTATCTCGAGCGATACAAGAAGGTTTGTGAAGAATCATCTTTGGGACACAATGGAATTTGTCACGATAACAAATTAAAAGAACAAATCAGACAGTGGTTAATAAAAAGTGGCGCACATTTGGCTTCCTTACTGTGGGTTGATGTGCATGAAATAATTGCCAAATCCTTGCAAAGGTCACATAATAACCCAAATATTTTCAAGAAGCTGATTGGGGCTTTTGAATTATTGGAAATGGCTGCTGCCAACCTCTTTCAGTACCCATGGAGAAATGAATTCAAAACAATAAAGGTAAGTCTGCTAATAAATTTTATTTTGCCAGCTAAGTTGTCCTGTTTACACAGAATTTGAAGAGTTAAATGCTCTAAATGTTCAACAAAAACATTATTTTCCAATGTGTTTTGTCTGTTGCAATACATTTATACAAACCAAAATGTCCATAGTTTTAATTGTTGATGAATTTACAATACAGTACTTCTACTGGCTCAATTTTCTGCTGTTGTACTCCCCTCTACATCTCTTTATCACCCTCAACATCCTTGTCCAAAATCTTAATCATATGTTTCTCTTTTTTAAAAGACTTTTTCAGGAGCCTATGTGTACCACCTAAAACCTACAATCTGTAATGAAGACCTTGAAAGAATTTTTAAGAGAATGGGCTATCGGGTAAAGGATAATCTTGAACTTGAAGTGGGGGATCTTCCACATGCTTCACAATTGATAAGTCTAGCGTTTAACTTCTTTGTTGCAAGGACTGAATGTGAAATCTTGTTAGAAGTCATTGGAAAACTTGGCTACTGTAAGGTTTCAGTAGAAGAACTGCTTTTACAAAGAAAATTGATGACCAATATTGACGCCTGTGTTGAAAGGCTAAACCGGACCTGTTCTACTTCTGAGACCCAGAGAGGAAAGCAACTTCAAAGAACACTTGCATCTGTCTCTAATGCAGAAGATATCTATATGGATTCAGGGTCTAATCCTAGTGCAAATCATCAAACCGATTCTCCTTCTCAGCAGGAATACAATAGAAGCACAATCCCCTTGGCAATGCATGTAGAGTACAGGCCTTATAGTAGTGACCAGTATAAGGATGAAACTTGCAACAAGCACATTACTAGAATCTCTGGTAATGAGCACATTCCTCCTTCGAATATTGAAGACAATAAATTTGAGGAATCTCAAGACCTACATAAAACCACAGCTGAGTTTAAATCTGTTGGTGAGCCCGATACAGCTGGAGATGTTTTGGATCTGAAAAAATACTTAAAGCATAATTGTCTTGACAGTGGTGAATCAGTTCGCTACTGTTGTGATACATGTTGCACAGCTCACACCATTTCCTGTAACAGTATGAAAACCTGCATGGATCATGTCCTCAGATTTTTTGAAGCTGCAGACTCTGTTTGTCTCCAACAGGCTGAAGGTGCTTGCAGTAACTTGGCGCAGTCATCAAATGCAGGCATACTAAAAGTAGATCCTGCCTGTGTAGTGTGTAAGGCATTAGCCACATACATTTGTTGTGAATGTGGCATGTGTAAGTGTACATACTGTGGTTACCAATCTATACTAGTATGTCAGAAATGTGACAAGATGCTTGAGAAGTTAAGATCCTGATTGTGTTCGGACACCGACACAAGTTTATGGTAAAACGGTAGGGTGTATACAAGTGATTTATGTGAATGGGCAGTAAAATAGTATCACTTTGAGAAATGATTGCTTGTGAAAACATTTTGATTTGTAAAGTTTTCATCATATAAGAATTTTTGTCTTTGATCAAATGTACTCTGCAGACTCGAGTACCTATCATTTTCCATTAAACTGTTTGAATCTGAAAGTGCCTGATACTTATGGCAAGGTGCACAGTCAAATTTTACATGTTTAATATTGGCTGTTCGGGTTAACTTGCAGAAGAGGAAATGAAAATCTACATCTCTTTTGAGGTCGATTGTCTTAAATTTCCCAAACGTAAACAGTTAACTGTGTGTTAGTACGATAGTCATATGCACAATGTTAAAATAGGGAAGAAATATTATGTGCAAACATTTGACTTTGAAGCATCAGCGAAAAAATACCATTGGACTAAAAATGTCATTACTTTTAGATAATATTTCTGATGATGACAATTCTGATCATTACAATGGTTTACAGTGAGAAGGGCAAAGGCATCAATGTTGCCAGCTTGTAGCTCTTTCCCCCTTCTGAGGGTTACCAGCCTGAGCAGATCCCATCGTGTTTGCACAGTAAAACCTGAGGACCTTTGACAATTTACTCTTGTCTAATGTCTTTTAAGCTACCACTGCTCATCGTTTTCAAAACCTTCCTGTATTCTTTCCTGTAATTCTACTGGTGCTTTCCCAGATTCAAAAGAACCTGTTCTGAACTTCGATATTCACTCTTTGGACTCCAAATTAGATCTTTTCACCTATTGTCTCAACCAGTACAGTATTTTAACAACTTGTACTGTTTTTGGCACTTAACTAAATTTCACATACTAACAGCAGTATCAGGACATCAACAGTAACAAAACAAAATTCATTAATGGTTACAGTCATGCATCGCTTAATAAGAACTAAGATTCATTTCCTTCTAGAAGGAACATTTGGAAGCAATAGTTCTGAACGTGTTTTGCTGGTTGGTCAAATCATAGCTGTTTTTTAACATCTGTGTCAATTAAAAAACCTGATACTTTGTTTTTCTTCATAGATTTTAATCTGTTTTGAATGCACTCACTAACTCGGCCTCTACAGAAATTGGAGAATTCCAAAGACTCAATGCTTTCTCTAACAGAAGAAATTTCTTCTCATCTGCCCAAAATAGTTCATCCTTTGTGTGTTTTGACTTGTTGGGTCTAGACAGTTCGACCAGGGAAAGCATCTTGTATCTACCTTGCCAAGCCCCATAAACATTTTATTTCACTGAAATGACCATTGATGCTTCTAATTTCTCCTTGCAGGATAATCCCAGGAATTAATCTGATGACCCATCATAACATCCTCCCTATTGCAAGTATACCCTTCCCTTTGGGTAAGGAGACTAGAATGGTAATGGTCTGTTGGGGCTGTGTAGAATTGAAATATGAGGTCTTTACTCTTGCACTTAAAGCCTCTTGTAATAAAAGTCAATGTAGCAATTACATTCTTAGTTTTTGTAACTGCATTCATTTTCAATGATTCCTATACAAGGAAGCTGAACAACACCCCTTTTCAATCTTCCATCATTTTAAATTATGTAATATTAACTATAACTAATATTTTCTTATCTATAGAAGCTTTTTTAGTTCGTTTTGATATCCTGTTAATTGTTCCCATTCTTGTTAATGTCTTGTTCCTCCATTCACTTCTAAAATTATTCAGTTTTCTTGTAATAAAACCAATTCCTCTTGCAGTATTACTAATATTTCTTGATTTTCAACCATTCACTTTATGAATTTTCACTGTAGCACACAAAATGCTGGCGGAGCTCAGCTGGTCAGCTCGCGTCTATGGAAATGAATAAACAGTTAATGTTTCGGGCTCAACGCTCTTTGTAACTACTTGCTTAACTGAATATTGTAACAAACTTCCTATTCTGTTTTACGCAGCCTTTTCTGATTACAAAATTTAACTTCATGTATTCCTGGAAAATATTTCATTCATTTTTGCAGATTCATCAATAGTAATGTATTCTGGAAAACTGGATACTTTTTCCCTCTTGGTTTGTGTCGTAAAGGGAATATTTGCTGTGAATTACATTCTCAAGTTAACCATTACTTACTGTTGTGTCTGGCTTTCAGTACTACTTGTAAATATGATGGCTGTAAGGTTTCAGTAGAAGAAATGCTTTTACAAAGAAAATGGATGACCAGTGTTGACGCCTGTGTTGAAAGGCTAAACCGGACCTGTTCTGTTTCTGAGACTCAGAGAGAAAAGCAATTTCAGAGAACATTTTGCCTTGCAGTTACCAAAGGCTTCCTTCATGAATGTTATATTCCTTTATATGGACTTGAGAGTTCCTTGAAACACACTCGCATTTGTTTTATTGCACTGCACTCTCAGTCCTGAATGGTCCTCTGATGATTGAGTGCATTCAGATAGTTTTCAATTGTCTGTCTTGTCCTAGTGAGACAGTTCCCCCTTCCCAGTTGCAATGTCAGTGCTCTATTAAGACCCATTTCTTCCACACCAGTATTTGACATGTGTTTTTAACTCTCTTGGGTACAATCTGGCAAAGGGGTCTCTCAGTTGGATGTTAAACAAGATATCAATTATTATCCAGTCTGGTTTGCTTCTTAATTTGGTACCTGGCTGTTTAGTCTAGTCAAATCCCCTTGCTCCCTAAGAGATACACACCTCCTCAATTTTAGCTAAAATTGAAGTTGAAAAAGCCAAGACCATATTGAAGTGTATAATGGATTTATTATGGAGATTTGACCATGTAGTATGGAAGTTCTATAAAATCCCCCTTGTTGAAATATAGGTTAGATTATACTCCACTTGCCCTGTGGCCACACTGATGTTCTGCAGCTGTGTGGAACTGCAAGTCTCACTCCTATGGCATCCTGTGGAATTGAGAAGTCTGCCAGTAGTGACTTGGTGTCAGGCAAATGGATTGGAAGTCCAGTCCTAAACACCCGATTGCCATAAAGTATAAAGGGATCAAACGTTAACTGCATCTGGTCCTCAACTCAGCACCAATTAAGCTGTGCTACTGGACTTGAAAATGAGTAAGCAGGTGAGCCAGAAGTCAAATGTGTTGTTGCAGTGTTTTCCTCATTTCACCTAGCAACATGCGCACACTGATAGTCATATAAATGTATTGATCTGGGGAACAGGATCTTGCTAAACGTTCCTTTCCCATCTGCCAGCACAAAGTATATTTCAGCACAACACAAGTTTTTCTGGTAACTAAACAGAATTGTCCTTTTCTAATTTAATATTCAGGAGAGATGGATCTAAGTAATCAAATGTGTCATTTGGAACCAGGTTTATTGTCACTGACCTATGCTGTGAAATTTGTTTTGCAGCAGTAGTGCAGTGAAAGACATAAAACTCACTAAGTAACAAAATAGTGCAAAAGGCAAATAGTAAGATGGTGTTCATGGACCATTTAGAAATCTAGTGAAGGGAAGAAGCAGTTCTTAAAACGATGTGTAGGTCTTCAAGTACTGTATCTCTCTCCGATGGTATTTTACTGTGTCTGATACCATCTGTGGTTGAATACAATGGTGGAATCCAACTGTACAAATACTAATTAATACATGAAAAGAAACATCTGATCAAAGCCAAAACAACATAGAACTATGATAAGAGGGGAGCATCACAGCATAAGTATTGCAATTACATGCCTAAAAAACTTAAGCTTGTGGAATTTTTTTAAATTCAAGTAGCTGACTACACATTATGAAAGACTTAATTTAAAATAAGTGACAATTTGTTGAAATATTTGTTTTTTTGTGCATTAAGTAGTTTTAAATAGTTGGATAGTTTGATAATTCAGACCCTTGTCTCTTCTGCACCTGGATTATCTCTGGCTTGGTTAGTTCACTAATGTCCAGCTGGGATGAAACGATACACCCTCTGGCTCTCAAGTGTAATCTGACAGAATGTATAATAGATTGATTTAAAAAATACATAATGACAATATACTTTTCAAAAATCTTAGTGATTACAGAACACTGATCTTCCTGAATAGCATTCTCAATTCGAATGCAGCATTCTGCACAACCACACACAGCCTTACGAAAGTGTAATAGTTGTCTGTAAAATCTTTTCACGTTCTGAGGTTTGGTATATAAAATTCATGAAAATATCACTGTCAATTAAATAACCAGTCAATTTCCCTTATTCTTGCACAAGAAATACTGGAACACCAGCTTTTTGATACAGATTGTTTACATTGTAAAAGTTAAAACTTTTCAATAAATGTAGCCTTTTCTCGAGAAATTTTCAACTGAGATTGAAAAGTATGAAATGGTTTCATACCTTGAATTCAATGCTTTGAATACAAAAAGAGGAAGAGAAATGAACATCAAGTGCTTAATGGAAAATTTTGAAAAGATGTTTGACATACTTGCAAAGCATCAAACCATCCACTTAAATTTAAAACAGCACTGCAGAGTTGTTTCATTCCTGTAATTTGATGACTACTTTCTGGTGGAGAAGTTTATTGTCATAAAACAAAATACAAAATCCACTGAACAAAAGACAGTTACACTGGAAGATGGTTTCCAGGTCACCAGAATCAATGAATCACACCTTGGGACGTTTCTGTTGGTTATCCACACTAGAAGCAGCTCGTTTGTTACGATGATGGGGGAACGTTGGCATAAGTTCTGGTTCACATGCTTCAAAGAAACAAAAATAAAACATTACCTTAGAAATTACATCCCATTTCAATGTTTAAATTCCTTTATACGATTCAATCAATTCAATCAAGTACTTCACGAACTACTAGAGGTGAGGATGCTTGTACTGAATACCATCATATTTGGATTTTAGAATGTTAGGAAGATGAATAAGTGGCCCAAATGTCGCAGTAAAAAAATATACTTAGTAAATATTCTTAATTATTTTGAAGGAAGAAGCAAGATGTTGGGATAGGTCAAACAGTATCAGTAGAGAGAAATGGACAACTAGCATTTCAAGTCAAGTCCTTCATCGTTGTAAGAAGGGAAACTGTTCATAATGATGGTAAAAATGCCTGCCCTCAACAACATGAATGTTTTTAGTGTCAAGTCTTTCACCAGTTAAAACCAAAAATTCTGAAGTTGCTGCAAATGTTGTCCGATGGTCTTACTTCTGACATAAACTTCCACTTATTTATTATTTCTGTAAACACCATTGAAACTGTTATCATTTTGTTCTCAATGAGATTGTCAGCCATAATATTGCATACAACCTTGATAAACTAACTGATTTCAGAAGTTTTAATTCTTTTAATTATTTTTGAATCATTTTGATTTCTGCTTTGATACCATGAATTTGTCTGAACATTACTATCTTCTCCATGAAAAGATAGACAATCTTTGAAGAATATTGATAATGGCTTGGGTCACCTGTCTTGTAAAGACACTGCCCAGAAGACAATGGCAAACCACTTACATAAAAATATTTGCTGAGAACGATCATGGTCATGAGACCATGACAGCCTACATCATACTGCATGGCACAATGTTGATGATAAATTGTCACAGCATATAGAGAATTGTGCAATCAAATCCACTCTGTGTACAATGTCTTGGTGCTGCCTTAAAGTCATACGTCACTGAAATACTGTTTTAATTCTAACAGTCTACGATGGGCCTGTGATCTTTATGTCAATAAGTATTAATGTGCAGTGCACATAGTGAACATGTAGTCAGTATAGAATCAGCAGTGGCAACACAGTAATAGCTTCCTGTGAATGGTTAATGTGGAGCAGTTGCACGACAATTGTTTCTTCATGATTTTTGATTCCCATACTACTTATGTCTGATGCTTGAGAGTCAGAAATAGATTTGCAACAAGGAATCGAATGTATGGCTTTGTCAGAAGCTGGGTTTGTGACTGTTAAACAGGCAAAATTTGTACAAGTCATAAATGTGAGTGGAATTTCTGCAGATGACAAAATATATCAGAGGTCAAAGGTATATTTATAATATACTTGACTATGTAAAAATGCAGGTAAGGATCATAGCATTCCAGCACCACTTCGAAGTTTCACTATTAATCACAGTGTCATTTTGACTCATTCAGGAAAAAAAGATCAGCACAATTTTTACAAAATATTTTTGAACTTACGCAATGGCTTTTCTTTAAAATAGGAACTCTCCAGACTATCTTCTGCTGTAGCCCTTAAAACATAGAATATCCATCAGTTTTTCTGCATCCTAATAATTGAATGCCAGTGTACAATTACATTAACTGAAATCTAATAGACTACTGGAGGTTTTTCAGAAAATTAGCAGTTTCCCAATTACTCATGTTGAGAGTCAATGAATCAACATCCAATTAAATTCTTCAGAGAAAAATAACACTGCAACTTAAGAACAGAGAAAAGGAGCAATATATTTTAAAAAGTCCCACACCACACACACATCCTGTGGGACTTCCAAACACAGACTGATTAGCAGGTATGAACCAACCAACCAACCAGACGTAGTACTATTGGACAAGGACCAGAAGAAAGCAATAGTAATAGATATGGCAATTCCAAATGGCAGTAACATCAGGATGAAAGAATATGAGAAGCTGGAGAAATACCAGAGCTCAAAAGAGCAGATAGAAAGGATGTGGAAATTAAAGCCAGAGTAATCCCAGTGGTGATAGGAACACTTGGAGCTGTGACATCTGGACTGGGAGAGTGGCTCCAACAAATCCTGGGACAACATCTGAGATCTCAGTCCAGAAGAGCACACTACTAGGAACTGCAAGGATACTGCACCAAACAAGCTCCCAGGCCTCTGGTAGAGGACCCAAGACTGAGGGACACACACACACACACACAGTCATAGAGACTTTCAGCATAGGCTTGTGTCCATTTAGGACCCATTGATTGTGCTTTTACTGACTTCAAGTGGCCATCTGTATAATGCCATTTATCAGGACGACTTCTTCTAAGCCTGGCTATTCAAGCATCTATCCAGATCTTTTTAAATGTTTCAATTGTGTCTGCATTCATCATTCTCCACCCAGGCTGCACGTTGTAAATGCCAATCATCCTCACAAAAAAAATCTTCCTCAGGTGCCATCTAATCCTCTTACCCCCTTACAAACCTATGCCTTCTATACATTAATTCTGTCTACACTTAGAATCTAAGTACAGTGTGGTGGAGTTTTATGAGAACACGCTGTGACAAAAGCACATTGAAGCAATATCTTTATGAAGAGCATGAGACCTAATGACGTGAATCAGAATTCACAAATTATGATTTACCTTCAGAATTCAACACAGACCATGAATCAAAACAAAAGATTAATATCACCCAGAAACCAGGTGGCTGAAGGAATGTTGATCACCTAACATAAAATTGAACTCTAGATGAAACAACATCAATGGACCAAATCATACTTCCATTCTTTCTGGATGTTAAACTCAATTAATCAACTTCAACAATTTTAAACTGTCCGCTCTAATTGGCCTTGTAGAAAAGTGAGGCAAAACAAAAAAAAAATGGAGAAATAGGAACAAACCGAGGCAAGCAAGTTTAAAAAATAACATTTTTAAAATAGATTATTTAGCAAAGAGTTCATATTACAATTACATAAAAAGAAGAACAATTTTATTTCTCCACCTTAACTACAATCTGAATTATTTGTTTCATCACATCAGCTGAAAATTTAAAAGTCATAGCAGGAAGTACGTTATTTTCTTTGTGCGTTCTGCAAGGGAAGTAGTTAGAATAATTTTAGATTAAAAGGCAACACCCATTGAACTATACTACCCTCCTAAGACCAACCCAATTTTCCAGTAGCTCTGAGCAAAGTCCCCACATGAACTGCCACTGAAAGGAAACCTCATTAAATAGAGACACTATGTTATAATACCTTTTTTTTGGGTCATACATGAAGAGGAAGTTGAGAAGTCGGAGGCCAGCTTCTGATAACCATGGAAATTTGTGCTTCAGGTTATTGTAAGGCTGTTTTCTCAGAGTGTATTGTCCCACTAATGGTAACTTGGAAAAGCCCTAAATTACAACATACAGTATATGCATGTAAGAGTTAAATGATAGAATCAAATCCAGTGTAGTAATAACTGTATCATATCAATTTTTTCAAGCAAAGATAATTACAAATGTTTGGTAATATTCCCTATAGCCAAATAGTTGGTAGAATCTCAGGTGGTGACGGGAGGGTGTACAGGAGTGAGATATGCCAACTAGTGGAGTGGTGCCGCAGAAACAACCTGGCACTCAACGTCAGTAAATGAAAGAGCTGATTGTGGATTTAAGGAAGGGTAAGACGAAGGAACACATACCAATTCTCATAGAGGGATCAGAAGTGGAGAGGGTGAGCAGCTTTAAGTTCCTGGGTGTCAAGACCTCTGAGGATCTAACCTGGCCCCAACATATCGATGTAGTTATAAAGAAGGCCAGACAGTGGCTAAACTTTATGAGGAGTTTGAAGAGATTTGGCATGTCAACAAATACACTCAAAAACTTCTATAGTTGTACTGTGGAGAGCATTCTGACAGGCTGCATCACTGTCTAGCATGGGGGGGGGGCTACTGCACAGGACTGAAAGAAGCTGCAGGGGGTTGTAAATATAGTCAGCTCCATCTTGGGTACTAGCCTACAAAGTACCCAGGATATCTTTAGGGAATGGTGTCTCAGAAAGGCAGTGTCTATTATTAAGGACGTCCAGCACACGGGGTATGCCCTTTTCTCACTGTTACCATCAGGTAGGAGATACAGAAGCTTGATGGCACACACTCAGTGATTCAGGAACAGCGTCTTCCCCTCTGCCATTCAATCCCTAAATGGACATTGAACCTTTGGACACTATCTATTCTTTTGATATACAGTATTTCAGTTTTTGCATGTTTTTTAATCTATTCAATATACATAATTGATTTACTTGTTTATTTTTTTTCCTCTGCTATATTATGTATTGCATTGAACTGCTGCTGCTAAGTTAACAAATTTCACGTCACATGCCAGTGATAATAAACCTGATTCTGTTCTAAGAAGGATCTCTTTTTCATTCAAAGCTCAATATTAGGCAAACAAAATGAATCAAAATAATAAAATTAATGCAAAAGTTGAATGGACTCCAACATATGATAAAAGAATTAGGAAGCTCTTAGTTACTTCCAGTTTACTCCCATCAGACCAGAGACTTACAATTGTAACTGTCATGTTACTCACTGATGATCAATAGAACAGGACAAAACACTACTTGTGCTTTTTAAAGAAGAAAGAAGTGGATGCCACCAAATGTAATGTCAGCTTGTGAACCAGGTAAATCAATCTAATAAACACACAATATATTGGAGGAGCTCTGCATGCCAGGCAGCACCTATGGAAAACAGTAAACCATTGAGATTTCGGGCCAAGATCCTTCATCAGGACTCTACCTAATACTATAAACTAAATATCAACTATGCTATAATAGAGTGCATGCACTTGGGAAAATTACATGCTTGGATATGTTTATTGCAGTTAAAAACTCAGTCCACTTATCCAGAAAGGCATTTTGAATTGATGCTCCTGTATGAGCCCATCTGGTTAGGAGAATATTAACTTTAAATTGAGATGAATGGCAAAAAAATGAAATAAAATAAACATGAACGTAAATTTTCTCAGAGTAATTTTTTTTGCTTTAAAAACAATATTAATATTCAAGGCCTCTGATAGGTTTCAGTAAGACTTACAGGCCAGATGTTCTCATTCGGAGTCCCTAATAACTGAACAATTAAGTCAATCTGATGGATTTCGGAGCTTCCAGGAAGCAAAGGTTTGTGTGCCAGTAGCTCTGCAAGGATGCAACCTACTGCCCTGTTAACAACAAAAAACAAGAGCAGCTTATGAGAAAAGCTAAAACAAAGTTTAGCAACACACATAAATGGTGAGACAGCCGTGCACATAAGCTACCAACCACATATCAATAGCCGTAGTCTGTGTTTTTGTTCCCAGTAGTAATTCAGGTGCTCTGTACCTAACAATGTAAGAACACAAGATCCAGTTAGGAATTCCAAGTCCACAAACACACAAGCATCACCTCAGCCCTTAAGGTTTCACAAAGTCAAAATAGCTAATAAAACCACACATTGTAAGTATATACTGTGATCTGTAACTACCTGGGAACCAACAGCAAAGCTTTAAAAATTACTGTGGACTATGGTTTCGTACATCACCTTATTTAGTTAACATGAACAAATGTACCACAAAATCACAACAAATACATCACAAAAAGAAATGACAAATTTAGACAATTGTAAACCAAGTTAACCTGAATGTCTCAGTGGGGAACAACATTACCACAAAGTGCTTTTAAGAAGTCTATTTTTCATCTAAGAGTCCGGAAGTAATGTGTTTCATGAAGGTTAGCCTCTGACATTTAATCAATATTTGCAATGCAACAATAGTGTGGGATTTTGCATTGAATCCTAGAGTCAATAACCAACATGATCTACAAATTTGTTGGACAATCGATTACGTAGATCAATTTACAGAAGTAGGAACATCAAGTGTATTGAGTGCAGGAAATCCATGAACATCGTTCAGAGCTTTGGAGGGAAATGATAAATAAAGATTGTTTAGTTCTTTAAAGCCACGGCAGGCTTTATTTTGCTAATTTCTTAAAACAGGAGCAATAGTGCTTTGGATAATTCTACAGCCATTCTTTATGCAACACACCCAATTGTTTTTTTACCTTATCGAGATACAGTGCAGAACAGGCCCTACTGGCCCTGCCAGCCGCAGTGCACAGCAAACCCCAAGCCTAATCACGGGACAATTTACAATGACCAATTGATCTATCAACTGGTAAACCTTTGGACTGTGGGAGAAAACTGCAGCACAGGGAGAATGTACAGTGGCAGGGACTGAACCCCGGCCGCTGGCACTGTAAAGCATTGTGCTAACCTCTGTGCTAAAGTGCCAGCATCTGAGTATATGGAAATACTCTGGGTAAAAGGAAGCCAGTCATCCCTACAGAGATTTTGAAGTAATTTGGAACAAATTAAAATTGCTTAAATTCTTTATCTGTTCTTTCCATATGTTCCTATCCACCAAACCAATGTAAGTATTTTAAATTTTAAAATACCTGTACAGCAATTACTAAAATAGAGCCACAAGATGCTGCTGGATATAAAAGCATGAGGGGGTGATGGGGCAGATAATGTACAGGCATTAAAGCATGTGGAGTAACTCCAGGAAGGGCCAAACCTAGCTACACCTTTAGCTTAGTACTAAGTCATCTTATAATTATCATAAGACTTCCACTAACGTGTCTCTGCCAACTTACCATAGTGTTACTACTTTTGGAGTCATGGGTTTTAGAGGCACCCCATATGCACGTGCCAGCCCAAAGTCCGCTGTAATGATACACAATACACTTACAGATTTTAAAAAGGAAAGCTATGTAGTGGACAATAAGTGTTAAGCAAGAAAGAATTTATTAAACATGTTCCACAACTTCAGGACATTCCAAAGCAATTTGTAGCTCAGCAGTTAGTCATAACGTAGCAGTCAATATTTGCATACCAAATGAGGTAAGTGTGGTGACAAAAAATTAGAGTGGCAAATACACAGTAAAAAATTACATTAATAGCTACTATTATTTTTTACAGCTTCTTCTAAAACAATCATGTCCAAAACAAGCATTTAAAGGCTAAATTTAAACTTAAAAAGATACAGCTGATGTAATATATTAGTCTGTAATTTTTATGTTAATAAGGTTAATACAAAAGAAATATACAAATCTCACCTATCTTCACGCACCCTTTATCAGTCATCAGCAAATTGGATACCTTAAGGTCTCTGAAGAAATGGAACGTTCTTATTACCAATGTAGTTGTTTCAAAATGTAAAAAACAAAATTTGGCAGTTTGTTGACCTGCTGGTTCTTTGTCATAACATTGTGGTCTTAAGTCAACAATACCATATTTTTATTGGTTTGATGCACTAAAATACAAGGATAGTATACAACTAGTATAGCCTGAACCCATACCTTGTCATAATCAGGACAATGGTTTGGGAATTCCCGAATATGTCAAAATTTGCCAACAGAACCATTTTAACTTTTTCTAAAAATGCACTTAGACCTAAATTTTCAAAATGCAATTTGAATTTTGCTTTCTAAATGCCTGCCCTGATTTTACACAGCTTCTTTTTGTCACTCATCAATAAAGTCAATTAAAACTGTCTATTTGTTTGCTGACAGTTTTAATTTAATTTTTAGATCTTATCTTTAGGTCTCAGTTGAATCTCAATCAAATTTTATTTTAAGAAACTCTGCTCATCACTGATTTAAATACAAATTCTTGATAGGTGCCACTAATTCTGAAAGAAGTAAACTGCTGCAAATCCTTTTTTAAAGAGAGACTGCAAATAAATTATTAGATGGCTTTTATGATTGGGCTAGTATTTATTCTGATATTTACTTGCAAAATCTCTCTACTCAACACATCATTCTCTTTCGGCAAATCACATCAACAAGAAAAAGACTGGCTAATGGAGTAAAACTACAATATTATTTCTACAAAGTATAAGTCAATGCTAAAATATGAAAACTCGGGAATTTTTCTCTTCACAATCACAAGAAATTCTGCAGGTGCTGGCAATCCAAAACAACACACACAAAATACTGGAGGAACTCAGCAAGCCAGGCAGCATTTATGAAAAAGAGTAAACCATTGACAATTTGGCTCTTACAATCTAACTTCCCACCTTACTTCAGAAATCAGTTTAATTAATCCTGTATCATCGCTGTAGTGATTTTTATCCTTGAGCTAAAAATGTGCTGGTTATGAACTCCCCTATAGATCAAAATATTAATAAATTCAGTAAATCTAATAATTTGAGGGGCATAATCTTAAAAAAAAACTTGAGAATGGAATGAGTTGTAGGGAACTAATTATGTCCTATAAAGCTTAATAGTGTTCTCTTTTGACTGGTCGACTGGTCTCACTACATGATTGACTCCTAAGCTGTGTTCTCACATCAACAGAACTAGCAAAAACCACGATACATTAAAACTGAAGGGTCATTGACTTGAAACGTTGTCTATTCCTCCCCCTGTATAAACTGCCAGGCCTATTGAGTGTTCCTCGTATTTCTTTTGTTTCGGACTTCCAGCATCTGCAAGTTTTTGTATCAGGATCATTTAATTGATATGTTGAACTTAATGGATATTTGTAAAGTTTAAGTCAACAGATAAAATGGTTTTAGGTTTTACCCATGTGCAAAGAGAAATAGCCCAATTCAATATTTCATCATGTATGAAAAGCGATTGATAGCCCTGGACCTGTACTCACAGGAGGTTAAAAGAAAGATTAGTTCTAACTTGGACAGATAACACCTCCTCACTAGTCCAGAAGCTACAAAAGTATCTACACTTTCTGAGGAGATTGAGGAATGCAACTGGCCCCATTCTAACAACTTTCTAAAGGAGTACCACCAAGAGTGAACCGTCTAACTGTACCATTGTGTGGTATGACAACTGCAAGATATTGCACCACAAGACCCTACAGAGGATAGTAAAATCTGCTGAGAGGATCACCGGGACTCCCTCCCCACTATTTGTGATATTTACTGGGAGCATTGTAGAGGATCCTTGTTGAGAATCCCCATCATCCATCACACAATCTCTATGACCTACTACCATCAGGATGGAGGTACAGGGGCATCAGGACTAGGACTGCCAAACAGGGTAAAAACTTCTTCCCTCAGGCTGTGAAACTAATGAATACTCTGCCAGCACTGAGGTCTCGTCACTAGGACAGTGAATTGTTTACTGTTTACTTGTACTGTGCACTACATGCATTTTGAATTATATTTAAATAACTTATTTATAAGTAATATTTTGTTTCATGTGCTGTGTGGGATACATGTTTTATGGGTGCACTGTGGTCTGGAGGAATGTTGTTTCATTTGGTTGTATATATATGCACAGTCAGATGACAATAGACTTCAGCTTGAATGAAGGGGGATCTCATTGAAATCTACCAAATATTGAAAGGCCTAGATAGAGTGGACATGAAGAGGATATTTCCAATAGTATGTGTGTCTAGGACCAGAGGGAACAGTCTCAAAATAGAAGGATGGCCCTTTAGAACAGAGATGAGGAAGAATTTCATAAGCCAGAGGTCATATATCTGTGGAATTCATTGCCACCAATGAGGGTGGAGGCCAAGTCACTGGGTGTACTTAAAGCAGAGATTGATAGATTCTTGATTAGTAAGGGGCATCTAAGATTATGGGGAGAAGGCAGGAAAATAGAGCTGAGAGCAAAAATGAATCAGCCACGATGAAATGGCCACGCAGACTTAATGGGCAGAGTGGCCTGATTATACTCATTTGGCTTGTGGTCTTACATTATATTCTAGGTCTGAGAAGTTAAGAGACACTATAAAAGTTAATTTGTTTTTAATGCGGTATTTATCTCGGCAGTTTCAACCCAGCAAGGCTCAATTGTTTTCTTGCTGAACCAGTTTTTATGGAATACAGTTCCTGTATGCCTCTCAAAAGTCCCTCCCTTCATCTTCGTTGTGAGAGGTGGAAATGAGTACGGCTGGCCAACAGTGCTCTGGTGAAGCTGTATTGGCCAACCCCCTGTACACTGGATGCAATGGGTTGTAGAAATGTTGATGAACTCCAACCATACCATCGACTTCAGAGGATGACGCAGACTGGAGGTCATCAATGGCCTACGCTCCACTTCGGAGCTAAGGGCCCAAGAAAGAAAGTCATGCTTCTTGTACTCAATAACATACTTTACTCAAATATGTTTAACTTAGTTTCCACTTTCTTTGCAGCACTTTGTGTGATTACCAACAACTGCAATTTTTTAAAATTTTCATTCACATTCAATCGTTGCTTGTGCTAAAACAAAATTACTCAGATGCTGAACTTTTCAATTCACTCACCTGTGAATAATGAAGTTTTCATGTAGATATCGCAGTCCCTTTAATAACTGCAAGATTATACATTTCACCTTAAGAAAAACAGAAACAACAAAAATAAGAAATTTTAAAAAGCTCTGGGACTCATAATTAAAATGTGGAGCATATATTTAAAAATACAAAAGCATATATTTATCACTTTAATTTGGTACTAAAACTTCAAGCAGAAATTTGTACTTGTAAAGCAACTCCTGTAAAAAGATTCTAATATGTTAAATAGTTCTCTGTTTACCTGAGCCTCTGAGAATGGTGACTGCATATTTTCTAGAAGACTGGCAAGATCCTGTTCACAGTATCCCATTACTAGGAAAATACTGTGGGAAATAAAATTTAAATTGCAGTGAATTTATTGTCTCCTACTGGTCCTCACACACGGTCGTTAGTAGTAGCATTATTGACCAACAACTTAACAATATTGTGAAGCTAAGGATGTTAAAATTGCTGCTTGTATGCCTTGATATTCAAAATATAAGTAAATAAATGTTTCATTTGACACCAGGTGGTGGCTTTGATCATCAGCTCTCATTACTGCACTGGAGTAACATTTGCACAAATCAAGAAGTATGTTTTTGTCAGGGTATGTCAGGGCATTACTGGACAAAACTTTTTCTAACAAGAATCTGTCATAATAAAAAATCAACCTTTTTGAACATTTACCAGTTACAGAACTTACTACCAATAGATTATCCCTTTTCTCTTAATAATGAGGTAAATACGGGGAGATTAAAAAGCAACAATTAAAGACAAACTGAGCATAGGGGGTGGAACGTCAGAGTACCAGCTAGTGTAACGCTTTACAGCGCCATTGATGTCAAAAGGGTCAAAGGTTTATTTATTATCAAAGTATGTAAGCAGTATACAACTCTGAGATTCATCTTCCCCCAAAAAGTCAGGAAACAAAGAAAGCCAAGGAGATCGTTCAAAAAAACCCATCAAACCACCCCCCTCCCCGCAAAAAAAATCAAACCACCCCCACCCCTGCAAAAAAAAATCAAACCACCCCCCACCCCTGCCTAAAAAAGAACAACATGATCATCCACCCCCAAACCTCCCCACCCCCACACAAAAAATAACAAACGTAACAAGGCACAGAGGCCTGTCCTCCAACAAGATTCAAGAACATTTATTACCAAAGAATGTATAAATTATACAGACTTGAGATTTGTTTGCCTACAGATAGCCACAAAGCAAGAAACCCGAAAGAACCCAATTAAGCAAAAAGAATAAAAATAAAAGACCAACACTCGATGCACAAGGGAAGGAGAAAAAGTACAAATAATTCAAACAATTGAAGCAAACAACAGCATTTCAAACTAAAATTGAGTCCTCAGATCTGAACCCCTGAGCAGCCCAGAAAGCCTCGCTTATCAGTTCATCATATTAGTGGGCATGGAGCCCAGCAGCCGGGAGAGTCTTCAATGCCTCAGCGCCATGGAGATGACATTGTGAAGAATGGGCAAAATCAGCTCTCGTTCTGACCAGTGCCCTGTCTTTTCAGGCTCTCAGGGCCAGCAAACAACGGAACAGGGAAAGGCTCCAGCACCCTGGAGAAAGGAGTGAAGATCGCAGAGAGCAAGCAAAATCAGTTCAGGCCTCCGATCTGGGCCGGAATTTAAATTTAAATTCTTACAGCGAATCGTAACTTGCACTAGGACCCAGCTGCAGCAAAAGGCTCCAGGTGTAGACCACGCCGCCCTGTGACTCACTCCAGGCCCAGATTTTGCTACCTAGCAACTAGCTCCAGGCCCAGACTTCACCACCCAGCGATTCGCTCTGGGCCTAGACCATGCCGCCCAGCAACTCACTCTGGGCCCAGACCATGCCACCCAGTAACTCACTTCAGATTCCGCCGCCCAGCCACTCACTCCAGGCCCAGGTTTCGTGGCCCAGCCCAAAGCCGCTCTCAAGTTCTTCAAATCAGCTTGGCACCTACAGTGATCCAACTTTGCATTGTACGAGCATCAAAATCAAATCTCCTCTGCCCGGGCCCAACTTCTCCTTACGGCACCCAGAGTGATCCAACCTCACTCCCGAGCCAGTTGTACGAGCATCAAAACTCCACCTGCAATGATTCATCCCCCGAGCTTTTCTCATCATCACTCGCCCTTCAATGTTTGTGGTGAAAATTTAACACAACTTACCTCAGGAAAGGTATTTTAGTGATGTTTTTAGTCATATTTCTTAGTTTTTTGACGACCAGGAAGCTATCGCACACATTCGGTAGCGCCATCTTAACCGAAAGGTGAGTAAGGGTTCTGTCCCGACTGCCTGCCTTTCAAGTCGCTGATGGGATGGATCAGAGAGCGATGGGACCCACAAACTTCTCCAGCATCAGAGATCCATCCCATCAGCAATTCAAAAGCCAGGCAGCCGGTGCTGAACCCTTGCTCACCTTCCACAATCGCCTCAATGTTCCAAACACCCCTCCATCCACATGAAAAAAACTAACAAAACACAACAAGAACATCATTCTCCCAAACCTCCTCCCCTTGCACAAAAAAAACTAACAAAACACGCCACACAAAAAGAATGGGTGAAAACACAGAATATAAAAAACATAACTGAAGGAGTCCACAGTCCAGTCCATCAACACAGAACCTCGGTAACATCCTCCTAGCATTCTCTATAAAGTGCTTGTACTGTATGTTCTCCCCATGATAGCATGGGTTTCCTCCAAGGGCTCTGGTTTCCTCCCAAATTCCAAAGATGTGTGAATTACACTTGTGGGCTACCACCATCACATATTCAGAATATGTTGGTCGTTGATGACTCAAACAATACAATTCCCTGTGTTTTGATGTTTCAATATACATGTAACAAATAAAGTCAATCTGAAAAAGTCTTTAGAAGTAACCTCTGTTGCAAAAAGGTGGGTCTCTATCCTTTCAAAATAAGCTTTGTTGCCTTTTTAAGCAAAACTAACTTTAATAAAGTTATTACAAAATTTTCAAATTTTGTGCTGATAGTTTTGTATTTTAAAACTACAAACTGCTTATCAAAAGATTTGCCCGTTCTCCTTGCAATGTGATCGTACAACAGGTAGAGAAACCTCAAAGGAGAAATGATTATTTTCCTGCTCGTAAATTGAAAATTTAAGATTATTAAGTTTTTTTTTTAAAAGCTAACCTCAAAAGTCTGGCTTGTCCATTAGCTTCAGGTAAAAAATCAAATCACTGACCTGTCCAGGTGATTTCCCACCACTACTTCTTTTAGCTCTACAATATTAGGGTGTCTCAGTTTAAGTAGTAGGTTAATCTCTCTCAAACTGCTGATGGGGATTCCTGCAAATAAGCAAAAGAAACAAAGAAGCTTGGCTGTGTAGTTTTATTAAATTAAACTCTATTTCTGCTTACAATGACAACACTTCAAAAGTTATAAATCACTCTGAGATGTCCCAAAGTTGAAAAAGATGATACATAAATTCATAAAACTAAATTCTGTCAGCTTTCCGTTTTTATATATATTCATACATGGGATGTGGGTTTTGCAGGCTGAAACCCATTTAATTGCCCATCTGTAATTGGCCTCGAAAGGTGGAAGCGAGCTGCCTTCTTGAACCGCGCAGTCATTCAGGAGTGGATTTACCCACAATGGTGTTACAGGGTGAGAAAGATGTAGGATTTTGAACAGAGCTGGTGAAGGAATGGTTACTTTATTAGGTACAGGAGTGGAACCCAGTGTGGTGGTCTGCTGTTGAAACCCATCCACTCCAAGGTTTGATGTGTTGTATGTTCAGATGGTCTTCTTTGTAACCATAAGGCATCCGTTAGTCTTGCGAGACCATGGATCTGCGCCTTGAAAGTCTTCAGTCTCCAGGGTGTAGGCCTGGGCAAGGTTGTATGGAAGACCAGCAGTTGCCCATGCTGCAAGTCTCCCCTCTCCACGACACCAATGTTGTCCAAGGACCCATACAGCTTGGCACCGGTGTCGTCGCAGAGCAATGTGTGATTAAGTACCTTGCTCAAGGACACAACACGTTGCCTCGGCTGGGGCTTGAACTCACGACCTTCAGGTCGCTAGTCCAATGCCTTAACCACTTGGCCGCATGCCCACACTTTGTAACCATAAGACACAAGATATAGGAGCAGAATTAGGCTGTTTGGCTCATTGAGTCTGCTCCACATGGTTATCTGAGTTACTGTTCCCTTCCGGTCAGCTTGAACCAGATTACCCATTTTCCTCTGACCTTTCTCATTAATGAGTTTTTGCCCACTGAACTGCCGCTCACAGGTAGTTTTTTTGTTCTTCACACCGTTCTCTGCAAACTCTAGAGACTGCTGCGCGTGAAAATCCCAGAAGATCAGCAGTTTCTGAAATATTCAATCCACCCGCCTGGCACCAAAAATCACTCCACAGTCAAAGTCACTTAGATCACATTTCTTCCCCATTCTGATGTTTGGCCTGAACAAAACTGAACCTCTTGACCATGTCTGCATGCTTTGATATATTGAGTTGCTACAACGTGAATGACTGATTAGATATTTGTATTAATGAGCAGATGTTCAGGTGTACCTAAATAAAGTGGCCACTGAAAGTATTTCCAAGTCAGGACATTATGTTGCTTGAGGACAACTTCTAAGTGATGGTGTTCCCCATACTTTTGCTGTCCTTTTCTTCCTCATCAGTAGATCTAAAGATTTTGAGGTGCTGTCTGGGTAATCTTAGTGAGTAGCTGCAGTACATCCTGTAGATGTTACAAACTGCTGCTATTGTGTATCAGTTGTGGAATGAGTGAATGGGTGCAGGTGGGCTGCCAATGAAGTGGTGCCAGTGGAGTGCCAGCAGGGTGGTGCGAATGAAGTGCCAATGGGGTGCCAATGAAGTGGGCTGCTATGTCCTGTACGTAGTTGAGCTTTTTGAGTGCTTTTGAAACTGCGCTCAACAAAGCAACTGGAGTGTGTTCCACCACACCCCTGATGGGAGACTTGTAGATGATGGGCAGGCTCAAGGGAGTTAGGGGGTGAGTTACTCACATTGGATTCCTAGCCTCTGACCTACTGCAGTAATCTCGTTGTATTTATGGCTACTTCATTCCAGCTTCTAGTCATTGGTAACCCCCAGGATATTGTCCACTGGGCAGTTCAGTGACAATAATGCCAGTTAGGGTAATAGCTGTTTCTTCATCACTGCCTGGCACGTGTGTGCACAACCCAGACCACCACCTAGGACATCTTCAAGGGCCTGTGTCTCAAGAAGGTGACAACCATCACTAAGGACTCTCGCCATTTAGAACATGCCATCTTCTCCTTCCTACCAATGGGGAGAAGGTACAGGAGCCAGAAATCCCACAATCAAATTATTCTTCTCCCCCACCGTCAGATTTCTGAATAAATTTCATGAACACTGCCACATTATTCATTGTTTTGCTATATTTATTTAATTTATAACTTGCTGTAATTTTATGTCAATGTATTTACTGCTGCCACAAAGCAACAGATTTTACGTCATATACATAAGTCAGTGATAATAAATCTGGTACTAATTCTGCCACTTATCAGCCAAGGCCTTGATATTGTCCAAGTCCCATTGCATTTGACTGTGGACTGCTTTATTGCATAAAAGACAGAAATGCCAACTGTACCTTTGTACATAATGAGATCCAATCAGAAGTTATTAGAATCCAGCAGCAGTTTATTTTCAGAGATAGGCCAGGTAGAGTGGACAAGCAGAGGAAATTTCCTATAGTGGGAGAGTCTCGTACCAAGGGTACGGCCTCAGAATACAAAGATGTACCTTTAAAACAAAGATGAAGAGGAATTTCTTTAGCCCCAGGGTGGTGAATCTTGGAATTCATTGACAGCCAAGTCATTGGGTATATTCAAAACAGAGGTTGATAGATTCTTGATTAGTAAGGTCATCAACAGTTACAGGGAGAAGGCAGGATAAGGGGTTGAGAGGAATAATAGATCAGCCATGATAAAATGGCAGAACAGAATCGATGGGCCAAATGACCTAATTCTGCTCCTGTGTCTTATGGTCTTATTTCATAACGTAAAAATTAAAAACCATTAAATTTATTTCATATTTTCATAAAGTAAGTGTTCAAAACATCTCTACAAAGTTCTCCAAAGTACCAGCTGTACTATGTCCCAACACTTGGGTGTTGCATATTTTTATACATTACTGTAGACTTAAACACAAAAATCTAAGCTGCCAATCCAGTAAACTCCTAAATCTGTGATTAATTCTCTCTGTCTCCTGGGTACTCTCATCAAACTGGTACTGGTTCTTCTTGAGTTCTAAATTCTGATCTTACTGCTGACATTGGACCCCAGAACTTAATATATGAAAAAATATGGTCACGGGTGTCAATCATTGTGAATTTAAGGGTAACCCATTGGTGCAGATGCTCCTAAGTTAAAATTGCACAAACAATAAGCATAAAGGATTTCAAAGCATCCTGAAGTAGAGAAAGTTGACTGTACTATATTTACATATAAATATATGAATGGCTTTTTCCTATTTTTTTAATAGTTAGCTGGAGTAAAAGTTTCTAATTGACTAAGTCCAAAGTAGTCATTGTTCAAAATATCTACTTGGAGTGGAATTGATTTCAAACATTATCAGACTAACATTTAAAATAGATGAATTGAGTTACCTACAAAGCATTAAACAATTGGTATTAACTTTATTATCTCTAACTTACCATCCCTTTCTTTATCCATTCGAACCTTCTTGAGAGCAACAATTTCATCAGTTTTCATATCATGGGCACGGTCTAAAGCAATAAAGAACATTAATGCCGAAACTTTTACTTTGCAGCTATTCACAATCAAGAGGAGAGGTCAAAACATTTATATTTTATTCATTTTTATTTCAAACTACAGTGCTTCTCCAGCCCAACGAGCCACACCACACTGCAACTCATCTATTAAACCCTAGACCAGTAGTTCCCAAAGTGGGTGATTATCACCCCCCACCCCTGGTGTGATAAAGGTAAAGGGGGCGGTAGGGAGGGGTGCTCGGTAGCAAGAGGGAACTGAAGGATTACAAGCCTAACTTAAGAAATGAATTACTTATTACAAGCATTTGATCCTCAGTGTCTTGTAATTGATTAAGATTACAATGATCAATAATTGCCTCTTCTTTTGCTAGCCCACCCTTTCCTCAAAGCCTGAGTCCAAGAGTATATCGAAGTGGTAGGGCCAGGTCTGATAGCAAGGAACAACCCACTGTTTGGACAACTTAAACGCCGGGCCAGACTGTAAAGGTCAGGGTTTCAGGCCAGAAGGAAGGGATGGGCTGGTGTTCAGCACGCTGCTTGCGAAGTCTACTCATCTCTGCGCTAAACTGAGGCTTTGGCCTGCAACAAACGGGCTCCTCGATTGGCTGTGACTGCTTTGTGGCTGTGTGAAATCACTTTCGTGAACTTTCGTTCTGAATATTGTTTGCTTACTTTTACTGTTTGCACGATTTGTTGTCTTTTCTGCACATTGGGTATTTGGCAGTCTTCTTTTTCAATGGGTTCTATTGGGTTTCCTTGTTTTGTGGCTGCCTGTAAGGTGACGAATCTCAGGGTTGTATACAGTATACACACCTTGATAATAAATGTACTTTAAACTTTGAACTTTAAAGTGCATTATAGTTGCTTAAAAGCAATGTGACACTTCTTTATTTAGCATATGATCAGAAATCTGCACTGAAGGAATTGTTTTTCCGGGCCTGGCCTGCACGTTATTGCTGTTCACTACTGTAGTGCAGGGTTAGCTAGTATAGTTCCCATGCTCACACAGTGAAGCAGTTCCTGGGAATTAGGGTATGGCGTTCAATGGGATAAAGTTCAGAATCTGCCCTTTCAACTGGTCTTGACTGCATTTTTCTAAACCAGGGCCCAACCAAGGTATTGCTGCCCCACTTTGTGTACCTTCAGTCAGAGAGTCAGGTTTTGCCTGAAATATGAGGAGATCATACTTTCCCCCTTATTGGTTGGCCTTAAACAACAGGTAATTGACCATGGCCATTAATCCATAACAAAAATGGCAGAAGCAGACCAAACAAAAAAGAAATGCCGAAGATATAGTGTGGAGGATCTGAAATATGGAGTTATACCAGTACCAAACAACCAACAACAGCCAATACGTCTGTTGTGTGAAGAAGATTTTTTCAAATGAAGCAGTGAAACCATCTATGCTCCTTGAACATCTGAAGAGAAAACACTCTGATAAAGTTAACAAGACCTTGGCTTGTTTTCAGTCACTCTGTGAAAACTTTCAAAAATAGAAAGTCCTTCACAACAAAAAGTGATGGTTTGTGTGCTTCATACAACATTTCATTACTCATTGCTAAATCTGGAAAGCCCCATACAATTGGACAAGAACTGGTTCTGCCAGCAGTAACAGAGGCTCTGTGTACTGTTTTGGATAAGTCACCAGACCAAATAATTAAAGCAAATCCGCTCAGCAACAACTCTGTTCAAAGACAAATAGCTGAAATGTCTGAGAATGCAGAAGACGCATTGTGCAACATGTTTAGGACAACAGAATTTTCTCTTAAGTCAGATGGATCAACATTGCCAGTCAACAAATCTTAGATTCAAAAAAGATAAAAATATGGTTTAAGAGTTGTTATTTGCAAGGGGCCTAGAAACAGATACAACAGAGGAGTTAATATTTAATATCTAGTGGGAGTATTCAAGGATACTTTCAACCTCTCACTACTACGGGTAGAAGTTTCCACTTGTTTCAAAAAGGCAACAATTATATCAGTGCCTAAGAATAATAATGTGGGCTGCCTTAATGACAATCGCCCGGTAGCACTCACATCGACAGTGATGAAATGCTTTGAGAGGTTGGTTATGGCTAGACTGAACTCCTGCCTCAGCAAGGACCTGGACCCATTGCAATTTGCCTATCACCATAATAAGTCAACGGCAGATGCAATCTCAATGGCTCTCCACATGGCTTTAGACCACCTGGCCAACACAAACACCTACGTCAGGATGATGTTCATCGACTATAGCTCAGCACTTAATACCATCATTCCCACAATCCTGATCGAGAATTCACCGTACAATTAACAGACAACACCTTGTTGCAAAAGGCCTATGTAATTAGCTACACAAATCATTAAACACCGTTAACAGAGCGGTAAATAAAATCAAGTCCATCGCACTCAATTCTCGACCATGTTGAGAGCTTTGTACTGAGAATGACAAACAGTTTGAATACTGGCTGTTGCACACAGAACTCAAATGGCTCCCAAAGGAAACTGCTTTTGGAAACTGTGATAAAATTCTTTGAAGATTAGAATGCTTCTTTCAGTAATCAAAGTCAAAACAATCATATCCATATTTCTGTCCAAGTTAACCCTGGTTAAGTGCAACATCTGCCGTCGCAAAAAAAATCCCTAACCTATTCAATCCTTCTTTCTAGCTCAGGTCCTCCAGATCCTTGTACGTTTTCTCTGTACTCTTTCAACCTTATTTACATCTTTCCTGTAGGCAGGTGACCAAAACTGCACACAATACTGCAAATCAGGCCCCACCAACATCTTGTACAATTTCAACATAACATCCCATCTCCTCAGTATTTTGATTTGTGCAAAAAGCTTTCTTTATGACCTTATCTACCTGTGACGCCACTTTCAAAGAATTATGGACCTGTGTTCCCAGGTTCCTTTGTTCAATGCCCTACTGCTCACTGTGTAAGACCTACCCTTGTTGGTCCCACCAAAGTGCAACACCTCGCACTTGTCTGCATTAAATTCCATCTGCTATTTTTCAGCACATTTTTTCAGCCGATCTAGATCGCTCTGCAAGCCATGATAGTGGTCCTCCCTGTCTACTGCACCCCCAGTCTTGGTGTCATCTGCAAATTTGCTGATCCAGTTAACTACATGATCATACAAATTGTTGATATAGATGACAAACAACAACAGACCCACCACAGATCCCTGCGGCACACCACTAGTCACAGGCCTCCAGTCAGAGAGGCAATCATTCACTACCACTCTCTGGCTTCTCCCACAAAGCAAATGTCTAATCCAATTTACTACCTCCTCTTGAATACCAAGGGACTGAACCTTCTTGACCAACCTCCCATGTGGAATCTTGTCAAATGCCTTGCTAGTCCATGTAGACAACATCCACTGCCTTGAACTTATCCACTTCAGAATCAGAATCAAGTTTATTATCACCGGCCTGTGACGTGAAATTTGTTATCTTAGCAGCAGCAGTTCAATGCAATACATAATCTAGCAGAGAGAGAGAAAAATAATAATAATAATAAATAAAATAAAACATAATAAATAAACAAGTAAATCAATTACGTACATTGAATAGATTTTTTTTTAAATGTGCAAAAACAGGAATACTGTATATTAAAAAAAGTGAGTTAGTGTCCAAAGATTCAATGTCCATTTTGGAATCTGATAGCAGAGAGGAAGAAGCTGTTCCTGAATCACTGAGTGTGTGCCTTCAGGCTTCTGTACCTCCTACCTGATGGTAACAGTGAGAAAAGGGCATGCCCTGGGTGCTGGAGGTCCTTAATAATAATGGATGCTGCCTTTCTGAGACACCACCCCCTAAAGATGTCCTGGGTACTTTTTAGGCTAGTGCCTAAGATGGAGCTGACTAGATTTATAACCTTCTGCAGCTTCTTTCGGTACTGTGCAGTAGCCTCTCCATACCAGACAGTGATGCGGCCTGTCAGAATGCTCTCCACGGTACAACTATTGAAGTTTCTAAGTGTATTTGTTGACATACCAAATCTCTTCAAACTCCTAATAAAGTATAGCCGCTGTCTTGCCTTCTTTATGACTACATCAATACGTTGGGGTCAGGTTAGAGATCTTGACGCCCAGGAATTTGAAGCTGCTCACTCTCTCCACTTCTGATCCCTCTATGAGGATTGGTATGTGTTCCTTTGTCTTACCCTTCCTGAAGTCCACAATCAGCTCTTTCGTCTTACTGACATTGAGTGCCAGGTTGTTGCTGTGGCACCATTCCACTAGTTGGCATATCTCATTTCTGTACGCCCTCTTGTCACCACCTGAGATTGCCTGGTAATTTCCGCAAATAACTCCTTAGCTTTGGTTAGACATGACCTATCAGCATGAAGCTATGCTGACTATTGAAATACTTATATATCCGGTCTATTAGAGTACCTTCCAATAACCTTCCCACAACTGGTATCAGACTCACTGGCCTATAAATTCTTGGTTTAAGTTCAGAGCCTTTCTTAGGCAGTGGAACAACATCAGCTATCCTCCAATTCTCTGGTACCTCTCCTGTCAGTAAGGATGATTTAAATATCTCTGCTAGGGCCCCAGCAATTTCTGCACTTGCCTCCCATAGGGTCCAAGGAAACAACTTGTCTGGTCCTGGGGATTTATCCACCCTGATTTGCCTCAAGATGGCAAATGTCTCCTCCTCGGTAATCTGCATTGGATCCATCTTCTCTTGATCCAAATATCAGATTGGGTAATAAATCCACTCCTGAACACTTGTAACGAGGAATTAACTGGAAGGATGGAGGAAGAACTGATCCCACCGCAAAATGGCTTTGAGCTGAAGCAGAGATTCAGAAAATCATATCAAGACTTTTGGTTGCAACAAAAAATCTCTGAATGCTATCCCGTACTGTGGAAAAATATCAAGATGTTCCTTATCGCCTTTTCAAAATCTTAACTAGCGAAGTGTGGTTTCCATGCAGTGGCCCAACTTCTTTCAGAGCAACAAAATAGACTTCAAGTAGCTGAACATGGAGATCTGACAGTCCTTCTGAGTGACATTCAGCCTGATGTTGAAAAGCTGATATCACCGCACCAAGCCCATCCACCTCATTGAAAGGTGAAAAAGCAATGAAATTGTGAATACAGTGGTTGGACTACAAAGGTACGCTCTTAAATTGTAGATGAAAATTGTCTTTACTTTAATTAAATAAAGAAACAATTTTTTTTGTAGCTTTTAATAGATTTGTATTACCTGTCACTGCTTTGAATCTGCAGTTCCTGTTTTCTTTTACTGTGCGTCGTTAATCAAAATTCTTCACAATTTTTATGTAACAGATGGAAAAGGAGAGGGAGACTGGGGATGTGGTCTGGGAGCCAAACAGGTGGTAACCCAAAAACAGTGCCCTAGACTAATCACAGGACAATTTACAATAACCGATTGACCTACTTATTGGTACATCTTTGGAACGTGAAAGGAAACCAGACATCCCGGACAAAACCTACGTGTTAATGGGGAGGATGTACAACATTGGAATTGAACTCCGATTCCCCAAGCAGTAATTGTGTTGCATTAATAGCTACTCTACCATGGCGCTAAATAATGTTTATATTCACAGAGTGTAAGAGTTAGAGTTTTGGCCTTCAATTTCTAAAGTGCTCGCACATACAGTGTAAAATGACATGTCACAATGCTTCACATGCTGATGCACCCTTTCTGAGGCTAGAGAATTGAGCTGGAGGACTGGTAGACATATAAAGCAAATGTTAGAAAAAATTCTAAAGGCAAGTCTGGAGCTGGTATGGGTGTGGGATTATAGAATGAGTTTTGATCCAGCAGGTAGAGGAAAATGGTACAAGAGGTTATCACCAACAGTCAAATAGAGGATTGATGAAAGAGAAGCTGGGTTATACAGAGGACAAAATGTGCATAGGGGATTTTTGGCTCAAAGGGATTTTGAAAGCTGTGGAGTTTGGCCTTGAAGGCTTTTGAAGTGGAAAACAATAAGTTTATCAACGACTCTTCAGGCTACAAGGCTGCAGTCAAATTGAATAAGAAAAAAATCACGAGGATGCAGTAAAGGTTAGGGCTGAAACCTTTTGGGTTACTTATTAGTTTACAATGGCAGAAACATCAAAATCAAATAAAAGTACATTGGATAAGGGCAGCTACAAGATTTTAATGACATGAATTAAGGTTTCAGTAACGAGGAGGTGGGCAAGAGGGTGAATGATAGCAAACATTGAGAGAGATTGAACTTCACAGCCGAAGCTAACTCTAGGCTAAACATTATGAATTCTGTGTTCTGTATGAGTTGTTTGGTCAAGGAGTAAAATTATGCTAAAAACCAAAGGTGTAGAATTATTTAGTCATAGTCATAGTCATACTTTATTGATCCCGGGGGAAATTGGTTTTCGTACAGTTGCCCATAAATAATTAAATAATAAAATTATTAAATAGTAATAAAATTTATAGAAACCAAAGAAGATAGTTCTGCTTTTGCTTATTGTGAGTTTTGCTGCATCCATCTCAAATGCAGGAAGTGGTGGCAAGACACAGGAGGTTAATAGAAAAAAGTGGTCTGATAGAGCTGGGTGACAGTAAAATGTGAAATCATATACTAGCTAAGAAGAGAGCTTCACCGAGTACCTACGTCACCAGAAAAAGTGGGATTTCCCAGTGGCCACCATTTTAATACGTCCCATTCCCATTCTGACATGTCAATCCATGGTCTCCTCTGCTGCCACAATGAGGCCACACTCAGGGTGGAGGAGCAACACCTTATGTTCTGTCTGGGTAGCCTCCAAACTGATAGCATAAACATTGATTTCTTGAACTTCTGATAATGGCCACCACCCCCCATCACCCTTCACCATTCCCCATCCCCTTTTCCCCCTCTCAGCACTCTCTGGTGCTCCTCCCCTTTTCTTTCTTCCACAGCCTTCTCTCCTCTCCCATCAGACTCCCCCTTCTCCAGCCCTGTATCTCTTTCACCAATCAAAGGAGTCCTTTGCATAGATGCTGCCTGGCCTGCTGAGTTCCTCCAGCATTTTGTCTGTGTTGCTTGGATTTCTAGCATCTGCAGATTTTCTCTTGTTAGCGTAATTTGTCCTTTGGCATAAAATGTTGATGCCCGAGAACGGAACATATGCAGACGATGAAGGAGAAACCATTTGAGAATGATATAATGTTCACAGTGGAACAATGCCATGGAAGTGGACAATGGGGAAAGGAAAACTGAAGAGAGAAGCATGGTGGACAATGGGTCAATGAGAGTGAATGCTTGAGTACTATCACACCTGAAACATCTAAGAATGGTTGAAAAGAATATTTCACGAACCTCATTGATTTTGAAATAAAAACAGCAGATCTTAATCATCCCATTATGAAAGAATTAAAGTTGGACTTACATACAATACCGTAGGTTCCTTCACCAATACGATTCAGCTTCACAAATTCTTTCACACTCCTGCCTCTACCCAGCTGCAAAGTTAAAATACAAACATACCATTTCAACACAGAAGAAAATTTGTGAGTGAAACTCCTATTTTCAAAAAAAATTGTTTGAATGCAACTTGGATCTCTGATGTAATGGTATTGATTCATAATTTGAAACTCTTCCTGACAGCTAACCTTAGGAGGGTTACAGCCAGATCTGTGCAAGATAGCATGGTTTCCTCCAACTATTCTGTACAGGGGGAGAAAGGTACAACAAAAACTAATGACAGGGTAGCTTTCAAGATCCACTAACTAGAAAAGCTGCTAGTGCCAAAGATACAGGCCTACACAATACATTATTTATTTTACTTAATTAATTCACACAGCAAATTATCTGCAGGTTAACTTTCAACATATGAATTTTTAATTCACTGAAAACAAACTTCTTTCTGTCAGCTATCTGATTAACTGTATTAGTTATATCAATGAATGTACACAAGGCCACTCTTATTGTTTGCAAGGGATAGGGCAGAGTGTCCTGTAGGTAAATCTTGGACTATTGGCAATGACAATGAAGTTATAATCAAACACCCTCTCCAAAGGTGTAACAACTATGTAAATTTGCATCGGTATGCTCCTGATCCTAGTGTTCCCAATCCCGGCTGTATTTCCCAGTCCCAATCCTAGCTCTGGCCACACATCAACAATTTATATCACATCAAGAAAACAAAAACAATCCATCCGACAGACAACAGAATTCACCAGCTAGAATAGGAAAGGGCTGTGGGAAAACACATAGATTTTGCAACACTCTAAGTAATACACATATATGGGTAAATAGCCCCACTGCCTTGTAAGCTCCAGCTTGGGTACTAGCCTGCAAAGTACCCAGGACACCTTCAAGAAGCGGTGTCTCAGAAAGGCAGCGTCCAGTATCAAGGGCCTCCAGCACCCAGGTTATGCCCTTTCCTCACTGTTACCATCAGGTAGGAGGTACAGAAGCCTGAAGGCACGCACTCAGTGATTCTTACCCTCCGCCATCCGATTCCTAAATGGACACTGAACCCCTGGACACTAACTCACTTTTTTTAAATATACAGTATTTCAGTTTTTGCGCGATTTTTAATCTATTCAATATACGTATACTGTATAAAGTATACTGACTAAGATTTCCTTATATTTTTTTTCTTCTATATTATGTATTGCATTGAAACTGCTACTAAGTTAATTTCTCGTCACATGCCGGTCATAATAAACGTGATCAGAATCTGATTCAATCTGAAACATTGACAATTCATATCGTCTACAGACACAGAACGTGTGTTACTGGTAAGACACAATTAATACCCAAAATACATCTTTAAAAACATTTATTGGAAATCTAAAATAAAAACACAAAATGCTGGAAATACTGGAAATGCAGATCAGATTGCGTCAACATGTAAAATCCATCTCTATTAGCCTATGAATTACCGGCGCGGCTGAAAGAATGCAAAGGGTAACAAACAAAAACGGAACAGAAACCAAGAATGCTCGAAATAACTGCAGGTCCGCATCCGTGAAGCGACAAACAGATAACATTTCAGGCAAATTCCAGGAAAATTAGATTAGTTTTCTCTACTGAATCAGTAAATTTTGCATTATGGCCAGATCAAATATATAATTTTTTTTAAAAAACAGGGCAAATTTTTAAAATGTATTTTCTGCAAAGAGCAATTCTGGTGGTTTTTGACCTGAAAGTTTAATTAGATGGATCTTTATGGTAATCGAGTGGCTTCATGAACACCATTGTTGACGGTAGCTCTATAACTGAGGTATGCATACATTTTAAAATCCCCAGTGAATGAGTGAGAGTTAAACCCTGGAACACACATCAAATTTGCTGGTGAACGCAGCAGGCCAGGCAGCATCTCTAGGAAGAGGTACAGTCGACGTTTCAGGCCGAGACCCTTCGTCCTGCAGCAACTTTGATGTGTGTTGCTTGAATTTCCAGCATCTGCAGAATTGCTCGTGTTTAGTTTTTAAACGCTGGAGACTGGGTTGCAGACTTCCGGGGTCTGTCATATGACAGCACTCATCCACGTGACTGCCCAGGGCCAATCATTGATGCACAAACAGAACAGGTTTGTTTCCATCGCATGGCCCCTCCGGAGCAGGTGAAGGAGAACCTGCTCTGCGTTCCCTCACTGTTTGGTGTTACCTTGTCCTCCGGCGGCACGGTAAAGCTGCCCTCGTACTTCAGGGACTTGAGTCGGATGGGCTCCGGCTCGTCGTTGGCGTCGCCCATGATCTCGGAGCAGCTCCAGAACCAGCCGTAGTTGGCCAAGCGGCGGCTCTACCAGGGTTTGCGCTGTGATGGCCAACCACCGCCCAGCGCGTTTTGGAGTTACTGGCCCGGGTTGTTTATTTATCTCCAAAAGTAAACGTTATTCACAATAAAAATGTACAGAAGATGAGTACGTATGCTGAAATGCTGTTTACATTCTTGGTACGATCGATACACAATCCGCCAATCGATTTACACCTCTCCTCAGTACACCAATTGAAATTGGTTTCTTATTGTCACATGCACCGAGGTAGAATGAAAACAACACACCTCAAAGTTGCTGGTGAATGCAGCAGGCCAGGCAGCACTTCTAGAAAGAGGTGCAGTCGACGTTTCAGGCCAAGACCCTTCGTCAGGACTAGAATGAAAAGTTTGTTTTGCGTCAACAAGAGGAATTCTGCAGATGCTGGAAATTCAAGCAACACACGTGAAAGTTGCTGGTGAATGCAGCAGGCCTGGCAGCATCTCTAGGAAGAGGTACAGTCGATGTTTCGGGCCGAGACCCTTCGTCAGGACTAGGGTCTTGGCCCGAAACATCGACTGTACCTCTTCCTGGAGATGCTGCCAGGCCTGCTGCGTTCACCAGCAACTTTGGTATGTGTGGTTTGTTTTGCGTGCTGTTCATCAGTTCATATCTGTTCTGTACAAGGTTAAGTAGAAAGATTGCAGAGTGAATTAACAGCTGAACTATAGTTACAGCAGGATGGGAACCAGAGTGCCAGAACAGTTAGTGGAGAGGTTGTGGAGACAGATATAGCTAAGACCTTAAGACAAAATTTAGGAATCAGAAGGTTGAGCATGGTGCGATCAGAGTCTTGAGCTGCGTATATTTCAATGCAAGAAGAATTCAGGGCATGGATCAACACCTGGAATTATGATATTGTAGCCATTAGGTGAGACGTGGTTGCAGGAGAGGCAAGACTGGCCCCCCAGTGTCCCGGGGTTCCGTTGATTTACGTGACAGAACGGAAGGGATTAGAGGAGGGGAAGACCTGGAAAATATCACGGCAGTGATCAGTCAGGATAGGCTGGAGAACTCGTCTGGTGAGGCGTTATGGACGGAACTGAGAAATATTGGGGCTATATTACAGACCATACAACAATCCGAAGGATTTAGAGGAACAAATATGTAGAGAGATGGCCGACTGTTGCAAGAAACATAAGGTTGTTATCAAAAACACGAGAAAACCTGCAGAGGCTGGAAATCCAAACCAACACACGCAAAATGCTGGAGGGTCGTTACAGTAGATGATTTTTAACTTCCCACACATTGACTGGGATTCCCATAGGACTAGATGGGATAGAGTTTGTCAAAGGTGTTCAGGAAAGTTCCTTAATCAGTTCATAGAAGTCCCAGAGACAACTGCTGTTAGGGAATGAGACGGGCTGTTGACAGAAGTCTGTATAGTGGAGCACTTTGCATCTAACGATCACAATGCCATTAGTTTCAAAGTGAATAATCCAAAAAGATAGGTCAAGGAGAAAGGCCAATTTTGATGGTACCGGAAAGGATATGGCAAGTGTGGATTGGGACAGGCTGTTTTCCGGTAAGTGGGAGGTGTAAATGGGAGGCCATCAAAAGTGAAATTTTGAGAGTACAAAGCTTATATATGTCTGTCAGAATAAAAGGTAACATAGCAGGTGTAGAGTTTTCAAGATATTTGGAAGCCCTGGTTAAGAAAAAAAAAAGGAGGTGCATTGCAGGTATAGACAGGAGCAAATGAGGTGCTTATGGAGTATAAGAAATGCAAGAGAGCACTTAAGAAAGAAATCAGGGGGGCTAAAAGAAGGCATGAAGTTGCCCTAGCAGACAAGGTGAAGGAGAATCTTAAAGGATTCTACAGATATGGTAAGAGCAAAAGGATTGCAAGGGACGACATTGTTCATATGGAAGATCAGAATACATGATGCCAAAGAATTACAGGGGAGGAGATGTTTGCTGTCGTGAAGCAAATTAGAATGGATAGATTCCCAGAGCCCGGCAACGTGTTCCCTCGGAGCCTGTGGGAGGCAAGTGCAGAAATTGCCGGAACCCTAGCAGGGATACTTAAATCATCCTTCGTGACACGTGAGGTACCACAGGATTGGAGGATGGCCAATGTTGTTCGGCTGTTCAAGAAAGGCTCTAAAAATTATCTAATAAATTATAGGCTGGTGAGGCTAACTTCAACAGTGGGAAACTTGTTGGAAGGTATTCTAATACCTTATTGGATATTAATTCTTATTGGATATATCAGTACTTGGATAGACATGGACTGATTAAGAATAGTCAGCATGGTTTAGTGCATCGTAGGTCATGTCTAACCAATCTTGTAGTGTTTTTCAAGGAAGTTACCAGGAAAGTGGATGAAGGCAAGGCAGTGGATGTCACCTACATGGATTTTAGCAAGGCATTTGACAAAGTCCTGCTTTGGAAGTTGGTCAAGAAGGTTCAGTTGCTCGGCATTCAAGATGAGGCAGTATATTGGATTAGACATTGGCTTAGTGAGAGAAGCCAGAGGGTGGGAGTAGATAGTTGCCTCTCTCACAGGAGGCCTGTGACTAATGGTGTGCTGCAGGGATCGGTGCTGGGTCAGTTGTCATCTGTATCAATGATCTGAATGATAATGTGATTAACTGGATCAACAAGATTGCAGATGACACCAGGATTCAGGGTATAGTGGACAGCAAGGAAGGCTATCATGGCTTGCTGCGGGATGTGGATCGGCTGGAAAAATGGGCTGAAAGATGGCAGATGGAATTTAATGCAGACAAGTGTGAGGTTTTGCACTTCGGTAGGACCAACCAGGGTAGGTCTTACACAGTAGGGCACTGAGGAGTGCAATATAACAAAGGGATCTGGGAATACAGGTCCATAATTCATTGAAAGTGGTGTCGCAGGTAGATAGGGTCGTAAAGAAAGTTTTTGGCACATTGGCCTTCATAAATCAAAGTATTGAGTACAGGAGATGGGATGTTATGTTGAAGCTGTAAAAGAGATTCATGAGGCCTAATTTGGAGTATTGTGTGCAGTTTTGGTCATCTACCTACCAGAAAGATGTAAATAAGTTTGAATGAGCATAGAGAAAATTTACAAAGATATTGCCATGTCTAGAGGACCTGAGTTATAAGGAAAGGTTGAATAGGTTAGGAATTTATTCAATAGAATGTAGAAGATTGAGAGGATATTTGATAAAGGTATATAAAATTATGAAGAGTATAGATGGGGTAAATGCAAGCAGGCTTTTTCCACTGAGGTTGTGTGGGACTACAACCAGAGATCATGAGTTAAGGGTGAAAGGTGAAAAGTTTAAGGGAAACATCTTCACTCAGAGGGTTGTAAGAGAGTGGAACAAGTTGCTAGCACAAGTGGTGCTTGCAAGCTCGATTCCAACGTTTAGGAAAGGTTTGGATAAGTACGTGGATGGTAGGGGTATGGCTGGTGCAAGTCGATGGAGGTAGGCAGTTTAAATGCTTCAGCACAGACTAGATGGGTTGAAGGGCCTGTTTTTGTGCTGTTCTTTTCTATCAATTGTATGACTCAACAGAGAAAGTGCGATGCAGGTAAATAATGAGATGCAAGATCATAACGAGGTAGACTGAGAGATCAAGAGTCCACCTTATCCTAATGGGGAACCATTCAATAATGGGGTAGATGATGCCCTGAGCCTGGTAGTAGATGCTTTCAGACTTTTGTATCTTCTGTCCTGGGGAAGGGGGAGAAGAGAGAATGTCTGTGGTGGGTGGGGTCTCTGATTATGCTGACTACTTTATTGTTTTCACACTACTCTACATCTTTTTACACTGGGTATCTCCTCTCTCCACTCTCAGGCCTGGTGCCAGGTTTGTGTCTGAAAATTTGATGATCATTTCTTTCCTCCCACAAATGCTGCTCGGTCTGCTGAGTTCTTCCAGCAGATGTTGGTTGCTACAGTTTCTGACATAAACATTCTCTTGTGTGTCCATTATAGACGCTGTGTCCCTGGTTCTATGCAGTCAGATCATCAAAATGTCAACAAACTAAAGAACTAGCTGTTGGCTTCAGGAAGGAGAAGGAGGGCAAACAGGCAGCAGTCAATATTGGCAAGGGAGAGAACTAGCAGCTTTAAACTTCTGGGTGTTAACATGTTGGACGACCTGAACTGGGCCCAGCTCAAAGAAGCTATCACAAGGAAAGCAGGGCAGCATCTTTACTTTCATAGCAGGTTAAGGAAGTTTGGCTTGTCACCAAACACTCTAACAGTTAAACTTCTACAGATGGACTGTTGAAAGCATCCTGACCAGCTGCATCTTGGCCTGGTGTTGCAATTCAGATGCACAAAAATGTAAGAGGCTGCATGACGGACTCTGCCTAATACATAATGAGCTTATCCCTCCTCTCCACAGGTAATATCTACAGCAGTGTGTGTGTGTGCTCTTAACTCCTGGTGGAGTCGTCGGGGCGCCGTCATGACAAGCTTTTGCACCAATCTTTTTTTTGGTATTCTCATCGCACGGCGTGTCTTGGGCATCTGAAACCTGGCAGAGCCCATCTCTCTCCAGGTTTTTTTTATGAGGTTGAGTTGTTAGCTCAACACTCAACCCTGGCATGGATAGACAGCGTGCAAGGGAGCCGGCTGGATTCGAACTCAGGACCTCTCACCCCAAAGTCCAGCTGCGCCACCAGCTGGTATCTACAGAAGGTGCTGTCTCAAAAGGCAGGCATCTTTCAGCAAAGATCCCACCATCCGGCCCATGTTTTCCTTTTGCAGTTGTCATCAGGCAGGAGGTACAGAAGCCTGAAATTCCACACCACCAGGTTCAAAAATGGCTAGTTCCCTTCAACCATTCAGTTCATGAACCAGCTAATAAAACCCTGATCACCACAACAGTTTAGCAACACCGTGACCACCCTGATCACTTTGCTCTATGGTGGACTTTGTTGATTTTGTCCAAATTGTGCTATTTTCTTTTCTTGTAAAAATTAAATAATTTAAGTTTTCCTTGTGAATGCTGCCTGTATGATGCATATTCCTGTAATGATGCTGCAAGGGAGGTTTGAATTGCATCTGTACATACATGACTATAAACTCGACTTAACTGGTACACTGATTCCAGATGAACGGTCTCATCTCAACATGTTAACTGTCCATTTCCATTCCCAGATGCTGTCTGACCCACTAAGTTCCTTCAGCATCTTGTGTGTTGCTCTACATAGTAGTGTCAGCAACTATTTTTGTAAATAGCACAATGTTGTGAATTCAATATATCAGTAATATTGCAAATATATTGTTTGATTAAGCATTCTTTGTTGTTTAAATAATTCATTATGGCCCCATATACGAAGTCTGAGAATGGTATACGTCGTCATGCCACAGTGTATTACCTATGCACCTCACTTAAGGTAAAAGCGAAGTTAGACTTGTATTCTGGACTCTCCATATTTTTTTTTGAAATTATTTTTATGTTTTGGAGTTACAAAACAAAATGCACAATTGTCATTCATGAGGCCTCCTGGGGCTATATACTGTAGCTTTCTTTTGTTCAAGGAGCTTGCCCACCAGTTAGAGCCTTTCAATGTGCAGTAGTGGTTGGACCCTTGACTGTTAGAGTAGTACTGTGGGAATATTCCACTGGTCATTTTTTTGGTAACATCAAATTGTTGAGAAAGTTATTCTCTTAATATTTCCATTACTTCAAGTTTTGAAGCTGTATAGAAGTACAAGGCAAGTTCTTGCATGTGTTGAGTGAGAGAATATCGCAGATTGGTTAAAGCCTTGTTACTTTGTAAGGACTTCAATCAGTACACAAAGCTTCCTGGGTTGCAAATCGTGCTAGGTGATTGTGCATAATGTTAAATATAAATTGATGGCATTGACTGGAGTGTGAGATATAGGGATAGGAACCCAAAATAAAACCCTGATCAAAAGTAAGAGATAATCTGAAGCATTTGTTTTAAACAAATCATCTGAGGGGTAAACAGAATGTGTTGAGGTCTGGAACAGAAATAGCACACATCGCCGTGCTGCCTTTATCTGTTTTACTATCACTCTTAATGTGGTCTTGAAAAAATCCCACTTTTCTGCCAGTTCCCCATTAACCGCTGGAGCAACTTGTTTGCTTTTGAAAGCAATGTTTGTCAATTATACTCCCAGTCTATGATGCGTGGCTCAATAACTTATTCTAATCTTTTGCCAAAAGCTGTATAGTAAATGAAAGCATGTTTCTTTGTACAGAAAATACTGTACTAGTGAGTGATGCAATGCTTAACAGGCTTTTTCATAACTAAATTCTCTTTTCTAGTATTATAGCATATTATATTTACCTATGGTATAAATTAAGTTTGCCACTAACTTTGATTGCATTCATTGACTCAGTAGGTATCCGTGGCTCACAGATTCATGGACCCGTGAAAACAAATTCATCCTCCTCTCAAATTGGTTAAATTGCTCTAGATTATCCCATCTATCCTATCAAGTACTCTCAAATCCAAAATATGTTTGTTCTTATAAACTCCTCTGAACAAAGTCTCAATAAGTGCCATAGAAATCCTTCATCCCAGGAATCAGTCTAGGTAAACCTTTTCTGGACTTTCCCCAGTGCAAACATACCCTCTTTGAACGAAATGAAAACTGTACCTGTACCTTTACTTGCTTTTTGCATGATTGTAGCAAGTCAAATGTAATAGTCTTCTTTCACTAGTCCTCGTTCCACTTGCCTTCCACATTAGTGACTGTATTTAAACGCAGTTTTGATGAAAGGTCATCAAGTAGAAATGCAAGGTTTCCCTGTACATTTGCAGTGTGACCTGCAGTGTTTTTCCAGCCTTTTCCAATTCTATTATATATACATTTACAGATTCTATATCTTCACAATTTCTATACATTTTCTTCCTTCATCCAAGTCAGTTGTATTACAGTATATGTCGTTGTTGCTCCAGCACTGAACTCTATGGTACCAGACATTATGACTTGCAACCTGAAAATGATCTATTTATCCTATCTTTTCGCTGGGCTAGTTGATCCTTTATTTGGGCTAATATGTTATCCCCATTATATATTATATTATATAATAACTGCTTTTGTGTGAAACCTCACTGAGTGCCTTTTGGAAATCCGAACGCATGACAGCTACTGATTTTGTCTTTATCCATCCTTGCAGCATTTTCCCAGTAACTGCTTCCCTTCTTTCTTGTTTTATTTATACATTCTCAATCCACAGGTATTTTTCCAGTATCTAGAAAATTATGTAAGATCTCAGACAATCATTATTTTTTGGAATGTAGGTAATTAGATTCAGGGACATTATCAGCCTTTACTCCCATAAGATTATCTAACATTTCCTTCCCAAATTACTGGAATCTTTTCAGTGTCTTCTACCAAGAAGAGACATAAAATTTTTGCTCTGCTGTTTCCTTACTGCCATCCTCTAAAAAACATTTACTTTACTAAGTGTATTTTAACAAGCTATTGCTGATTGAACTTATGTTGTTACTTTCTCTGTTCAAGAAAATGAGAATTTTTTAGTTTTTGACAAATTAACAATTCATAACTGTAAACATAAATTATTTTAAAATTAATTGTGTTCTTTCCTTACTCAGCTCAGGGTATTTACATTAAATTAAAGGCATCTGTTAGTCTTGTGGGACCATGGATCTGCGCCTGGAAAGTCTTCACTCTCCAGGGCGCAGGCCTGGGCAAGTTTGTATGGAAGACCAGCAGTTGCCCATGCTGCAAGTTTCCCCTCTCCATGACACCAATGTTGTCCAAGGGAAGGGCATTAGGACCCATACAGCTTGGCACCAGTGCCATCGCAGAGCGATGTGTGATTAAGTGCCTTGCTCAAGGACACAACACGTTGCCTCGGCTGGGGCTCGAACTCACGACCTTCAGGTAACTAGTCCAATGCCTTAACCACTTGGCCACGTGCATATGTATTTACATATGCACCCACAAATAAAGAAGACACTTCACATGTATTCAACCACAAGAAAACACTTTATGAGAACTAGCACAAATGTTATGCTGAAAGAAAAACAAATGTCTCCAATAGTTCACCAGCAACTTTTATGTGTGTTGCTTGTCTCCAGTAGTAGCAGTACGGAAATCGTAACAATACTTATTATTCACTAGCAAGTCAACGTCTGCAATGTCAGAGGGGGCACAGATCGAGAATCTCACGAGCAGCCTGTTTTATCTTTCTGTCTCTAAGTCTGCCTAACTCTATCTTGATGTACTGTACTGTTCCCTACCTCAGCACCAGCTGTGATCCAACCTAAGCCAAAACTCTCCTCCCCACTGCACAAAGAAAGTGCACCTTTTTATACCCTTGAAAACCCCTTGCACTGGTTTGGTGGTAGCAGCTGCACCCGCCCCCACCACCCCACTTCCTTATCTCTTATGACCTTCAGGCCAGACAAAAGCAGTTTTCACCACTTTCCACTATTACGGTTGTAGACTTGTACTTCCTTGACTTTCTCAAAGCATTGCTGTGGACTTGTTCTCTTGTACTTTCCAAAACAATTCCACTCCAAGCTAACGGCACTTTGTCCTACAGACTTCCATTTTATTTTAGCATATACCAAGGAGGAACATTTATCTTTTTCCTTACAATAACTAACTGAAATTGGGAAATATTGTATTGGCTTTTCTAAAAGTTAGATTCAGGGTATAGTATACCCGTATTTCCAAAACCCAGTTAAGAACTAAGGACATAAGCTTTCTTTAGTTTAGTTTTGAAAAGAAAGATGGTTGTTTATCAAGAAATTCGACTAATTTGATTCAAAGATCAAAGTACATAAAAGTCACCATATACAGCCCTAAGATTCAATTTCTTGTGGAAGTACTCAGCAAATCTATAGAATAGTCCACTGATGGCCCATGGATTTTTGATTTCTTCCTCTTGGAGTCAATAATCAGCTGTTTGGTTTCATTGATGTTGAGTGAGAAGTTATTGTTGAGGCACCATTCAACCGGATTTTCAATTTCCCTCCTATATGCCAATTCGTCACCACCTTTGATTCTGCCAGTAACAGCGGTGTCATGAGCAAACTTATATATAGTACTGGTGTTGTACTTAGCCTCACAGTCATAAATACAACGCGAGTGGAGCAGGGAGCAGAGCACACAGCTTTATGGTGCACCTGTGCTGATGGCGATTGTGGAGGAGATATAGTTGCCAATAAAAACTGACTGGGGTCTGCAAGTGAGGAAATCAAAAATCCAGTTGCACAAGGAGGTATCAACGTCTAGGTCTTGGAGATTATTGATTAATTTCGAGGAGATGACAGTGCTGAATACTGAGCTGTAGCCAATATTGAGCATCCTGAAGAATGTATCTTCACTGTCAGATGTTCCAGGGCCGAGTGAAGAGTCAATGAAATGGCATCTGCTATTGTCTTTATTATTGAAAAAGATTCCATTATTAATAAGGGTTAGTCAGTAATTTTATTTCCATAAATTTAGAGTTACGTTAGTTATTTAAGTGTGAATACTTTTTGCCTTAGAGTGAATTTTATTCACTTGCAAGAAATGCATACAGTGACATGGGCATAAAAGGTCTTTATACTGCAGCAAACTTACACTTTAAATGTTACCTAAAATATTGTGCGTTGGCATCAGCAACATACAGAAAGGAAACTAATCTGATATTTAATCATCCTTTCCTATTTCATAACTTTAATTAATTCTTTTCAATACAATGATGATGACCAATCTCACTTAAACATAAATTGATTATTGCTCTCAATTTCTTCATGACTCATTTTATCGACATGTTAATTCACACATTCAGATATGGATTTAGAATTCTTCAACAATAGTTTATTTGCACAACTGCATTTCAATAGACCAAAGTCAGGACACACGTATAGAACAGTACCTATCTTAAAGCTTTGGTATCCATGCAGTACTTCTCAGTTATATTGATAAACAAAGAAAATAGGTATTTAATTTACACAAACACTAAACAGAACTACTGCTGCTTTTATACATCTTTACAAGGAACTGAATTTTCAAGTTAATTGGAAAAATGAAATTTTATATATTTTTTACAAAATTCAGTTTTAATTTAATTTCCGATGAAACCTTGTCTTCCAGCCTTTCTTGCTCTCTCCTTCAGAAGACATCTTGGAATCTGTAATAGCTTTTTCTGATGCAGATGTAACTACAATTGTAGGAATACTTGCTTTACTCTGTTTTCCGCTCTCGTTTGAAGATGGGTAGTTATCTAAACAGATTCAAGAAGATATAACAAGGACCAAAGTATTACAATAATATTTAAGAAATTTCCTCAAGCTTATTCCACTATGTACTTAATTAATAGCTAATTTGTATTTTAGCTTTCTTTTACCTGCCATATAATTGAAATACCTCTGGCTACAAAATTATCAACCTGCTTTAAAATTTCTTTTTTTTGGCCTGATGAAGGGTATGTGTGGTGGGTTCAGAGCCAGGGAATGCAATTTTAAGTCCTGAAATGCTCCAGGACATTTCAGCCTTAATGCTAAATGTAGTGCTACCTAACTCTGAACAAAACTCTTCAACCGATCAGGTTCTACAATATTCATTCACCACTTTTAAACATCAATTATTTCATTCAGAACATCTGACAGGAATCTGAAAGAACATGCTGTCAGGGCAATTACTTAATTGTGACAGAAGTGAAGCAGTTTGATTCTTTAAAGTCTGGTTCATCATATGAAGAGAGATCAAGGTAACCGAGACTATACTCTCGAGCGTCTGAAAAATAAGAGATGGTCTTATTGAAAAATATGAAAGCTTATGGAACTTCACAGTGGAGTTACACAATTGATACTCCTCCTGGACTGGGGTGTCCAGAAACAAGTTTCATCATGTCAAGGAAAGCAGATGGCCTCTCAGGAGAGAGAAATAACATTTCTTCATCTGGACAGGAAGAGAACGAAGGAATCCAGTCACTGACTACATTCAAAGCCGAGATTGGTGCACTGTTAGAAATTAAGGCCATCAAAGCAGTCAAGAATTAGTGGAGAAAAGTGACACTGAAGTAAAAAGCAGAGCGGGTATGGGGAGCCTATTCCTGCTTCTGTTTCTTTGTTTTTATATGAATGTATTCCTTCTCTTCATTTTACCTACCAAAATGTATCTCTTCACACTTCTAAATTAAATATAATCTGCAATGTGTCATTCTATTCCACTAGCCTTCTGCGAACATGGTTTATTGCTACTCTCTTTTTTAAACATTGAATTAAATTGCATTTATTTCTGGGTCTAAAATGTCTGTTCCTTTATTGGATTTTGGATGTATTGTTGCAGTAAAACAAATCCTGAACAGAACATGAAGGTTTTTGATGAAGCTTACGACACATCAAGCTCCAAATGACAGGATTTTCATTGACCTGATGCCTGATAGTTACTGACATCAGTCAAGGGGAAATCTGCACTACAGATGATTGGATTTTTGTGAGAAGCTTTCTGTGAGGGTTACAACAAATTACACAAATTCACCACCGTTTGGCTAAAGAAATTTCTCTGCATCTCTGTTTTGAAAGGGTGCCCCCTGCTATCCTGAGGTTATGCCCTCTTGCCCTAGACTCTCCCACCATGGGAAAAAGCCTTTCCACATCTACTCTGTCTAAGCCTTTCAACATTCGACAGATTTCAGTGAGATCCCCCCTCATCCTTCTGAATTCCAGCAAGTACAGACCCAGAGCCATCAAACATTCCTCGTATGATAACCCTTTCATTCCTGGAATCATCCTTGTGAACCTCCTCTGAACCCTCTCCAATGCCAGCACATCTTTTCTAAGATGAGGGATCCAAAACAGTTCATAATACTCCAGGTGAGGCCTTACCAGTGCTTTATAGAGCCTCAGCATCACCCCCTTGCTCTTGTATCCTAGACCTCTTGAAATGAATGCTAACATGGCATTTGCCTTCCTCACCACTGACTCAACCTTTAAGTTAACCTTTAGGATGTTCTGCACAAGGACTCCAAACTCCCTTTGCATTTCAGATTTTTGGATTTTCTCCCCGAGTAGAAAATAATCCGCACGTTTATTTCTACTACCAAAGTACATGACCATGCATTTTCCAACATTGCATTTCATTTGCCAGTTTCGATTATGACTTCAAAACCTGGGCTATAATCTTTGTTTCTCTCTGCTCATGGATACTGCTTGACTTGCTGAGTATTTTCAGTGCTTTCTGTAAGACAATACATACAAATGATTGCTAGGGAATACTTGTGTTGTTTCGTTCATTCAGAACTGTGATTCAGAAGTGTTTTGTTGTGCAAGTTAACAATAACCTTTTAAGTCAATTCTCTAATGTAGATGCTTACAAATTGTTGTGAATGTACCCACTGGGTTACGCAGAACATATGAATGGTGGCTAGAGAAAGATTACTAACAGAAATCCTTTCATGCTCTTCAGCACTGACACAAGGTAGATATGACACAAACTGATGACTTTGTTCATTTCCACGGGTGCTGCCTAACCTGCTGAGTTCTTCTGGCATTTTGTGTATGTTGGTTTGGATTTCTTGTGTTTAAGTGGATATTGCCTGGGATGGAGCTTTTCAGTTTTAAGGAGAGACTGGAGAGGCAAGGTCTGCTTTCCCCAAAGCAGAAGAGGTTAAGAGGAACATTATTAAGGTATCTTTGGTGTCAGTAGACTGTAAGAAGTGTTTCCCATATCAGAGGTAGGCAAAATTATAGGGCTGATTTGGGGTAAGTGGTAATAGGTTTAGGGTGGCGGGTAAGAAGTTTAGAGAAGATCCAAGGGTTTTTTTTTACTCAGAGAGTGATGTATACCTGGAAAGCACTGCCTGAGAGAGTGCTGGAAGCAGAGTCACTGATAGAGTTCTTTTCACAGAGCCAATGAGCACTTCTAGATTCAAATGCTCATCCAGAGGTTTGGAGAGGACAAAGGAAATCACTGTGGACAAGGAAGATGCAGACCAACCATCCCCCTCTGCCAATACATGGCTCCTCCAAAGAGAGAGTTAAGTGCACCAAGTTCTTGGGAGTTCACTCACAGATTATCTCACCTGGTTTCTTAATATCACCTCCCTGAACAAGAAGGCACAGCAAACAGCGCCTCGACTTCCGAAGAAGATTGTGGTAAGTCAGGCTCCCAGCCCTTACCTTCACTGCGTTTTACAGGAGCAGCATCAAGAGCATCCTGACAAGTTGCATCACCATCTAGTACAGGAACAGTCAAGCATTGGACCCCTGGTCTCTACAAAAGTGTGAGAACAGCTGAGAGGATCATAAGGGTTTCTTTCCCAGCCAGTGTGGACATTTATCAGGAGCGCTGCATTTGCAGGGCCCTTAGTATTATTAAGGATCCCACCCATCCAACCAGCATCCTCTTTGACTTTCTAAAATCATACAGGAGATTATGATGCATAAAATCAAGAACGGTCAGGATGAGAAACAGTTTCTTCCCCTCAGGCCATTAGGCTTCTGAACTCCCTGCCGCAGGTATGTCAGGGCTAATCTGTTCCATACCTTACAATATTTAACATTAATGCACTGCAGTTTGTTATTTTATGTGTGCTTCACCTGTGGATTTTATCCTTATCTTCATGTTATCGTGTGTAATTTGTTTTTACACCCTGTTTCAAAGAAACGTTGGCTCGTTTGTACATTCATTATAAACGTTATATACATGCAGTTAATGACAATAAGCTTGATAAAAGGAGAAATCGTTTTGTACATCTGAAATAGGCGATGGGAACTAAATGCTTGTCAGATTTTTACCCATATTTTCCGTGTTGCTGCTTCCGGTACCCATGGACAAAAGATGATACCCTGGAGCCCAAACCGCTCCACTGTTTGGGTAACTGTGTGACGCAATCCGTGACGCGAATCATATGACGGGTTCTCCGCCTTGATGACGTCACGCGACTTCGCGCGAGAGTTGGAGCGGCCGGTTGACGGAAAGAGGCAGCGAGTCTGGGTAACTGGTACGGCAGCCCGGAGACCATGGACGGTAAGGCTTCTTCTTGGGCTGAGCTGGGAGCCAGACTCGGCGAATAGGCGGTGCGCGTTTCCTTTTTTCACCCATTGGCCAACTGGAGTCGGGCGACCGGTGCCCGGAGCCGAGACCCTGAACCGGGCCCCGTCGGGCTTGTTGGTGCCGGTCGCCAGCCGGGTTTGGGGTTGTACATCGGAAGGGGCACTTGGGACCCATGCAGGTGCGGCAGGAGGAGTCGGGAGGTGCTTCCTCCTGACATCCAATTGAAAGGGAAGCTAGGGGAGGTGGTTGGCAGTGCTTCCTTAAGGCTGAGTTTCAGGAAGCAGAGCATTGAAATGACCCATGTTTGTAAAGTGCACTCCTCTTATTCAAGACATTCCAAAGTATTTGTCATTGAAGGAATCGAATATGAAGTGTAGCCTCACACATAAAAATTGCTGGTGAATGCAGCAGGCCAGACAGCATCTATAGGAAGAGGTACAGTCGACGTTTCAGGCCGAGCCCCTTCGTCAGGACTAAATGAAAGAAGAGATAGTAGGAGATTTGAAAGTGGGAGGGTGAGGGGGAGATCCAAAATGATAGGAGAAGACAGGTGGATGGAGCCAAGAGCTAGACAGTTGATTGGCAAAAGGGATATGAGGCTGGAGAAGGGAGAAGATCATGGGATGGGAGGCCTAGGGAGAAAGAAAGTGGGAGGGGGGAAGCCCAGAAGATGGGCAAGGAGTATAGTGAGAGGGACAGAGGGAGAAAAAGAGAGAGGAAAAAAAATAATAATAAATAAATAAATAACGCATGGGGTACGAAGGTGAGATGGGGCATTAGCGGAAGTTTGAGAAGTCAATGTTCATGCCATCAGGTTGGAGGCTACCTAGACGGAGTATAAGGTGTTGTTCCTCCAACCTGAGTGTGGCTTTATTTTGACAGTACAGGAGGCCGTGGATAGACATATCAGAATGGGAATGGGACTGGGACATGGAATTAAAATGTGTGGCCACTGGGAGATCCTGCTTTCTCTGGCGGACAGAGCGTAGGTGTTCAGCGAAACGGTCTCCCGGCTTGCATCGGGTCTCATCATTATATAGAAGGCCGCATCGGGAGCACCAGACGCAGTGTATCACCCCAGCGGACTCACAGGTGAAGTGTGACCCCTCACCTGGAAGGACTGTCTGGGGCCCTGAATGTTGGTGAGGGAGGAAGTGTAAGGGCATGTGTAGTACTTGTTCCGCTTACAAGGGTAAGTGCCGGGAGAGAGATCAGTGGGGAGGGATGGGGGGTACGAATGGACAAGGGAGTCGCGTAGGGAACCATCCCTGCAGAAAGCAGGGTGGGGGGGGAAGGGAAAGATGTGCTTAGTGGTGGGATTCCGTTGGAGGTGGCGGAAGTTACAGAGAATAATATGTTGGACCTGGAGGCTGGTGGGGTGGTAGGTGAGGACCAGGGGAACCCTATTCCTAGTGGGGTGGCGGGAGGATGGGGTGAGAGCGTGAAATGGGAGAGATGTGTTTGAGAGCAGAGTTGATGGTGGAGGAAGGGAAGCCCCTTTCTTTAAAAAAGGACATCTCCTTCATTCTGGAATGAAAAGCTTCATCCTGAGAGCAGATGTGGTGGAGACGGAGGAATTGTGAGGAGGGGATGGTATTTTTGCATGAGACGGTGAAAAGCAGGATTTCCCAGTGGCCACACATTTTAATTCCATGTCCCATTCCCATTCTGGTATGTCTACTCACGGCCTCCTCTACTGTCAAGATGAAGCCACACTCAGATTGGAGGAACAACACCTTATATTCCGTCTGGGTAGCCTCCAACCTGATGGCATGAACATTGACTTCTCTAACTTCCGTTAATGCCCCACCTCCCCCTCGTACCCCATCCGTTACTTTTTATTATTATTTTCCTCCTCCCCCTCCCTCTGGGCTTCCCCCCTCCTTTTTTTCTCCCTCAGCCTCCCATCCCATGATCTTCTCATATCCTTTTGCCAATCAACTTTCCAGCTCTTGACTCCATCCCTCCTCCTCCTCCTATCATTTTGGATCCATCCCTCCTCTTCCTGTCTTCTATCATTTTGGATCTCCCGCTCCCTCTCCCACTTTCAAATCTCGTACTATCTCTTCTTTCAGTTAGTCCTGACGAAGGGTCTCAGCCCAAAACGTCAACAGTACCTCTTCCTATAGGTGCTGCCTGGCCTGCTGCGTTCACCAGCAATCTTTATGTGTGTTGCTTGAAATTCCAGCATTTGCAGATTTCCTCGTGAAGTGTAGCCTATTTTTTTTTCAGCCAGTACTGGTGGCCAACTTTGCACAACAATATCAGCACCACTGTCTTCAAATTTCTCTCCAACTCACATGCTATTTCTATACTGCTGGCTCTCAATAGATGAACTCCCTCCTCAGTAGTCAGTTACTATCATTTCACTGTGCACTGTAGCAATTCAAGGAGGTGGATTACCGTGTCCCTCTTGGAATTCAGTTAGGGAATGATACTAAATTGCTGGTCTTGATGCTTTTGTTCTGGGAATAATTAAAAATAAGAGAAGACCAAATAATATGTGCAGATTTGGAGAGGATGTCATCCATGCCTTTTGAGAGATGTGATGAACGCAGAAACCTGATCATTTTTAAATTGGAGTAGATAAACGTGTGGATCAATGGGCATGTGGAGTTGATGTTCTGATCAGACCAAATTTCTGTTGCTGTTTGTAAGGAATTTGTACATTCTCCCTGGGACTGCATTGGTTTCCTCTCAGTGCTGCAGTTTCCCCCTACAGTTCAAAGACGTACCAGTTAGATCGCTGTAAATGGTCCTGTGACTTAGGCTAGGTTTAAATCGGGGAATTGCAGGGTGGTGTGGCTTGAAGGAGGAGAAGGGCCTATTCTGTGCTGTATCTCAATAAGTAAATAAAATGTCTGAGCATCCGTTAGTCTTGCGAGACCATGGATCTGTGCCTGGAAAGTCTTCACACTCCATGGCACAGGCCTGGGCAAGGTTGTATGGAAGACCAGCAGTTGCCCATGCTGCAAGTCTCCCCTCTCCACGACACCAATGTTGTCCAAGGGAAGGGCATTAGGACCCATACAGCTTGGCACCAGTGTCGTCGCAGAGCAATATGTGATTAAGTGCCTTGCTCAAGGACACAACATGTTGCCTCGGCTGGGGCTCGAACTCACGACCTTCGGGTCGCTAGTCCGATGCCTTAACCACTTGGCTACATGCCCACTGGTGTCTGAGCAGACTGGTGGGTTAGTGGCTGACTGCTACAAATTATCCCGTTTGAAAACTTCCATTGTTTATATGACCTATGGGAGAAAATTACATGTTACTTTAGAAAGGCAGCACTTTCAACAATGCAGTGCCACCTCAAGTGGCACTGTTAATGTAAATGAATTCCGTGAAGGGTTGAAAATTGAGGTATGAATGCACTGTGGTTCAAGAAAAGCTGACTGCAAAATTGGCAATTTATGTTATTAACACAGTAACATTGAGAACTTGTGCCAAACCCAAAATACCATCTGCAAATCTGGTTGCCAAATCATCAAGAGAAAATGAAGTCATTGCAAAGATAAGTTATAAGGATGAAAGGAGAAATTAAGGGAAATGCATCAGGAAATTCAGATTGGCAGCATCTCCACAATCTCCCTCAGCACAAGGGCGCTTAGCCTCTGCTCCACTCGCTTTACATTTATTACTGAGAGGCTAAGTTCAGCTCCAATGCTATATACAAGTTTGCTGATGACATTACTGTTGGCCAAATCAAGGGTGGTTATGAATCAGGATATAGAAGGGAGATTGAAGTGGCTGAGTGGTGCCACAACAGCCGCCTCTCACTTAATGTCAGCTAGACCCAGGAGATGATTATTGATTAACAAGTAGTTGAAGCCAGAGGTCCATGAGCCAGTTGTCATCAGGGGATCAGAAGTGGAGAGGGTCAGCAAGTTTAAATTCCCCAGTGTTGTCACTTCAGAGGATCTGCCCTGAGTCCAGCATGTAAGGGCCATTATGAACACAGGAGGCACAGTAGTGCTTCTGCTTTCTTAGAAGTTTGCAAAGGTTCAGCATATCATCTAAAACATTGACAGACTTTTATAGATGTGTGGTGGAGATGACAAAAAGTAGTGGACACAGCCCAGTGCATCACAGATAAAGACATTCCCAATATTCAGCACGTCTACATGGAGCGCTGTTGCAGGAAAGCAGCATCCATCATCAAGGCCCCCCACCATCCAGGCCATGTTCTCTTCTCGCTGCTGCCACCAGCAGGAAGGTGCAGGAGCCTTGGGATCTGCACCGCCAGGTTAAAGAACAGTTGAACACTACCCCTTGAACCAGAGAGGATAACTTCACTCAACTTCACCTGCCCCAGCACTGTTCTGTTCACCTTGAACTAGACTCAATTTTCGTGGACTCTTAAGTGAGTGTACTCAAAATTTATTGATTTGTTATTATTATTTCTTTTTGTTTTTTTATTTGCACAAATTGTCACACGTTGATTGTTGTCAACGCTGTTGGATGACATTACAAATATCGATTGGCATCTCCCTATAGCAAGGGGTTTAGATGGGGTGGAGTTTATTAGGTGTGTTCAGGAAGGTTTCTTGACACAATATGTAGATAAGCCTACAAGAGGAGAGGCTGTACTTGATTTGGTATTGGGAAACGAACCTGGTCAGGTGCCGGATCTCTCAGTGGGAGAGCATTTTGGAGATAATGATCACAATTCTATCTCCTTTACAATAGCATTGGAGAGAGATAGGAACACACAAGTTAGAAAAGCATTTAATTGGAGTAAGGGCAATAATGAGGCTATCAGGCAGGAAACTGGAAGCTTAAATTGGGAACAGCTTTTCTCAGAGAAAAGTACGCAAGAAATGTGGCAAATGTTCAGGGGAGATTTGTGTGGAGTTCTGCATAGGTACGTTCCAATGAGACAGGGAAGTTATGGTAGGGTACAGGAACCATAGTGTACAAAGGCTGTAATAAATCTAGTCAAGAAGAAAACAAAAGCTTACAAAAGGTTCAGAGAGCTAGGTAATGTTAGAGATCTAGAAGATTATAAGGCTAACAGGAAGGAGCTTAAGGAAATTAGGAGAGCTGGAAGGGGCTATGAGAAGGTCTTGGCAGGCAGGATTAAGGAAAACTCCAAGGCATTCTACAAGTACGTGAAGAGCAAGAGGATAAGACGTGAAAGAATAGGACCTATCAAGTGTGACGGTGGGAAAGTGTGTATGGAACCGGAGAAGATAGCAGAGGTACCTAATGAATACTTTACTTCAGTATTCACTATGGAAGAGGATCTTGGTGTTTGTAGTGATGACCTGCAGCAGACTGAAAAGCTTGAGAATGTAGATATTTTAAGAAAGAGGATGTGCTGGAGCTTTTGGAAAGCATCAAGTTGGATAAGTCACTGGGACCGGATAAGGTGTACCCCAGGCTACTGTGGGAGGTGTGGGAGAAGATTGCTGAGCCTCTGGTCATGATCTTTGCATCATCAATGGGGACAGGAGAGGTTCCGGAGGACTGCAGGGTTGCGGATGTTTTTCCTTTATTCAAGAAAGGGAGTGGAGATAGCCCAGGAAATTATAGACCAGTGAGTCTTACCTCAGTGGTTGATAAGTTGATGGAGAAGATCCTGAGAGGCAGGATTTATGAACATTTGGAGAGGTATAATATGATTAGGAATAGTCAGCATGGCTTTGTCAAGGGCAGGTCGTGCCTCACAAGCCTAATTGAATTTTTTGAGGATGTGACTAGACGCATTGATGAAGGAAGAGCAGTAGATGTAGTGTATATGGATTTCAGCAAGGCATTTGATGAGGTACTCCATGCAAGGCTTATTGAGAAAGTAAGGAGGCATGGGATCCAAGGGGACATTGCTTTCTGGATCCAGAACTGGCTTGTCCACAGAAGGCAAAGACTGGTTGTAGACGGGTCATTTTCTGCATGAAGGTCGGTGACCAGTGGTGTGCCTGAGGGATCTGTTCTGGGACCCTTACTCTTCGTGATTTTTATAAATGACCTGGATGAGGAAGTGGGGGGATGGGTTAGTAAGTTTGCTGATGACATAAAGGTTGAAGGTGTTGTGGATAGTGTGGAGGGCTGTCAGATGTTACAGCGGGACATTGATAGGATGTAAAACTGGGCTGAGAAGTGGCAGATGGAGTTCAACCCAGATAAGTGTGAGGTGGTTCATTTTGGTAGGTCAAATATGATGGCAGAATATAGTATTAATGGTAGGACTCTTGGCAGTGTGGAGGATCAGACAGATCTTGGGGTCCGAGTCCATAGGATGTTCAAAGCAGCTGTGCGGGTTGACTCTGTGCAGCATGCAAACCGGGCCCTTTGCTCCAATTTGTCTGCCCGAGTTGTCCTGTGTTTGGCTCATATTCTTATCTTCCCTGTTGATATTCCTAATGTAACACACACAGAATGCTGGAGGAACTCAGCAGGTCAGGCAGCATCTATGGAGAGGCATAATGGGTTGACGTTTAAGACCCGATCATTCATCAGGACATCCACCTGGATTTCCAACATCTGCAGAATCTCTGTGTTTATGTTCTTAATGTCTTTTAAATGTTTAGTCGTACCCATCTCTACAGCTTCCTCTGGCAGCTTGCTGCACATACCCACCCAGCCGTGTGGGGAAAAAGTTGCCCTTTTAAATGTTTCCTATCATCTTAAATCTATGTCCTCTTGTTTTAAATTTCCTTACCCTGGGGAAAAGACTGACCTTATCGATGTCCTCATGATATAATCAGTACAAGTGCTTCTTTCTTGGCAGTAAAATAAATTGCAATGGGATCTTTAATGTAAATGTATGTGATTTTAAAAATGTTTTGTTTTTATCAGTAACGTGTGGTCATTTCTCTTTCTTACAGATACTTTGTTTCAATTACGGGTAAGTACAAAAATCTTGTCAATTTGATTTTTTTTTCCAATTTCAGTCCCTTTAAAACTCTCTTGCAGCTTGCCCTAACTAACTTCATACTTTGCCTTACACTGTTAGCTATTTAATTATTTAATCTGTACGTTACGTTACTCTATTGCACACATGGTGTGCTTTTCCTTCTTCCCCCTTTCTATTCTTTTATCATTGCTTAAACTCCTCAAGCTCTTGTTCACACCCACCTGATTTAGGATTGTTCTGTTCTGTCAACAGATGGATCTTTTATTTGTAAGTTTCAATTCAGTTAGCACAAGTATATTGATAATGAGGTTGCTCATCTACACCCTTAATTTTATACTATTTCTGTGGGGACCATTGCTTTTATCTTCTGTTATGGTACCAGTATACTGCAGCACTTATTTCCTCCTCTCGTATCTGTAACCATTGAATTCAGTTTATTACTTGTTTATAAATTCTTTCACCTCGCCACCATGCCTCACTTGTACAGATTCTACTGTACTAGAATCCTGTTCTCCATCACTGATGGCCCCTGTTACCCTGCTGTCTATTGTGGTGATCACCATATTTGTGCATAGTGGTTTCTCAATACTTACATGTCCAGAGATATATTTGTTGGGGGGAGGTGGTGGAAGAGACCAAGGTATAGCCTAGAGTCAACTCAGAAGTGCATGGATTCACAGAAAGAAAATTATGAACCAACAAGGACTGAGTGTCCATTTCTGTTAAGCTGTTGTGTAATTTAATGTTGGTATTTCCACAATATTGCAATTTTGTTTGGTGTTGGAGGATGAGTATTGTGTGTTCATGTAAGAGTTGGTTGCTGAACATCAATTATATTGCACATCTGAGGAATTGGTTTGCAAGTCCAGTGAGAACAGTTTTTCACAAAAGAAAGCTTCTTTAAGATGGATGATATTCTGCTTTAATTGTGGCTGCATCCATTCAAGCAAATATTTTCTAATACAAACCTGGTTTGGGTCCTGCGAACAAAGTGAAGACTTGAGAGATTTGGCGATAAACTACTGTTTATCCAGCTGTTTCTTTGTTGTAGCTATGGGTTGACTATCTTTAATGCAGCTGAATATGGCTTCAGTTCTCTTCTCATTGCAGCCTTGTCCAAATCTGATCGAAAGACTTGAATTCTACAATCAGCCCGTGGCGTTGTTGTAGTCAAAGCAGCATTGGCCCTAATGTGTGATTAAGGAGCTTTGATTAAACTGGTCAGCAGGAGTTAAAGAACAAAACACTTGCTGCTTGGAACAACAGGAATTCTGCAGATGCTGGAAATTCAAGCAACACACATCAAAGTTGCTGGTGAACGCAGCAGGCCAGGCAGCATCTATAGGAAGAGGCGCAGTCGACGTTTCAGGCCGAGACCCTTCGTCAGGACTAACTGAAGGAAGAGTGAGTAAGGGATTTGAAAGCTGGAGGGGGAGGGGGAGATCCAAAATGATAGGAGAAGACAGGAGGGGGAGGGATAGAGCCGAGAGCTGGACAGGTGATAGGCAAAAGGGGATACGAGAGGATCATGGGACAGGAGGTCCGGGAAGAAAGACGGGGGGGGGGGGTGACCCAGAGGATGGGCAAGAGGTATATTCAGAGGGACAGAGGGAGAAAAAGGAGAGTGAGAGAAAGAATGTGTGCATAAAAATGAGTAACAGCTGGGGTACGAGGGGGAGGTGGGGCCTAGCGGAAGTTAGAGAAGTCAATGTTCATGCCATCAGGTTGGAGGCTACCCAGACGGAATATAAGGTGTTGTTCCTCCAACCTGAGTGTGGCTTCATCTTTACAGTAGAGGAGGCCGTGGATAGACATGTCAGAATGGGAATGGGATGTGGAATTAAAATGTGTGGCCACTGGGAGATCCTGCTTTCTCTGGCGGACAGAGCGTAGATGTTCAGCAAAGCGGTCTCCCAGTCTGCGTCGGGTCTCACCAATATATAAAAGGCCACATCGGGAGCACCGGACGCAGTATATCACCCCAGTCGACTCACAGGTGAAGTGATGCCTCACCTGGAAGGGCTGTTTGGGGCCCTGAATGGTGGTAAGGGAGGAAGTGTAAGGGCATGTGTAGCACCTGTTCCGCTTACACGGATAAGTGCCAGGAGGGAGATCAGTGGGGAGGACGAATGGACAAGGGAGTTGTGTAGGGAGCGATCCCTGCGGAATGCAGAGAGAGTGGGGGAGGGAAAGATGTGCTTAGTGGTGGGATCCTGTTGGAGGTGGCGGAAGTTACGGAGAATAATTTGTTGGACCCGGAGGCTGGTGGGGTGGTAGGTGAGGACCAGGGGAACCCTATTCCTAGTGGGGTGGTGGGAGGATGGAGTGAGAGCAGATGTACGTGAAATGGGGGAGATGCGTTTAAGAGCAGAGTTGATAGTGGAGGAAGGGAAGCCCCTTTCTTTAAAAAATGAAGACATCTCCCTCGTCCTAGAATGAAAAGCCTCATCCTGAGAGCAGATGCGGCGGAGACGGAGGAATTGCGAGAAGGGGATGGCATTTTTGCAAGAGACAGGGTGAGAAGAGGAATAGTCCAGATAGCTGTGAGAGTCAGTAGGCTTATAGTAGACATCAGTGGATAAGCTGTCTCCAGAGACAGAGACAGAAAGATCTAGAAAGGGGAGGGAGGTGTCGGAAATGGACCAGGTAAACTTGAGGGCAGGGTGAAAGTTGGAGGCAAAGTTAATAAAGTCAACGAGTTCTGCATGCGTGCAGGAAGCAGCGCCAATGCAGTCGTCGATGTAGCGAAGGAAAAGTGGGGGACAGATACCAGAATAGGCACGGAACATAGATTGTTCCACAAAGCCAACAAAAAGGCAGGCATAGCTAGGACCCATACGGGTGCCCATAGCTACACCTTTAGTTTGGAGGAAATGGGAGGAGCAAAAGGAGAAATTATTAAGAGTAAGGACTAATTCCGCTAGACGGAGCAGAGTGGTGGTAGAGGGGAACTGATTAGGTCTGGAATCCAAAAAGAAGCGTAGAGCTTTGAGACCTTCCTGATGGGGGATGGAAGTATATAAGGACTGGACATCCATGGTGAAAATAAAGCGGTGGGGGCCAGGGAACTTAAAATCATCGAAAAGTTTAAGAGCGTGAGAAGTGTCACGAACATAGGTCGGAAGGGATTGAACAAGGGGTGATAAAACAGTGTCGAGGTATGCAGAAACGAGTTCGGTGGGGCAGGAGCAAGCTGAGACAATAGGTCGGCCAGGACAGGCAGGTTTGTGGATCTTGGGTAGGAGGTAGAAACGGGAAGTGCAGGGTGTGGGAACTATAAGGTTGGTAGCAGTGGATGGGAGATCCCCTGAGCGGATAAAGTCGTTGATAGTGTGGGAGACAATGGCCTAGTGCTCCTTAGTGGGGTCACGATCGAGGGGTAAATAAGAGGAGGTATCCGCGAGTTGTCGCTGTGCCTCGGCAAGGTAGAGGTCAGTACGCCAGACTACAACAGCACCCCCTTTATCAGCGGGTTTAATAATAATGTTAGGATTAGTGCGGAGGGAGTGGAGAGCAGAGCGTTCCGAAGGAGTGAGGTTGGAATGGGGACAAGGTGCGGTGAAGTCGAGACGGTTGATGTCCCGTCGGCAGTTGGCAATAAAGAGATCCAGAGCAGGCAGAAGACCAGAGCGGGGTGTCCATGAAGAAGAGGAGGGTTGAAGATGGGAGAAGGGGTCATCGGTGGGGGTGGAAGAGTCCTTGCCGAAGAAGTAGGCTCGGAGACGGAGACGGCGGAAGAAAAGTTCCGCATCGTGGCGAACATGGAACTCGCTGAGGTGTGGGCGAAGGGGGACAAACGTGAGGCCCTTACTGAGAACAGAGCGTCTGCCTCCGACAGTTGAAGGTCGGAGGGGATGGTAAAGACCCGGCACGGATGAGAGCTGGGATCAGAGGGGGTGGGGGGAGGCGGGGGGTGTCAGTGGAGAGGGGAGGGTTGCGGTGAGAGAAAGATGGAGCCTCGGAGGGCCCAGGAGCTGACGGTGGGATCTGAGGAAGACGGGGCTGCGGAGTGGTGGTGGGGGAAGGGGAGACAGGCCGGGTCTTTATGTGCTGCTGTTGTGACTCCTGTCTCCCCTTCCCCCACCACCACTCCGCAGCCCCGTCTTCCTCAGATCCCACCGTCAGCTCCTGGGCCCTCAGAGGCTCCATCTTTCTCTCACCGCAACCCTCCCCTCTCCCCTGACACCCCCAGCCTCCCCCCGCCCCCTCTGATCCCAGCTCTCATCCGTGCCGGGTCTTTACCATCCCCTCCGACCTTCAACTGTCGGAGGCAGACGCTCTGTTCTCAGTAAGGGCCTCACGTTTGTCCCCCTTCGCCCACACCTCAGCGAGTTCCGTGTTCGCCACGATGCGGAACTTTTCTTCCGCCGTCTCCGTCTCCGAGCCTACTTCTTCGGCAAGGACTCTTCCACCCCCACCGATGACCCCTTCTCCCATCTTCAACCCTCCTCTTCTTCATGGACACCCCGCTCTGGTCTTCTGCCTGCTCTGGATCTCTTTATTGCCAACTGCCGACGGGACATCAACCGTCTCGACTTCACCGCACCTTGTCCCCATTCCAACCTCACTCCTTCGGAACGCTCTGCTCTCCACTCCCTCCGCTCTAATCCTAACATTATTATTAAACCCGCTGATAAAGGGGGTGCTGTTGTAGTCTGGCGTACTGACCTCTACCTTGCCGAGGCACAGTGACAACTCGCGGATACCTCCTCTTATTTACCCCTCGATCGTGACCCCACTAAGGAGCACCAGGCCATTGTCTCCCACACTATCAACGACTTTATCCGCTCAGGGGATCTCCCATCCACTGCTACCAACCTTATAGTTCCCACACCCCGCACTTCCCGTTTCTACCTCCTACCCAAGATCCACAAACCTGCCTGTCCTGGCCGACCTATTGTCTCAGCTTGCTCCTGCCCCACCGAACTCGTTTCTGCATACCTCAACACTGTTTTATCACCCCTTGTTCAATCCCTTCCGACCTATGTTCGTGACACTTCTCACGCTCTTAAACTTTTCGATGATTTTAAGTTCCCTGGCCCCCACCGCTTTATTTTCACCATGGATGTCCAGTCCTTATATACTTCCATCCCCCATCAGGAAGGTCTCAAAGCTCTACGCTTCTTTTTGGATTCCAGACCTAATCAGTTCCCCTCTACCACCACTCTGCTCCGTCTAGCGGAATTAGTCCTTACTCTTAATAATTTCTCCTTTTGCTCCTCCCATTTCCTCCAAACTAAAGGTGTAGCTATGGGCACCCGTATGGGTCCTAGCTATGCCTGCCTTTTTGTTGGCTTTGTGGAACAATCTATGTTCCGTGCCTATTCTGGTATCTGTCCCCCACTTTTCCTTCGCTACATCGACGACTGCATTGGCGCTGCTTCCTGCACGCATGCAGAACTCGTTGACTTTATTAACTTTGCCTCCAACTTTCACCCTGCCCTCAAGTTTACCTGGTCCATTTCCGACACCTCCCTCCCCTTTCTAGATCTTTCTGTCTCTGTCTCTGGAGACAGCTTATCCACTGATGTCTACTATAAGCCTACTGACTCTCACAGCTATCTGGACTATTCCTCTTCTCACCCTGTCTCTTGCAAAAATGCCATCCCCTTCTCGCAATTCCTCCGTCTCCGCCGCATCTGCTCTCAGGATGAGGCTTTTCATTCTAGGACGAGGGAGATGTCTTCATTTTTTAAAGAAAGGGGCTTCCCTTCCTCCACTATCAACTCTGCTCTTAAACGCATCTCCCCCATTTCACGTACATCTGCTCTCACTCCATCCTCCCACCACCCCACTAGGAATAGGGTTCCCCTGGTCCTCACCTACCACCCCACCAGCCTCCGGGTCCAACAAATTATTCTCCGTAACTTCCGCCACCTCCAACAGGATCCCACCACTAAGCACATCTTTCCCTCCCCCCCTCTCTCTGCATTCCGCAGGGATCGCTCCCTACACAACTCCCTTGTCCATTCGTCCTCCCCACTGATCTCCCTCCTGGCACTTATCCGTGTAAGCGGAACAGGTGCTACACATGCCCTTACACTTCCTCCCTTACCACCATTCAGGGCCCCAAACAGTCCTTCCAGGTGAGGCATCACTTCACCTGTGAGTCGACTGGGGTGATATACTGCGTCCGGTGCTCCCGATGTGGCCTTTTATATATTGGTGAGACCCGACGCAGACTGGGAGACCGCTTTGCTGAACATCTACGCTCTGTCCGCCAGAGAAAGCAGGATCTCCCAGTGGCCACACATTTTAATTCCACATCCCATTCCCATTCTGACATGTCTATCCACGGCCTCCTCTACTGTAAAGATGAAGCCACACTCAGGTTGGAGGAACAACACCTTATATTCTGTCTGGGTAGCCTCCAACCTGATGGCATGAACATTGACTTCTCTAACTTCCGCTAGGCCCCACCTCCCCCTCGTACCCCAGCTGTTACTCATTTTTATGCACACATTCTTTCTCTCACTCTCCTTTTTCTCCCTCTGTCCCTCTGAATATACCTCTTGCCCATCCTCTGGGTCACCCCCCCCCCCGTCTTTCTTCCCGGACCTCCTGTCCCATGATCCTCTCGTATCCCCTTTTGCCTATCACCTGTCCAGCTCTCGGCTCTATCCCTCCCCCTCCTGTCTTCTCCTATCATTTTGGATCTCCCCCTCCCCCTCCAGCTTTCAAATCCCTTACTCACTCTTCCTTCAGTTAGTCCTGACGAAGGGTCTCGGCCTGAAACGTCGACTGCGCCTCTTCCTATAGATGCTGCCTGGCCTGCTGCGTTCACCAGCAACTTTGATGTGTGTTACTTGCTGCTTGGAATCATTTTCACACAAAGCCAGATGGTTTTGGCTGTTGGTGATCAATTAGTTATCTGAGCCTCCAGACACTGCTGCACAGGGCCATGCTCTACACCTAACCTCTTCCTGTTGTTTTTTCAGTGAACTTGTTTTAACCTTGAAGTCAGAAGTGGAGATGCTTACTGACGATTGCACAATTTTCAATTCCGTTTTCATGTCATTAAATGAAGCAAACCCCATCTGCGAGACCTGGGAAACAATTGGGATAACAAGTGGCAAGTGTAATTGTTGCTCAAGTTCAGACAGTGACTATCTCCAGCAGCTCATTTGATTGGAAACCTATCCATCACCCAAAACATACACTCACTTGCCTCCTGATTCACTTTGTTGCAATATATTCCGTTTATAAAGTGTAGTCTATGCATATACTTGGGTAACAGTACCTCCTGAACATTAAACTCCACCAAGAAGGAAGAACATGGCAGCAGGGGCATTGGAGTGTCCACCACTTGCGAGTTCCTCTTTGCTGGCTCTTAATCCTAGAACTCTTCGTCTGATTCTTGGTAGGTGTCAAAAGTGTAATTGAAGTGGCCTAGGAGGATGACTACAGTATTTTGTGGACACACTTGCCTGTGACTTTTATTTGGTAAATGCACTCTGGAATATCTTAACTATCTCCACTAAGAGTTTGTGACAGTAATCTCTATAACAGCGATGCAGTTTAACATCAGGATCAAGTTGTTCAGTTTGCTCTTGTTTCGGATAGTTGTTACCAAGCACTTCTCTGGAAATATTACTTCAATTTCTCACCCTAAACCTTGTACCTTATGCTGCTCTGCAGTGAATTGTCTTGGTCCTTCATTGATTTGCATGTCGTGATATCTTGTGGGGAGTCTTGGCTGCCATCTTGTTTTCATCTCAATAATGAAGCAATGTTATGCTTCCCAACTAAGTTTGCCCACTATAAGAGCCAAGTGGGTAATATGCTTAAAGCAGATATCTCTTTAACCTCCTACCTATATCTGAGGTACAATTATAATAGGTAAACGATGTTTTTTTTTAATTTAAAATGTCTACACTGCTTTCCCTTAGCCAGATGTTATATCCAAAGTATATGGATTTTATGCCAAACTTGGGAGTAGTTCTGTTCCATTTTGTCACTACACCGTCAGAAGAACAAGTCCTTGGGTTTTCCTGTTTTAAGGACAGCAAACTGGTTAAGGACAGCAAACCCTTTTGTTTTCTCTAATTACACTTTAAAACTGACAATTTTGGGAGTGTATCCATTCCAATTAAATGAAAAAAATCTAAAACTTTGTGTCATTGATAATGTGCTTCCCTTTAGGCACTGCTAATTTTCAGTTTTCTGTGGCATAATCTGTGTCATAGACAATGACAATGAAAATACACATTTTAGGGTACTTCAGGACTATTTATGTTATTTAAATAGGAAAACAGATTATTATCTGAATGGTGGCCGATTAGGAAAAGGGGAGGTGCAACGAGACCTGGGTGTCGTTATACACCAGTCATTGAAAGTGGGCATGCAGGTACAGCAGGCGGTGAAAAAGGCGAACGGTATGCTGGCATTTATAGCGAGAGGATTCGAGTACAGGAGCAGGGAGGTACTACTGCAGTTGTACAAGGCCTTGGTGAGACCACACCTGGAGTATTGTGTGCAGTTTTGGTCCCCTAATCTGAGGAAAGACATCTTTGCCATAGAGGGAGTACAAAGAAGGTTCACCAGATTGATTCCTGGGATGGCAGGTCTTTCATATGAAGAAAGACTGGATGAACTGGGCTTGTACTCGTTGGAATTTAGAAGATTGAGGGGGGATCTGATTGAAACGTATAAGATCCTAAAGGGATTGGACAGGCTAGATGCGGGAAGATTGTTCCCGATGTTGGGGAGGTCTAGAACGAGGGGTCACAGTTTGAGGATAGAGGGGAAGCCTTTTAGGACCGAGGTTAGGAAAAACTTCTTCACACAGAGAGTGGTGAATCTGTGGAATTCTCTGCCACAGCAAACTGTTGAGGCCAGTTCATTAGCTATGTTTAAAAGGAAGTTAGATATGGCCCTTGTGGCTACAGGGGTCAGGGGGTATGGAGGGAAGGCTGGGTTCTGAGTTGGATGATCAGCCATGATCATAATAAATGGCGGTGCAGGCTCGAAGGGCCGAATGGCCTACTCCTGCCCCTATTTTCTATGTTTCTATGTTTCTATTTCAAGAAGTCTTTTAACTTACTAGAGGCCAAGGAGGTTTTTATTGGAAGGTTATAATTTTTACTTCCTCTCTGACTCTTTAAAAACTTCTAGGAATTTTTCCATTAACATAGTATTTTAAAATACAGTGCTTCTCATAATAAACTGTAGATAATCTTTCTGATTATTTTCACTGATATTCCAACTTCTATTTCACACACCATAAACTACGTTAGTTTTAAATGTGCTCTTTCTGGTCTGAGAATTCCTCGATGTTGTTGGTTGCTCAGTATTCTTGATAACATTGTTCTAGGATTCCAAAGATCCCTGTAATTGGCACCAGAGACCACTGACTGCCCTAAAGCGACAAATCAGCATTACAGAGATTGCTGAGTCTTTGTATGCAACTAAGTTTGATGTTGGTGATGAATGTCATGATTAACTGCAAAACTTCGACTGCAGATTAATTTTCACTTGAGTTCTCTGCATTTCATGTTGCATTGGTAATTGGTTTATTATTGTCACGTACTAAGGTAGAGAGAAAAACTTCTCTCTCATACTATTAATAACAATCAATTCATTACAACCTTGCATTGAGGTAATACAAGGTAAAACAACTATAGAATGCAAAATAGTGTTGCAGAGGAAGTGCTGTGCAGGTAGACAATAAGGTGAAAGGTCATAGTGAGGTAGATTGTGAGATCAAGAGTCCATCTTATTGTGCTGGAAAACCTTTCAAAAGTCTTCTAAAAGCAGGATAGAAGCTGTCCTTGAACCCAGTGGTCTGTTCTCTCAGGCTGTTGTATTTTCTGCCCAGTTGGGGGAGGTGCAGAGAGGTTAGATTTACCTACTGGAAGACTTCCGACTAATTGCTTGTAGAGCAAATGGAAAATTTGGGGTGATATTACTGAGATTCTTTTCAGTTTATTGGAGGTGCCAAACTTTGAATTAAAGTGATTAACAGATGCCAAGTCTGTCATCTCAGACGAGAGCCAAAATGGTCCATGCCCATATTGGCAGCCATTTGGTGTTTGAGACAACTTGTAGAATTTTCATCAATTTTGAGATTGACTACCAATTTCCAAAAGGAGGAGCAAATTAATAATACCAATAATTACTAATAAAATACTCCTTATAAGCTGGTTTTGTGAGAAAACATTCCACTGGGCACACCAGAACTAGAAGTTCCCAAACTTAATAACTGGTTTGGTTGATCTAAAACAAACAAGAAATGGTGAGGTAGGGTTTTTGGCTAAGTGTAATGTGTTTAGGACATCAATAAGAAAAATCTCCTTATCCTCTAACCCTTCTAATTGTCACCGTCATCTCACTGCATCTCCATGGTCAACTAAATGCCATCAAAGAAACATAGAAAACCTACAGCACAATACAGGCCCTTCGGACCACAAAGCTGTGCTGAACATGTCCTTACCTTAGAAATTACCTAGGGTTACCCATAGCCTTCTATTTTTCTGAGCTCCATGTACCTGTCCAGGAGTCTCTTAAAAGGCCCTATCATATCCGCCTCCACCATCGCCGCTGGCAGCCCATTCCACGCACTCACCACTCTCTGTGTTTTTAAAAAAAGCAACAACTTACCACTAACATCTCCTCTGTACCTATTTCCAAGTAGCTCAAAATTGTGCCCTCTCATGCTAGCCATTTCAGCCCTGGGAAGAAGCCTCTGACTATCCACACGATCAATGCCTCTCATCATCTTATATACCTCTATCAAGTCACCTCTCATCCTCCGTTGCTCCAGGGAAAAAAGACCGAGTTCACTCAGCCTATTCTCATAAGGCAACATCCTTGTAAATCTCCTCTGCACCTTTTCTATGGTTTCCACATTCTTCCTATGGTGAGGCAACCAGAACTGAGCACAGTAGTGGTCTGATCAGGGTCCTGTATAGCTGCAACATTACCTCTCGGTTCCTAAACTCAATTCCATGATTGTTGAAGGCCAATGCACTGTATGCTTTCTTAACAACAGAGTCAACCTGCGCAGCAGCTTTTAGTGTCCTATGGACTCGGACCCCCAAGATCCCTTCTTGTTCATAATACTCCTTACATTAAAATAGACACATCTCAAACCATTGGTCTGAGTGCGTCCCTTGTCTATCACCTGCCTATCTTCCCTCTCGCACTGTCTCCAAGCTTTCTCTATTTGTGTGCCAACTGCCTTTTCCTCCGTCTCTTCAGTTCAGTTCCGCCCCTAGCAATCCTAGTTTAAACTCTCAATAAACACACATAAAAGTTGCTGGTGAACGCAGCAGGCCAGGCAGCATCTGTAGGAAGAGGTGCAGTCGACGTTTCAGGCCAAGACCCTTCGTCAGGACTAACTGAAGGAAGAGTGAGTAAGGGAGTAACTCTCAATAGCTTAGCAAACCTCCCCGCCAGGATATGGGTCCCCCTCAGATTCAAGTGCAACCCGTCCTTTTTGTCCAGGTCACTCCTGCCCCAAAAGAGGTCCCAATGATCCAGAAATCTGAATCCCTGCCCCCTGCTCCAATCCCTCAGCCACGCGTTTATCCTCCACCTCATTCTATTCCTATACTCACTGTCACATGGCACAGGCAGTAATCCCAAGATTGACTAGTGGTGTGCCACAGGGATCAGTGCTGGGTCCATTGTTATTTGTCATCTATATCAATGATCTGGCTGATAATGTGGTAAATTGGATCAGCAAATTTGCTGATGATACAAAGTTTGGAGGTGTAGTAGACAGTGAGGAAGGTTTTCAGAGCCTGCGGAGGGACTTGGACCAGCTGGAAAAATGGGCTGAAAAATGGCAGATGGAGTTTAATACAGACAAGTGTGAGGTTTTGCACATTGGAAGGACAAACCAAGGTAGAACATACAGGGTTAATGGTAAAGCACTGAGGAGTGCAGTAGAACAGAGGGATCTGGGAATACAGATACAAAATTCCCTAAAAGTGGCGTCACAGGTAGATAGGGTCATAAAGAGCTTTTGGTACATTGGCCTTTATACTCAAAGTATTGAGTATAAGAGCTGGAATGTTATGATGAGGTTGTATAAGGCATTGGTGAGGCCGAATCTGGAGTATTGTGAACAACAGGAATTCTGTAGATGCTGGAAATTCAAGCAACACACATCAAAGTTGCTGGTGAGCGCAGCAGGCTAGGCAGCATCTCTAGGAAGAGGTACAGTCAACGTTTCAGGCCGAGACCCTTCGTCAGGATTGTGTTCAGTTTTGGTCACCAAATTACAGGAAGGATATAAATAAGGTTGAAAGAGTGCAGAGAAGGTTTACAAGGATGTTGCCAGGACTTGAGAAACTCAGTTACAGAGAAAGGTTGAATAGATTAGGACTTTATTCCCTGAAGCGTAGAAGAATGAGGGGAGATTTGATAGAGGTATATAAAATTATGATGGGTATAGATGAGTGAATGCAAGCAGGCTTTTTCCACTGAGGCAAGGGGAGAAAAAAACCAGAGGACATGGGTTAAGGGTAAGGGGGGAAAAGTTTAAAGGGAACATTACGGGGGGCTTCTTCACACAGAGAGTGGTGGGAGTATGGAATGAGCTGCCAGATGAGGTGGTAAATGCGGGTTCTTTTGTAACATTTAAGAATAAATTGGACAGATACATGGATGGGAGGTGTATGGAGGGATATGGTCCATGTTCAGGTCAGTGGGACTAGGCAGAAAATGGTTCGGCACAGCCAAGAAGAGCCAAAAGGCCTGTTTCTGTGCTGTAGTTTCTATGGTTTTATGGTTCTATGACTACCTTTGTGGTCCTGCTTCTCAACTTCCTTCCTAACTCCCTGTAGTCTGCCTTCAGGACCTCCTCCCTTTTCCTGCCTATGCTGTTGGTACCAATATGTACTATGACCTCTGGCTGTTCTCCTTCCCACTTCAGGATATCGTGGACACGATCAGAAACATCCCGGACCCTGGCACCTGGGAGGCAAACTACCATCTGTGCTACCTTCCTGCATCCATGGAATCACCTGACTGACCCCCAAACTATAGAGTCCCATATCGCTGCTGCCATCCTCTTCCTTTCCCTACCCTTCTGAGCCACAGGGCCAGACACTGTGCCAGAGGTGCGGCCACTCTTGCTTCCCCCAGGTAGCCTCCCCCCCCTGCCCCCCAATAGTGCTCAAGCAGGAGTACTTATTGTCAAGGGGTGCTGTCTAGCCTCTGACTCCTGCCCTTCTCCCTCCTGACTGTTACCCACTTATCTGTCTCCCCAGTTCCCACTGTGACTACCTGCCTATAGGTCCTATCTATTACCTCCTCACTTTCCCTGAACAGATGAAGGTCATCGAGCTGCATCTCCAGTTCCCTAACACGGTCCCTAAGGAGCTTCAGCTCGACGCAAGTGGCATAGATGTGGCCGACCGGGAGGCTGGGAGTCTCCTGGATTTCCCACATCTGACACCGAGCACAGAACACCAGCCTCACACACATACTTCCTGTCTGTATTCTACACAAGCAACCTACCTCGCCTTGACCCATTATTGCCAAAGCCTTCCTACTCTGTCTCCCTCGACTCCGACGCCTGCTCTATAAAGCTGTCTCCTTTTAAACTCTTCTCGCTGTTCTCACTGGCTGACATCCACGCGCTTGCGCAGTCGTGTCCTGATCAGTGCTCAAGTCTCATTGTTCTGGGTCACAACATTTCATGCCATTGTAGTTGCTATCTATATTTGACGTTCCATGCCTGAGAATTGTAAATTGAAGCCTATTTACAGGAAAAAGACAAGAATTTGAAGTTGATATTTGTGGGATATTATTTGAGCTTCTTAATGCTTTGTAGTTTACATCAAAACAACTGGAGCGATTGGCGAAGAAGGCTGAAAAAGACTCAAAAGCCGAACAAGCTAAAGTGAAGAAGGTTAGCATTCATTTTATATTTTGTTTCATTGAACTTTCCCAACTGAAACCAGCTATTTGCATTCAGAGGATTATCATTTGTGCACCGGATAGGATGAGCTTAAATTGGATAATATTTGTCACTACTTGTTTTCATCCTGTTTTTTAACAATTCTGGAGCAAGGTAGAATTGTCAAACATACTAGCCTAAAAGTTAATGCAAGTATTCAAATAATTATCAGTATACATAATTTAAGAATTAATGGCAGTTGTATGGTGTTTAGCAGTGAGACAGGAAAGGCTCCAGAATGCAAAGTTGTACAGCTTTGTTCTCATCCCTTTATTACTTAATCTTTTATATTATGTTTAAAATATGATGTAAATTTGTACAACTACTCAGTTTTACTTCATTTTTTTTGTGAAATATTAGTACACCTATCATCACCCTGATTTTGTTTTCCCCCAAGGCTCTTCAGCAAAAAAACATCGAAGGAGCAAAGATCTATGCAGAAAATGCCATCAGAAAGAAAAATGAAGGTCTGAACTGGTTACGGACAGCTTCCCGAGTTGATGCAGTAGCGTCGAAAGTGCAGACAGCAGTAACGATGAAAGGGGTATGGAGTAGTGATTTGGCTTTCTAAAAGAACTAATTTCCCTCTAACAGATGATCACTGTAACATTATAAGACATAGAGTACCTATGGCAGAAATGAGTAAATGGTAGTGATGGTCATGGAATATGTAAAGCAGTTGCCTAACCAGTTCTGTTCTTTATGCTATAGTGTATGTGCTTGTGTTGGCTTCTTGGAAATTTACCACTTAATTGCTTGGAGTAGAGTGTTTCACATATGAGAATGGAATGGATTGGATAGGCTGGGTTTGTTTTCTTTAGAGTGAGGAAGTACAAAAGGTGACTTGATTGAGGTTTATAAAATTGAGTGGCAAAAAATGGGCAGTGAGGTGCTTTTCTCCTGAGCACAGATAAATATGGGGGAGGGGGTTAGAAGATTTTTGGTTGAAATCTGAAATTAATTTCTTGATGTTGTGGAAGCAGGTACTTCTAAGTATTTAGATGGAGGCTTGAAACAATGGCATGCGAAGTTAAACGCAGAATACTCAAAGTGGGGTTTCTATTGACTAGTATAGACAGGATGGACAAATGGGCTTGTACCTGTGATGTTTGACTCGATGATTCAATGGAAAGTCATTTAGACATCTGGAGATAGATCAGAAGTTTTTAAGTGTTTAGAAAGCTGCAGCAGCTTCCTAAGAGGAAACCACAAACTTGCTTTCAATTTACTGCCAGTGTAGAGTTTTATCAGTTGGGGCGGGGAGCAGTCTTTTGATTTTCTGTTAAAATAGAAACATTCAAGGCGTAAATATACTTTTTGATTCAGTAATTAAACACTTTGCTGAATTATGTATGATTAGGGCTTGATTGTGCATGAGTGATTTCTCTATAACTTGCTCGTACTTCTCTTGAATAGTGATATTCATTTTCGAGGTTGAAAATTTTTTGAACATTCTTCATATACCTAGGTTACAAAGAATATGGCACGTGTTACACAAGGACTGGATAAGGCATTGAAGTCAATGGACTTACAAAAAATTTCTGCTGTAATGGACAAATTTGAACAACAAGTTCAAAATCTAGACGTGCACACTTCAGTAAGTACTTCAAATGTTAGTTTTTTCATTGTTGAAGACAGCAGCAAAATTTGTATACAGTAGTTATTTTTGAACAAAAATTACTCAAAATTATTTTTCCTCTTTAAATGTTCCTTGTTTCGCTTTTTCCACCTCTGTCAAAGTCAAGTGTATATATTGTTCAGTTAATTACTACACTTCTGCCAAGTGACTTTTTGCATGATTCTAGGTGATGGAAGACTCTATGAGCTCTGCAACAACGTTAACTACTCCTCAAGAACAGGTTGACAGCCTCATTTTGCAGATTGCAGAGGAGAATGGTTTGGAGGTCATGGACCAACTGAATCAACTTCCAGCAGGTGCAACATCCCTTGGTGAATCCTCAGTACGTGACCAGGACAAGGAGGACCAGCTTTCAAGAAGGTAGGTGCTGTAGGCCACTAGTGTCGGAAATTGTTGTACAGCATGACTGATATATCTTGCCAACAATTTTATCATCCTGGCTGAGAAAAAGTCTGCAACAAAAACTGACTTAAATTGATTGAACTTATGTGGGACTGTGGTGTGGTACCAGAGAGAAATGTGACAGCTGGCAATAACACTTTTAAATTAGCATTTTTAATTATTAATTACTGCTGTGTTCCATTAAGATTCCTTGTCATATAACACTGTTCAATAAGATTTTTCATTGGAATGTAATAGTGGTGATTACTGATACAAAAGTTCTATCTCATAACCATCAGACGAGCTGACAATTTTCACAGGTAATCCATCTTCCTCTCATTTCCTATATGTACTGGTAGGTTAATTAGCTACTGGAAATTTTCTCTCTGCGTAATAGTGCCAAAATAATCCAAGGGAATTTGGGGGTCTAAGAGAAAATAAGTTGTTGGACTAAGGAAAAATAAGAGGGATGATGCAAGTGATGAAAGCGGGCCTAGATTTGATGTGTACAGTATGTGAAAAAGAAACATTTTTTGTCAATAAAATGATCAGAACACCCATGGCAGGAAATACTGTTCTTCTTTATTTCTGCTTCCTTTTCCATTGGTCTATTGTGCATTGTGCTGTTCTTTTTCTTGCCTTCTTGCTGTCACATTTTATATTTACACTCAGCTCCTACTACAAAGAAGCAACCACACTCTTCTTTCTTACTGTAAATAGTGCACACCTCCAGATGAAGTGTCAATATTCAAAAATGCACATTTCTTACATTCTTATTAATCTTTTGAAGTTCAAGAGGTTTCAAGTTATGCCTAGGTTGGTTTATAGGCGTGATTAGCATTTCAAATATACTTTAAAATCACAATCTAGGCAATATATAAAACATCAATTCTTTCTGAGCTTTTTCTGTTTTTCACATTTAATAAATGTTCAGCTGAAATCTTCATTGCTTTTTTCTAGGTTGGCTGCTTTGAGGAATTGAAGGTGGGATCAACATACTGTATATTCCTGGATGACAACATATAATCTGCATTATCTTGCGCTGTCCTAGTGACAGCAAAATGTACAATATGTATAATGTTCAAAAACACATACTGTCACTTTTTAGATTGATATGCTACTCTTAAGCCTGGAGATATTTTTAAAAAATGGTACATTAATATCTGTATACCTCTAAACTTGCACCCTTTTAAGTTGATATTGCCATTATTGAAATTAATTTGAGTTCAATGTTTCATTAACATGTACATATGCAAATTGTTTGTAATTATGCTTTAGATCTGCAGAGAATGTACTGTCGTCAGTTACACACCTGGTCTCAGCTCTGAGACCGGCATGACTTGAATACTTCAAGATCATATTTTCCCAAATCACAGCTCTTTTTGGAAATGTTGTAAGAATTTAATTATGAAGACTACTGATATGGTGAATTTTACAAAGAAAGGAAACACTAAACATCCAAGGACTTAATGTTTGCTTAAAATATTTTGAAGTGGATTTGTCCTACAGGACATGTTAGCTTGCTGTGAATCTCACTTCTGCTATGACCTAGAGGCCCAAATGAAGAGGTGATGGATTCTTCTTATCTGTTCTAGTAAAATGGGATTGTTGGGCTATTCTGCTAAGGTTTACATTTGGTTGATAAATTTGTTTAGATCTAGAGAACTTAAGGAAACTACTGACAGATTGTACAAGTGTACTTGCAGTCTCTAATATGATAAGTACTTATCCAGTAATACTATTGGTCTGATAACCATTCAAGAAAACTTACAAGAACTGCAGGTCCATAAGCAGTTAAAATTCTGATCTTTCTTAAAGTGCCTCTTAATATCCATTTTGTTTTTGCCTAATGCTCCCTGAATTAGTATTAGTCATGTAACTGCATACTGATTGCATTTAACCTATTTTTTTCTAAAGTAGCTCAAGTCTTTCAACATGAGCAAAAGATGGTGTTCAGTGTAAATAATTTGCATTGGCCTAGTAAACCGTAATTTGAAAGTGATTTCAGACTTGGAGGGAAATTAAATCAGTAATAAAAATTGCAATGCTATTCTCTGAGTTCAAGATGGCAATAGCCATGGAATGATACATTATAAAGGTGCTTTTAGAAATTATCCATAAAGATGTACACATTGTGGAAGGCTTAATGTCATGTTGGAAATACACAATTTATCCGTTCTGACATACTATACTATATTATGTAGTTAAAATGCCTCACTCCTACATAACAAGCCTTGTAAGAAATGTCTGAAATCAAAAAAACTACTGTGCAACATTGATTTTTGTTCATCTATATGCATGTGAAAAATTCTGTAAATTCATTCAGTTGTTTCAGTAATCCATTTCTTTTAAAAAAACTAATCAAATTGTAATACAACAAAAACTGTTTCAATGCTGGAAATCAATGGTCAAAGATTTTAGGACCAATTATATTAATACAGCATATTGTATATCTTCAAAGATTACAATCTAGACAAATCTCTTGAAAATCAATTATAGTTTTGCTGAGCTGAACTTTTATTAAGTATGTAAAACAAACTGCTTGATCAGCTAACTTAAGAAAAATAGCATTGTGTCAAATCAACAACTGTTTGTTCGACTTTAATTTTCCTGTTGGTGTAATTGAGCTATAATATTGCCTTTGAATTATCCTGATACAATCCATTTCCAGTGGTGCCTATGTTATTAATGATGCTGATATAAACTAAATAATATCAAACTCTACTTGCTCCATGAAGATAATTGAATCCTCAAGCATGTGGATCTGTGATGCCTAAATACAGGAAAATGCTTTAAAGTACTCCTCCTACAGTTCATTCTTGTACTTCTAATTATTTACAGCAGGGGTTCCCATCCTGGGCTCCACAGACCCCTCAGTTATCGGCAGGTGTCCATAGCATTAAAAAGTTTGGGGACCCCTGATTTATAGTAATATACATTTTTTTGTGATTTAGAAACCTCCAAACATTTGAAGATATGCCTGGTTCATTTTAGTTAATACTCATTTTAAATGTATTCTGTTGATGTACAGTGTGGTTGCGTGTAATATATTGGTTGTTTAAGGCTCTTATCTTTGCCAAGATTTTTTTGATTAATGTGGAAGGTGACATTTGAAATTTTGCTTCTAATGTTTATATTTTGAAATAAAGAATTCAAATCTCAATGCCTGTTTATAATCAATGTGAGAGGAAAAAATAATTTTAACACCATCCTGTCATCAGGAGGTGTGCGAATGTTGGTAACATCAAAATCAGGTTTATTATCACTGACATATATTGTAAAATTTGTCATCTGGCAGCAGTACAGTGTAATAGATTAGAAAAAATCCTGCAAGTTACAATAATTTTTTAAAAAAACTATAAAGTAGTGTAAATGAGAACAAAATAGTTAAGTAGTGTTGGGGGGTTCGTGGACCATTCATAAAATGGATGGTGAGGAGGAAGAAACTGTTCCTAAAATAGACTATGTGTCCTCAGTCTACTATGTCTCCACCCTGATGGTACTAATGAAGAGGGTACATACTGGGTGATGAGAGTCCTTAATGATGGATGCCACCTTTGAGAGGCATTGCCTTTTGAAGATGTCCTGGATGGTGGGGAGTCTAGTGCCCAAGATGGAGTGCGCTGAGTTTACAACCCTCTGCAGCCTTTTCTGATCCTGTGCATTAGTGTCTTTGTATTACACAGTGATGCAACCAGTCAGAATGTTCTCAACATAGAAATTTGTTAATGTTTGCTGACCTATCAAATCTCCTCAGGTTGTTAATGAAATGTATCTGCTGGCATGCCTTCTTTGTGTTGGGCCCAGAATAGATAATCAGAGATATTGACATCCAGAGACTTGAAACTGCTCACCCTTTTCACTGCTGACCCCTTGATGAGGACTGGTGTGTGTCTCCCAACTTCTCCTTCCTCAATCAAGTCCACAATCAATTCCTTGGTCTTACTGATGTTGAGTGCAAGGTTGTTATGACACCACTCAACCAGCTGATCTACCTCACTCACGTACCCTTTGTCACCATCTGAGATTCTGCCAACAAGTCATCAACAAATTTATAGATGGCACTTACACTGTCCCTAGTCACACAGGCATGAGTAGAGTGGCAAACTAAATGCACATCACTGAGGTGTACCTGTGTTGATTGGCAGGGGGGAGGAGATGTTATTTCTGATCTGCACTGACTGGTCTCTCGAAGAGGAAGTCAAGGATCCAGTTGCAGAGGGAGATAGAGGCCCAGATTTTGAAGCTTGTTGATTAGTTGCTCAATTAATTGCTGAGTATGCAAACCCTAGTCATGTAATTAAAATAAGGTTATTAGCCCATATGAATTACAGTGCAATACTGATTATTAAACAAAAGACCCAAATCTGTTAGAATGTGATTCTGTTACATTCTAACAGATGCAGTCTCCATCAAGATGGTGACTCAGATTGAATTGTTTTCTTAAGTTTGTTGGGATGGTTTGGGGGACAAGGGAGTTAGAGAGTCAGGTTAGGCGTAAGAAAAGAGATGTGGAGGAGTTAGATGACAGGCTAGAATTTCTACCTCTGCTCCACAATTGAAAACCAGTGATGTGGCGTGAGATGAATGACATCCACGTAAGTTGGGCTGGCAAGTGCTGTGAACAAAGCTGTGAGGATGAGGGCTGGTGGTCTGCCAGGTCAGCGATTTCCCCTGGGAATGGAAGTCCATGTGAGCAAGAGTCACAAGTGCCAGTGACCCCCTCGGTAGGCGACTCCAGAGTCTGAGGCCTGGAGTTCTGGATTCTGCCTTTGGCTAGTGCTGGGGTTGACAGAAACCCTTAGTTGCTAGGAAGTCCATAAGTCAAAGCATGATGGCAAAAGTCCTGAGTCTAGGAGTTTGTAGTCCTCTGGGGATGTTGGACGCCCATTATTCATCAGTATATGGAGGCCCAGAGGCCCCTCCTCAGGTTGAAAAACTGTGGGTCAGTGGGTGGTTGGGAGGGAGGAAAAGGGCTTGCTTTTGTTGCTCTGTTGCGTGTTGTATTTTGTGTTGTTCTGCCTAGCATTGTGGGCATGCTACGTTGGTGCAGGAATGTGTGGTGACACTTGCAGTCTGCCGCCAGCATATCCTTTGGTAGTGCTGGTTGTTAACGCAAAAGGTAACTGTGAACCTGAATCTGACAGGTGCATCTGGCACAAGTCCAGCTCCAAATTTTGTTTGCATAGGCATCCTGGGCTTTTCATTAATTCAAAGAGTGCTTGGAGGGGGCAGCTAAGGATATTGTCTGCATTTGGAAAATTGATAGAATTGGGAATATCCTGCCAGAATGTCGGTGATATAACGGTGAGGAGAAATCTCATTTTTAGGACAATCAACTTTACAATTGGTGACTGAACGAGTAACGGAGAGAAACGAAAAATCAAAGCATGCGTCGTTGAAACGGATCTCATCTCGCAGAAGTGTTTTATGTGGACGTAAAACAAAACTGTCATTGAGGCTTGGCCTAGTCTGACTCCACGTCTGCGATTTACTTTGTGTTGAAGCCGACCGCTTGGTGGCACTCTGCAGAGGGACGAGGTCGTATAAATAGCGAATGGTTTGGGGTACTCCAGACATTGAGGGCAGCCGCTGCTGACGGTCTGCCGACATCATGCAGTCGCTGTTTGGTGAAAATAAAAGGGAAACTCCAGAGGCAATCAAAACAGAAATTCAAGGTGAGGAAATACTGTGTATTGTAGAATGGACCAAGGTGATCAGTGGCGCAGTTTCATGTTTAAATACGTATATGCATTTGCATATGATAGTTATTTGAAGTGTACTAAAATAGACGATCAACATCAATACTGCGTCGTAATGCAGGAACTGAGTGAAATTGATCACACACTGAGCTGTTGAGTCTGATTCAGCCACCGATTCCTCACAAACCTGTTTCACTTTTAAACCGTGCCGCTTTCTGTGAGAATTCAAACCCCGTCAAATTCTGAAGCGATAAATTGTTAGCAAGCATTAGCGGAGAACAGAAATAAACTCTTCAGGAAGGCGTAGCAATGTGTTTTTCTCTCTCTCCAGAGATTGTATGACTTACCGCCACACCGCCGAAAATGAAAACATTCACATTAAAAGTTGTCCTAATTTAACGCTGTTCAAAAGCGAAAGCAGACCGTGGAAATAAAACGGCGCGCCACTTCCATGCGAGGATTCTTTAGTTTTATCTGTAACACAAATGTTAGAACACCAACACAGCAAATTCTGGTTTCGCAACGTGATGAGATGAGGTTAAGAATTCTTGTTATTGCGTCGTACGTGCATTTATAACTCATGTAAACTATAAATCTCAAGCTTTATCTAATAGTTTTCCTTGGAAGAGAAGACATCTGTGGAACTTAAGTTGAAACTGCCTTTTTGGATATGGATATGCCATTTCACTACTTTGCTTACTTTGTCTTGGGACTTTTGACATCCTTGCAGGTATCAGGGCTGCTCCTTAAATGTTATTCACTAACAACAAAAGATTTTTTCGTTAAACGTTGTATTCTTAACTGAATGACAGAGGAGAACTTACCGTTGCTACATTGGGTGGGGGGGGTGGAGGTTTGCTACTGAGACTGAGGAAGAAGAAAGGCGAAGAGAAAGACAAGCATGTTCTCCACAGATACAGTGGCCATGGAGTGACAGTTATGTAGGTGAGCTGGCCAAGTGTGAGAGGTGTTTGTATGTGAAACATACAATACAGATATAGTCTGCGTTTGTAAAATTAATTAGTTGGCAATTATCCTGCCAGAACACTGGTGAGATCTGACCTGTAAAACTTGATAATGAAGAGAAATCTCATTCTTTTAATCAATTTTAAAACTGGTGATTGAATGAGTAACAAAGAAACAAAAAGCAAAGCCTTCCATTTGAAATGGGTTGTATTGATGCAGAAGTGATAAACAAAACTGTCCCTGTGGCTTGGCCTGGTCTGACTCCAGGACTGTGATTTACTTTTGTGTTGAAGCCAACAGCCCAGTGGTGCTCAGCATGGGGGCGAGCTTGTACTAAAAGCTAATGGTTTGGGGTAGTCCGTTCATTGGGTGCAGTCACTGCCCAAGTTTCTGAGAGGAAATAGGATTATTGAGGCCCCAGCAGACAACACAGCAACAAAGTGCAGGGTATTAGTGATACTCAGAAATGCACAAAACATTCATGTGGTTATTGGTGCTGTGATCCATAAACCCAAGGAAAACTGAAGTTAGTTGGCATCAAAAGGAAAATACTCCATTGGTGAAATTCATACAAAGAATGATGGCCGAGGTTGTTGGAGGCCAATCCTCTCAGTTCCAGGACCTTATCGCAGGAGTTCCTTGGCCTTCACAAATGACTGTCACAAGGTAGGTGCTGGGAAGGGACCCAAATGCAAGGCACAGACACTGAACTACTAGGAACAAGACTAGGATTATCAAGGTAGCAAGGTGTGACAGGAAGAAACGAAGCTGGACATGACACAGGCCCTGGACGAGACAAGGATTCAGGGCCTGGGCTAGGACTTGACTAGGATAGTGGAACCAGGACATGGAACTGGGAACTAGGAGCCTGGGCTTGGACTCCGAGCCAGAGACCAGGACCCAGAACCTGGGTCTTGACTCGGGCTCAGACCCCAGAACTAGGCGAGGAGATGAGGCTTGGGTATGGACTCCAAGCCAGAGACTGGGCAAGGACCCAGAACCTGGGACTTGACTTGGGCTCAACTCCAGAACTAGGCAAGGACAAGACGTGGCTACAGGACAAGGAGAGGCAACAGGACAGGACGTAAGACCCCTGGAGAGAATGAGGAAACCCCTGCGCCAGGCTAGGCAAGGTACTCCTGGGCTGGGTGAGACACATGGACAAGACGAGAACACACAGCTGTGGCTTGGACAGGACAAGGTTCTTGGACGTGGCTAGGACTGGACAAGACCCCAAAGCCTTGACTTGATCAAGGGAGAGACAGGAACGCAGAGCTTTGGTCGAGGGAGAGACAGGAACATGGAACACAGAGCCAGGACCCCTCCTTGGAAACAGGACATAGGGCCAGGACTCATTACACAAAGTGCAGAATACGACAAGACAGTTCCCAACACTAGGTAGTGGCAAACAGCCAGACTCACCTAGTGAAGGCATGGACACAGAGACAGTTCAAAACAACAATAGTTCCTTATCTTGCTCCAGCAATGGAACTTGATGGCAGTGCAGACAAGGGTTGCAGGCACAGCAGGGCTCCAGATGAGGCAACAGAAGGAAGAGAAAGGGAAGGACCTCAGACAGGGGGTTTGGACAGGAACAATCCAGCAGCCCAAGGCAGAATCCTGAAGCTATTTATGAAGCCAGCCTAAATGAGAATCAGCTTCCTCAACAGGAACTGGGGAAAACCAGAAAACCTGGAATAAGGAACATAGAACGGACCGTGAACCGGAATCTGGACTTCACGGACTGGACCATGACAATGACCTTCCTATCATGAGTCAGAGAAGCAACTGTTTACATACTGTTCAATTCCATTTACAAGTCCTCAGCAAAGGAAGCAATCCATGCTTCACACATCAAAGTTGCTGGTGGACGCAGCAGGCCAGGCAGCATCTCTAGGAAGAGGTACAGTCGACGTTTTGGGCCGAGACCCTCCATCAGGACTAACTGAAGGAAGAGCCAGTAAGGGATTTGGAAGTGGGAGGGGGAGGGGGAGATCCAAAATGATAGGAGAAGACAGGAGGGGGAGGGATGGAGCCAAGCGCTGGACAGGTGATTGGCAAAAGGGATATGAGAGGATCATGGAACAGGAGACCCAGGGAGAAGGAAAAGGGGGAGGGGGAAAACCCAGAGGATGGGCAAGGGGTATAGTGAGAGGGACAGAGGGAGAAAAAGGAGAGAGAGAGAAAGAACGTGTGTATCTAAATAAGTAACAGATGGGGTACGAGGGGGAGGTGGGGCATTACGGAAGTTAGAGAAGTCAATGTTCATGCCATCAGGTTGGAGGCTACCCAGACGGAACATAAGGTGTTGTTCCTCCAACCTGAGTGTGGCTTCATCTTTACAGCAGAGGAGGCCGTGGACAGACATATCAGAATGGGAATGGGATGTGGAATTAAAATGTGTGGCCACTGGGAGATCCTGCTTTCTCTGGCGGACAGAGCATAGGTGTTCAGCAAAATGATCTCCCAGTCTGCGTCGAGTCTCGCCAATATATAGAAGGCCACATCGGGAGCACCGGACGCAGTATATCACCCCAGCCGACTCACAGGTGAAGTGTCGCCTCACTTGGAAGGACTGTCTGGGGCCCTGAATGGTGGTAAGGGAGGAAGTGTAAAGGCAGGTGTAGCACTTGTTCTGCTTACAAGGGTAAGTGCCAGGAGGGAGATCGGGGGGGGGAGGGGTGGGGGGGCTACGAATGGACAAGGGAGTCGCTTAGGGAGCGATCCCTGCGGAAAGGGGGGGGGAAGGAAAGATGTGCTTCGTGGTGGGATCCCGTTGGAGGTGGCGGAAGTTACGGAGAATAATATGTTGGACCCGGAGGCTGGTGGGGTGGTAGGTGAGGACCAGGGGAACCCTATTCCTAGTGGGGTGGTGGGAGGATGGAGTGAGAGCAGATGTACGTGAAATGGGGGAGATGTGTTTAAGAGCAGAGTTGATAGTGGAGGAAGGGAAGCCCCTTTCTTTAAAAAAGGAGGACATCTCCCTCATCCTGGAATGAAAAGCCTCATCCTGAGAGCAAATGTAGCGGAGACGGAGGGATTGCGAGAAGGGGATGACATTTTTGGTGAGAAGAGAGGGTGAGAAGAGGAATAGTCCAGATAGCTGTGAGAGTCAGTAGGCTTATAGTAGACATCAGTGGATAAGCTGTCTCCAGAGACAGAGACAGAAAGATCTAGAAAGAGGATGGAGGTGTCGGAAATGGACCAGGTAAACTTGAGGGCAGGGTGAAAGTTGGAGGCAAAGTTAATGAAGTCAACGAGCTCAGCATGTGTGCAGGAAGCAGCCCAATGCAGTCGTCAATGTAGCGAAGGAAAAGTGGGGGACAGATACCAGAATAGGTTTGGAACATAAATCGTTCCACAAAGCCAACAAAAAGGCAGGCATAGCTAGGACCCATATGGGTGCCAATAGCTACACCTTTAGTGTGGAGGAAGTGGGAGGAGCCACAGGAGAAATTATTAAGAGTAAGGACTAATTCCGCTAGATGGAGCAGAGTGGTGGTAGAGGGGAACTGATTAGGTGTGGAATCCAAAAAGAAGCAGAGAGCTTTGAGACCTTCCTGATGGGGGATGAAAGTATATAGGGACTGGACATCCATGGTGAAAATAAAGCGGTGCGGGCCAGGGAACTTAAAATCATTGAAAAGATTCAGAGTGCGAGAAGTGTCACGAGCATAGGTCGGAAGGGATTGAACAAGGGGGATAAAACCGTGTCGGGGTATGCGGAAACGAGTTTGGTGGGGCAGGAGCAAGCTGAGACAATAGGTCTGCCAGGACAGGCAGGTTTGTGGATATTGGGTAGGAGGTAGAAACGGGAAGTGTGGGGTGTCAGAACTATAAGGTTGGTAGCAGTGGATGGGAGATCTCCATGCTGCTTGCAGCAAGATCTGGCTGATACTGAGGCCAATGAGACACGTAGAAATCACCCACACAGAGCCAACCAAAGCTTAAAGTAAATTTATTATCAAAGTGCACGTGGTTCCATGTACAACCTTGAGATCCATTTTCTTATGGGTATACTCAATAAATCCATAGAATAATAACCATAACAGAATCAATGAAAGCCCACACCAGTTTGTGTATTCAACCAGTGTGCAAAAGATAATAAACTGTGCAAGTACAAAAAGAAAGAAATAAGCAATAAATGTCAAGAACATGAGATGAAGATTCTTTGCCAGGGAACATTTCAGTGATGGGGCTAGTGAAGTTGAGTGAAGTTATCCCCTTTGGTTCAAGAGCCTGATGGTTGAGGGGTAATAACTGTTCCTGAACCTGGTGGTGTGAGTCTTTCTGATGGAGCAGCGAGAAGAGAACATGTCCTGGATGGTGGGGGTCCTTGATGATGGATGCTGCTTTTTTGCAACAGTGTTTCATGTAGATGTGCGCCATATTGGGGAGAGCTTCACCCATGATGGACTGGGTTATATCCACTGCTTTTTCCGTTCAAGGGCATTGGTTTTTCATACCAGTCTGTGATTCAACCGGTCAATGTACTCTCCACTACACATCTATAGAAGTTTGTCAGAAGTTTTAGATGTCATGCCAAATTTTTGCAAACTCCTAAGAAAGTAGGGGCGCTGTTTGCTTTCTTTGTACCTGCTGGGCCCAGGACAGGTCCTCTGAAATAATAACACTGAGATGGTGAGTGAACTAATGTCGAGATTTAAGATTTACTTATCACATGTACTTCAAAACCTGCAGTGAATGTGTCGTTTTCGGTAACAACCAACACACCTAAAGGTTTGCTGGGTGTGGCTCACAAGTGTCACCGTACATTCCAGTGCCAACAAAGCACGTCCGCGATGTTCAGCAGAACAACACAGAGAGCAACAATAAAAAGAAAACAAAACAACCAAAGCAAAGCAAGTCCGCTGCTCACTCCCCCCTCACCCAGCTACTGGCTATTTCTATACGGAAGTCTAACTGCCCCACCTTGACATTCAATGGTCTTAACATTGTGAAATCCCTCAACAAGAGGATCAGCTACATTTACACATTGACTCGAAGAGCAGATTGGAAGCTGCCTCTGTTCTGAAGAAGAATTCACTTCCCAAGATTGTAAAGCCTTTTCACCAACTACAAGGCACAAGTCAGCAGTGTGGTAGTAAACTCTCTACTTGCCTAAGTGAGTGCAACTCTGGTCATTGTCAAGGAATTGGATACTGTCCTGTCCAAAGCAGTCATCCACCATCACAAACATTCATTCCCTTTACCACCAGAACTTATTGCTGTGATACACAAAATCCATCTGCTTGATTAAAGTGGCTTTGCTAAAACACCAGGAAGTGAGATTCTGTAACATTGGGTTGAAAGGTCAGTGTAACATTGTGCACCAAAGGGGCCTGTAGGAAAGGAAAGGTACATCGCATCCGGAGTTTCTTCGGTTAGCGGACGATTTCCCTCTACATCTCTCTGACGTAGTGGGGAATTGCGTACGAGGCAAGTTACAGCAGTGGTTTGTACTAAGCTGTAATTGTTATGTTTTGTAATTCCAAGACATAAAAATAAAAACAAAGGAGCCCAAGAGTTGTGAATCTTGTGTTTTTTTTTAATTTTCAAGTGAGGTGTGTGTACTTGTGAGAGGGCAGCATAATGATGTACCTTTTACATACTTTTACATATGTAAATTATTTAAATGAACAAGAATGCTTTATCAAACAATATATCTACAAGCAACACACACAAAATGCAGGAGGAACTCAGCAGGTCTCCTAATCTGCGTCAGGTCTCCAATATACAGGAAGCCACACTGGGAGTACCAACACTGTATATGACCCCAACAGACTCACGGGTGAAGTGTTGCCTCACCTGGAAGGACTGTTTGAGGCCCTGAATGGTAGTGAGGGAAGGATAGGGGCAGGTGTAGAACTTGTTCTGCTTGCAAGGATAAGTGCCAGGAAGGAGATCAGTGGGGAGGGACGAATTTACAAGGGAGTCGTGTAGGGAGCGATCCATGCTGAAAAGAGAAAGTGGGGTGGGGAGGGAAAGATGTGATTGGTGGTGGGATCCCATTGGAGATGGCGGACGTTATGGAGAATTACGTGCTGGGCGCGGAGCCTGGAGGAGTGATAGGTGAGGACAAGTGGTACCCTGTCCCTGGTGGGGTGGCGGGAGGATGGGCTGAGAGCAGAAGCACATGAAATGGAAGAGATGCGGGTAAGAGCAGCGTTGATGGTGGAAGAAGGGAAGCCCTTTTCATTGAAGAAGGAGGACATCACCTTAGTTCTGGAATGAAAAGCCTCATCCTGAGAGCAGATGTGGTGAGAGAAGGGGATGGCATTTCCTTTTGACTTTTGGAAAACCACCTCACACTGCTTTGTCAATTGTCATTTCTTCTCGATCTGTGGTAATGAGGTCAGGGGGCGTTCTCCATTGCCATTTCTTCCTGATCTGTAGAAATGAGTTCAAGGGGTGGAGCACAGTAGCCAGATTTGGCAGGAAACAACTATAGTAATTGACAAATCCTAAAAAGGATCATTAATGTGACAGGTACTTTGGCCCTGGGACATCCACCACTGCTTGAATTTTCTCACCTCACTTGTGTAATAATTGTGCATCAATGGTGTGACCACAGTAAGTGATGCATTTGTTAAAGAATTCACACTTGTTGCATGGTTCTCTGAGCTCATAATATTCTAATTTTATTAAACACTGTCTTGAGATTTTGGAGATGTTCCTTGTCATCCTAACCAGTAACAATGGTGTCATCCAGGTAACACTGTGAGCATGGACAGCTTTGCAGCACCTGCTTCATAGCTTCCTGCCAGAGTGCAGGTGCAGATGCTACTCCAAAAAAAAGCCTATTATAGCGATAATGTCCTATATACAGAAGGCCACACTGGGAGCACCAGATATAGATGACCCCAACAGGTGCATTAAGGAAATCTTAATACATTGTTCTGCCAATTTAGAGAGTTTGAAGATTCCATGCATGATACTATCTGAGGGTTGGATATACCAGTGTCATCTCTCTGCACTGTCTAGCCAAGGTGAAGCAAAGAAGTTAAGGACCACAGAGGCTGAGTTGTATGCACTAGAAACCATCAAGAGGTAGAAAGTGAGAGGTGATGACTTTCTAGCTTGAAAAAGTCAGCAGAGGATGGGAAAAGTCCGATGTCTGATGAGCCAAAGTGAGAACTGTGGCGCAGAGAAGAGCATGTGGAGTTAAGCAGATGGGAAATAATAAGACAAATAATGGGTATTTTGGAAAACAATAGAAACTTTTAATTACTGGACTGGAGTTAATGAAGTTTTGGCTCACGTTAAGCTCTTGTGAGATATAATCAATGTTGAAATGCATGTTATGAACTTGATCAGTGATCATATATAAATACAGCAGTTCTTTAATGCACTATCTGTTGTAAATAGTTTGTATACATTTATAATGGTTTGTTATATTTTATAAAGGGAAAGCAGTGTAGTATACATTGAATGTGTACATACATACCTTTGAAACTGAATTACATGTTATCGATTGTAATATGTTGTCTTATCAACTGTTGCTGTTTGCTATCAGTAAAGAATGTTTAAGTGAAAGCTCCAGACATTGATATATGAGTTTTTAGATGTGACAGAAAAAAATTATTTATATGTTACTTTGGGATTGCTTGCTATTAAGCAATAGAATTGGACATACAGGCTAGTCCAGCCCTCCACTATTACACACTCCACTTGAACACTGCCTAATTGTGCCTCCGTCCGAGTCCTTGGCACAACGCTTATTTCTGAGTATGGCACGCTTCTCAGATGCATCGAAAACAATGCATGATGCTCATTTCACCTGCCTCTTGAAGAATATTATCTGTTTGCCTGGCTTCGCTGCTGTCCATATTGGGTTATTGGTTTGGGTTGATGGTGGATCTGGGGATTTACATATAGAATGTTACTGAATAGATTGCTGTCATGATGCTGCACATTTCAGTCTCTGATACATTCACAAAGCTGCAGAGACCATCGTTGGCATTGTAGCAATCATTCTATGTGGGTAGAGATTAACAGAGAATTCCCACTGAGACTACCTGCCTGTGAATTTTGTTTTCATTTATTGGTTGGCAAATCGGTTTCTGGATGTGTAGATTGCTTTCATGTGACAGGTGCACAAAATCCAGATGGGTAAAAGGTCGAGGTCATCAATTATACTAGTTAAAATCTTCAGATACAGTGAAACATTACCAACACTTCACAAAGATAAACTGTCAGTGCTGCTAAACTCCTGTGCTTTCTTTTTGAATGAGATATAATGCTTGTTTTAGAGAAGTCTGCATTGTAGAAAAGTTTTATTTTAATGTAACTTCTAGGTTCTTTCTGTGGGGCAGGATGTTTGTATTTTTATGGAGCTTGTAAATCATTTATACTAGAATCAATATGGGAAAGCAGAAATGTGCAAATATAGAAGTTCTAAATTGCTGAAAATTTATTATACATTTTGAACTAATCTGATCAGCATCTCTTTAAGCAAGTGATATAATTTCTATTTCATACAAATCCATTTTTTAAAATCAACACACTTTGTCTGTTCATAGGATTGAGGGCCTCCATCAGTCAGAATTGACTGTGGACAATGTGTCCTAGCTGTCTAGGTATGCAAGCCTGGGCAGTATAGTGTGGAGAGCAAGCTGATGCCCATGTAGCAAGCTCCCTCTCCACGCAACTAATGAATCCAAACGAACAGCAGAGACCAATACAGTTTGGCACCAGCAGCATCGCAGAAGTTGCCAGCCACCATTGAGCTCAACGTAGGGACTTCAGTTCCGGATTTTTCTCTCGGGGTTTACTCCCGAAGCCTTCCCCATGAGTGAGTATAGCCACAAGGCAGCAGAGGTTTGAGATCAGAGTTTTCCTTCTAGATGAGCTGACAACCATGGCTGACAAGCCCCATCTGCCCGAAGCGACTGATTTTAGGGTACCAGTAACCCACTTTTGCCAGCAATATTACTTTCCAGCAATAACACTCTTTTTGAACAAAAGACAGGGCACTGATTTAAAATGTATGAGTATAAACATTAGGTTGGACAAATCTGGACCATGTAAGGTAGAGAGGATCAGACTAAGGTTATAATGTTGATAGAAGATAAGCTAGGTTTGTATTGTAGCTGTCAGCAATTACACTTTTTCCTGTTGCAAGTTTGCATTAGAACAAGGATGGAGGTGTGTGTTTAAGCAATGAGATGAGATAGGGCAAGATTAGGAATTTTTAAAACAAAAATCAGAAATTCTTCTGGTTCCCTGTTCATTCACTGTGCTGTATAATCAGAGGCTGTGTGAAACTCTGATACCGAAGCAAACATTATAATCTGGGAATTCTGCAGCCAGATTCTCTGTTCTTAAAGAACATATAGCAAACATCAGATACCTCTTAACAGGCAGAGTTGAAGTATCAGTGTTTCAGCCCAAGAGTTAAAGGGCCCACATCTTACCTGTGAATGATGCTGCTATCTGCTAGACACTCAAGAGGTACGACCACACAATTCCATGAGGAAATCTGTGTTGCTGTCTCGATGAGCTATAAATACATTGCTGTATTTTCAGTATGTAGCCCAGAGCCTGACACTATTCTTCTGAGAACGGTTTAAACTTCCGTCTGTGATGTGGCACGTTTGCAATTGTGGGGTCCTACTATGGGCCAAAGCATCCGACCTCATGAGTTGATGTTCACAAAAATCAGTCCATTGTACAGCCAACAAAACATCTATTTAAAGACCAGAGAAAACAAAAACAACAGCAACTTCTCTCAATAAAACCAGGTTAATGTAGCCGGAACAATCCTCTACTCCCTGCTTTTTTGGAAGACGCTGCTCTGCTTTTCTTGGGGGGAGAAATTGGTATAATTTCCATATCATCAGTTTTTTAAAGGTAAATGTAGAACGTTCACTGTACAGTAGATTTTGTTGTGACTCAGATGGCCTATGCAACAACTACCTCAATAGTTTATGTGTTCTAGTCAATAAATTCCAAGTTTATCTTAATATGCATGCTGTATTACTTCCAGTGCATTGAATTTCCTTGATATGATTCTCTAAATAAAAAAAACTGATAAATATAAAATAAGGAATTATTTTAATGGACTTTTATTTTAACTGTAAATAGATGAAATACCAAAATGGCTGCAAGGTGTTCTCATCCGAAATGGACCTGGCATGCATAAGATTGGAGACACTGTTTACAACCATTGGTTCGATGGGTTATCCTTGCTACATACCTTCACCTTTGAAAATGGTATGTGAATTTAATGTATAAATCAGAATCAGGTTTAACATCACTATCACATGTTGTGAAATAGGACAATGGGTAGGAACTGTTTGGAGGGATATGGGACAAATGGGATTAGCTTAGTTGGCCGCCTTGGTATGGATGAGTCAAATCAATGGGCCTGTTTCCCTGTTATAATTATGACTTTATCACAACCCATTTCTTTAGTTATATGTTCTTTAAGGAAGTAAACAGGATCTGCCAAGTCTTGTGTCTTAAATATCATCTTTTTATATTAAAAAAAAATTCCATTGTGAAGTAACTCTTTATTTCATATAGTTCAATTGTGGTGCAACTCAAAATAGATATGGGGTTTATAATGCTATTAACAATGTAACCAAAGCTTAATGTTTTCATTGTGCATTTTGATATTTGTAGTTTGATTTGGTAGTAGCACATCGGAGGAGATGTGATCCCTCATAGAGCAATTGAGGAGAAGTTGCAGAAGTGTGATAATAAACCTTTGTAATGAGATGAAGTACACATGAGGTTTGCAAGTAGAGGCCTTTGTTGTTCAGTGTGCCATAATTCACCAGAGAAATGCTGTTGGAAACTATTTTACTTCTTGTATTCGTACTCATGCTTGTTCTCTGATGAAGCCATCAAAGGAGTTTTACGTTTTCATTTGCTTTAGCTATAATCAGAAAGAAAGTGTTAACTTCAACTTTAAGTGAGAATGAGGGAAGCCAATATTAGCAAAAAGCAAATAATGAAGTGATCTTACCAAGGTGTCCATCAGCGTTTCAGTGTGTTTTCTACACATGCTCATTTAAAGGAACTTATCCTTCAATATTCCAAAATTATCAAGGACACGACCCACCCAGCCAACACACTTTTCATCCCTCTTCCCTCCGGGAGAAGGCTCAGGAGCTTGAAGACTCGTACAGCCAGATTTGGGAACAGCTTCTTTCCAACTGTGATAAGACTGCTGAACGGATCCTGACCCGGATCTGGGCCGTACCCTCCAAATATCCGGACCTGCACTACCTTACTTTCCATTTTTCTATTTTCTATTTATGATTTATAATTTAAATTTTTAATATTTACTATCGATTTGTAATCCAGGGAGCGGGAAGCGCAGAATCAAATACCGCTATGATGATTGTACGTTCTAGTATCAATTGTTTGGTGACAATAAAGTATAAAGAATATGTGAGGTGCTATTTTGAAAATAAGACTAAACGCTAAAACTCCAGGAAAATGGATGTCAGTTACTCACTCCAAAGGAAAGCTGGAGAAGTAAATGCATTTGAAGCAAGAACATGACTGGCTTCAAGTGAATAAATATAATTTGCACCATTTCTGTTTATTGGCATTTAACCTTTTATTAGGATGGATATTAGTTATTCCAAAATTTAAATTGAACGTAATACCACTGATTGTAGCAGAATTCAAAGTGGTACAATTGTAGTAGGCCATAGAATCCAACGCATTATGTTAAATGCTAACTTTCCAAATCGAGATTGAAAATTTGAAAGTATTTTGCTACAAACCACAATGTTTGCCAGCTTTTGTATTCTTAAATCCAGGTGAGGTGTTCTACAGAAGCAAATATCTCCAAAGTGATACCTACAAGCGTAATATAGAAGCCAATAGGATTGTCGTGTCAGAGTTCGGCACAATGGCTTATCCAGACCCATGCAAGAATATTTTTTCCAAGTAAGAAATGAAATACTAACACTTCCTAATTCACTTAATTTTAATCAATACAATGTAACTAGAAAATTGCAGCTCAGAAGGATTTTGACTAGAGCAACTTAAAATTAATTATATTGCCCATCTCTCCTTGTGATCTTAGAACTTTGTGCTTCAAAGATTTCTACTCTTCTCCCTTAAAAGCAAGCAAAAAAAATAATGTGTACAACAATTCTCATCAAAAACTGTTCTCCCAACGTTCTTTCACTTTCTTAATGTTGATTTTCAATTAACTATCAGTTTCCTAACAAGAGACAGTTACGTATTTACTATTCCAAAATTCTTCCCAATTGTAAAAAATTCTACTCAATATCCCCATTTATTCTATATTCCTGTGTGATTAGTTCCAGCATTTTAAACATTTTCTTCAAATTCTGATCTCCCAATCCTGGGCCATTTTTAGTTAGCCTGCACTAAACACCTCAGTAACACATTTACCTCTTTCAACTCAGCCTTCACATGACCTGATAAATTGTTGTTTAAATTCGTAATTATATAATGCTGTTGTGCCTCTGCCTTTATTTACAAAACAGCAGATTCCTCTGGTTTAACACGCACAAGATGCTGGAGGAACTCAGCAGGTCAGGCAGCATCTGTGGTAGAAGCAATGAAAGCATGGACTATTTCCTAAACGGAGCAAATTCATAAATCAGTAGTGCTAAGGGTCTTGTGGGTTCTTGTGCAGGAGTTCCTAGAGGTTAATTTGCAGACTGAGTTGGTGGTAAGGAAGGAAAATGCAACTTCAGTATTCATTTCAGGAAGACTAGAATACAAAAGCAAGAACATGACGCTGAGGCTTTTTGAGGCATTGGTCAGACTGCACTTGGAGTATTGAGTGCATGATTGGGCCCCTTTTCTTTGAAAGGATGTGCTTCCATCGGAGAAGTCCAGAGGAGTATCATGAGAATGATCCTGGGAATGAAAGACTTAATGTATAAGGAGTGTTTGTTGGCTCAGGGCCTGTACTCGGTGGAGTTTAGAAGAATGAGGGGGAAACCAATCGAATATTGGAAGAACAAACATGAGAAAATCTGCAGATGCTGGAAATCCAACCAACATAGCAGGCCAGGCAACATCCTTGGAAAAGAATACAGTCAATGTTTTGGCCCAAAACGTCGACTGTACTTGTACCAGAGAGAGTTACTGGTAGATACAAAGCAGCTTCTTTATTCGACAAAACAAGGTACAGCAGGCATCATATGGAGACGTTTTCAGTGGAAAGGTCTGCTGGCCCAACGTGAGGTTCAATATTTATTTGCTGAACACAAAGGACAATTCCATTTTTACAAAGTATAGACAATGCTTTCTTTTGAAGCTACATACAAACTTCAAACCTTTTGATTTGCATCCATCCCACAGATGCCAGCATTGTCTGGACTGGGATTCACAGCTTTTAGGAATGCATTGTTCCAAATTAAATCCACAATACATTTTCAAGGAACAGAAGACTGGTAGCCAAAGCCATTTGCCAAATGTAAATGACCTAAACCCAAAACCACTCTAACAGTACTCCTTTCCATAGATGCTGCCTAGCCTACTGAGTGCCTCTAGCATTTTGTGTGTGTTGCTCGAATATCGAAAGGCCTAGATAGAGTAGATGTCTCCTCTATTTGGGGAGTCTAGGACCAGAGAATACAGTTTCAGAATAGAACAGAGATGAGGAGGAATTTCTTTAGCCAAAGGATGGGGAATCTGTGGAATTCATTGTCACAGATTGCTATGGAGGCCAAGTTATCGAGTATATTTAAAGCAGAGGTTGATAGGTTCTTGATTTGTAAGGGTGTCAAAGGTTACACGGACAAAGCAGGAGAATGGGGTTGAGAGGGATAATAAATCAGCCATGATGGAATGGTGGAGCAAACTTGATGGACTGAATGGCCTAGTTCTGCTCTTATATCTTATGGTCTTATGGAATAAACAGATAGTAGGGACCCTTCATTACTCCTCAGCATCTTGTGTGTTTGTGTGCTACTCTGGATTTCCAGCATATCCTGAATCTCTTTGTCTCTAATTCCACTGGCTTTCCTTTTAAGTTTCCAAAACCTTCCCTGTTCAGGGCACCAGTTAGCCAGCTCATTGCCCACACCTCCTCGAACTTGCCGATAGCCATTCCGAGCTGCATAGCTCAGTAGAGCACTTCTGGAAGGACTGTTCAAATCATCAGAACATAAGCAGTTTTACTTTATCTGTTCATTGAGAGACAAAATAAATGAGCATTGATTATGAATTGCTAGTCCATTTTATTGTTTTCAAACTATTCTGCAAATTTCATCCAGGTTAAAATGATCTATTTAAAACAAGGGGAAATATTGTTCTATTGAGATGAATCACTTCCTGTAGTCCTAGTGAAATCTGTTGAACCCAACTCTGTTTTTCCAACTGTAGTCATCTTTCATATTCACATATTTGCACTTCAACTAGTCATCCGAATCATTGTTTGGAATGTCTTCAGGCGACTCATACACATGACATCTGTGACCTGCTGATATCTACGTAATCTGTTATTTCTTAAAAGTATCTTTGCTAACATTATCAAACTGACTGACATCCCTTTCTAAATTCTGAGCCGGCTGCCCTTGGCCGGCCTTTATATTTCTGAATCTTTTATTAACTTTATTTCATTCACAGTTCCTAACAGCTTCATGCAACTGTCATTAGACTTCCTGGCTTCTGCCCCCTTTCCTTTCCAGCCTTGCCTCAAAACATCGACAGTTCATTTCCCTCCATGGATGCTGCCTGCCCTGCTGAACTCCTCCAGCATTCCATGTGTGTTGCTCAAGATCTCCAGCATCTACAAGAATCTGATGTTGCGACGCTGGATCTATTAGTCTGTAATCAGTCGGTTTTCCCTTCTCATTTTGTATGAACAAAGTTGAGTTTCCATTCATGTGAAGAAGTTTGAAATACACTCGAAAATTATCATTGGAGCATCTGAGTGGACTATTACTGATTTCTTTCAACAATCTGAAGTGGATGAATTAATGATGAATAACTTGGCTATTTTAATTTCCACTAATTATTTTTCAAAACCAATTCATTTCAATGGGCATCTCCATAAATTGTTACGTTGTAACCTGACTCAAAATAAGAAAGGCATTTATTAAATGTAAGCAATAACTTTTTTAAAAAAATTTACAGGGCGTTTTCCTACCTTGCACATGCTATTCCTGACTTCACTGATAATTGTTTGATTAACATAATCAAATATGGTGATAATTTCTATGCTTCATTGGAAGTTAACTACATCAGAAGAATTGACCCAAGGTCACTTGACACATTGGAAAAGGTGAGATTCTTGTATATTTGTGAACTTTGTGGCAATTGTGATGATGCTGGAAGTAAGGTTTTCATTTTACCTGTCCAAACATGTTCCTGTGCTTTAGACCACATGACAGGAGCAGAATTAGGCCACAGGGCCCATTGGGTCTGCTCCACCATTCCTTCATGGCTGATTTATTATCCTTCTCAACCCCATTCTCCTGCCTTCTCCCCATAACCTTTGATGCCCTAACAAACTAGGAACCTACCAACCTCTGCTTTAAATATACCCAATGACTTGGACTCCACAGCCATTTCTGGCAATGAATTCCACATATTCAGCGTCCACAGTTAAAAAATAAACTCTATGATATATACATCAAACGTGTGATGAGGTATTATATGAGTGTTGAACTTTCGAATTTCGGAAGCTGGGATACCAGATTGAATGTTCAGTACATGTTTCATAGAACAAAGTACTCTTCTGAGACGCTGTAGATATCTTTACACTTTAACAATAACAAGGAATAGTTGTGCACTAAAGTGTAATGTTTGTGGAGCTGCTAATTCTTCGTGATTCCCTTGTCAGAAAGGGAGGAGAGCAGGGTTCTTTAGCATTTTACTCCATTTCACGACCGTTTTCCAATGAAGATACAAAGAACAATTCAGCTCCCTTTTTTCATATGACTCCTTCTTTCACTTCTGTCTCTGTAGGGGAGAGTGTCTAGGTTTTATTCTATAGAACATAGTAAAGAACAGGATAGTAACAGGTTATTTGGCCCATTATGACTATGCTAACCATGATGTAAAATGAGGCTAATTCCATCCCCCTGCATTGGTCTTGTACAGCACCTCTTCATTACCTGCCTGTTCATTACCAGCCAGTCCTGAAGAAGGCTCTCAGCCCACAGTGTCAACTGTTTATTCCTTTCCATAGATACTGCCTGACCTGCTGAGATCCTCCACTACTTTGTGTATGTTGCTCTGGATTTCCAGCATCTGCAGAATCTTGTTTGTCTGCTAACTGCCTGAAAAACAACACTCATGTATTGGCTTCACCATCGCCACTAACACCTTGTTCTACGACTCTCTGAGTAAAACAAAAAATAAATTACCTCATACATCCCTCTTAAACTTTCCCCTTCCTACCCTTAAAGCCATGATGACAGTTCCATCTCGGGTTAAAAACCAACTATCTACCCTACTTGTGCCTGACATAATTTTATATATTTCTGACAAGTTTGATCAATCTGTTTATATTTCACATGCTGTAATATAGAAAACATCTTGGGAAATTTAAACTTTATGTTTGAGATCTGAGGCCTCCATCATTCAGAGTTGACCATACAATATTGTATCCTAGTTGTCTAGATACACAAGCCTGGGCAGTGCAATATGGAGAGCAAGCTGCTGCCCATGTAGCAAGCTCCCTCTCTCCACACATCTGGTGAACCCAGATGAACGGCAGAGTTTGCCGACACAGTTTGGTACCAGCAGCATTGCAGGAGTTGCCAGCCAACATTGGACTCAATGTAGGACTGCCTTTGGGATTCCAGCTCCGGATCTTCCCTTGGGGCTTACTCCCGAAGCCTTCCCTGTGAGTGGGTATAGCTGCAAGGCAGTGGAGGTTTGAGATCAGAGTTTTCCTTCTCCTGGATGAGCTGCCAACCACGGCTGATAAGCCCCATCTGCCTAAAGTGACTGGTTTTTAGACTTTATAGTGCTAAAACCATCTAGGAACATTTAAGTAACATACAGGGTTGGGGGAATTTAAAAGGACCTGATAAGATGTTCCAAAATTGAAGCACAAATCTCTACTTGATCTCTGAATCACTTCTGAAGCAAAGGATTATGCAACATAGTTGGTATGTATGAAATGGTTTTCTTCTTAGTTTCTCTATTCTTTTCAACATTTATTGAATTGAGTTTTGGTCAATCAGTGACTTTCAAGAGACTAATAATGAAGAAATAAATGATTCTGGATGTTCAATGTAAAGGGTAATGTTTCACTATTTTTGCATACTTATATAGGTTGATTATGCAGATTATGTCCCACTCAACCTGGCAACATCTCATCCACATTATGATGGAAACGGAAACTCCTACAACATTGGCACATCGATTGCAGAGAAAGGCAAAACAAAGTACCTGATTGTGAAAGTACCAACTATAAAGCCAGGTAAATGAAAATCAAAATACGGTGGAAATATGAAACAAGTACCGAAAATACCAGAAATTAGGGACAAGCAGCATCTATGGAGAGAGAAACAAGAGTTAATGTTTCACATTAGAGATCTTCATATGTTTTTTTAAATATCAGACAAAATATTTTCAACCTGAAATCCACTCTGTTTCTTTTTCTGCAGAGATTGCCTGACTTGCTGAGTATTTACAGTATTCTCTGCTTTCATTGCAAGCCAGGTAGTTCCATAAGCACAGTTTGTGATCCTCAGAAATCTAAGTTAGTGTTTTCAGTGTCTGGTTAGATGGTTTTGTGTGATGTGTTTGATGGACGTTGAAATATTTTTCCTTTCTCATCTGGGTTTCTGTTAAGATGAGTCCTTTGTGGAAGTTAAGGTGAAACTGGTAAGTTGGGGGTCTCTGGGATGCCTCGTTATTCCATTTGCCCCCTGCCCTACTCCCTTCCCTCATACTGTTCAATGCAAGTCAGAGCAAGAGAATCAGGCTTGGTGCGTTTCACTTTCTTGTAGCAGGACAAACTGGAGGTCAGATGTGGAATCGTTCTAGTTTAGTTTGCACCTTGCAGTTCATTTATTGAACTTTTTGCTTCTCAATTCAACACTACTAGTTACTATATAAGCACCGGACTGTAAAAATACCAATGCTGATAACAGAAGTCACAAAAATATTACCATCTGAATTCATATATGCACTGCAATTAACTGAATCCAAAGAATTTCTCATTCGGAGACTTACTGTGGGTGAGTCAACAGCATCAATTGCAACACCAGTGCCAGTTCATTAGTTGCAGTGCAGTGTAGGGTGGAATGAGTTGTGGGCACTCAGCTCACGAGGTCACCTTGCAGGTTTCCTCAAAAAATTCAGGCAGCTTCAAAGCAGCTGCACTGACCGACATACTTAATAACTCCTGAAGATGATCTACCGAAATACGTTCAGGTTTACCCCTCTAATCTTTGATAAAAGGCTTTTTTTCCCTGTTCCAAAGCATGGAATGGGCCATTGTAAGGGGGCTTCAGGGGATGTCAACGTGCATCATGGCGGATGAGCACAAACAAGGTGGAATGTAGGTCTACGAGAATTCAAGGGTGCTGTGTACTCAACGATGGGAGGTAGGAATAGGTGAAAAGGAATTGAATTTACTGAGGAGGATGAAACGGTGTTGAGAGGCCGACCAGGCAATAATGAAATGACCTGAAACTTGTAATGGCTGCCCTTATACTAATTCAGCCATGGACGACTGCAGGCCCTCTTTTGGAGCTGTTCTGAGCCCCAGCAGAACCAACGGGAGCCGATCATGCCAACACTCATCTGTCAGGGAAGCACTCGAGTAGCCTTTAAGAAGTGGTGAAACCACTCACATTGGCCATTGAACTGTGGGTGATACACCACGGTGTGATATATCCTAATGGCCTCTGGCCACCTGCTGGTATGGTCCACCATGGTAAGAAGGTGTATGAAACTGTAGGAGGTGGGTAGGAAGAGGACAAACAAGGTCCATGTTGACATGGTCAAACTGTTGCTCAAGGACCTCAAAAGGTACCAGTGGTACCTGTACATGATGGTTAATTTTTGCCCACCGGTACTCCATACAAGCTGTAGTTCAATCACACATGTCCTTTCTGAGGCTGTGTCAGACAAACTTTAGTGCAACCAGTTTCTCTGAGGGCTTCCGGCCCGGATGCAAGAGGCCATGTATAGAGTTGAAGACAGCCCGTCTCCAGTTTGTGGGCACGATGGGGCCGTTCGACTGGTGTACAATGCCAAGTCGTACCATAATGGTAGACTCAGCCTTCGCAGTTGCCAGCTTTTCTGGGTCTAGTCTAAGCACTTGGACATGGACTGGCAGCCCATTTGTGGAAATGTGGTGCTTGACCCTATGTTTGTGACTGTAGTGGAGAATGTGGGCTTGGTGAGGTCTAAGAAGTCGCCCAGCAGTTGAATAAACTCACATGCGGTGGTGCATGCATTTAACAGAGTCATTGTGGGGAACTTACTGGGGGAACAAAGTAACGAGCCAAAGTCCTTGACATCCACAAGCCAGCAGTTCTTAAGATCAACTAACAGTCCGTGGACTCACAGGAAATCTGCACCAAGCAGAGGTCTAGCCATTTTAGCCAGGACGAAGTCCCATGTGTAACATCGCCTACTGAAGCAGAGCGTCACCTGTCGGGTCCCGTAAGTCTGGATCTCGCTGCTGTTGGCGGCCTCCAGTGAGGTTTCGCCACTCTTTGCCTTCTCATCAATAGGCGATGCTGCAGCACACTCACTTGAGCACCTGTATCTCGCAGGAAACATTGTCCCAAAGGGGTGTCCGTAATGAACAGCAGACGACCCTGGCACCACAGAAAGAAAATTTTGCAAAGGATAGGATTCTATACAGTGTTTAAGTTCAGACTGTATTGGCTAACTATCAAAACTGATAAAAGAGAGCAAAAAGATGGGCTGAAAAACATCAGCAAGTTTATACTTTTATAACGTTGGTGGTGTGGATTAGGGTGTGTGTGTGTGTGTGTGTGTGTGTGTGTGTGTGTGTGTGTGTGTGTGTGTTTGTGTGTGTTTGTGTGTGTAATAGTCCACTAGCCTCTTGACCAGCTAATTTGTACCTTGGATATTTTCTACATATATTTATATAACTTGAAAGTGCAATACTAGCTTTTTTTAAAGACAGCAATTGTGTAACTGGTGTTTCATTCCTCTTGAATCACACAGATGACAAGAATGCGTGCTTTAAAAACTGTGAAATATTCTGCTCCATCCCTTGTCGCTCACTTCTCAGCCCCAGTTACTGCCACAGCTTTGGTATGACTGAAAACTACATCATCTTCTTAGAGCAGCCATTTAAACTGGATATACTCAAATTGGCTACAGCCTACTTCAGAGGAATAAACTGGGCCAGCTGCCTGAGTTGGCACCCAAAGGAGAAGGTAGGATTGTCGCTGTGTCCTTATCATGTCTGGTAGCATAGTGGTTAAGTTACAGATTTAGTATCCAGTGGCCTTTCAAACATGGGTACATTCTGCATTGTGTTTGTGTTTGCATGTTGAATTTTTACATAAAGGTCACCACTAACACAGCAGAGTCCTTTCCCCCAGACAAGCAGTGAGACTTAAGGTTCTTAAGTTGACTTTAATCTAATACATACTATGGCACATGTATCTAGGTTGGAAATGCCTCAATGGACATTACATAGTGAAGAGATAAATGAAAAAGAGGTGGTATTAAATAATTTTGTGGCATCATTCACAAAGAAAGGACGTGTCAAAGTATTTTATAAGTAAGCATGTTCCTCTTCAATGCAGTCACTGTAGGAGTTATGATGGGTTGCCACTGCTCATCCATATTTATTTAGAGATACAGCATGGTAACGGGCTCTTTGATCTCAATTATCCGTTGCTGCCCAATTACACCCGTCTGATCCAGTAACCTACCAGCCTGCACGTCCTTGCTACGTGGGTGGAAACTGGAGCACCCGGAGGAAGCCCACACAGTCACAGGAGGAAGGTACAAATTCCTTGCAGGCAGCAGCAGGATTGCACCCGTGTTGCCAGCACAGTATCAGTGTTACGCTGGCCGCTGTGTTATTATGCCACCCGAAGTGCCTTGACCCAAAACGTTGACTTCTCATTTCCCTCTTCAGACGCTGCCTGACCCATTAACTTCCTCCAATATTTTGTTTGTTACTCCGATACACAGCAATATTGTTGATCCCTGCTTTGTTTTTTTGTGACCAAGGGATGAATGTTGGTCAGAACTTCGGGGAGAACACAGCATTTTTTTCAATTATTGTTGGGCTATCTTTTAATTCCAGTTGGGAGAGCAGAAAAGGCAGTGGTTTAAACATTTCATTGGAAAAATATCTTCTCCAACCATAGCAATTCCTCAGTATTGTTATCGATCATGATCTGGTATCTAGGGTGGGACTTGAACCCTTAACCCTTGGCTTCAGAGGCAAAGGTGCTAATTAAACACATTGATATTGGTGCAAATTTTGGTGTAATTGTTTGAGTGAAGAAAGGATTTACAGATGTATTTATTTATTGATGTATTATTGGCATACAGTGTGGAATAAGCCCGTCCAGCCCTTGACCCAGCAATCCCCCAAGCTTAATCACTGGACAAGTTTCCAATGTCCAATTAATCTACCAACTGGTACATCTTTGGACGGTGGGAGAAAACCAGAGCACCCGGAGGAAACCCACGTTCTCACAGGGAGAACGTGCAAACTCCTTACAGGCAGCAGCAGGAATTGAACCCGGGTCGCTGCTAGGCACCATGCTACTGTGCAACCACGAGGGGTAATTTGAGTTACTCCTTGCTGGCCAATGGGTAATGACTCAGCGGCAGGTGTGTGTGCTACAAGCCTCAAAAATAACAAAAATAAAAAGTACTGTGGTCTGGATGCCTGGGCTATGCTTCAGATCTGAGCCCCTCTGTGGGCCCTTGCAGCTGGCTCCATCTGGCATATACCTTGGTAGCCACTTACTTCGCTAACTTTTAATCTTAACTCAGTGCATACCAGGATCAGCTTGATAGACATCCATGAAATAATCCCTTTAAAATAGGAGCTTTTTACCATGTATCAAACCAGACAATTTTGGCCATATTGTAGTGCCATCCAACACACATCAAAGTTGCTGGTGAACGCAGCAGGCCAGGCAGCATCTCTAGGAAGAGGTACAGTCGACGTTTCAGGCCGAGACCCTTCGTCAGGACTAACTGAAGGAAGAGTTAGTAAGAGATTTGATCTCTTACTAACTCTTCCTTCAGTTAGTCCGAGACGGCCTGAAACGTCGACTGTACCTCTTCCTATAGATGCTGCCTGGCCTGCTGCGTTCACCAGCAACTTTGATGTGTGTTGCTTGAATTTCCAGCATCTGCAGAATTCCTGTTGCTTGTAGTGCCAATCCATTTTTTTTTTACTGACAATCAATCAATTATGTTGCTCTAGACTTGTAGCTTAAGTTTTAATATGGTTCAAATTGGAAACCTTTTCTTTTGGCATGTGCCTGCGTGCGTGCGAGTCTGTGCGCCTGCGTCTGCGTGTCTGAGCATGCGTGCGTGATGGTGGATTTTTCATGGCTTTTTACAAGGCACAGAGTGAGAGAGAGAGACTGTGTGGTTTGCCACTCCTCACACAGACATCTTCACAGTATTTTCCCTTTATTTTATGAGGTCGAGTTGCGATCTCGACACTCAACCCGGCACGGATGGAAAGCATACTCGGGAGCGGACCCGACGAGTTTCGAACTCGGCAACCTCCGCTCCCGGGTCCGGCACCGATGTCGTTACGCTACCAGCCGGCCCCAAATTGGAAACCTAATGAATTTTTGACATTATTTGTCAACCGTGGGAAGTTTTCTAGTTGTTACGTTCATTTCAATATCAATTTATGATTTTCAGACCTATATTCATATCATGGACAGAAATACAAAGAAGGCTGTGCCCATAAAGTTCTACACCGATGCACTGGTGGTCTATCATCATGTCAATGCATATGAAGAGAACAACCACTTGCTTATTGACATCATTGCATATGAAGACAACAGTTCGTATGAAATATTCTACTTAGCAAACATGAAGTTGAATGATAATGAATTTCAAGAGAAAGGCAAAAGCTGCAAACTTCCACAGTGCAGAAGATTTGTAATTCCCTTGGATATTGACAAGGTTAAGTTTCATCTATATTTCTGCAATAATACATCACGGTTAAGAATGTCTGTCTTTTTGAAATACATGGATTTCAATCACATAATTAAAGATTGTGTTTCTTCTGGTGGGTTACATAGCAGTTAATTTGTTTCTCTAGAAAGCTTGGACTAACGATCTGAGTGTCTGAGTTCAAATCCCTCCAAAGGCAGCCGAGGGATTTGAATTGGGTTGACAGCCTTGCAACTTATTTACTTACTGAGATACAGTGCGGAATAGACAAGTGGCAAGTGAGGTTTATTGTCATTTAACTACATACATGTATCTAACGTATATAGAAACGAGACGAAGTTTCTTTGAACCAGGGTGTAAAACACATAACACATGACTACTTATGAAGGTAAGGATAAAATCTACAGATGAATCACACATAAATAACAAACTAAAGTGCATTAATATTAAATATTGTAAGGCACGGAACAGATTAACCAGGGACACTTGGAATACGATGTGGCAGGGAGTTCAGAAGCCTAATGGCCTGGGGGAAGAAACTATTTCTCATCCTGACCGTTCTTGCTTTGAAGCATCATGGCCTCCCACCTGATGATAGAAAATCAAAGAAGATGCCGGATGGATGGGTGTGATCCTTAATGATACCAAGGGCCCTACAAAGGCAACACTCCTGATGAATGTCCCTGAAGGATGGTAGGGAGACCCCTATAATCGTCTCAGGTGTTCTCTCAGTCCTTTGTAGGGACTTCAGGTCCGATGCTCGACTGCTCCCATACCAGATGGGGATACCACTTGTCAAGATGCTCTCGGTGGTGCTCCTGTAAAACACAGTTAAGGTGGGGAGTGGGAGCTTTGCTTGCCTCAATCTTCTTAGGAAGTGGAGGCGCTGTTGTGGCTTTTTGTTCAGGGAGGTGATATTATTAATCTACCATCCAGTCGTTCTTTGGACTGTGAGAGGAAACCAGAGCACCTGGAGGAAACCCATGCAGTGATGGGGAGAACGTACAAACTCCTTTCAGGCAGTGACAGGAATTGAACCCGGGTCACCTGTACTGTGCTGCTCCAGTTTACAACAACTGCCAGTAGTTTCGGCTGTGTTAACCACAGAAATCAGTGGATTATCATAAAAAAATCAGTTTCATTGTTGTCTTTTAGGAGAGAAGATCTACCATCCTTCTTTGGTTTGGCCTGTATGTGATCGTAGACTCACCCAGATATAGTTGACTCTTAAAATGCCTTCTCAAATGGACCGGCAAGCCACTTATTTGTCACAATGACCTTCTCGAGTGGCAATTAAAGATGAGCAATAAGTGCTGATCTTGTCAGTGATGCCCTAAAGTGGTGAATCAGTAAAACTTCTCAGTATCTGTTCAAGATTTCAATGGAGTATAGTTCAGTGAAATGGAAAGTTAAAGAAACTCCAACAGGGACAATGAAGAATCATACCCCCTAGGCTTATAGCACACTTTTCTCAAATAAATCCTTTTTCAGAAGCAAAGTAGTTATTATTCATATACTTAAGAATTGGAGTTGCATCTGCCCAGAATGCTTAACAAGTAATTCCCCTAAGTTGGCAAAGAATATCTGGCAGGGTGGACATTTACATTACAGTACTGATTTGGGGTTTACCAGGAGTAAACAGGGATAAGTCAGGAGATATTTTGTGTGATGCATTCTTGTAACTTAATTCTGTGCATAATTATTATCTAATTGAAAACATATGCTTAGATATACAAAATACTAAGTAAATATCTGCAAGGTTTCATTTGAAAGCTGCAGAATTCTGAAAATGGAAGTGAAATCTCCTTTTCCACAGATACTGTCAATAATTATATTAATCTTTATTTTGCAAAATTGTGGAGAAGCATTACAAAACCACCTTACATGAAACAAAAATCTTGAAGTTACACAAATGCTACCCTGAGATTTTATTGATAACATCGTCCAGATCACAGCAATAAATGGTTAAGCGGAGATGGTGCTGCTCTACGTGCAAATTCATCTTCCTTGGAGTTGGTCAGTTTCGGCAATATTAGTGTAAGAAGACTAGACTGACAATCCTGTCATAAAGAGAAGGTCTGTGACTGAAGTCCTGTGATCCAATCTTGGAAATTGTCCATTTACAGACATTAAGTAAGCTTGTTGATGTTGCTTGTTAGACTATTGTGTGGAATAGTATTGTAGGATGAACTGCTACACCATAGACCCGGGTGTCTGTGGAGAGAAGACGTACAGTTTACCTGCTGTAATTGCTTATTGTTTTATTAGAACACCGAGACTGGCACAAACATTGTCAGACTTCATGGCACCACAGCACAGGCACTGAAGGAGCAAGATGGACAAGTGTACTGCACACCTGAAGTTTTATTTGAAGGTAATAATACAATAGTATAAGAAGGTTGCATATTTGACAATAGTGTAAAGGCATCCTTTAGTCTTGTGAGACCATGGATCTGCGCCAGGAAAGTCTTCACTCTCTAGGGCGCAGACCTGGGCAAGGTTGTATGGAAGACCAGCAGTTGCCCATGCTGCAAGTCTCCTCTCTCCATGACACCAGTGTTGTCCAAGGGAAGGGCATTAGGACCCATACAGCTTGGCACCAGTGTCGTCGCAGAGCAATGTGTGATTAAGTACCTTGCTCAAGGACACAACACGTTGCCTCAGCTGGGGCTTGAACTCACGACCTTCAGGTCGCTAGTCTAATGCCTTAACCACTTGGCCACGTGCCCACACACAATAGTGTGAACCACATGAAATATTAGTACAAGTGCTGAAAAGCTTGGTCACAGAGGGTTTCTTTAAAAGAAGATAGGGAGTTAGAAAAACAAAGACTTAAACTCAAGGGATTATTCAATTGCAGGAAATCTTGAGAAACACACACAAAATGCTGGAGGAACTCACTAAGTCAGGCAGCAACTATGGAGGAAAATAAACAGTCGCTGTTTCAGGCCAGGAGGCTGAATTCAAGAGCAAGAGCCTTGGCAGCTCAAATGGTGGAGCAATTAAATCTGGCAATGCACATGGGGCTGGCACTGGACAGACAGGAACTATCTTTGAAGATTGTGGGACTACAGGAGTTTAGAGAATTGGAGAAAGCGGAAAGGGTGAAATTAATACCAGCCAGTGAAAGTCAGTGAGCACAGGTCTGATCAATGAGAGAGTCCCATTTTGGGCATTGTCATTGAACTACACATGAATCTTAAGTTTGTGAGGACAGAACATAGGGACAAGTTGAGTAGTTCAATATGGCAGTCACAACGGTACAGGCAGCAGAAGAACTGAGGCAGGGTAAAGTAGGGCCTCGTGAGGAATGTGGAAGTGCACCGTTTTTAGTGAATATTGGTTCATAAATGCATCCTCCTGTCCAAAACAAATCCAGAGTACCTACCAACTTGTATATCTTTGGGATTTGAGAGAAGGTCAGAGATGCTGGAGGAAACCTACGTAGTCACATGCAAACTCCACAGTGGCAGCAATGGATGGCAGTTTTTAACCTGGTTTGCAGGAACTATAAACGAGCAACTCTATTAGTTGCACCACTGTGCTGCTCTGTAGATTAATTAGTGTAGTTTGGTTTAAAATGGTCATGCAAATGCAGTAGGCTCTCGAGCAGGGGTTCCCAACTTTTTTTTATGCCATGGGCCAATACCATTAAGCAAGGGGTCCATCGACCCCAGGTTGGAACCCCTGCTCCAGAACATGGCTATTATTTGCTGTCTGTCAAGGACTTGGGAAGTTTGAGGTGTGAGAAGACATTGTAAGTTTGTGCTCAGCTCAGGCCCAAAGGCATTTTTGATATTAGCTAACCTAAGTTGAAGGGATGGAGGGCTCTAAGGAAAGGTACACTGATAGAAAATAGGTAGGTATTTAACTAAAGGTATGCTGCAGCAAAGATGACATAAATCTGTTATCCCTCTATAAATGTAAATATCCATAGAAAGATAAATTACAATGTTAAACACGAAATGAAGATGGTAGTTCGGATGTAATTTCAAAATTACTGTTGTGTTAAATTTGTTCAGAAAATTTGGATCTAAAGGTTCAGTGATACTAGTACTAGAGGTCATGGGTTAAAGGTGAAGGGTAAAATGTTTAAGGAGAATGTTAGGGAAACTTCTTCACACAGAAGGTGGTGAGAGTGTGGAATGAGCTGCCAGTGGAAATGGATGTGGATTCAATAGACGATAGACAATATTCGATCTCAACATTTAGGAGAAACCTGGATAGGTACATGGATGGGGGTGGAGGGGTGGTCTGCAGGGCTGTAGTTGAGGGGCAGGTCGAAGGGACTATAGTTGGAATCGACCAGATGGGCCAAAGGGCATGATTCTGTGCTGTAGTGTTCTAAATAGATATATAATAATGCAAATAAATGCACTTCATACAACTTTGTTTCTCCAGGTGTAGAGCTTCCGCGAATAAACTACAATTACAATGGTAAGAAGTACAGGTACATTTATGCATCCAGAGTTCAATGGAAGCCAATTCCAACAAAGGTAGGTGTTCACATTTATATTATGTTTTTTTTTGTAGAGCTGCATTTCATGGGTGTTTGCTTTCCCTTTGGGATCAAACTCTCATTCTGTAACAAGAGATTCTGCAAATGCTGGAAATCCAGAGTAGCACATACAACATGGTGGAGGAACTCAGCATTCTGTATGTCTGTTTCAGCTATCAGATGGTATGCAGTATGTGTATTGCTGCAGAGTTTGTCCAGGAGATTCCTCCTGTGTCGGCTGGAGTTGGGGCCTGAGTTTTCTCTCCAGTGTTACTGCAGTTTTATTTTTGCAGCAATGCTTTATGAATGGAAATGGACCCTCCTTGTAATTCCACTGCGTACTGACTAAAACTCGACTCTTTCCAAGGTAATTAAATGTGACATTCAGACCGGGAATTTTCTGGAGTGGGAGGAAGCAGATTGCTGGCCTGCAGAGCCAGTGTTTGTCCAAGCTCCAGATGCTAAAGAGGAAGATGACGGTAAGTGGTCCTTACTCAAAATGGGAACCGTCAAAACAAGTACACGGGGTGAGGGCCGGGGTCAGAGAGGAAAATAAAAGGTGTGCTTAGCATAGAATTCAGAAAACAACAATCACAATCACAACTATGTAAAAGTAGGCAAAATAGAGGAGATTGAATACAGCTGCATTTTCGAAATAATAAACACTATACCTGAATCTTACTTGAAAAAAGCAGAGTGGAAAGTCCAGAGGTCAAAAATTAAAACTGAAAATTACATTTTAAACAGATACTGGGATATTTCTTTGTCAGACAGAACATTTAAAATGGTACTGCCCATCATAAGTGACTTTCAACAGTGGGGCACCCATCCTTCACTTGAAAACTTGGACAGCAACTTCTAAAACATGTTGGGGATTTGCACTTTCAAAATCAGATAGTAAGCTTAGAACCAGAAACAGATAGGAACTTGCTGAAACACTCACATACTGTGGGTTGTTGGACCTGCTGTGGAGGCTCAGGGCAACTTTCACAAAGAAATGGGTAATGTGTTCTCTGGCATTAAGACATCCAACCATCTACTCTCTCAAAATTGGTTCTAGAGGTTTTTTTGAGCCATACAATTCTTCTGGACTATTTCCAGCCCCTACTCTTGGTCCCCACCACCATCCCAATAGGCCTTACCTACTTATATGCAGTTGCACCCCAGACTAAAAAAAAATCACCCGAATCGCACAACAAAAATCACACTTAAGCAGGCTCTAACATGAAAATGTTTCTGAGCTCCAAGATGGTCATTGTTGGAGACGTGGGTGGACCTCCAGTCTCACATCCAATGCAAAGGTCTCATTCCATAAATTTAGTTGGGTGGCTGATGTTATTAATTTGATATTTTCTAATAGGGTATGGTGGACTTTCATTTCTCATTGTTTCACCTGATTATCTGAGCAATGTGGGGAACTGAAGCCCCCCCTCCCCCCTCCGAAAGATAGCTAAAGGAACATTTAGTTATAGCCGGAATCCATAGAAAATGTTGTAATTGCTTCCCTGACAAATCACGTTTACCAGGAAGCTCAGTCAGGCCCTTCCTGTCCTGAGATCTTCTTGTGACAGATGGTTCTGGGGCTGGTTATTATTGCTTTTTGTGCACTCTTGGAAGAGCACCAAATCAAGAGACCTGCAGGCAACCAAAATAGTTACGAACTCCCCCCCGTAACCCCAGTCTGCTGCCCCCTCCCCAATATGCAGCCAATTCCCAACACTCTCATCCCTTTGACAAAATATTCCAACTTCTCCCTAACCTACCCTCAAGTGTTACTCCAAGACTCGACCCCTTGCTAGCCACTTAGAGTACAATCTAAAATCCTTATATATATATATATATATATATATATATATGTCACATCCAATGCAAAGTTATGTATATATATTGACATTAGTTTTATATATAAGTTTGTAAATCTGGCAGGAGCAAAAGATGTTGGGGATGGCGAGGGTGGAGTGCTCCAGGAAAGGTGTGGACAGATACACCAGCCATGAGACACCAGGCAAGGCCATTTGATACCAAACATCTGGTTTACTGATCATTACAGAATGTCTGTTTGGTACTTCCCGCTTCGTCCCCTCTGACTTTCCCTTTTTCCAACCTTGATTCCTCTCTCCCTGACCCCTTCCCATTCTCAATCCACAACAGAGACCCGTATCAGAATGTAGTTCGTAAAGTTACTACAATACTGTGCAAAAGTCTTAGGCATGTGTGTGTGTGTGTGTATGTGTACATACATACTGTATATATATACATGTCTGGTGCATCTGTGTATATATATATATATATACAGTCGGCCCTCCTTATCTGCGAGTTCCGCATGCGCGAATTCAAACAACCGCGAATTGAGAAAACCCGGAAGTGCTCTTCCAGTACTTGTTGTTCGAGCATGTACAGACTTTTTTTTTCTTGTCATTATTCCCTAAACAATTCAGTATAACAACTATTTTACATAGCATTTACATTGTATTAGGTATTATAAGTAATCTAGAGATGATTTAAAGTATACGGGAGGATGTGGGTAGGTTATCGTGGATCAGGATGGGAAAAAAATGGAAGTTCTCTTACTAAGTAAGTCGGAACAGGTACATCCAGTATTATTTAGTGTCAGTTAGTCAAACGTTTGTCTTAGTATATAGTATATATTTTACCTTTCCATGCATATAAAACACTTAAGAAACGTATGTTTCAGTGCCGGGCTCAGGAACGGAATTTCCCAAGTTCGATCCAGTGACAGATCGCTCCCGAGCGCGCTCTCCATCCGTGCCGGGTTGATGCGAGGGATCAAAAACCCAAAACCCCAAAACCCCAAAACCCAATAATTAAACCACTGTGTTGCTTAGTAATAATTGTAGCTTTCATCAGGGCAGGACCTTTCTCACTTTATCCTTTAAAATTGTTCCAATTGTTGACGAACTGTAGCCTAACACTTTTCCAATGACCGATGGCATTTCACCTCTTTCCAATCGCTTTAGTATTTCCACTTTATTTTAAATCGCAATCGTGATTATTTTCGTGAACAGAAACACTGCAGATTCAGAGCTCCGCCACTGGCTCTAGTATCCACCGCACTGAGACAGGTTAAATAAGGTCCAGGGTTCCACTGGGTCCTAAGATCCACTGCATTTAGACAGGTCGAATAAGGGATTTGAGCATCCGCGTTTTTTGGTATCCACGAGGAGTCCCGGAACCAATCTCTCGCGGATAAGGAGGGCCGACTGTGTATATAGTGCCTGAGACTTTTGCACAGCACTGTACTACAGCCATTAAGGGCCCAAACAACAGTTTCTGTGGTTGTAGTGATAACTAAAGGATGGTATGTTGCCTCACTGGTTCCATGGTCAAGGCTGTCACAGAAAGACTATAGAGAATCATGAAAGAGGAGGATACAAAAGCCATCGTGGTCCATATTGTTACCAGCAACATTAGTAGGAAGGGGGATGAAGTCCTGCAAGCAGAGAGTTTATGGAACTAGGAATGAGGTTAAAAAGCAAGACCTCAAAGTTATTAATCTTCATATTACCAGCAGTAAGTGCAGAAATAGGAAGAGGGAGCATCTGAATTTATGATTGGAGATTCCTGACGCATCAGGATCTTTAGGGGGAAGTTGGATCTCTACAAGGCAGATGGATTGTACCTCAACAGAGTCAAGGTCGAACAGCATGGAGGGGGAGGTGTAGAGGAACCTCTAGGTAATCTCAGAATAAAAGAAAGATAATCTGGAAATAGAAGAGAGGCAAAGAGGAAAAAAAAAGAGTTGCACAAAATACTAACATGATAACCAGAGTTTATCAGGAATGGGCGATGTACATGCTTAAATGCACCAACAAATAGTACCAGAATAAGGAAATATGATAAGACAAAATTAAAGGCTCTTTACTGGAATGCACACAGGATTCAAACAAGGTGAGTTAACAGTTCATAAATAAATAAATGTGCACAATTTGATAGCCGTTGAAGAGATATGGTTGCCAAGGCTGGAAACTGAATATTCAGGAGCATATAAACTTTGGAAAGTTAAGCAGATAGGAAGGTGGTGAGGTAGATCTGCTGATAAAGGATTAAGTCATTGTATTGAATGAGGAATGATTTAGGCTGAGAAGCTCAAGATGTTGGTGTGGAAGTAAAAGTCTCTGGTGGGAGTAATAGTATAAATCAATGCAATCTGGTAAAGTCAACCTGGTCTGTGAAAGAGAAGTTGTGTTTGACCAGTTTATTGGAGAGCTTATTCAGAAATCATTGAATAAGATGTTCCATTAAAGGAAAATAAAAGCTCTTGGTGTAAGGTAACATATAAGCTGTGATTGAAGATAGATTGGCTAATAGCAATATATTTTATATGGTATATTTTTTCTGCTTGGCAAGGTGTAGCAAGAGAAAATCTACTTGACCAGTCATTGCTGGGCCTCAACTTTTTACCGTTTATTGAAGTCACTTGGATGAAGGCACTAAGGTTTTGATATTACTGGTTTAGAATTGTTACATGGAGTGTGATACAGTGGGTAAAAGAATTGTGTGCCATCCAGATGCAGCATGCTGTAGATTATTACAGTGAGCTAGCAAAAAGAAAAGCAGAGTGCAGGACATGGTGTTACAGTTAACGGGAAAGTGAAGTGCATGGCGCAAAGATTGGTAGATATGTGGAAAGAGAAGCAGATGGTATTTCAAGTTAAAGACTCTTTGTCAGAAAGCTCGTTGACTGCTTGCAGTTGTGGGGAGGATTGGATGGATAGGACCAAGGTAATATCTCTAATAAGCTGAGGCCTTGGCTGTTTTACTAACTGGGGAGTTCTGTAATGCTCTAAACTGGATAAGAGAAGATTTATAGATAGAGGTCAATGTATTAAGGCTTACTCTAGGTATGTAGATTCTAGGTGTGTAGATTCCTGCAGTCCATATAGAAACAAAAGTGGAACTTGAAACAGCAAAATATTCAACATGCTCTACTTTTTTAAAAAAAAAAGGAGTAATCATTAGATTTACATAACAATTGGCAAATCTGAGCTACTTTCTCACTTTTGCCCAATATATAATTAGTAAACTGGTCATGTTGGTAGAAGTCTAGATTAATGTATTAATATTTTGACCTATTGACAATACACGTGTATTTGGATGTGAAGTAACCTACATCGCTTTTCTGAAATACGCAGTGAATTACTGCAGTTAATTCAAATTCAGGGTCAACTTTAAGCAGTAGAATAGTAGTAGATTACTTTGGTCTGGTTGCACATCAGGCCCCATCAATATTGCATGGCTTCTACATCTTTGCATTTTTATGAGGTTATTAAACATGCCTTAAGCTTGTATTTGTATACATTTTTAGGTGTTCTGTTGTCTTCAATTGTATCAACTGATGCCAAGAAATCTTCATTTTTACTTGTGCTTGATGCAAAAACTTTCAAAGAAGTGGGCCGTGCTTCTGTTAGTGCTGATGTACATCTGGATCTTCATGGCATATTTATTCCTGAAAAAGAGCTAAGCACACAAAACTGAAAATATATTGTTTGTGAAGGAGAACAGCGAATGCCTGTTCCATTGAACTCTCACCGCCTTTTGACTAAAGCAACATCAACTATTGGACAGAAAATAAAGAGCAGAAAGCTCTCGCATCTTGCTTGGAATGACTTCCTGTGAATAACAAGAGATGAACTTCAGATTCAGTCCTTTGTAGTGAGGCAGTCATGAGAAGTGTTTTAGTTAATTCATCCTCAATCAAGTTATTTTGTGGCCAAAATACAATGAAAACACTATCAGCTGGGCAAAAGAGTAAAAAAAAATATGAACACACAAAATAGATTAACAATTGATTGACAGTGAAATAGTTTATTTAATTAGATCGATACTTGCTAAGAAAGATAGTTTAAGACAGTGGTCCCCAACCTCCGGGCCGCGGACCGATATTGGGCTGTGAAGCATACAGGGGTGCAGCGGTAGCTGGAGTGCACCCAGCACATCTTTAAGAAAAAAGCCGAAATAGGCACGTAAATGTCGGCCTAGATCAGAGGCGATTGCCGATTTCACTTGCTCTATGGGATGTTCACTTCTCTTTCCAGGGCGCTGGAGCCTTTAGTTGTTCCATTTTTTGGTCAATTTAAATGCCAGCCCAGACAGGCTGAAAAGACAGAGCTGTCAGGATCGAGGTGACATGTTGAATCGACACAAACTTCTAATAAAGTATAGGCGCTGCCATGCTTTCTTTGTAATGACAGTTACATGCTGGTCCCAGGACAGATCCTCTGACACTTCTCAGAGAGAGAAACGTCAATCCTTAATGCCAAAGAATTTAAAGTTATTTACCCTCTCCACTTCAGTTCCTCTAATGAAGACTGGCTTCTGGGCAGCACCTAATTAATTAGCTTGTTTGTTTTGGCTTTTTTCTTAAAGATATGCTGGGTGCACTCCAGCTACCGCTGCACCCCTGCATGCTTCGCGGCCCAGTATCAGTCCGCGGCCCGGAGTTTGGGGACCACTGGTTTAAGATGATAAAACGCCACATTATTTTGCAGGTGCAATTTATTGCTGGAAAATATACAGTATAGAAATCTATTATAAAATACTTTATCTAAGACTTTGATGTGATCTTGTTGGGCTAAACCGTCACTGACATCTTCAGTTCATAGCAAGAGAAAAATATAATTGTTTTGAAATTATATTTCTGAAATACATCGTGTGAATATAATTAATGCTTTAAAAATAATCGGTATCATATTAAATTCCAATTATTGAACAAGCGGAGCTTGTTTAAACTGGAAAATGAGGCTGCAACAATTTGGAGATGATTATTTATTAAAGGAAGAAACAAAGTTACAAAAAATAGCATTACAGGATAACATCCAGAATTAAAAATGATTCTGAAGTCATGAAAACTCATAGCAAAGAAAATAGGCCCATTGCCCATGGCCTACTGCTACGATGAGACCACGCTCAGGTTGGAGGAGCAACACCTTATATTCTGTCTTGGTAGCCTCTAACCTGATGGCATGAACATCAGTTTCTTGAACTTCCAGTAATTGCCCACCCTCTCCTTCACCATTCCCCATTCCCGTTTCCCTCTCTCATCTTATCTCCTTACTTGCTCATTACATCCCTCTGGTCCTCCTCTCTCTTCCCTTTCTTACATGGTCTTCTACCCGCTCCAGTCAGATTCCCTCTTCTCCAGCCCTTCATCTGTTTCACCAATCACCTTCCCAGCTCTTTACTTCACCACTCCCCCTCGCCCAGTTTCACCTATCACCTTCCACCTTGTACTTCTTCCTCTCCTCCCCCCACCTTCTTACTCTGACTTCTCATCTTTTTTTCCAGTCCTGATGAAAGTCTCGGCCCGAAACATCGACTGTACTCTTTACCACAGATGCTGCCTGGCCTGCTGACGTCCTCCAGCATTTTGTGTGTGTTGCTTTGGATTTCCAGCATGTGCAGGTTCTCCCCTGTTGGCAGTGATTTATCTCCTTGAAGGTGCTACATTTTTGTGTAATTCAATTGCCAGCGAGTTGTTTGTTATGTCTCCCCGCAACTACAGGTCTTTTGTCTGCTATTGCTTTGCGCACGCTTGAAAGCTGGTAGCGGGTGCACTTTATTTTTGCCAGTGGGGGGAGCGTGATTGTTGCTCGCTGCTGCTTATGCGCGGGAGGGAGGGGAGCTGGGGGGGACTTTGGGGTTCTAACATTTAACTGTCATTCATTCTTGGGACACGCCTCTGTTTTTGTGGATGGTTGCAAAGAAAAAGAATTTCAGGATGTATATTGTATACATTTCTCTGACATTAAATTGTGCCTTTGAAACCTTTGAAACTAATGATGAGGCTCATTGTGAGATTTATAATAGAGCTGTTTAATTTCTTACTGAAGATTGTGGAGAGCCCCAGCAAGGGTGGCTCCTGAGAAACTAACAGTATGATTCAATGTCATAGCATTTGCAAAAGCATATATCAAGAGCAGTGTAATTCCATTCAGATACACAGATATTTGGTGTGTGTTGCTGAAGTTGTGTTTAGAATAATAAAGCAAAGGCAGAGATGTTCTGGATTGTTGGCCTATTGTTGATGTAAGGTGCAAAATATCTGTGATACACTAGGGTTTGCATCAGGACAATATAAAGGAATCTGCTGCTTTAGTCCGATGGAAGATTTTGATGAATAGCAAACACGGGATAGAAACTTAAATAATTCATTGTGATGTCTGTTCTGCTGTCTTAGCCATGTAACTGTCACCCAGTTCATTAAACCAGATTTTAACGATGTAACTGTCATTATATTGTTTGTTATAATTGAACAAATTTGTCACATTTAGTTAAATAAATTATTAAATCTATTGCAATCATACAGTATCCAGTTAATGTAGTGAGAAGACACTTGCCATGGTAAAATTTTCAATAAAGAATGTGTACATTATGCACTTCAGAATCAGAATTTATTATTATTATTTTTCTCCTCTTCTATATTATGTATTACATTGAACCGCTGCTGCTAAGTTAACAAATTTCACGACACATGCCAGTGATTATAAACCTGATTCTGATGCTGATTTTATAAATTTGAAAATGTCTGCAGCAAATTAACAGTAAATTATATCATTTATTTACATATCTAAAGCACATGCCATTAATATTTGCTTCTCATAAATAAAGCAGTTTCTCTATGAATAGGTACTGAAGACATCCTGTCCACACTGGGTTACCCCAGTGGAGAAAAAAATCTGATCCAATGCAAGTGAGAGGGTCACAACCTGTCAAACCTGCTCCTTTCAATTCACTACTGCGAAGCCTCTTCCGGCGATGCCTACACTGAAGAAGTTTAAATCTTCTCTTCGACGGGAGTTCAGTGAAACCATCTCTCACTACTCCCCATCTGTAATTTCTTCGGCTCTTCAACTTTTCGACCACATTTTGACTCAGACTCGCTACCACAGCCATATATCCTTTCAGCTCTTGGCTCCATCCCTCCCCCTCCTGTCTTCTCCTATCATTTCGGATCTCCCACTCCCCCTCCCACTTTCAAATCTCTTACTAGCTCTTCTTTCAGTTAGTCCTGACGAAGGGTCTCGGCCCGAAACGTCGACTGTACCTCTTCCTAGAGATGCTGCCTGGCCTGCTGCGTTCACCAGCAACTTTGATTTGTGTTCCTTTAAACAATGGCACCTTGTGAGAACAACGATCATACTTGTATACTGTCTTGAATAGAGAAATGAGCACTAGAGTCAAGAATTCTGGTTTTGACTTGAAACATAAACTGTTCCTTTCTTGAAATTCTTTTGATGCTGCTTGTTCTGCTGAGTTCTTCCAGCTGATTATTTAAAATTACGTTCTGCTACTGAAGTGAATTGATAGCAAAACTCATAGTAAGAAAACAAAAGAACAACATCCACACTGGTCTGATGAGACAAATGCATCCATTCCACTTCAAGATGCATAATCAATGCTGCGACTTATTTTTTAGATTATGAAGACACGTAGTCCTCTTTTATTGTCATTTAGTAATGCATGCATTAAGAAATGATACAATATTTTACCATTAAATTTGCCATTGCTTACCTAGATAATGCTGTTATTTCATTTTAATTCCAAACATTTTTATTCCCATGCATCTTGACGATAAAAAAAGTAAGTATTTGGAACATTTACATTGTTCTTTAGATACCTTCCAGGACCTGAAGAACAATATATAAATGGCTTACAGGACTTCTCAAATACCATTTTATCCAATACAGTAGTTCCCAAGTGCACTCACTGTTTTCATTACAAGAGACATGCAGCGTGGAAGCAGGGCAATCAAGATTCAAGATCGTTTAATGTCATTTCCAGCACGCAAATGCAAAGGAAAGCAAAGTAAATGTTACTCTGCATCAGCTGTAGCGCAAAAGGACACAATAAGGTACTGTGCATAAGGTGAATCTGACAGGAAATTGTCAAGTAGAGGTGGTGGATGGTATGTTGTGGGGTGGGTAAAGGTGTTGATCAGCCTTACTGCTGAGGAAGAGAGGCTGCATGGATGCTATGTAGCCTTCTCCCTGATGGGAGTGTGATAAACAGTCCGTGAGCTGGGATGGGGTGACCCTGCATGATTTTGCTGGTCTTTTTCCATCACCCTTCTATTATATATATCCTTAATTGTGGTAGGCTAGTGATGGTGATGCATCGGGCAGTTTTCTCTACCCGTAGTGCAGTTTCTGTACCGTGCAGTGATGCAGAATGTTAGGATGTTCTCCACTACGCATCTGAAGGAGGCTGTGAGTACTGATGTGCACAGTCCAGCTCTCTTCAGCCTTCCCAGAAAGTAGAGGCGTTGTTGAGCTCTTCTGACTGTGTAGGATGTGTTCTGGGCCCGTGAGAGGTTGTGCGAGATGTGCACTTCCAGGAGTTTGAAACAGCTCGCAGTTTCCGCTGTTGTGCCACCGATGTAAAGAGGGGAGTGCATGGTGTGAGTTCTCCTGAAGTCACTAACTATCTCCTTTGTGTTGTTGACATTGAGGAAGAGGTTATTTGTCTGGTGCCAGGCCTCTAACTCTTCCATCATCAGTCTGTAGGCCATTTCTTCATTACCGGTGATGAGTCCCACCACTGTCATGCCTTTGGTGAACTTGACAATGTGATTGCCTGGCTATTTGGCCAGGTAGTCACGTGCGAGCAGAGTGTGCAACAATGGTCTTAGCACACAGCCCTGGGGAGCACCTGTGTTGAGCATGATGCACAGGGAGCAGCGTGTACATCCTGACTGTAAGGTCTATTCGTTAGGAAGGCCAACACCCGGTTGCACAGTGGTATAATTAGACTGAGGAGCTGGGGTTTGTTCACCACGGTCTGTGGGACAGTTACGTTGAATGCTGAACTGAAATCCAGAAGCAGCATTCTGACAAAAGTGTCCTTGTTTTCTAGTGCCACGGGCATGACAGATGCTTTGGCATCTGTTGTAAAGCGGTTCTTTCAGTAAGCATGTCAGTGAGTGGCAAGTGTGGCAAGGATGCAGTTTTTGATGTGTGCCATTATCAACCAATCAAAGCCCTTCATGATGATTGGCATCAGTGCCACTGGGTGGTAGTTGCTTAATTCTGAAGGTGTAGAGTTGTTTGGTACAGGGATGATGGTGGCTAATTTGAAACATGTAGCAGCCTGGGTGAATGAAGTGTTAAAGCTGCCAATGAGCTGGTGTGCACACTTCCTGAATACTTGGCCTGGGGATACTGTCTGGCCTGGTAGCCTTACAGGAATTGACTCTTTGCAGAGTTCTCCTCACGTTTGCTGCTGTTATAGACAGTGGCTGCACTCCAGGAAAAGGGGGTAGCTGTCGTGTCTGGTATTGCACGCCTCGAAGCGTACATAAAGTTGTTTTGATCAGCAGGAAGAGAAGCATTACTGTTACTGCATAGTCAGTAAATTCAAGCTCAACAGCCCATGACAGAACTTACACTTCAGTCCGGCCTTTCATAACCCTCTATTCCTTGTTCCCTCAAGTGCATCTCCAGCATCTCCTCAAACATATCGATACAATTCAATTCAACACTGTGGAAACCAATTACTTCCATCACTCTTTGAGAAATAAAGTTTCTTAAAATATTTCTTAAATAGACAGAATTAAAATTGTGTGGATTATTTAAGGCCATTATGAAATAAAGCAATGACAAATATGATTACAAGTAAGTTCACCAAATATTACTGCCTGGAGCATGAGAACTAAGCAATCTTTGCTATGTTCTGATCATATGTCAAAGTATAAGAAGATTACAGAAACAAAACTAACCTAAAAGTAAGATAGCAGGAAAAGTGACACTGTATTGAAATGGCAACAGTAGACTGCATTTTACCAAAATGGGTCTGATGCCCACAGTTGCTATTCATCTCTACATTCATCTACAAATTTGCCCATTTCTTCAAATTTAGCCAGTTGGAAGGTCCATCTCACTAAGCCAGATAATCCCAGGACTGAGGAACAAGAGCCTGAGCATTGCCTTGGCCTTGAAGGAAGTAAGAGCAAGTTCCAATCCCTCTGAGGAACGTGGACAGATGACACGGGCTCTCCCCCAGCTGGCATCTGATATTCAGCAACAATTCAGTTTTCACAATTTTAAGATTAATCAAAACCTGAAGAAATAATTAAAAGATTAAAGAAAGCACCAACACTTAGTAACAAAATGAACATTTTTCCCTCTCTTCCACCCCAATGGGTATCAGCTTTGAGCTGAGAAGCAGAATCCTTTTGAAAAGACGAAGCTTTCTCAGTGAGCTCCAGTGTCACCCTGTTGAACTCCAAGAGAATGTGGCTGTAAGTTCAAGATTTCCATCTGAAACAGATCAGCACCTGATCTGGAGAGATTCTAGGATTTCCTTAAAGAACTGCCAATAAATTTCTGAAATCGTTGCGGTTTAAGTTGCAGTAAGGTTTGGTATATTCCCTAAATCCTCCTGCCTTTCTGTGCCCTCTTAAGAGCTCACCTATAAAGCTAACCTCTGATGAAGCTATTGAATGCCAGTCCCAGTCTTCTCACTGGATACAATGCTACTTTGTTAACTTTCTCTGAGACGTCCAGAGAGCTTCTGATGTTCAAGGTGTGGGTGGATGTTACATGAACAGCGTAGCCTTGTCAACTGATAATCTGCTTTTTTAAATTATTGAATTCCTAATAAGGTCATGTAAAAATAAATTTTAACTGATATGATTTAATTATCCTGATTGTAAATTAACCATAAAATTTTAATCTAATGAATGGATATGTAAGCTGCAGCTAACAGGCGGAATCCTATTGTCCCTGAAAGTTGAAGTGGGAATGCTGGAGCACAGTTTTTGACGGGCTTAGACTCAGATTGACTTGCAGAACTGAAGCAAGCAGCCTTTGTGAACCTGGCTGTTGTGTGGCTGCCTGTCTCAACTGAGGACCAGTAACATGGTCCTCGAGGAGCACTCGAGCGTACAAAGACCACAATAAAGACAAGCGGTGACGGAGCAATGTCAAAGTCAAAGAATCTGTATAATGAAAATTGTTGTGGCATCTCAACAACGTCACCAACAGCATCACACCCCCGCCATTTATCTACCAGCGATCTGGATGCTTATCTAATATTTCCTTTTCACGAGCTCAACTTAATGCTAATTATTCAAAGATGAGCAACATATTACAAAAGCAAAAGCAAAAGCATGGCACCTGCTGACAAGTGCGACCTCTGTTAGTGCAGGTATCTTATGGTTAGAGGACTGGTGAGGGAATAAACACAGCTGCACCGGCTTATTGTATACAAGAGAGGATTCTTGACACTGATGAATTGGATGTAACCAGCAGCAAGTTGAAGCCACTCAAGTTAAAAATATCCTCAAGTACTATTTCCTAACACTGGCTGAAGAGAAATACAGTATATGAAAACAAAGAAATATTATCACTTGATTTAACAATCATGGTCATCAGCTCAAATAATACACATACTCCATAATAGATTACAGCTGAAATCTCCAACAGTCAAAGTACAAGGTACAAGTGATTTGTGGCCAGAATAGATACAAGGTACTATGTGATCAATCCCTTCACAGGCCCTGCGTCCGGTGCTCCCGATGCGGCCTTCTATATATTGCTGAGACTCGACGCAGGCTGGGAGACCGTTCCGCTGAACACCTACGCTCTGTTGACCAGAGAAAGCAGGATCTCCCAGTAGCCACACATTTTAATTCCATATCCCATTCCCATTCTGATATGTCTATCCATGGCCTCCTCTACTTCAAGATGAAGCCACACTCAGGTTGGAGGAACAACACCTTATATTCCGTCTGGGTAGCCTCCAACCTGATGGCATGAACATTGACTTCTCTAACTTCCGTTAATGCGCCACCTCCCCTTCGTACCCCATCCTTTCTTTCTTTCTTTCTTTCTTTATTTTTTCATTCATTCTCTCTTTTTTTTCTCCCTCTGTCCCTCTCACTATAATTCCTTGCCCATCCTCTGGGCTCCTCTCCCCCTTTCTTTCTCCCTAGGCCTCCCATCCTATGATCCTCTCCCTTCTCCAGCCTCGTATCCCTTTTGCCAATCAATTTTCCAACTCTTAGCTCCATCCCTCCCCCTCCTGTCTTCTCCTATCATTTCAGATCTCCCCCTCCCCCTCCCACTTTCAAATCTCTTCTTTCAGTTAGTTCTGACGAAGGGTCTCGGCCTGAAATGTTGACTGTACCTCTTCCTATAGATGCTGCCTGGCCTGCTGCATTCACCAGCAACTTTTATGTGTGACCCTTCACAGGTTGAGGTGTTTCTGCATCAGATGAGGACTTCAGAGGACCAACTCTGTCTAATAGACAAAAATAAAAGTCAACACAAAGTAAAAATATTTACTAATTAAAGCATGTCCTATTGGACAGAGATGCTAACTAGCCACCTGCAAGCTTCCCCTTATCACTTGGCTTCATTGTGCTATATGGAGAGGTTGTAATAAGACCATAAGACACAGCAGCAGAATGAAGCCATCTAGCCCATCAAGGGTGCTCCACCTTCAATCATGACTGATCCTTTTTTACTATCTCCTCCTCAACCCCAGATCTCAACCTTCTTCCCGTAACTTTTGATGCCATGTTCAATCAAGAACCTATCAACCTTTGCCTTAAATACACCCAGCGACCTGGCCTCCACAACTGCATGTGGCAACAAATTCCACAAATTCACCACCTTTTGGCTAAAGAAATTTCTTTGCATTTCTGTTTTGAAAGGGTGCCCGCTATCCTGAGGCTGTGCCCTCTTGTCCTAGACTCTCCCCCATGGGAAACATCCTTTCCACATCTACTCAGTCTGGACCTTTCAACATTCAAAAGGTTCTAATGAGATCCCCCCTCATCCTGCTGAATTCCAGCGAGTACAGACCCACAGCCATCAAATGTTCCTCGTATGATAACCCTTTCATTCCTGGAGTCATCCTTGTGAACCTCCTCTGGACCCTCTCCAATGCCAGCACATCTTTTCTAAGATGAGGGGCCCAAAACTGTTCACAATACTCAAGGTGAGGCTTCACCAGTGCCTTATAATGCAGGAGACTGGTGGGGTGGGGGGGAGGTGATCTGATAGAGGTATACCAGTTCATGACAGGCATAGACAGGGTGAAGCTATGTACCGTGGTCTTTTTCCTAGGGAAGCGTTACTAAAAACAGGAGGGCATAGGTTTAAGATCCAAGGTGAGGGATTTAGAAGGGAAATCAGGGGCAGCTTCTTCACACACAAGGTGGTACACATTTAGAATGTGCTGCCATAAATAGTGGTTGAGGTGGGCACATTTAAAAACCATCTAGATAAGTACATGGAACAACGCTTCAAGTGACGTGGGCCAAACACAGGCAGATGAGATTAGCTAAATGGGCTGCACAGTCAGCATGGACGAGCTGGGCTGAAAGGCCTGTTTCTATGCTGTATGACTTGATGTCTGAGAATACACTAGCTTTGTGCAGAGCTTGTTCATTCTTGGTGTGTCCTTTAAACACATGTTTTTGTAGAAATATTGGGCAACGTCACTGGTGATAGGATTGATGGCCAGTGTCTCGCATTCCACAGTAACGCAGGTTGAGGTTAGCACCGCCTGGGTGCCACAGTGGAAGTTTGGATTTCTTGCACGTGATCTCCGACAGCTACATTGAAAAGTCAGTTTTCTGCTTTGTTATTTCAGACAACTGTAAATAATAATTTCAGATAAGAGTGTCCAAAGAGCTTAGAAGGCCCAAAGGGCTTGAAGGTTGTCATAGCATGCCAAAAACCTGTCTACCAAAAAATTTCCTGGTTTGCTGAGTTGTTCCCAGAGGCAATGGTTTCATGGAGCAAATGTTTGCTCCCCTTTCTCAAGCTGAACGTGTGATCTCATTACTGATGTCCAATCTATCAGACTTCATGCCAAGAATGCAGCGCCCATGGTATCATTGGATGTTGGGCACTAAAGCACAAAGATGCTTGACTTTATCCTCTAGAAATTGCAACCTCGTTTTCTGACATTTGGCAGCCTTTCACCCCCTGGCACTGATGTGAAACTGTGCAGGAGCCCTCAAGGGTACAAGGATCACATACAAGACAAGCAGTGTGGGAGAATGCCAAAGTCAAAGTAAATTTATTGTGAAAGTAAATATATGTCACCATATGCTACCTATGAAAGCCATTTTCTTGCTGGAAAATAAAGAAATGAAATAGAATTTGTGAAAATTATACATTAGATTAGATTATGAGGACACACAGTCCTCTTTTATTGTCATTTAGTAATGCATGCATTAAGAAATGATACAATATTCCTCCGGTGTGATATCACAAAAACACAGGACAGACCAAGACTGAAAAACTAACAAAAACCACATAATTATAACATATAGTTACAACAGTGCAACAATACCATAACTTGATGAAGAGCGGGCCATGGCACAGTAAAAAAGTTCAAAGTCTCTCGAATGTCCCACATCTCACGCAGACGGGAGAAGGAAGAAAACTACCCCTGCCATGCCCAACCACAGTCCGACTCTGAGTTGTCCGAAAACTTCGAGCCTCCAATCAGCCCTCTGACACCAAGTACTGAGCACCATCTCTATCCGAGTGATTCGACCTCAGCCTCGGTCGCCAGCAGCAAGCAAAGCCGGGGACTGCGGGGCCTTCCCTCCGGAAGATTCTCGATCGCCCAGTAACAGCAGCAGCGAACCGGCATTTCAGAAATTTCTCCAGATGTTCCTCTGTGCTTTCACATCTGTCTCCATCACGGCCCCTATTTAACAGATATGATATTATTTTCACCGGAGAGCTGCACGCGCGTGTCGCGCTGCTATCTTCTCCTCCCACCAAAAACTGCCATAAACAAAGACTGACAGACAACCAATATGCAAAAGAAGAAAAATTATGCAAATGATAGATAGATAGATACATAAATAAATAAAACTGAGAATATGAGTTGTGGAGTCCTTGAAAGTGATCCTGAATTTAGGAGGCTGAGGAGTTGATAGACAGGACGTATAAGGAGGTAGCTGCACCCAAGGCACAGGACACATGTAACTGGGTGACCATCAGGAGGGGGAAAAGGGAATAGGCTGCCAGTGTAGAGTACACCTGTGGCCATTCCCCTCAACAACAGATATACTGCTTTGGATACTGTTGGGGCGGAATGGCGGGGGGGAATGACCTAGCTGAGGAAACCCACAGTAGTCAAGTTTCTGGCTCTGTGGGGAGTAGGCTAGCTATAGTGATAGGGGATTCTTTGGTTAGGGGAACAGAACAGAGGCTCTGTGGATGAGAACGAGATTCATGGATGGTGTGTTGCATTCTTAAGTAGGAGGGTAGTTAGCCAGAGGTTGGGGTCCACGTCCATACTAATGACATTGGTAGGGAGGGATGATGAGGTTCTGCAAGGTGAGTTCAGGGAGTTAGGTGCTAAGCTAAAAGACACAGCCTCCAGGATTGTGATCTCAGGATTGCTACCTGTGCCACGAACTAGTGATGCCAGAAATAGGAAGATCACACAGTTTAACATGTGGCTACAGAGATGGGGCAGGACAGAGGGCATCAGATTTTTGGATCATTGGGCTCTCTTCCAGGGAAGGTGAGACCTGTACAGAAGAGACAGTTTTCACCTGAACTGGAGAGAGACTAAAATCCTACCGGGAAAGTTTGCTAGTGCTGCATGGGGTAGTTTAAACTGGAGTTGCAGGGGGATGGGAACCAGGGTACCAGAACAGATAGTGGGGTAGTTGTGGAGAAAGATATTGTTAAGCCTACATGCTAAGTCAGGAAACAAAGGATTGAGCATGATGGGACAAATGTTCTGAGTTGCGTATATTTCATTGCAAGAGTCATTGTAGGAAAGGTGGATGAGCTTAGGGCATGGATCAACACGTGGAATTATGACATTGTAGCCATTGGTTGCACGAGGAGCAGAACTGGCAGCTCAATATTCTAGGGTTCCATTGTTTTAAATATGATAGAGCAGGAGGGATTAAAGGAGGAATGGTGGTGTCACTAGTCAGGGAAAATATCACAGTAGTGTTCAATGAGGACAGATTGGAGAGCTCCCAACAGTCCATGGGATTTAAATGAGCAACTTTGTAGAGCAATTGTAGACTGTTGCAAGAAACATAAGGCTGTGGTAGTAGGTGATTTTAACTTTCCACATTGTGAATGGGACTCCCGTTCTATAAAAGGGCTGGCTGGGAAAGAGTTTGTCAAACGTAATCAGGAAAACTTCCTTAATCAGTACATAGAAGTCCCAACTAGTTAGTACTTGATCTCCTATTCGGGAATGAGACGGGGCAGGTGACAGAAGTTTGTGTAGGGGAATATTCTGCATCTAGCGATCATAATGGTATCAGTGTCAAGGTAATTATGGAAAAGGGTAATTATGGTCCTTGAGTTAAGAGACTAAATTGGAGAAAAGCTAATTTTAATGGTATCAGAAAGGATCTGGCAAATGTGGCTTAGGACAGGTTATTTTCTCCAAAGGTGTAATTGGTAATTGGGAGGCCTTCAAAGTGAAAGTTTGAGACTACAGAGTTTTTATGTTCCTGTCAGAATGAAAAGCAAGGATAATAGGTGTATTGAAAAGGGTCAAAATTGGTTCTCTAGAATTTCAGAGTAATAATCTATGCATGGAGCCAAAAGATATGGGGGAAATCTTTATGGAAATTTTGCATCTGTACTTACTCAAGAGACGAACACAGGGTCTATAGAAGTCAGGCAATGCAACAACAAGGTCATGAACCCTATTCAGATGACAGAGGAGGTGTTTGCTGTATTGAGGCAAATTAAGGTGGATGAATCCCCAGGTCCTGACAAAGTGTTCCCTTGGACCCTGTGGGAGACTAGTGCAGAAATTGTAAGGACCCTAGCAGAGATATTTAAAACATCTTTAGTCATGGGTGAAATGCTGGAAGATTGGAGGATAGCTAATGTTGTTTCATTGTTTCAGAAAGGCTCTAAGAATTAGCCTGGAAATCATAGGCCAGTGAGCCTGTCATCATTAAGTATTGGAAGGTATTATAAAAAAAATCTGGTAGACAGGAATTTATTAGAGGTTAGTCAACATGGCCTTGTGCGTGGTAAGTCACGTCTAACCAACTTTATAGAGTTTTTCAAAGATGTTGCCCGGAAAGTTGATGAAAACAAGGCAGGGGATGTTCTCTGCAAGGTCCCACATGGGAGGTTGGTCAAGGAGGTTCAATCACTTGGCATTCAAGATGAGGTAGTAAGTTGGATTAGACATTGACTTACTGGGGAACGCCAGAGGATGGTAGTAAATGGTTGCCTATTTGACTGGAGGCCTGTGATGTGGTAAGCAACAGGGTCTGGTTTCTGGGTGCATTGTTGTTTGTTATCTATATCAACAATCTGAATGATAATGTAGTAAACAGGACCAGCAAATTTGTGGATGACACTGTAATTGGGGGTCTAGTGGACAGGATGGAAAACTACACGGCTTGCAGTAGGATTTCCGCCAGCTTGAACAATGCGCTGAAAATGATAGATGAAATTTAATGCAGACAAGTGTGAGTTTTTGCACTTTCAGAGGCAATTCCTACTGACAAATGGAGCTTCAGGATTAAGAGGGGTTAGCTGGAGCTTTGAACACCAGTTTCAAATCAACAATATTCTAATGAAAATCAGCCTTCCATATTTCTGATTGATGCTACCTGCCCACATACATATGCTCTCACCGACATGTTGAATGACAGAACTGTTCTTCTTTTTTTCTTTTTTAGCTTGTGTTGTAAATGCACCTTAATATGTGTTAATTTATTTGTGGTAATATTACTTATGGACCATGTGATCTGGCTTTGTGGCCAACAGTACAACAAGCAGTTAACCAAGATGCTGGATAAAGTGAAACCTAGAGGTTCCGATGCATAATCTGGCGAAAGTGTGAATGTTGACAGCACAATGTCATGTGACAAATAGTTAATAGCCAATGAAGTAATTCCAAAGTGCAATAACTGTACTGATGTGAGAAATACAACTTCTGTAAGTACAAAAGGGATAAATGATGAGATAACTTGAGGTTAATTGTGCGACTAAAGATTAGCTTTATTTGTCACAGGTACAGTACCTCAGAACATGCAGTGAAATGTGTCATTTGTATCAATGACTACAGTCCAAAGACGTGCTGGGTCAGCCCACGAGTGTTGCCATACCAGCGGAGCATACCCACTACCTACTAACCTTAACCCATACATCTCAGAGCACCCAGAGGAAACCCACGTGGCCAGTCTTCTCGCAGACGGTGGCAGAAATTGAACCCAGATCACTAGCATTGTAAATCATTACATTAACAGCTGCACTACTCTGCCAACCCCGTGACTATAACAACACATAAATATATACATAACTATAACAACATCTTGTATTTATGTAGTGCAAATTGCTCCTATTCATAGGTATGGAGTATATAGAACAATATGGCAGGGATACAGGTGTTTCAGCCCAAAGAATCCATGCTGACCACAGTGCCCACCCAGCTGGTCCCAGTATCCTGTGATTGGCCCATATCCCCCCAAGCCCACCCATCCATCCACCTATCTAAGGGATTCTTCAATGATACTATTGCGCCTCCTCAAACACTTCCTCTAACAACTAGTTCTTTTACATCATTCTTTATACTTTATTGTCGCCAAACAATTGATACTAGAACGTACAACCATCACAGCAATATTTGATTCTGCGCTTCCCGCTCCCTGGATTACAAATATTAAATATTAAAAATAGTAAAAATTAGTAAATATTAAAAATTTAAATTATAAATCATAAATAGAAAATAGAAAATGGAAAGTAAGGTAGTGCAAAAAAACTGAGAGGCAGGTCCAGATATTTGGAGGGTACGGCTCAGATCGGGGTCAGGATCCGTTCAGCAGTCTTATCGCAGTTGGAAAGAAGCTGTTCCCAAATCTGGCCGTACGAGTCTTAAAGCTCCTGAGCCTTCTCCCGGAGGGAAGAGGGATGAAAAGTGTGTTGGCTGGGTGGGTCGTGTCTTTGATTATCCTGGCAGCACTGCTCCGACAGTGTGCGGTGTAAAGTGAGTCCAAGGACGGAAGATTGGTTTGTGTGATGTGCTACGCTGTGTTCACGATCTTCTGCAGCTTCTTAAATCTATGCCCCCTAGTTTTGTACCCTCAATAATGGCTGACGAGGGATGTCAAAGATAGCGTTGAAGCAAAAGAGTACAGCAAAAATTAGAGGAAAATTAGAAGATTGGGAAGTTTTTAAAAGTAGAAATCAACTAAAAAAGCAGTAAGGAGAGAAAAGATGAAATATGAAGGTAAGCTAGCCAATAATATAAACAAGGATACAAAAAGATTTTCGCATACCGTAAATTCCGGTGTATAAGCCGACCCCCTATTTTCAAGGTTAAAAAAGAGACTTTTTGATGTTACCTTTGTATAAGCGGACCCCTCTTGTAGAAATTTTTGATTTAACCAGAAAAGATCACAAGATCTCACATGCTAGTACTCAGCTTTGCCGGATCCGGAACCTGGAAATTTTGTGAACCAGAACCTGCTAAGAAAATAAGCCTACACATTGTAGAGCGAATTAAGTGAATTCTTAATAAATAAATCAGGCAGGGAAGTCTTGGATTAGCTTCCCAATGGTAAAGAATCCTCTGAAATGTAAACCCCGTGAAACCATTTAGCGCCCATCGTAATCTCGTTAAAACATAACACGGGGTGGCGGGATCAGTATGTGTACTCAGTATTGAGTTTGCGACCACCATGTACAAAAGATTAAAACGAATACGATATGATGCTGGTTTCAAGCTGAAGGTTGTTGATTTTGCTAAAGGAACAAATAATTCTGCAGCTGCTAAGAAGTTTAGTGTAAACGAGAAACAAGTGAGAGAGTGGAGAAAGGCAGAGGACACGCTGAGGGAAATGCCAAAGACGAAATGAGCAAACCGCGGGAAAGCATGCCTGTGGCCAGAACTGGAAGAAAAAGTTTTAGAGTGGGTGAATCACCAGCAATCGTCTAGATACATTGTTACCAGAGAAATGATTCGAGCTCAAGCGTTGAATTGGCCCGAAAAACACCGTGAGGTTAGCGAAAATTTCAAAGCTACGCGAAGTTGGTGCACCCGATTTATGAATAGACGTGATCTTTTGTTGAGACAAAAAACAAAGATTGCTCAGAAGTTGCCGAGTGACCTTGAGAATAAGATTACGGCCTTCCAATCGTTTGTAATCAAACATCGAAAGCATTCTTACCCGCTGTCACTGATTGGTAACATGGACGAGACACCAATGTTCTTTGACTTTGCTGGCAACCGCCCTGTCAATCAGAAGGGGGAGAAAACAGTCCTTGTCAAAACAACTGGACACGAGAAGCAACATTTTACTGTCGTGTTAACATGTATGGCTGATGGGACCAAACTACCACCGATGATGATTTTTAAGAGGAAAACATTGCCAAAGAAAGAAAAGTTCCCGCGTGGTGTTGTTTACTTTCAAGAACGCGGCTGGACGGACGAAGCGGGTTGCTTGAAGTGGGTTAAAGGGGTGAGGCGTCGATGTCCCGAAGGGTTCAGGAAGGAAAAGTCGCGACTTGTCTGGGACATGCTCAAAGCGCGCTTGTCAGCTGAGACAAAAGCAGCATTGAAAGCTGAAAATACGGACATCGCAGTCATCCCCGGTGGTTTGACATCCGTGCTCCAGCCACTAGATGTGTGTTTAAACAAAACCATTCAAAGAATTCATGCATCGACAGTGGAACGAATGGATGATGTCTGGATATCAGTCATTCACACCAGCGGGAAATATGAGGGCCGCATCTGTAGTGCAATCGTGGGAGGAAATGAAGGCCGAATGCATTGTGAAGGCCTTCAAGAAGTGCAGCAGCAGCAATGCTTTGGATGGCACTGAAGATCATTTGCTTTGGGAAGAAGACGATGGAGATTTAGCAGCCAGTAAAGCTGCAAATGACGATGTTGAAGCAGAAATTGACAATCCTCACGATGATATGGGGACTGCTGAAGAATGGGATGCGATTTTCCGAGAGTCAGATAATGAAGAGTGTGAGAGTTTCAAGCTCTGAACATTTGACGACAACAGTGTGTACAAGCAAATTGAGAAACAGAAAGTGTTTTGTAGATCTTTTCTTTTGTGTAGATTTCATAAGCGTTTGTATTTTCTTCTGTATTTGACTCAAAAACAGCCAATAAACACGACCTGTCTTCCATGTATTCGTTTTTCCAAAGTTGGCACCCTCTGTATAAGCTGACCCCCTAATTTTAGGACCAAAATTTAGGGCCAAATTCTCAGCTTTTACACCAGAATTTACGGTATATATAAAGAGTGAAGAAGGATAGAAATTGGATATCAGACCACTGGAAATTGGCACTGGAGAGGAAGTAATGGGGACAAAGAAATGTCAGATGAACTTAATAGTATATTGCGTCTGCCTTCACTGTCAAAGACACCAGCAGTACGCCAGAAATTCAAGAATGTCAGGGCCAGTAGGTAATGCAGTTGCTATTACTGAGGAGAAGGAGCTCGGAAGCTGGAAGGTCCAAACATAGATACGTCACCTGGAACAGATGGACTACACCCCAGAGTTCTGAAAGAGGTAACTGAGGAGATTGTGAAGGCATTATTAATAATCTTTCAAGTATCTTTATATAGTGAAATGGTTCCAGAGGACTGGAAAATCACAAATGTCATTCCACCCTTTAAGAAGGGATGGGAGTAAAAGGTAAGAAATTGTGGGCCTGTTAGACTGACTTCAGTGGTTGATAAGATGTTGGGGGCCATTATTAAGATTGAGGTTTCAGGGTACTTGGAGGCATGAGATAAAAAAGCTAAAGTCAGCATGGTTTCCTTAAGGGGAAACCTTACTTGACAAATCTGTTGAATTCTTTGAGGAAATAAAAGGCAGGATAAACAAAGAAGAGTCGGGATGTTATTTACTTGGATTATCAGAAGGCCTTTGACAAGATGTCCAACTTGAGTTTGCTTAACAACGTAAGAGCCCATGGTTTTACAAGAGACATATTAGCATGGATAGAAAGTTGGCTAACTGGCAGAAGGCAAGAAGTGGGAATAAAGGGAGCTTTTTCTGGTTGGCTGCCAGTGACTAGTGTTGTTCTACGGGGTCAGTGTTGGGACTGCTACATTTCATGTTATTTGTCAATGATTTGGATGATGTAATTGATGGTTTTGTGGTCAACTTTGCAGAAGATACAAAGATAGGTGAAGGTGCAAATAGTACTGAAAAAGCAGAGAGTCTGTAGAAGGACTTAGACAGATTAGGAGAATGGGCAAAGAAGGAGCAGATGGAATATAGTGTACGGAAGTGTATGGTCATGCACTTTGGTAGAAAGAATAAAGGTGTAGATTATTTTTTATATGGAGAGCAAATTCAGAAATCAGAGGTGCAAAGGGACTTGGGAGTTCTTATGCAGGACTTCCTAAAGAATACCTTGCAGCTTGAGTCGTGGTTAGGAAGGCAAATGCAATGTTAGCATTCATTTTGAGAGAACTAGAATATAAAAGCAAGGATGCAATTCTGAGGTTTTATAAGACATTAGCGAGACAGCATTTGGAGCACTGTGAGCAATCTTGGGCTCCTTATCTAAGAAATGATGTGCTCCCACCGAATAGGGTCCAAAGGATGTTCACAAGAACGATCCTGGGAATGAAAGGGTTAATGTACATGGACTGTTTGATGGCTCTGGGCCTATAATATTTATTTATTGACATACAGCGCAGAATAGGCCTTGTGGGCCTTTGAACCGCGCCACCCAGCAACCCCCGATTTGAACCTAGCCTAATCAAAGGAGAATTTACAATGACCAATTAACCCACCAACCGGTAAGTCTTTGGAAACCACAGCGCCAGGAGGAAACCCATATGGTCATGGGAAGAAGATACAAATCCCTTACAGACAGTGGAAGGATTTGAACCCGGGTCGCTGGTACGGTAAAGTGTTGTGCTAACCACTAATAGCTGGACTTTAGAAGCGTGAGAGGGGGTCTCATTGAAACCTTTCACATATTGAAAGATAGAGTGGATGTGGAGAGGATGTTCCCGATAGCAGGGGGAATCTAGGACCGGAGGCATAATCTCAGAATACAAGAACGTCCCTTCAGAACAGAAATGAGGAGGAATTTCATAAGGCAGAGGGCGCTGAATCTATGGAACTCAGTGTCACAAACAGCTGTGGAGGCCATGTCTTTAAGTATATTTAAAGCAGAAATTGTTTGGGTCTTGAGTGGTAAAGCGAGAGTGCAAGAAACTGTAAGAGTAAGAAGACCCTAATGGGAGAACAGTAGCCAGGACGTGGGGTGCAAATTTCAATGGGAGATAGAAAAGGCATGTAAAAAGGCTAATGTTACAGTGGTCACGGGGGACTCACTACGCAGGTAGACTTTGAAAATCAAGTTGCCACTGAATCCCAAGAGAAGCACTTTGTAGAATTTCTATTAGATGACTTTTTAGTGCAGCTTGCTGCTGAGCCCCTTAAGGTAAAGGCAATGCTGGTTTGGGTGTTGTGCAGTGAACTAGATTTGATTAGGGAGCTTAAGTTTACTTAAGATTGTTTTCTAAGACCATTCTTTTGCCAAAGACGGAGTGAAATGATCGCTTGACTTTCAGTTTCAATAATTGAGTTTGATGTCCCAAGAATGCCAGATGGGGAGTGTTCTGGCATCTGGAGGAACAGTTCATTTTGTCAGATCATCCCTTCCCATATGTAAGGTGTTCTTGAAATATCATTTCCTGCGCAGGTTAATTTTGATTTGATTTGAAGTGCATGGTTGAAAATCATTATCTTTACCCTCTTTTTATTTGACCTTGAAACAGCAATATCTTTCCTTATATAAGGGACCTCATTAAAAACCCTGGAGAAAACAATCTTACTACACAGTCTTTAACTGTTCCCACTTCAAAAATACTAACCTTGATGTCACTCTTGCTCTTGGTGATGTCTAATGAGCAGAGGCGTGACATAATGCTTACGCAGAATGATAATTGGATGAGTTAATTCTGAACAGAGTTGTGCCTTCTTAACACACCCTCCAATCTACAGTGGCCCCTCAAAGTCAAGAAGGGGGCAGTTAATTAAGGGGACTTTATTTTGGGAGAGATTGTTGCTTTGTGATCCAATGTATTTCCTCTGCATAAACCTGCCTCTGAACAACAGTCTTTACCTGATTCAGTTACTCTGTGCTGAAGGGTTGCTTACAAATGTACCAACCATTGCAATGGCTGTCTTTGGCTACTCCTGTAAAGGAATGAGCCGGGCAATTGCTAAGGAAAGTGACTTACAGCTTGAAAAATGCTGAAAGCATCTACCGTCAAGTTGGAGTGGAGATAGATGAGTGACATTAGTATTTTTACATCTGGCTCAGGTTTGGCTAAGTCAAAACCTTCCTGCTGAGGGTCAGCAGGAACTGCTGTGCCAGTTAACCATGAGGATTGGGTGAGCTGATTAACTTGGAGTCCTCTTGTGGCATCATCAGCCAGCATGAGATTGGTAGGAACATAATTCCATTGGCTCTTCTGGTTTGATCGCCTGATACGTTGGATCCTATTATGTAAACAGAGAATCTCCTTCTTTCATTAAATAAGTAAGTGAGCACAACCCTACTTTTAGTAAAGAACTTGATGTCATCTAGCTCTGTGTGTAGCACTTCTGCCATCTCGACTGCTGGAAAGCAGCAGCACCAAGTTTAAGCCTTGGTACGGTGAGATCTGGTTTGGGAGCAAGTTTTGCCTGGCCCAGGACAAATCCAACTTCACAATTCTGTGGTGCCCAGTGCGATCATGTTTGCTGTTGTGTGCTGGGGCAGCAGGCTGAGGGTAGCAGACACCAACAGAATCAACAAACTCATTCGTAAGGCCAGTAATGTTGTGGGGATGGAACTGGACTCTCTGACGGTGGTGTCTGAAAAGAGGATGCTGTCCAAGTTGCATGCCATCTCGGACAATGTCTCCCATCCACTACATAATGTATTGGGTGGGCAGAGGAGTACATTCAGCGAGAGACTCATTCCACCGAGATGCAACACAGAGCGTCATAGGAAGTCATTCCTGCCTGTGGCCATCAAACTTTACAACTCCTCCCTTAGAGGGTCAGACACCCTGAGCCAATAGGCTGGTCCTGGACTATTTCCTGGCATAATTTACATATTACTATTTAATTATTTATGGTTTTATTATTATTTAATTATTTATGGTACAACTGTAACGAAAACCAATTTCCCCCGGGATTTATAAAGTATGACTATGACTATGACTAGTGGCATCTTTAACCTTCAGGTATGCAACACCAGCAACAGCTTTAGTTGATGCATCACAGAAGATGCAGAACTCTTATTTTTTGGATGGTGGAATTGTGCATGTTCTTGAAATTTTCAAGCCATTAAGATACTCAAAGGAAGAACGCCACTGCTGCCTCTGCTCACGTTTCTCTTTGGAGAGTGGGTCATCCCATTCATAAGTGTCCAAGGTCAACCCTCTTAACACCAAGTGTCTCTGGATACTGACCAGAGCAGCAAGTCTGAAAGGGTCAAATCGGTTGTTATTAGACTATTGCATGCATGAAGGGTATTTCAGTATTAGCAACATCGAAAGTAAAGGTGTCCATAAAAGGGCCCCATCCAAGGCCCAGACTGCACTGCACAGGAGAAAAGTCCTGTCCAAGATCAAAATTCTTGATCATGATTGCATTTCTTAACTTGATTGTTCCTTAAGAGTCTCTCCATGAACTCCACATAATGATCCTTCATTTCTGTTATTCTCCTCAATGTGTGACTAAGGGACATAAGTCGACTAAGGGCCTGCTCTCTGTTGTTTGGTAGAAGTGTCATGGAGAGCAGAAAGGTAAGGGAGCTACCAAACTGCTTGAATTCTCGTTGCTAAACTCTTTGTTCACGGTTCAAAAGAATATCTCATCTTCGATGGAAAGTGCCAGCTTGTAATCATCTTCCAAGTGACAAGAGATCAGCTTGCCTAAATCTGATTGAGCAGAGGTAAGTATGTTAGGGTACTCTGTTTGCCTACCTACAATTCCTCTTTCATACAGATTCTACTCTCACAGGATCTGAAATGGCTTGGGTGCTTGTTCTCCAGGACATTAGTCTGAAATGTGCTGACAGTAGGCAATCTTCACCCATTATGACCCAACCCAGGTCCAGTTGTTGGTCATAAGGTGAAAACTGTCCCGACTATTGCCCCATTCATGTACCTTCTGTGCACAGATGGAGTCTCTGCCAAGCAACTGGAGAATCTCAGCGGAAGAGTCATGAGGGGAAATCTTGCCAACTATATCCTTAAAATGTGAATATCTGCTTGTAGCTTCAAGAGTTGGGATTTTGTCCTGTTGTTGGGAATATGGTCGCCCTCAATGTGGGTTCGCAAGGATAAACAGACCTCCCCTCCTATTTACTCCACAACAAAGCCATTGGCTCTTCTTCCAGCATCGAAATGGAACTTTGTATACTAAGTATGTCAATGAATGGAAAAAAGTTTTGGCCCAAAACGTTGAGGTATTTTTTCTGTAGATGCTACTTGGCCTGTTGAGTTCCTCCAGCATTTTGTGTGTGTTGCTTGGACTTACAGCATCTGCAGATTTTCTCTTGTTTGTGATTGGATTACTACTCTGCGAAGTCTCTTCCAAGGATGCCTACCCTGAAGAAGTTTAAATCTTCCCTTCAACAGGAGAGTTCAGTGGAGTTTAAGAGGGTTAATGGCGCCTAACAGCAACTCCTTTGCTTGAATCTTTGGAAACAGCTCTATTTCCATCTTTAATATCTCTATTTTTCCCTTTCAGGGTTCTTTTGAAGACCCTGACCTGGAGTTACACGCTGACTATGGTTCTTTGTGGGAATGGGATCCGCTCTTGGGGTTTCACAACTGGCCGTTGTTTGGCATCCCAAGGGCTCGGCCTAAGAGCTCTGCTCGCCTTCGGAGGACTGAGTTTTCGTGGCTCTGGAGATGGGGGGATCGGAAGTCGGTGCCTGAGCAGAAGACTGGTGTGTCATGGGAGATGGAAGATCTAAGGCTGTGTGCCCAGAGACCCAAGATCTTTGGGCACAGAGCTCAGAAAAGGTGACGTTAACTGATTTTTAACATTGTAAACCAGTGAGTTGTTTATTATGTCTCCCCTCTCGCTGTGAAATGGAGATACCTCTTTCTCACTTATTAGGGAGAGAGAGAGAGAGAGCTGTGGTGTGTTGAGTGCCAGGTGAACAATATAGTCTTTGGCATACTGCAAGTCTGTGACTTTGCTGTTGCCTTGCTCATGCTTGAGTGCTTGGTGGTGGGTGCTGATGCTTTTTTTTGCTGGTGGGGGGAAGGGGAGATCGTTGCTTGCTGCTGCTTATGCGTGGGAGGGAGGGGAGCTGGGGGGGGTACTTTGGGGTTCGAACATTTAACTGTTGTTCATTCTTTGTGGGCACTCCTCTGTTTTCATGGGTGGTTGCAAAGAAAAAGCATTTCAGGATTTATATTCTCTACCTTTCTCTGACATTAAGTGTACCATTGAAATCTTTGAAACTACTCCCCCCACTGTGATCCCTGCTGCCCTCCAACTCTTTGAGCATGTGCTTACCCAGACCCGCTACTACAGCCATGTATCCTTTCTGTAAATCTCCCTTCCCCGCAAAAGGTTTCGGCCCGAAACATCGACTGTACTTTTATCCATAGATGCTGCCTGGCCTGCTGAGTTCCTCCAGCATTTTGTGTGTGTTGCTCAGATTTCCAGCATCTACAGATTTTCTCTTCTTTATGTCAATGAATGTTGATTTGGCCAGTGACACATTGCACTAGTCATTACATATCACTTTATTTTTTTTCTCCAGATGTCCTTTCGGGTAGATGTTGGCTAGAAGTATTTGAGAGCAGGAGTTGGAATCTTTTCCCGCACGCCTCTGTCCACGAGAAAGTAGCTGCATCTGATGGCTGCTCGCCGTACTCTGCTGCAGGTATATTGGAACCAGTAGTAGCCCAGGGCATTACCTGAATGAAGTGCTGCTACGTGCTTGTCACTATTGCACCCAGAGCTGTGCTTGGCAGCTTTACAGTCTTTTGCTTCATGTGCTTTTGAAGCACAACATTTGAAGCATACTGAGTGTTCCTTTCGAAAGCATCTTCAATCTGTGAGTGATCTTTCTCTGCGTCCTCTGCATTTCCTTAAGAGTTGAGGTTTCTTACAGACAGGGCATTGTCTATCGAGGATCGTGATGGAGTGTTCCACTTCAGTTTTGTTGATCGTGGTAGGATTTCTGGTTCTCCAAGCTGTTACTGTAGATCTCTCTTTGAATGATGTGTTACCGGAAGCTGAGAGCATAAAACTCGGGTCACTTCACGTTTGTGTGGCACACGTCCAGTGTTGATTGTCAGCAAGGAGATGTTATTCCCAATCTGCCTTAAGTCCCCATAAGGAACAATGTCCAAGCGGTTTCTGTTTCTTGTGAGTTCAGTGCAGTGTTCATTACACTGAAGCCTCTTTCAACATGGTAGGAGGATGGAAATGCAATGAAGAGCAGTTTGGCTCTTCTCCAGGAAACTTTGTATGACATTATAACCACATACCACAAAAACCAACGTTTCTGAAAAGCATTTTTGCTTCTTCAACATTTAGAATTTCGATAATTTCTTCTTGCATGCTCTTTTCCTGTTTTTCTACCTTGCCTGGAAATGTCTGGAATTTCCAAATCGTTCAAATCCTTGAATTGATTCTGAAAATCCTTCTTCAGTGACTGTAGGTGTAAGCAGTACTCTCTTACAAATCACCATCTGAGAACAGGAGTGCCATAATTCTTACGCAGGGAAACTGTGAGAACATTCTTCTCCCAATGTCTTGCTTATATATTTTCAATTTTCCGATAAGTGTGGACACTGCACTTTTTGCCTGGATTTTATTGAAATTCTCACCATGCAGTTTCATATTTAGAATGTTCATTTTGTCATACAGATCAACTAGGTTTGTCACATCTTCATGTAAAAGTTCAATCTTGTTTCCCCAAGCTCTTGTTGACTTTGAGCAAAAGTTCAACCACAGAACAAATAAAACCACTATCAAGGTCATTTTTAGCTTTCTCGGCAAATGACTCGAGTGTGCAGTGCTTTTCAAATGCTTCTTTCATCTTCTGAAACTGAGTAATACCATAAGTAGCTTTTTCAGGGTGTTCTTTACAGAAATTTTCCTGCAATTGATGGTTTCATGGTTTCATTAGACTGTACAATATTACTATTAAGACACATGGGTTGTCGCTGATCTGATGAGAATGGAATAAAACCATTCTCCAGGTATGTAACGTTGTATTGACATACCTTCTGTTTCTCAGCAGGATTCAAACTCAAGGCTTCAACGCTTTTAGATTCATAGAGATCGCGCCAGACATATTTATCCTTCATTAACAGGGATAAATCAAAATAAAAAAGTTAACACAAACTGTGAATACCTATCGGATGTTGACGAAGGCAACATTGAAACAATAGTAGCGGCTCGCAAAGGAATGGCGAGGCAAAGCTGAAGATGATCACCACAGTGGAAATTACATTGATAAGGATTCAGATTAGAATCTGAACATCTGTTGGGACAAAGCTGGTGTTCAGCAAGCTACATTTATACTAGTTCAATTAGCACGATTGACCAATCTCATAATCCCCGAAGATAGTTCTTGACTGCACATATGAAACTGGGGTCTCCTTGAACCCCTCAAGAGGAACCCTCGAGGTCAGCAGTTTCACTGATTGGCTCTATTTCACCGTTTGGTTCTGGCCAGCGCAGTATCGTTGTGCGATCTACTTTCCGTAGATCTGTAGAGGAAGTTGAGAGGGTGCGCTTGCCTTACCAACTGTTAAAAGGCATGAACTAGTTCTGTGCCGCGAGTGAGGGGGAAGTGTTGGGCACCCTGGTTGCTAATTTCTACATTCCCAATAATGTCTGTTTGCCTGGTAAAGTCAGATGAGATTGCTGAGTTCTAGACGCGTTGTGGCGACAAGTGCACACAGCCTGTAGAGCTGTGGTTCTTCCTGCAATCCAGTGCCTCCTCCTTTTTTTTGGAAGGGCCCGCTCTACTAACAGTCAGTCAGATCTCATGTCTCAAGTTAGGGTGCCGCTTACAGCCCACCCCCTCCCAGAATATAGTACCCGCTGACAACTTCTATTTCCCCTAATGCCCCCTTAGGACACGTAACCACCCCCTGGGGGAGGGAGGGCAGTACCAGCCTCATTAGGAATTACTGGTTTGGCTGTTCACTAGGTTTGTAACCTAGTCCTTCCAGGATATTGCAAAAGCTTGATGTCCGGGACCGATAACTGGCAGAGTGGTTTTCGAACACTATTAGTCCTGCTGTGATTAGGTCTCAGTGAGCCAGGTACCAAGCCAAATCCAAGGCACCTGCAGCTCCTGAAGGAGGTTGTTGTGGAGGCTAGATTGCCAAGTGTGTGTGGATGGAAGTTCAAATTGTCCATGTCTGTGCAGATGGACATGAGTAGCGACTCTCGACAGAGGCCGTTGCTGTGATGGAACTGCAGAAGAGGGTGGTGTGGGTCTTCACTGCTGTAGACCTTTGCTGTCAATACCTGGACCATGTGAAAGGCATGTTGGCTGCATGGTGTGGACAGCCTCGCCTTGTTAAGCTGGAGCACTGTCTTTCTTTTATAGACAATATGTATTTGGATACATTTTTTGGTAAGATGCGTTAGCTGTTGCGATGGCAAAACACGACTGATTCCAGTTATAGACTCACCACTGTCTAAATCACCTGCTGCTTCATGAACCTTTCCCTCTGCCAATGCAGCTCAGCTTCATGATCCTCCTTGAGCACACTTTATGTAGCTTCTACGCGTGCCCTCTCCATATCTATACGGGCTTTCTCTATTTGCAGAAAATACTGCTCTCATTCTTTCTGTTTCAGCACTGCCGTGAGTTTGTGCAGCAGCTATGTTAATTGAGGTTTCATTCAAGCATTGCGAAGATGCAATCAATTAACCACAAACTTCCAGGTCTAGGCGATCAACTTTGCTCGGGTCAGAAGCCGGCATTATCATCTCCAGCATTCAGCCACTTGTCCAGTCCAGGGGCCGTGTCTTTGAAGATGAGTTATATTTTCACCCTGCTGCCGTCGCAGTGCGTATCTATGCAACTATGCAGTAAATTAAACAAATTCTCAAAGATCACCTCACCCGAGACAGAAGCTTTCTTCCGGATTTTTAATGAGATCTCTTACTTGTGAAAAGATATTTCTGTTTCAATGGCAAATAAGGGGAGGATAGAGACAAATGTTTTTTCCCCCTGTGCTTCAGATTGAATTAAAATTAACCCATGCATGAAACTGTATAAAAACAGCTTACATAAAGGAAGTGTTGTTCATACAAAATGATCTGCGCCTCTAGAGGCCAAGGCAAGCCACATTCTAAAGGGAGGATGAGGCAACCTTGGCTGACAAGGGAAGGCAAAGACAGCATAAAAGCAAAAGGCAATATTGCAAAAGTTAGCAGGAAGCTGGAGGATTAGGAAGCTTCTTAAAAACCAATAACTAAAAATGCAACAAGAGGTGAAAAGACGGAATATGAATGTAAAGTAGCCAATAAGATAAAAATAAAAAGAGGATACCAAAAGTTTTTTTCCCAGGTGTATAAAGAATAAAAGACAGGCGAGTGTGGATATCAGACCGTAGGTAAGTAACACTGAGGGGCAGTAATGGGGAGCAAAGAAATGATAGATGAAGTGAATAAAGATTTTGCATCAGTCTTCACTGTGGAGGACACCAACAACGTGCCAGAAACGAGAAAGTCAGAAGTCAGTGAAATAGTTATTAATTAGTAGAAGGTGCTTAGGAAGCTGGAAGATCTGAAGATAGGTAAGTCACCAAGACCCATGACTACACTCCAGGATTCTGGAAGGAGGTAGCTGAAGAGATTGTAAAAGCATTAGTAGTGATCCTTCAAGAATCAGTAGAGTAAGGAATGGTTCCTGAGGACTGGAACATTGCAAGTGCTACTCTACTCTTTAAGAATGGAGGGAGACAGAAAACAGTAAAGTATAGACTTGACTTCAGTGATTTGTAAACTTTTATTGCAGTCCATTATAAAGGATGAAATTTGGGGTACTTGGAAACACATGATAAAATAGGCATAGTTTCCTGAAGGGGAAATCTTACCTGACCAATTCTTTGGAATTCTTTGAGGAAGTAATAGGCAGGATAGACAAAGGGGAGTCAGTAGATGCTGCTTATTTGGATTTTCAGAAGGTCTTTAACAAGGTGCTGCACATGACAGCTTCAGTGGCTTCTGAACATGTAAACCCCATACAGATGAGATCTGAGGTCAGGATTGAACCCGGCTTTCTCAGATTGTGGGGCAGAGGCTCTCCCAACTGTACACACTATACCACCCATACAATTTGTATCAGAAGTGTGGTAGGTTGGACAATCTAATTAGAGGGATTAATACTCTGAATTAACGCTTGCAGGACTTCCCTTATACCCTCTACCCCTGAAACCTGGGAGAGGGAAATGGGAACATTTCATTTTTTTAAAGGTTTTTAATTTAATCTCAAAATAAGGCACTAAAACTGCTGGAATTTGCCATCCACTCTTTGCTTGTTTGGTTCAACCATTACTTTCGGCCAAGCCAGGCTTTGATTTGAGTCAAGGATGAACAATCGCAGAGTTTCCCTGTTTAGAAATAAAGCACCATTTTAACTTGATTCACAAAATGGGAAACTAAACTAAACAGATTTTCTTTTGATCTTGTTCGATTTGTTCCTGATTATACTCAAGGTAAATCAATACATAATGTCACAACATAGGTTTCCTGTGTATGATGTAGCTTCAAGTTATCCCAGGGGCGGTAATTCTGGATCATTCATGCTTAATGTTACAGAATATTATAAATCCATGTGGTTCTAACATTAGATTGCGATGAGTGTTGGCTTCTCATTCCAAGTTCAGAAGGATAAGTAATTAGCAAGTCAAAACGTCCTTTTATTTCTAAAAAGCTGTTTCAGGTAGTTCATACTTGGCTCGATTCAACAATAAGGAAAAAATAGCAGAAAATAATTTGTACAATTTTTTTCAGAAAGAATGTGCCCTAATGACATATGTTTCATTAATTTGCATTAGGAAAAGCAGATTCAAAATGTTCACATGACAAACCATGGGACTAAGATTAGTCCTTCTTATATTTTGCAATGGTCGCACAATCTCTGACGGTAATATTCAGTTTTCGGAATTTGGATATAAACTCAGAAGGCAAACAGGGCAATTATTCAAACATTTTGATCATAGTACTCACCTAACAATAGGGTAATTTGTGTACCTACCAGCTACACTGAGAGCTGAATCGTTTATCTGGTTTCAACAGACACATACAAAACTGTAGCCTACACAGTAAATCAGCAGCAATGAGGCCCATTTTCTGCTGATAGGGAAAGCAAATCTATTCAAACTTCAACTTAATTACAATTTAACAAAGAATGAAAGCTTGCTTTGTTTTCTGAAAACAGTTAAATTTTCCAGAGGCAAAAAGTTCAGCATGCCTAATTCAGTCATGCACAAGGCAGTTGTTCACATCCCACTGTTGCCCCTTGCCATCCTCTTGCCTCCTCCCACTGCATGAAAGTTCTAATCCTAACAATTTCCCACTTAAAAATATATGATTATTTACAGAGGATAAACACAATTTAGAATCCAGAAAGAGCATAACAGAAACATTTGAGAAGGAAATGTCTGAACAGACAACAAACCAACTCATGAATACTACCTCACAATTTTTGCTCTATTTTTGAATACTACCTTGCTATTTTTGCTTTCTTTTGGCACTGCTTATTTAATTTTTTATATTTATATCTTATTGTAAACTACAGTTTTTTCTTAGTGTTCAGCTGCCCCAAAACATCAAATTTAATGACATATGTCAATGATATTACACCTAATTCTGACTCCAATTCTGAAGACTAGTCTTGAAATGTCTACATATGACACCAAAGAACAGTAGAGAAATGCAATGCAAACACAGTAACAGTGGCTAAAAGAAACAGCTTTTGGATAAAATAATTTCCTTCTTCAAAAATTATCTAGTTTTAAGAATCCTGTGGCATGCAGTTTTCAAAATATTGCTCTATTTTTGGAAAGCATTCTTCTTTTCGAACCTGGTCTTGTGAGATCCTGATTCATTAAGATAGGGAATTTATTTTTTTTATCCATTCTTTAGACATGGACATGATCTTTGGACTTGAAGATGTCCTGGTGTCATTGAGAAAACTTTCATGTAATTAAACCAAACTGGATTTGAATTGATAAGCTATCCCAAAGCACTTTGAAGGTAATTCATTACTTTTCTTGAAGTATAATTGAAGAGAATTAAGACATCAGTTGGTCAGAAAGTGTAAAGGTATTCTCACTAAAATGGTGCCTAGGTTAAATTCTCCCGATGGTAATCCTATGATAACATAAAATTTTGAATTTCACTTGAATTTTCAAATATGACATTTAGCCCCTAAAGTCCAATGCATAATTAATGTCTCAATCGCAAAAATCAGCCACAGAGTTTCCAGCTGGTCTTGGAAGCATCCCAACTCAAAACCACAAGTTAGAGAACAAAGAGATTGATTTGAACACTCAGAAGCAGATCTTCTGCAGACTTTGCAATCGCCAGCCCCATGTCCTTAGAGAGTCCTGCTGCATCTGTTCGAAAAGCACGCTCTTTCTTACACCAATGCAACCAAGGGTCTCTCTCAACATGAGTGATCAGCTGTGTTCATAGAATAGTTTTGACAGCCACTGAAGCTCGCTCCCAGACTTAGTCAAAGCTGTCATGGAAGTTATGACCATAAGACATAGGAGTAAAATTAGGCCATTTGGTCCATTGAGTCTGCTTGGAAATTAAATCCTTAAGAACATGTTTGACACTAAGAAACATTCCGAACTACTCAAGAATTAAACAACTAAGCACATTGAAGCTTACTTAGTTATTCATTTCTTAAGTAGTTTGGAACAAAACTGTCATTGAAATTAAGACTATAAGACATAGCAGCAGAACTAGGTCATTCAAAAAGTTCAAAACTAATCAAGAATTAACCAACAAAGCCAATTTAAACTTACCAAATTTCATTTTAAAATTGTTTAATTACTGTTCTAGCAGACTTTTTTTTATTCCTGTTCATTTCATGAAAATCAAATCAAATCAAATCAAGTTTACTTATTCAATCACACTGTTAGAGCTCTAGAAAATTACAAGGTTACCAGGAAGGAGTTTAGGAATAAAATTAGGAGAGCCAGAAGGGGCCATGAGAAGGCCTTGGTGAGCAGGATTAAGGAAAACCCCAAGGCATTCTACAAGTATGTGAAGAGCAAGAGGATAAACCGTGTGGGACTAGGACCAATCAGGTGCGATAGTGGAAATGTATGCATGGAGTCGGAGGAGGTAGTGGAGGTACTTAATGAATACTTTGCTTCAGTGTTCACTAGGGAAAAAGACCTTGGCAATTGTGGAGATGACTTACAGCAGACTTAAATGCTTGAGCATATAGACATTAAGAAAGAAAATGCTCTGGAGCTTTGGAAAAGCATTAAGCTAGATAAGTCACTGCGACTGGATGAGATAAACCCCAGGTTACTGTGGGAAGTGAGGGAGGAGATTGCTGAGCCTCTTGCAATGACCTTTGCATCATCACGGGAGAAGTACCAGAGGATTGGAGGGTTACAAATGTTATTCCCTTGCTCAAGAAAGGGAGTAGAGATAACCCAAGAAATTATAGACCAGTGAATCTGAAGGTAGAACAGTGGATGTAGTGTATATGGATTTCAGTAAGGTATTTGATAAGGTTCCCCATGCCAGGCTCCTTCAAAAAGTAAGGAGGCATGGGATTCAAGGAGATCTTGCTTTGTGGTTCTTGAATTTCCTTCCCCAACAGCCCGTCGGCATCTTCCCCATCCTTCTGGCTGGCCCCCTTGACACTTCAGCCAGCTCCACCATCGACACCAATCCAGCTACTCTGTTCAACGAGCAGTTCACTGATGGAGTAGCCCTGCACTACTCTAAGTTCTTAGAGTAGAACTATCGTGTGATTGTGAAGAACACAATTAACAAAGAATAAAGCACTTTTGGTTGGCCCCCAAGAGGCCACTGCTTGAGAATGCGCCACCTTCTTACTGGAAAATGGGATTATGTTCTGTTCCATGCTGCTGGATCTTTGGAAAGTCTATTAGCACAGTGCAAGGATAAAACACAGCTCAGTGGAAGATGTCACTTCCTGTTTGAGGCACCATCCACTGAAAGTTGGCTCCTCTGCAGGGATCTATGTTAAGCTTGATGGAAATAACAATCATTTCCTCCATATCTAGGCCAAAATTCCAAACAGTATTGAGGGAGGACTGCATCACTGAAGGTGCAGTGTTGTGGATTGAAGAGATCATTTTTTCATGAGGCTGCAGCAGGCAAAGTGATTTATCCAAAGGAAAGCACAGACCAGAGGGAGAACTTACATGTTTCAGTAGACCTCAGAAGAAGTCCCATGACTGGTATAAAGGCCTTCTGAACTTCAAATCTCCCTGCAAGGAGCAGGACTGCAACCAAACCATCTATGAGATGGAGTCCAGGTGTTGGGGAAAAGCATGGATAAGCCCTTTTCAATGCTAGGAATCCTCAGACTACAGTCTGCTAGTGCTTATTATGAGAAACAGTAGATTAGAACTAACATGTTCAGACTGAGTTCTGTGGATTTCAGTCATTTCCACTAGTAAATTAAACATGAAAAATGCAACTTGTGATGGAATGGAATTAACTGAGTTAATTTTATATAGAATGACAAATTAGCTCCTGATTTTAACAAAAGTTGTATTGGTAAAACACTAATATGTTCTTTGGTGCTTATGTAGAACCAACATGTCTGACAGTCATATCTTTGAGGAAAAATATCTTGATCAGACTTCCTGATTTATTGATTGTGGTTGAACAGATTAAAAAATGTTAATGCTTCTGAATGAGCTCAGCTTCAAATATTTTCCAGTCTCACATATTGTGAATATAGGAATACAAACTGGGTCGGATTTAAAGTTCAAAGTCACCTTATGTAACCTAGAAATTCATTTGCTTGTGGGCATGCTGAACAAATCTATAGAATAGTAACTATGACGGAATCAAAGAACGACTGCCAAACTAGAGTTTTCAACCAGGATGCAGAAGACAACAAACTGTGCAAATGCAAAAAGCAAAAAAAGACAAAAATATAAATAAATAAGCAATAAATAGTGTAGTGGTTAGCACAATGCCTTACAGTTCCAGCGACCTGGATTCAATTCCCGTCACTGCCTGTAAGGAGCTTGTATGTTCACCCCGTGACCACATGGGTTTCCTCCGGGTGCTCCGGTTTCCTCCCACAGTCCAAAGACATAACTTTTGGTAGGTTAATTGTCTCATAATTAGTCTAGGGTTAACTCAGGGATTGCTGGCAGTGTGGCTCCAAGGCCCAGAACGATTAGGCTGGATGTTGTCTACAAAGGCAAACAATGGAAGAACTATTGTACTAGGGAGAGCTACGTAATGTGAAATAGATAGAAAATAAGAGTGAATGGTCCTTTTTTCCGAAACAGTTGAACAAAGTGGTAGAATAATAGCTTCACTTACAATGTGATTGTATCTGATTCTTTGGCTGTGCTTTCAACATGAATGCTTCCTGTTCTCATGCAAACAGGATGTCAGTGATAGGTTTGTCTATTCAATAAAAGCCCATTATCTCAACCATGCACATGTCCAAATAATGAAAGAATGACATCAGTTTTTGTTAGCTTTAAAATACATTGGGCATGGAGGCAAGGTTTAACCTTTCCTTGATTGCCAGGTGATTTATGCAATAGTTTAGATGCTTTTTGTTAATAGGGGTATTAAAACCTTGTAGTTCCCCAAGGCTATAATTTACCAACACATTTTTATCAATTGCTGTCGATCTACTTGTCATTCAGGTTTGTACAACAGCTGGATGCAGCTTGGTGTCAGTTTAGAGTTAGTACACGAGCAGCTCTGCTCCCTTGAAAACTATTTTACAACACTAGGACTCTCAGTTAGTCAAGGATGAGATATCTCCTTTTTTTAGTCGTTGTCTTTACAGATCTTCGAGTTGAAGCCATTTCTTGCTTAGATCAACAGCTGGCCTTCCAGCAAAGCTGCTATGAGATTACTCGGCTGTCACGCAATTTTCTGGGTGCACAGAAATGGTGTGAACGGGGCGGAGGACACCTCGCCTTCATCTTGGATGAGGAAACTCAACAGTTCCTACACGACCATCTGGAAGTGGAAAAGGACTGGTGGATTGGGCTAGCTCCATGGAAACAGAACTTAACTCAGGATGAAATGACTTCAGAAGGTGAGAATTTGTGAGAACAAAAATGGGGAAAGAAAGGGTAGGAATGGGGTAATCACTCTTTCTCTTCTTACTTTCCTCACTAAATTAAACCTGTGAATGAGTTATCCTGCATAGAACATAACTGTGACAAAATTGAGGTGTTTAGTGAATACACAAGAATAATTGAAAGCAAGAGTTAATTCTATCTGTGAATGTTTAATTTGTGGTCAAGTCAACAATATAGTCTTCAGTCAGAGGGTTAGCAATGGAAAAGCACACACACCTACAGTCTGCTTATCTCTTGGTTGGATATGTGGGGCAATGTTTTAATCTTATTCAGACACCCCTCCTTCAACTGTTTTCCTCGTGCATTAACAACTGTATTAATGTTGCTTTCTCACTCATATACATCTCAAAATTTGCTGCCAATTTCTACACAACTCTCAATTTCATACAATCCATATGTGATGCTTCCCTTCTATTGATCTTTAATTCAGAGGATAGAACAATTACCAATATCCCAGGAGCCCTTAAACCCCCTCCTTTTCCACTATCCTAGAATTCAAACAGTCCTTCCAAGTGAAACAGCAGTTCACTTGCCCTTCTTCCAATTTATTGTAATGCTGACAATGTCTATTTTTGCCTTGGAGAAACCAAAAGCAGATTGGATGACAGTTTTAAGGAGACCTGAGATCAATTTGCAAGGGTGGTGCTGAGCTATTTAAATTATATGAGGTATTGCTTCTCCAACCCGTGTTTGGTTTAATTGTGGCAGTAGAGGAGGCCATGGATGGTCAAGTCAGTGTGGGAATAGGAAGCAGAACTGAAATCTTTCACAGTTTTTTATCCAAGCAGATTCTTCTGAAATTTTTTTGCAAAGTAAAATGCTTGAGAAATGGGGCTTGTGCTGTGGAAAGGTTATGTTGTGAGTCAGCTTGCTTACTGGCTGCATCGTGACACTGTGACGCTTGATTTGTAGTTTGTTCACACAAATTGTTATCCCTTCCAAGCTGATTATTAATTATGTGTGCTCATTATATAATAATCATCTGTGTTGCTCTATGATAACATGTCAACGTTTACTAAATGCTCAGATAGCTTTTCCTCTGATGCCTGCACTATTTTAAAATTAGTGGGCGATTCTGTGCTTGGCATTAGTTTTCCTCACTGTTTATACTGGCTGAACTCAGATTAAAGGAGGCAGCACCACATAATCCATCTGGGTAGCCTCCAACCTGATGCCATGAACATTAACTTTCGGTACTCACTCCTCACTCCTCTTTTTCCATTCCCCATACTGACTATTCCCTCATGCCTTCTCATCACCTGCCATCCCCCTCCCCACCCGAAACTGGTTCCCTTCCTCCTTCCCTTTCTCCCAAGGTCCACTGTCCTCTCCTATCAGGTTTCTTCTTCTTTGACCCTTTACCTTTCCCACCTATCTCCTCTCAGCTTCTTAGTTCATTCCCATCACCCACCTCCACCCACCAATCCCCACCCCCCAGCTTCCCCCTCATCTGTGGAAGGAAAAGAGCCTGTACTTCTTTCCCACCCCCTCCCACCTTTTTATTCTGGCTTCAGGCCCCCTCCTTTACAGTTCTGAAGAAGGCGCTCAGCTCAAAATGTTGATAGTTTACTCCACTCCGTAGCTGCTGCAGACTTGCTGAGTTCTTCCAGCGTTCTGTATGTATGGCATAAACTGAGTCAGTTCTTCTGTTATTCACGTGTCAACTGTAACCTTCAACATCTGGGCACATTTATGAATGGGGCATAAATGAAAGAAAGAAATACTCTCCTCCCCTTCCTCTGGCTTCCTAGAGTAATCTGTGTCCAGCATGGAACTATGACACAGACAGGCTAGATCAGGCTCATTTGAAGATATCTCTGCCCAGTTATCATTAACATATCACCTGCAGGATCAGGGGTCCCAACATACTTGACCACTGTTACACTGCAGTTGGGTATGACCACCATTCCATGGCTAGACTGCATTTTGGGAAATCTGATCACTTAGCAACATCAATTCAAGATTCAATATTTTCCCTCATACATTAAGTGAGTTGTCTTTTATTATCTGGAACCGCCTAGTCTTTCTGCAAATGATTGCTATATTAACTGTTCTGAAGTTCAGAAATTTACTTTATCACCAGTGAATAATCACAGCAATATTCCTTCACCATTATTAATTTTATTGCTGTGTAGGTCTATGTGCTGTTTGTACTTAGTCCTAACTCATCAGAATCACATGAGATTACAGGTAATGATACAATGGTTGCTCTGAGTTTAACAAATTTAATGTGTGGAAATAACTCCCAAACCATTGACATGGGAACATTGATGTTCTTTTATTAACATTTGATACTTCGGTACTTTATACCTTTTTCTGTGGAAAGAATCCATGTGATGTGTATTATGGTGTATGTTACTTTAATGCCTGTTCTCTTCAGTTAACTTTTGATGTCATCTGTGTGTGCTCATTGGATGTTTAATCTCAAATAAAGTTTATCAATTAATGTACGCTGCTATATACCCAAGAAATGCGGAGCTCAAGCATCATTTGTGAGTTATTCGTGAGCCTCTCTGGAACTTGCTGCACTGTTGTTATGACTCAGCAGGTGGTTAGTCACCTGACACAGTCCTGTGCCAGTGAGAAGGTAACGATCATTGCTCGCAAACATAGAAACATCTATAAATATAACTGTCACCAATTTCCATACTCACTTTCAAAGACTCTTCATCTCATGTTCTCGATATTTATTGATTATTTATTTTTGTATTTGTGCAGTTTGTTGTTTTTTGCACATTACTTGAATGCCCAAGTTTGTCTTTCATTTATTCTATCGTTGTTATGATTCTTTTATAGATTCGTTGAGTATGTCCACAAGGAAATTAATCTCAGGGTTGTATATAGTGATATACATGTACTTTGATAATAAATTTACTTTGGACTTTTGAAGTTTGCAGCAGTAACTTTGTTACTTATGTTAATAAAGTAGAGTAACTGAAGCTCTTGATACTGCAATGTTGCCTCAGCTTGACTTGTTAGAAACATCATGTTACCTCCTCCTATATAATCATTGGACTCAGTTCAGTATCATCTTCAAATCTCAGTCATCTTTGCTTTTTTTTAGTCATATCATTCACCAAGAATAGATGGAGAAGTGAGTCAGTTTACGAAAAACAAGAGAGGCGTTAGACAAGGGTGTGTTTTCTCCCCTGATCTATTTAATGTGTACAGTGAAACAATATTACGAAAAATAAGAGACATCTTGGGAATCAAGGTTCGCAGTGAAAACATCAATAATTTCAGATATGCAGATGACACTGTGTTAATTGCAAGTACGGAGGAAGAACTACAAAACTTAATTGACATAATTGTTGAAGAAAGTGCAAAAATGGGTCTATCTATCAATTGCAAAAAGACAGAATTTATGGTGATATCCAAAAAGAAGGAGAATCCTATCTGCAGGCTGAGAATAAATGGGGAAGACATAAAACAAGTACAGAACTGTTGCTACTTAGGAAGCTGGGTGACTTCAGATGGCAGGTGTGACATGGACATCAAAAGAAGAATAGGGATGGCAAAAGACACCTTTATGAGAATGAAGAGTATACTGACCAATACTAAACTAGGCATGGCAACCCGCCTCAAAGTACTGAAATGTTACGTTTATCCAGTTATGTTATATGGCTCAGAATGTTGGACAATATCTAGTAACATGAGGAATCCAATTGAAGCAGCAGAGATGTGTTTTTTGAGGAGGATGCAAAGAATATCATGGACAAAACGAATTTCTAATGAAGATGTCATGAACAGAGCAAACACAAAAAGAGAAATAATGTATGAGATCATGAAAAGGCAACGTAACTTCATTGGACATGTGATTAGGAAAGACGAGTTAGAATGCATGGTAATTATGGGAAAGATTGAAGGGAAGAAAGCAAGATGAAGACAAAGACAAATGATAATGGAGACAGCAGCCAGAGAACTGGAAATGAATAGCAAAGAATTGATCCACTTGACCCGAAACAGGAGTGTGTGGGCCATGACAGTCAAAGCTCAAACTGGGCACGGTACCCGATGATGATGATCATCATCATCATCATTCACTAAGACAAGTAGTTAATGCGAACTTTATGAAGTTTCTCAGACAATAATGCAGCTACAATATCTCCCGAGCATCCCACTCAGCGGTGACATTGTTGCCTGGCACCTGTAAACAAATTCTCATATGCTTTGTCTTGTTGCCTGTTCTGACATTTTCCCTGCTCTAATTTCACTTTTTCTATTATTCTTTCTAAATTAGCAAGAGGTTAGTGGCTTTGCAGTAGTACTACCAATGAATGGTGGGCCTTTCTTCCCTACTCAGACCGATTGACTCCGCTTGCCTTCCCGATCCAATTATTTAAATGACATGGTTGACTATGAGTGACAATCTCCTGGGACCCCTTGGCTCATTTCATTTTCCACTATCAAATTATCCAAATTCAAGCAATCATGTGGGAGAGCGAGTGGGGCTTCAACTTCAATGTGGCTAGGTTTGCCAATATAAAGGCAGAAAATAAAGACAGATGCAAATTCATGGACAACATAGAGATTTTTCACGTGTGACCAAATGGACCTGCCGTCAAAAAGACATGAGTGAGCCAAATTATGTTCAAATGAAAAAAATAATAATTAACTAAATATTCTATTGAAATAACCACATATTTCATTAAATCATTTCTATATTGGATCAAAAGTACCCAAGCTAGAAATAGCTTTCAATCATGCCTGGTATGCATGCCTGGTACGGTTAGAGAGGCAAATACATTAGAAACTTTTAAGAGATGCTTGGATAGGTGCATGGATGTGAGGAAGATGGAGGGATACAGATATTGTTTAGGCAGGAGCGATTAGTTCTTGTTTTTTTTTAAAATTACTTTTTAGTTGGTATAGTACAACATTGTGCTCCAAAGGATCTGTTCTTTGGCTGTACTGTTCTATGTTCTAAATCAGAAGTTGACATCTGTGCAAATTTTTAAATTAAGCTTGGACCCAAAGTAGATTTTGAGGCTAAGTCATTGAATACGTTTAAATCAATGGTTGATAATTTTTTTTGTGTGTGTTAAGGGAATCAAGGGATGTTGATTTAGTGTAGGAAAGTGTTACAGAGGCAAAAGATTAACCATGGCCTTATTGAATAGTGGAACAATCGGCTGTATTTTCTTATCTTTTTCAATTTCGTTTGAAAAATAATTTTCGTTTTATGTCTTTGCTCCAGGAACACTGTCCTGGCTGGATGGTACAAGGGTGACGTATGATAACTGGGCTCCAGCACACCAGCCTTCTCCATCAGCAACATGCGCTCACATTCTGAAGAACTCTATGTACCACTGGAAGAGCACAGACAACTGTGGCCAGGAGCTCCATTTCATTTGTGAATACGGTAAGCAATGTTTCTTTCTGTTTCCTTTCATGATTCTGGGACAGTTTATTGTACAGACAAAATGATCGCTTACTGTTCACAACACTTTGTCTCTTTCTTTTTACCCTCTTGACTAGTGCTCCCGTTTTCCTTGTTTCATTCATTTTTACACTGTTCATCTGTCTATTTCTTTCCTCTACACCTACTTTTCTTCAAAAGTTTTCCCTTTTTTGTTTGGTTTAGATCATCCAACTTACTTCTTTCAAACCAAAACCTCCCTCTATTTATTTCATTCTTTTATTTTACTCATGGTGGTACATTAATGTGGCCTGCATAAAGCATGGCAATGTAAAGTGGATAGCAATGTAAAAGACATCCCTTTGGGCCAGAAATGAGGAGGAATTTCTTTAGCCAGAGGGTGGTGAATCGGTGGAGTTCATTGCCACAGACAGCTGTGGAGGGCAAGACATTGGGTATATTTAAAGGGGAAGTTGATGGGTTTGTGATTATGGTGGCACTGTAGCATAGCGTTTTACAGTGCCAGTGATCCAGGCTCAGGCCCACCTCTGCCTCTAAGGAGTTTGTATTTATCCCCATGACTACACTGGTTTCCTCTGGGTGCTCTGGTTTCCTCCCATGTGTCAAAACGTAAGGGCTGGGGTTAGTGAGTTGTAGGTATGCTATGTTGGTGCCAGAAGCATGGTGACACCCAGTACAATCCTTGGGCTGTGTAGGTCATTGATGTTCCACAGTTTTGGTGTACATGTAACAAATAAAGGTAATCTTTAGTGAAGGTGTTAATGAATACGGGAAGAAGGCAGGAGAATGGGGTTGAGAGGGAAAATAAATTAACCATGACCAAATGACCAAATGGGCTGAAAGGCCGAATTCTGCATTTATGTCTTATAGCTGCAGTTTGGGTGGGAAGGCAGGAGGGGACTGTACGCACTCTCTGTGATGTATGTATGTTGCCCACTACATTAGTAAAACATAGGTGCTCAGGGACTGGGTCTGATAAAGAAATGTTTGAAGATCTGTGCAAATTGATAACAGAAACGTCACCTGAGGACTTGTGGTGGTCCAGTGATCTAAATGAGAAGAATCAGCATGAAAGTATCTTAAGCCAAAAGCATCTCGTCAGTTTCTTTGTCAATTCCCCACGCCTGCATAGAGTAGCTACAGCTGAAGATGACAGATGTAGTTAGAAACTCTTCATATAGGAGGTTCCTTCCTAAAACAAAGGAATTCAGCCACTCTAAGCCATGTTAGAAAGACTATTGGAGCTATTGGGAGATGTGATGGGCAATTTCCAGAACATATTATATTTTGTTTATTTCTAGCAGAATATAATGGACTGAGAGAGGTTGTATTATTGTATCACTGGAAGACTGTGTAGAGCTGACAATTAAGGTTGTGAGTTTACATTTTCTAAAAGTTCAAATTACTGACTTATCTTGTGTGCCGTTACATTTCTGTCAGAGTCCAGCCGAGCTTTTGCCTGCGATCACTTCAATGCTACACTACAGTGCGAGTCTGGGCAGGTGATTCAGATCAACAGTAGTTTTTATGGCCGCAAATCTCTCTCTTTCTGCACCTTGGAGTCTGTAACCCCAACCGAACTTCAAGATTGCAGTTGGATTGATGTAAGAGAAAAAGTGAAAGGTAACTTTTTTTTTACAGTTATCTAAAGACTAAGAACTTTTCAGAATTCTATATTTTGATTGCACTTCTGCTGTGTGGTGTCAGAGGCATTATTGCTCGTTAACTTCCACATAAAGACTTCTGACATTTACACCTTATCTTGCAGTCAACTGCAGATTTCTGCAGCATTCTTGGACTCAGGATCTGGACTTTTTTTGCATGGCTGTATTTTACTGATATTTTACATGTGTTTGCTATCTTGTATGTGCTATGTGTGCTTTGTGCTGTGTGTGACTGTTGGTACTGTGTTTTGCACCTTGGTCTTGGAATAACTCTGTCTTGTTTAGTTATATTCATGTATGGGTGAATGACAATTCAACTTGAATCAAATTGAAATATCTAAACCCAATATCACGGGAATATAAAGAATTGTCATATGTTTCCTCCCCTCACGTTATACAAGTCACTATTTTCTTTGTTGCTCAGGGACTTTTGTTCAATTCTGGGGTCATAGTCAAACAACTCAATCCAAATATGAGTTAACACCCATACCAATGACACAGAGAGAAACACTGAGTGGTTTACCCTTTAGTGCTCTTTACAAACTCAGTCAAGCATTATTAAATCTGGACATTGTTACATGTAAAATTAAGACAAATCTTCCACACAGCAGAGGAAATTTACTGTACAATCAAACTGGTTGATTAGAGGATTGTTAATGTTGGGAAACTGCATGATTATATACTTAAGCAGCAAATATAACCAAAAATATTATATTGTAGGTCAGTGCCATGGATTACAGGCTTGCCAAGTTGGAGCAGATAAGACATCCTTTGGTGATCTTTGTCCAGACCTGGGCAATTACCTTGTTATTGACTATCATTGCAAAGAAGGTAAGAAATGCTACCCCGACATCTCTAATGGTCATATTTTCATCAATATTACTAGAGTTAAATCAGACTGCATGAGATGGATCCTTGCATGTTTGTATGTAATGTCTTTATCTGATGGTGGAAATATTGTGAGTTTGTAGGAGAACCAAAACTTCCTGCAGCAAGGAATCAAATGGCATCAACAGGCGGATGTGGACACTGAAGAAGAGAACACCTTGTCACAGTTCTCAGCCAGATGATTTTTAAAGCAAAACCCCTGTCTTGAGTGTTTTGTCCACAGTGTATAAAAAGTGGCCAAATTAGACCTATGTAGTAATGCCAAAAATGATGCACTCTGTGAAACATTATGCTAAAGCTTATCAAAATCATTCAGAATAGGTAAGTACTACATACTGTTTCTTTGAAGTTATTTGATTTGTTTATTGAGATACAACGTGGCTTCGAGCCGCACTGCCCAGCAACCCCCGATTTAACTCTAGTCTAATCACAGGACAGTTTACAATGAACAACTAACCTACCAACTGCTACGTCTTTGGGCTGTGGGTGGAAACCAGAACACCTGGAGGAAACCCATGCGATCATGGGGAGAATGTATAAGCTCCTTACAGACAGCAACATGAATAATACAGCAAAATTTCTTTCTTCTGCCCGCAGGTGCTCAATCCATCACACTAAGAAGGATAAAAGTAGTAACAATACTTGATGTCCATTTGATATTTTAATTAGGTCTTCATTTGCTTGTTGATGATGTGTATGCAGTCCTGGAAAACATCACGATATCTCAAACGTGGTTGCTGCATCCATACTCTGGGAACCTCACCTGCACATTCGACACTGGCAATGGCTTCATAACCGAACCATATGATCCAGTGCAGTGAGTACTAATTATAAATCTAATTGACAGAAATAAGAGAAATATAAATTAGTGCTATTTTTCTCTTTTAACAACAAGGAGTTTTTCTAAATCATCAATGGATCCATTGTCTCTGTAGCCACATAAACGTGGGATGCAGGTCCTCAGATTAAGTGGATTTAATGACTGTTAGTCCTCTTGATTTCCTCAGTATTTTCTCTTCAGTGATTTTACTTTAAATTTATTACAGCAATGATCCATTACCATTTTTTGGCGTATGTTTAGTGTTCTTCTTAAGCCCATTGCCCCTACTGGGGCATTGGCTGCTAACATCAGCTCATCAGAATCCTTGGTCCTCAGTTGATAGAGAGTTGGTTGGCCCTGTGGTTTCCAATTTCACCACATGACTTCATACATATTCGAGGCAAAGGTCCTTCCTCTCCCAAGCATGAGGCCATTAGAGCTTCTGTTGGTGTTTCTGTAGCTCTGGGTTTTTAAGGGATGGGGTTGTTAGTCCCATGCCCAACCCTCCTCATTTCACTGCTGGGCTGGGGACCGTCCATGCTGAAGTTATGTTTAGGACTCACTGAATTGAAATCAGATACAAAATATTTGTTTAATGCCAGTGTTTTATTGTCAGATCAGATTGGGGGAAATCTAATCTGCGGCAATACTGGTGGCAGCCATTTTTTCAAATTAAACTACTTATTTTTCTGGACATGCTGCTCCATTTGATGATGAACAAATGAAATTAAAATGAAAAGGTGGAGGCAAAATGGCAATGCAAGCCTACTACACAAGGGAGATCAGGACTGAGCTTTTAAAGTTCAAAGTTTAAAGTAAATTTATTATCAAAGTACATACGAGGGTGATTGATAAGTTCGTGGCCTAAAGTAGAAGGAGATGAGTTATACAGCTCTCGTTACATGCACGTGCAGTTCAATGCTTTGCGTGATTATGCAGAAAGTTTGAAGTTAATAACTGATCTCCTTCTACCTTAGGCCATGAACTTATCAATCATCCCTGATGAGTTATTAGCTTCAAATTTTCTGCATAATCACTCAAAGAGTTGAACTGTATGTGCATGTAAAAAGAGCTGTATAACTCAACTCCTTCTACCTTAGGCTATGAACTTATCAATCACCCCTGCTGTGGACACTTTCTGGAGGTCCAAGATCCGTATGCTCCACGACCGCTGGACTAAGTGTGTAAATGTAGGAGGGGACTATGTTGAAAAATAAATGTGCTAGGTTTTCTAAAACTGACCCCTTCTACCTTAGGCCACAAACTTATCAATCACCCCTCGTATATGTCACCATATACAACCCTGAGATTCGTTTTCTTGCAGGCATTCCAGGTAAACACAAAGAAAGACAATAGAATCAGTGAAAGACCACTCCCTACAGGACAGACAAACAACCAATGTGCAAAAGACAACGAACTATGAAAAATGCAAAAAAAGTAAATAATAATATTAAGTAAATAATAAATATTGAGAACATGAGATGAAGAGTCCTTGAAAGTGAGTCCATAAGTTGTGGGAACAGTTCAATGATGGGGTGGGTGAAGTTGGGTGGAGCTGAGTGAAGTTATCCCCTTCTGGTTCGCCAAATGCCCAGAACCCAGAAAATTCTTAAATTTAAAAGAAGTGATCAGTTTCAGCTCTGACTACATTGAAATATTCGAAGCGTTCCCAACTGTCAAAGTGAAGAGACTTCTGCTGAGCTCAATACAAATTGACCAGTCCCACAGAACAAACAGTCTGGAGCAGGAACTCAGCAGGTTGAGCAGCATCTCTGCGGAGAAAGGAATTGTCTACATTGTTGAAACCCCCACCCCACACGAATGTCGAGTTCCTCCACCTGCAAGCTTCAGATTCCAGCATCTGCTGTCCCTTTTGCAGACCAATCCATCGTACTGGAATCTCACCCCTTATTTCTCAGCTCAGGAGTCTCCTTGTTAAGCCCCTGTATTTCGCTAAGATCATTTTGAATTCTTTGAAACTCCAGAGACAAAACAAAAAGGATGTTCTATTCAATCCGGCCTCATGAGACAATGTCCTAATCCCCAGAATCCAAAATACAGAAATAAATCTCCTAAAATCAATCAACTTCAAGACAGAAAAAAATCAACAGAATTACAAACATCATATTTTCTGAGGATTAAAATCAGCAGTAATGCACATTAATCTGTTGCCCATATTTGGTAGCTTGTTTTCTTTGCACATGACTATAACAGCTTTGAAATACTAAAGAGCTATAACAAAAAAATTCTTTGAAAAATGTAATTACTTAACTACTTTTGTAATTATTTCAAGGAACTCGTTCCCCTTACGCTGATTTGCTACGGATTATAACCATAATTTTCTCAATCTTTTTAAAGGTCCACTAGCAACAAGACTTACCAGTATCGGACTGCAGGTCTCTTCACTCTCAATGTCGAATGTACCTCTAGTGAGTGGCATGTGACAGCGCAGAAAATGGTCTCAATCCAACAGCCAATCAATGGTTTTGGAATAATCAAATGCTACAATTTCAATCAATCTGAAGAAACTAATGACTGCACAGTTCCATATGGAGATCCACTGTTGATTCAGCTTGTGGTTGAAGAAGGTGCAGTTTACTTTTCAAGAGCAGTAGAATGAATTTATGTGATTTTTCCCTTTGATACAACCAATAATCTGAGCAGTGTAAGTTATAGTGAAGAGGGAAATCAGGGTAGAATGTTTACATTACTGAATCCTCTGGTGCTCAGCAGGACACCTGGGAATTAAAACTCAATTAATTGACAAATTAGGGACTCATATCTTTTAAGGTTGTTCTAAAACTTGCTGAGTACAGTATCTTTAATTGTTTTAATTTATCTTTAGGAAAAGAAATTTAGTATTCCTGCCACTTTGTAGTCTGAACTACCTTTTCAAAGACTAACAACATATATATATATATATATACACAGTTGAAGTCAGAAGTTTACATACACCTTAGCCAAATACATTTATACTCAGTTTTTCACACTTCCTGACATTTAATCCTAGAAAACATTTCCTGTCTCAGGTCAGTTAGGATCACTACTTTATTTTAAGAATGTGAAATGTCAGAATAATAGTAGAAAGAATGATTTTATCTCAGCTTTTATTTCTTTCATCACTTTCTCAATTGGTCAGAAGTTTACATACACTTTGTTAGTACTTGGTAGCATTGCCTTTAAATTGTTTAACTTGGGTCAAACGTTTTTTGGCAGCCTTCCACAAGCTTCTCACAGTAAACTGCTTGAATTTTGTTCCATTCCTCCAGACAGAACTGGTGCAACTAAGTCAGGTTTGTAGGCCTCCTTGCTCACACACGCTTTTTCAGTTCTGCCCACAAATCTTCTATCGGATTGAGGTCAGGGCTTTGTGATGGCCTCTTCAGTACCTTGACTTTATTGTCCTTAAGCAATTTAGCCACAACTTTGAAAGTATGCTTAGGGTCATTGTCGATTTGGAAGACCCATTTGCAACCAAGCTTTAACTTCCTGGCTGATGTCTTGAGATGTTGCTTCAATATATCCACATAATTTTCCTTCCTCATGATGCCATCTGTTTTGTGAAGTGCACCAGTCCCTCCTGCAGCAAAGCACCCCCACAACATGATACTGCCACCCCCGTGCTTCATGGTTGGGATGGTGTTCTTCGGCTTGCAAGCCTCACCCTTTTTCCTCCAAACATAACGATGGTCATTATGGCCAAACAGTTCAATTTTTGTTTCATCAGACCAGAGGACATTTCTCCAAAAAGTAAGATCTTTGTCCCCATGTGCACTTGCAAACTGTAGTCTGGCTTTTTAATGGTGGTTTTGGAGCAGTGGCTTCTTCCTTGCTGAGCAGCCTTTCAGGTTATGTCGATATAGGACTTGTTTTACTGTGGATATAGATACTTGTCTATCTGTTTCCTCCAGCATCTTCACAAGGTCCTTTGCTGTTGTTCTGGGATTGATTTGCACTTTTTGCGCCAAAGTACATTCATCTCTAGGAGACAGAATGCGTCTCCTTCCTGAGCGATATGACGGCTGTGTGCTCCCATGGTGTTTTTACTTGTGTACTATTGTTTGTACAGATGAACGTGGTACCTTCAGGCATTTGGAACTTGCTCCCAAGGATGAACCAGACCTGACATCATTTTCTGTCCTCAATCCAATAGAAGATTTGTGGGCAGAACTGAAAAAGTGTGTGCGAGCAAGGAGGCCTACAAACCTGACTCAGTTACACCAGTTCTGTCTGGAGGAATGGAACAAACTTCCAGCAAGTTACTGTGAGAAGCTTGTGGAAGGCTACCCAAAACGTTTGACCCAAGTTAAACAATTTAAAGGCAATGCTACCAAATACTAACAAAGTTTATGTAAACTTCTGACCCACTAGGAAGGTGATGAAAAAAAAAGCTGAAATAAATCATGCTCTCTACTATTATTCTGACATTTCATTCTTAAAATAGTGATCCTAACTGACCTAAGACAGGAAATGTTTTCTACGATTAAATATCAGGAATTGTGATAAACTGAGTATAAATGTATTTGGCTAAGGTGTATGTAAACTTCTGACTTCAACTGTATATAGGATCTTGGCAATTGTAGGGATGACTTACAGCGGACTGAAAAGCTTGAGCATATAGACATTAAGAAAGAGGATGTGCTGGAGCTTTTGGAAAGCATCAAGTTGGATAAGTCACCTGGACCGGACGAGAAGGACCCCAGAGGAGATGCCAGTGCAGAGGAGATGCCAGGGGTAAGTTTTTTACATAGAGAGTAGTGAGGGCATGGAATGGGCTGCCAGCGACAGTGGTGGAGGCGGATACGATAGGGTCTTTTAAGAGATTCCTGGACAGGTATATGGAGCTTAGAAAAATAGAGGGCTATGGGTAAACCTTGGTAATTTCTAAAGTAAGTACATGTTCGGCACAGCATTGTGGCTTGAAGGGCCTGTATTGTGCTGTAGGTTTTCTACGTTTCTATGTTTCTAATATATATATATTAGAAACATAGAAACATATATATACTGATTATGATATATATATATATATATACTGATTATGTTCTGTAATTCCAAAACATAAAAGTATTTTGAAGAAAAAGACAGGAGCCCAAGAGATGTGAGTCTTAGTTTGTTCTTTACGTTAAGCAAAGTATACATATCACGTGGTAGTGTCATGACGTACCCAATTCACTTATTTTTACACATCATCTGTAATGAATTATTTACATGAACAGGAATGCTTAATCAAACAATATATTTACAATTAATACTACTGAAATATTATATACACAACAATCAGCAGAGCAGATAAGGGAGCAACTGTAGAAAGAGAAACAGACTTAATGTTTCAGTTCAATAACCCTTCATCAGATTTGGGAAAAAGATGAAAAAACAACTTAATATTCAGTTGCTGTGAAAGAAGGAGACAAATGGATATCTCCTTAAAGGAGAGGTCAGGATTGCTCTGGGGACAAGCTATAAATCAGGCTAGGTGGTTGATGAATTAATGGGCAACAGTCAGGGAGTGGGAGCATGGCGTTTTGCCCATAAAAGCTGTGAAATGAGGGCAATTAGTAAGTGTGAATTTAGGCGATAGAACATTCATTGTACGACACAGGGCTGCAGAACATGGTGATCAATCGGTCTGTGCTAATGCAACGTTGACTGTATACTCTTCTCCATAGATGCGACTTGGCTTGCTGAGTTCCTCCAGTATTTTGTGGGTATTGCAGAGGATGTGGGAAGTCTGCATAGCTTGACAGCCCTGTCCAGATTAAATAATAATCCGACCTATTTTTCATTTCAAAATGAGTCTGGCAGATGGAGTACAATGTCGGTAAATGCAAGGTCACCCACTTTGAAATGAGAAATAGAAGATCAGATCATTATTTAAATGGTGAAAGAATGCAGCATGCTGTTGTGCAAAGGGACATGAGAGTGTTTGAGAATCGCAGCTATGTTGGATTGCAGGTGCAAAAGGTTATCAAGAAGGCGAATGGAATGTTAGCCATCATTGAATTTACGAGCCGAGAGATTATAATGGGTACTGGTGAGGCTGCATCTAGAGTACTGAATGCAATTGTAGTCTTTTATTTCAGTAAAGATACTGTATATTGGATTTGGATGTAGTTCAGGGGAAGTTCACCAGGTTGAGACGAGGCAATTAGCCTATGGGAAGAGATTGAGTTATTTGGGACTATAGTTGCTGGAATTCAGAAGAATAAGAGTGAATCTTACTGAAACATTTAAAACTATGAAAGGAAGCGATAAGATAGAGACAGTAAAGTTGTTTGCACAGCTAGGTGAGATTAGAACTCAATCCGAAAGTCAAAATCCTCTAGTACTGCACTGGACTGTCAAGTTGGATCTTTAAATTAAGGTTGCTGGAATGTCATTTGACCCTTTAGCTTTTAATTCCAAGTTGGGAGTTCTACCAATGAGCTAGCAGGGTTTGAACTGAAGAGGAACAAATAAGGTCCATGTCACATAAAGATTAAAGATCTAAAGATTAGCTTTATTTGTCACATATAAACTGAACCATGCAGTGAAGTGCATTGTTTGCCTCAAATCAAATCAGCAAGGATCGTCCTTGGCAGCCCACAAGTGTCAGCACTCTTCCAGCGCCAACATAGCATACCACCAACTTAATATCCCTAAACATATGTCTTTGGGTGTGGGAGGAAACTAGAGCACCCAGAGGAAAGCTACATAGTCACAGGGAGGACATTCCAAACTCCTTATAGACAGCAATAGGAATCAAACCCTGATCTTACAGCTGGCACTGTAAACTGTTGCTGTAATTGCTATGCTGTATGCCAAGATCCAGGCAGGTTGGCTTGCTGTGGGGCATTTGAAATTATTAGTCTAGACTTCTAGATTACTGATTCAGTGACCTTAGCAACAATGCCACCCAGGTTCCTTAAGGTTGTTATGGCCAGGGGTGGTAGTGAGGATAAACTCCCACTACCTATTAAATGCTCCAAATGGCATGTGTCTCAAATAGCCGCTGACAACCAAGACCAGCTCCTGGGTAGAATAGGTTACAGGGGAAATGAATGAGGGAATGCTATTGTTCTTTGAGATATTCTTGACTTAATAAGCTGAAATGGACTCCTGTGTTATGAAAAGCAGAACGTGTGCAATGTTATTGAAAAGTAGGAGTATACACGTATATTTTTTCTTTCACAGGTACAAATGTGACCTATGTAATGTCAGCTGGAGCAGTCACCATTCACACCATTACCACATCTCAAGGATTTATTCCTCAGAATGTCACGCTGGATAGTGCTATTCAACAAATGATAGGTCCAGGCACCCATCAGATCACCGTTCTAGCAAAGAATAACGTGACCTCTCGAGAGGTATCTCAGAATATAACTGTTCAATTCGTGGAACCAATCAGAGGTTTGAAGGCTTCAGTAAACTCTGCTGTTTTGGAGCTGGGAAGTGATTTGACTATAAACATTTCTGTGTCTCATGGAGCCCCAGTTGAGCTACAGTTTGAATTTATTGGTCCTAACGAGACCTTTTCTGAAGCCATTGATAATCCTGATGGCAATCTTGGAGCCTACAGCCTTCTAATGAATTCTGAAGGTAGCTCACTTTTTTTAGCTGAATAATATAAAATTTACTGACCTTTTAACTACAGTTGATTCTGCAATTATGATATAAATCAGGATTGATTTGGATCATGAAATCAAGACAGTAACATATATTTAAACAGGAAAATTTATGAAAAAAATAACAGTTCAAACTAGGACTATTGTTCTGTCTGCATGAAATCGCAAAACTTTTGTCATAAATTATGTCACTAGTCCAAAGGGTAAGATTGGAAACACAAAGGAAGTTATGTATGACCCAATAATACTGTACTGTTCTCTGAAATTTCTGCCAGAGACCAGGAGACTTCAATTCATTGCCATAAATTCTAATATATTATTATTAGAATGATTTTGATTGACTAATTCTTCTCCTGTGTTCCTGAAGAAAATACTTATCAATCTTCAATTGTTCATTCACCATTGTATTGGTTGTGAAATCTAGAAATCATGAGAGATAGTGACCCCATTTATAATGACTGTCCCTTTGGCTTCTGTGTACAGGTACTTTTCTGGTTAGAGGAAAAGCTGTCAATGCTCTTTCTAGCATCAGCTTTAATATTGGGAACATCACTGTTGTGGCAAATATATCATCTCTGAAACCACATGATATTGATGATCAAGGTAAGTACTCAAATTTTTTAATGTCTATAACTAACGTTACAATATGCAACAAATTTTGACTTCCTTCTGTTTTTGGGCAGCCTGCATGAAAACCAATAAGCTATAGGATTATGACTCCACCCTCTTCATATTTAGTAAGTGTAAACGGGAAAGAGCTGGATTTAAAATCCCGATTGCAAATATAAGTCCAACTCCAAAGTTTCGGTCAGGTTAAAAGGGATATATTTGTATTGCAGCCTTCAGAATATCATAAGGTATTTTACAACAACAGTGAACTGCTCTGTTGAAGTGTAGTTTCAGGCAGCACGGTGGCCTAACAGTCAGCACAATACTTGAGATCACCAGTTCCATTTCTGCCGCAGTCTGTAAGGAGTAAATGTGTTCTCCCTGTGACCGTGTGGGTCTCCTCCAGGTGCTCCAGCATTCAAAAGATATCTGGTTAGGGTTATTAAGTTGTAGGCATGCTACGTTGGCGCAAGAAGCACGTGGACACTTGTGCGCTGCTGATTTGACTTGACGCAAACAATGTATTTCACTGCGCATATTTAAACCCTGTTAAAATGTATCTGACAGAATTTCCCACCCTCCACTATTTATGCTGCTCTCACCCACGTCTCCTCCATTTCCCAAACATCCACGCTCGCCCCATTTTCCCACTGCTGTGACAGTGATGGAGTTCCTCTTGTCCTTACCTACCACCTCATCAGCCTCCATGTCCAAGACATCATGCTCCGCCATCTCCAAAGGGATCCTACCACTAAACATATCTTTACGTCCCCCAACACCCCCCCAACCCCCCGCTTTCCACAGGGATTGCTCCCTCTGTGATTCTCCTGCCCATTCTTCACTCCCCACTAATCTCCCTCCTAGGACTTACCTTTGCAAGCCACCAAAGTGCTACACCCATACTCCTCTTCCCTCACCTCCATTCAAGGCCCCAAACAATCCTTCCAGGTGAGGCAACACTTCACCTGCGAATCTATTGTGTCTGGTGCTCCTGACTCAGCCTCCTCTACATTGGTAAGACCCGTTGTAAATTGGGGACCGCTTCATCAAGAACCTCCACTCCATCCGCCAAAAGTGGAATTTACCGGTGGCCGAATGTGTTAATTCCGATTCCCATTCCCATTCTGACATGTCGGTCCATGCCCTCCTCATGTGCCAAAATAAGGCCACCTCAGGGTGGAGGAGCAACACCTTATATTCCATCTGGGTAGACTCCAACCTGATGGCATGAATATTGATTTCTCCTTCCAGTAAAAAAAACTCCCCCCCCCAAACCCCCACCCCCTTTCCTCTATTTCCCACTCTGACCTTTCACCTCTTCTGACCTACGCATGTATCACTTCCCTCTGGTGCTCCTCCACCTTCCCTTTCTCCCTATGGTGCACTCGCCTCTCCCAACAGATTCCTTAATCTCCAGCCTTGACCTTTCCCACCCAGCTGACTTCACCTATCATCTTCCAGCTAGCCTCCTCCTCCTGACCCCACCTTTTTATTCTGGTGTCTTCCCCCTTCCTTTTCAGTCCTGAAGAAGCGTCTTGGCCCAAAACATTGACTGTTTATTCATTTTCACTGATGCTGCCTGACCTACATTTTGTGTGTGTTGCTTTGAATTTCTAGCATCTGCAGAGTTTCTCATGTTTATGTATTTCATTGCACTTTTCAATTTACATGTGTCAAATAAAGCTAACCTTTACTCGTTGAAAATCTTCAATTTCACTTTTAAAATGTAGGCAATGAAGCTGCTGATTTGTGGACAGAAGCTCCCACAATCTTTAACTGTATCTAACACAAACTGTTTGTAACTTGTTAATCATTTAACAAATATAGAACTAGTGATGTGGCCTTTTGCTGTTATGCAGCAAAAATCTGGAATACTTTACCGAATGAGATATGCCAGGCTAGTATTGTGGAACATTTCAAAACACTTATGGAAATCTACTTTTTTTAATTTGGCCTTTTAATAGGATTACTTAATTCCTGTTGATGTTGGTTATATTTATATAATTTCATATGTTCGATTACATTTTATTCTGTATAATGTTGGTCCTTATGATTTTTAACTTTTTTGTGTTTTTATGATTATATTGTTTTACCTTTACAATCTATGTCAAGTACTTTGAGTCTGCATCTTAATGTATGAAAGGTGCTATGTAAATAAAGTTATTAATATTTAATTATTACAACAATTAGGATAATTCTTTCTCATATGAATTGTGTAATAATAATATCTTTGTTTTTAAGTGGTACTGAATCAGAAATAAACATGGATCTATTACTAACTCTGCTTTTCCTGTGGGTGAGATAACATTTGGCTTGTGGTGGAAGGCCTTAGCTGCTAAGTACAAGTCATTGGGAATGACGAAGGAGGTTGGAGTGAGCTCAGAGAATGAATGATGTGATGATGGGGGTGGAGTCTGAATAACCAGTGAATCATGCAGTGAGATTTATTTTACGTCTCCATGCATTTCCAATTTCACTGTGATCATAATGTTTTACTGAAAGAATCTGCATGAAATGCACTTTTATTCTATGGAGGACAAGGAGTTTATTTTTCCCCTGCCTCATCTGGGAATGAGAAGCCTTTCCACAATGCTTAGTAATGTCCATCTCTTGCTAGCCTAGTTGACAATGCTTCATACAATGGTAATATCTTCTGTTTTATGAAACAAAGTGAGACTACCATAAAATAATGTATTGATAACTACTTCACTTTCTTTTATACAGTTTGTTGAGTAATAAATTATCCTGTTTTTTAAATGAATATGATTTATAACAATATTGTTCTTTACATTTCATATTTTCTCCATCCAGAGCAGAAACTGAGTGCACACCATTCAATGTCCATCTACATTCTTTCTTAGTTTGTGTCTTTTGTAATTTATTAAAATTTCCCATGCATTAGCCGAATCTGGAATCCATGATCTAGGAAGAAGTTTCATCCATGATCGAGATGAGGAGCAATTTCTTTCACCAGAGAGTGGTGAATCTGTGGAATTTGTTGCTACAGGCAGCTGCGGAGGCCAAGTCTTCATATATATTTAAGTCAGAGTCGATAGATTTTTGATTGGTCAGGGCATGAAGGGATGCGTGGGGCAAAGCGGGAGATTAGGGCTGAGAGGAAAAATGGATCCGCCATGATGAGATGGTGGAGCAGACTCAATGGGCCCAATTGGCCTAATTCTGCTCCTATATCTTATGGTCTTATGGCCTTATGATCTAATTGAAAGTTAAAACAGGCTTGAGGGGCCAAATGGAGAAATAACTGTTCACCCCTATCATCTGCCCGGGATCCACCCTCCCTCAACCCCCACCTCAAATTCTGAACATTATTCATAAATTTAGAAATAACAGTTGAATTCATGAATGATTTTGTCTAACGTACAGATGAAGGAGAGAATTGTTTGAGTTACTATGTGCAACAAAATACAGCTAAATTATTTTTCAGTACAGATTATTTCTGCTCCTTCTGTTTGCCCTTGCTAGTGGAGAACACAGATCACACGGTTAGTACTGTTACCAGTGAATGAAACTCCACACTGGGCAGGGGCTGATGAAACAGTTTTATTACAACCAGACTAACCTCTGCCTCTTAAGTATGTAAAAAAACATGAGAAAAGATCAACTTTTGCTGAGAAATCTCTTTGCTTCCTTCATTTGTGCTTCAGCAGAGACCTTACACAGTAAAACCAAGGACGGAGCTGAAATCTCTTCACCACAAGTAAGCAATTAAAAATTAAAATTCAGTTTGTAATTACTTGAAAATCATAAGAATGAAACTTGCCTTTTTCTCCTGTTCCCCACTGTATATGGAAAGTTGCAAGTGTTCACCTGTGGAACCTGTCGCAGATGAAATTGCTGACATAATCACAAGTTGTCTTTATAAATCTTAATTAGTTTAGTTTGTAAAGATAAAAATGTATTTTTACCCGGTATGTTTCATAGCTTTAGGTGCACCACAGGATAATAACTCACATTATAGCAGATCATTGCATGACTGCCAGGAGAGTTTTTTAAGGTAGAACGTGGTACGTGGTAAACCACTGACACTACACGATATGGTTCTGAATTTCTCCACAATCACTGCCATAGACCAGGATGTTGATGGAGTTGCACTGTAGGAGCAGTGGAGCACCAGCGAAGCTCCATGACCACAGGGCCCCTCAGAGTTGCCGTTCAAGTTGACAGGGTGGTGAAGCAGCATATGGTTTGTAGGCTTTCATTAGTCGGGAGGATTGATTTCAGGAATCAGAATCAGGTTGATTATCACTGGCATGTGATGTGAAATTTGTTAACTTAGCACCATCAGTTCAATGCAATATATAATCTAGCGAGAAAAGAAAAAAAAAATTTAAAATAATAATAATAAGTAAACAAGTAAGTCAATTACATATATTGAATAGATTTTTTTTTAAATGTGCAAAAACAGAAATACTGTATATTTAAAAAGAGTGAGGTAGTGTCCAAAGATTCAATGTTCATTTAGGAATCGGATGGCAGAGAGGAAGAAGCTGTTCCTGAATCACTGAGTGTGTGCCTTCAGGCTTCTGTATCTCCTATCTGATGGTAACAGTGAGAAAAGGGCATGCTGAGGGTGTTGGAGGTCCTTAATAATGAACGCTGCCTTTCTGAGACACTGCTCCCTATAGATGTCCTGGATACTTCGTAGGCTAGTACCCAAGATGGAGCTGACTAGATTTGCAACCTTCTGCAGCTTCATTTGGTCCTGTGCAGTAGCCCTTCCATACCAGACAGTGATGCAGCCGGTCAGGATGCTCTCCACGTTACAACTATAGAAGCTTTTGAGTGTATTTGTTGACATGCCAAATCTCTTCAAACTTCTAATAAAGTTTAGCCACTGTCTTGCCTTCGATATATTGGGACCAGGTTAGATCCTCAGAGATCTTGACACCCAGGAACTTGAAGCTGCTCACTCTCTCCATTTCTGATCCCTCTATGAGGATTGGTATGTATTCCTTCATCTTACCCTTCCAGAAGTCCACAATCGGCTCTTTTGACTTACTGACGTTGAGTGCCAGGTTGTTGCTGCAGCACCACTCCACTAGTTGGCGTATCTCACTCCTGTACGCCCTCTCGTCACCACCTGAGATTCTACCAACAATGGTTGTATCGTCAGCAAATTTATAGATGATATTTGAGCTGCAAGCTAATGTTGCAGAGGAGATTTACCAGAACGTTGCCTCAATTAGAGAGCATGTGTAATGAAGGTAGGTTGAGGAAGCTCAGGCTTTTCTCTTTGGAGAGAAGGAGGGTGAGAGGCGACTTGATAGAGGTGTACAAGTTGATAAGAGGCATGGATCGAGTGGATAGCCAATGACTTTTTCCAGGGCAAACATGGTTAATACCGGGGGGGGGGGGAATTTTAAAAGTGATTGGAGAATAGAATAGGGGAGGATAGCAGAAGTAGGTTTTTCTTTACACAGAGAGTGGTGAGTGTTTGGTATGCCCCGCCAGGGGTGGTACTTGAGGATGATTAGAGGCATTTAAGAAACTCTTAGATAGGCACATGCATGATAGAAAAATGGAGAGTCATGTAGGAGGGAAGAGTTAGATTGATCTTAGAGTGAGGTAAAAGGGTGCAGCAACGCTGTCGGCTGAAGAGCCTGTACTGTGCTCTGTAGTGTTCTATGTTCTATGTAATTTCAGAACCGTATTTCCTCAAATTAAATGCTCACTTATCAATCATTATTCACTAATTTATCAACTTAACGAAACAATTTAGCAATTTGACCAAAGCCAAAGCCTTTCTTCTTTTGTTGTTCTTTCAGTTCCTTCCAAAGAGAGAAACCATTGAAACGTGGCAAACAAGCTCACTTCAAGCCAAGATTACAGGTAGCCACCTGGAGGCAGCAAGTCCATTTTCTCAGCTCGTTCTGAGCGGGAGGAAATCAAGGAACAGTGATGTGCGTGACCAGGATGAATTGTTGTTCCATTGGTCATGTGGTATGTTATTAAATCATCTGAAACTTTACCTTTAGTCAAAGCATTTTAAATATTGTCCTTCACTTTTCATATTTTCTCCATCCAGAGCAGATACTGAGCGCATACCAATTATTTTCCATCTACATTCTTTATTTATGCGTATCTTTCATAATTTATTAAAAATTCCTGTTAAAGTGTCCAACATGACTTTTCTTTCATAAATCATTTATTTTTACGAAATCAATGCTTTCATAACTTTCTCTTTGGTAATTAACTCCAGAAAGTGACAATTGCAGTTATATACCTCACTCTCAACTACCTTTTAAAATAATGCACCGCCTTTGCCCATTTCAAAGTTTCAAAGGTTCAACGTTTCACTTATTATCAAAGTATGTATGCAGTATACAACTCTGAGGTTTGTCTTCTCCAGATAGCCATGAAACAAAGAAAACCATGGAGGTCATTCAAAGAAAAACATTACCCCCCCCGAAAAAAAAACAAATCTCACAAAGGGCAACATGATCATCAACCCCTCCCCACCCCATGAAAAAAAACTAACAGATAGCGTCAAATGGCAAGAAGAACATCATACCCCAAGCCCCAAACCCACTTCCTCGCACAAAAAAAACTAGCAAATCATGCCAAACAGCAACAATAATATCAACCCCCTCCCTCACACAAAAAAAACTTAATTCTCATCCCCTTCCATCAGAGGAAGAACATAGACCTGAAGATGGGAGAAAGAGTGGGGCGCAGTGGTGTTAAGAGACGAATCAAATTGGATGGATCTCAAAGTCTGGGGATAAATTTTAATTGTCCAGACATCTGTATGACAGAATGCACAGACCAACGACCTGAAATCAATTGCTGTACAATCTATTTTGAGAGGCCAGGCTTATTTAAGGAAAGAGTAAGGCTTGCTTGCACTTATCTTTTCCCTTTCCTAACCCTGAGCACCTGAATCACTTGCAGCTAATCAATAATGCTTGATTGCAATTGTAATATGAGATATAGATGGTCAACTGGCACACAACACAATCTCATTAACAACAATAGAACATGGAATTTACAACAGTCAGCTCAGAAAAAAGTCCCTTCAGTTCATACTGTTGGGTTGAGTCAAATGCTCAACTAAATTAATCTCTTCTGCCTATGCAATGTCCATATTCTTCAATGAGCTAAATGGCCTAATTCTGTTCTTATGTCTAATGGTCTTCCATTTCCTGCACGTTCATGTGCCAATCTGAGTGCATCTTTTATTAAAAATCTTTTAAATTCAATGTTCAAACTTGATTACATAGAGTAATATCTACCCTTCCCCCCGATACATACCCCTACCTAAAAGAAAAGAAATAAGATAAAGAAAAGAAAGAAAGACTGCCTGGATATTGGAAGGTCTCCACGTGCTCCAGGGGATTTGAAATAAATTTAATATATGTATTTGTTTCTTTCCCCAAAGGACCAGCATCTTTATCATTGGAGCAACTATATATACAATCCTATCTTTTGTAAATAAGGGCGCCAAATATTCAAAAATGTATCATATTTATTCCTTAAATTATAAGTATTTTTTTTCAAGTGGAATACAGCTAAAAATTTCATTATTCCAATGATCCATACTTAAATACGAATCCGATTTCCAAGTAACCGCAATAGCCTTTTTGGCTACTGCCAATGCAATTTTTATAAATTCTTCCTGATATTTGTTTAAGTTTCGGTTTTATCCCTTCAATGTCACCTAATAAAAATAATATTGGGTTGTGTGGAAGTTGAGTTCCAATAAATGAGAGCATCTTGAAGGACTCTGATGTAGTTGCCTACACTACAACCCAGACAGCACGTTCCAGGCAACCACCACATGCTTTGTTTTTTAAAAAAGAGCTGCCTTTTTGTATTAGGCATTTCAACCCTATGCCTCTCATAATCTTATCAACTTCTACCATATTCCTCCTCAGCCTCTGCTGCTCCAGAGAAAACCATCCCAGCTGGGACCAGTTGATTTGGACATCTCTGGATTGAAATAGTGCATTATTGGGTATTATGAAAATAAGTCATGGTTATTTCAAGTTTTGGGTAGTCTCATCAAAATGAAGGGCACTTGAAGTTGTAACTTTTATCATAGTCCGCAGAAGTTTATAAGAATCAGAATCAGGTTTTATATCACATGGCATACGGCCGTGAATTGTTGATGTTTTGCTGCAGCAGGTACGTTGCAATACATAATAATAAAACTAAATTACAATAAAGTATATATGAAAAATAAATTTAACAAGTAGTGCAAAAAGGGAGGGGGAAAATAGTGAGGTAGTGTTCGTGGGTTCATTGTCCATTCAGAAATCTGATGGCAGAGGGGAAGAAGCTCTTCCTGAAACGCTGTGTGTGTGTCTTCAGCTTCCTGTACCTCCTCCTTGATGGCCGCAATGAGAAGCGGGCAGGTCCTGAGTGATGGAGGTCCTTTATGGGGATCCTTAATGATCGATGTCACTTCCACTTTAAAGATTTATTCCACCTATCAGAGAAGGGTCTGGGCAAAGGATCTCTATTTTCCCTCCTTCCTCCTCCTTCCACTTAATATAATTCATCTTTCTCCACCCCTTCCATTCCCTTCCTGCCATCTTGCTTTCTAATTTACTTCCTCTTTTTTTTTTAGTTTTCTGGGTTCTAGGCCTCTCTGAACTGCTGCCATACAACAGCACCTGGATTTCTTTGTAATGACCTCTTGACTGGAGCAGGTTTGACGTTCCCCATGGTCGCTGAGCACAAAGAACATGAATCTCATTCGTACCTTTCTACAGACGCCTCCCCAAGATTTCCTTACTGTGAGGATTCACCCTACTTTTTCCACCAATACAGCATCCGTTCATTCAAGGGCAACACCCCCCAACAGCTTGAAGATAATGCTTGCTGTGCAAAGTGTTCTTTCAGGAGTCAGTCATGTAGCACCAAGAGTAGGCCCCTTGGCCAGCTGGTCCATGCCAACCAAGATGCTCATTCAAGCTAATCCTGTCTGTCTCCAATGGGCCCAAAATCATCTGAGCCTCTTTTTTTTTATCCATGAACCTGTCCAACAGTTTTTATTTAAGCTGTTTTTGTATCTGCCTCAATTACTTCATCTCGTAGCTCATTCCATATATATGGATATTTACCGTCTCCATATGTACGAGGGGTGATTGATAAGTTCATGGCCTAAGGTAGAAGGAGTCAATTTTAGAAAACCTAGCACATTTATTTTTCAACATAGTCCCCTCCTACATGTACACACTTAGTCCAACGGTCATGGCGCATACGGATCCCTTCTTTGTAGAAGTGGTCCACAGCAGGGGTAATTGATAAGTTTGTGGCCTAAGGTAGAAGGAGATGAGTTATTAACTTCAAACTTTCTGCATTATCACTCAAAGAGTTGAACTGCACGTGCATGTAACAAGAGCGTCTTGGACCTCCAGGTGGTCCACAGCAGGGGTGATTGATAAGTTCGTGGCCTACAGTAGACGGCGATAAGTTATACAACTCTCATTACATGCTCGTGTAGTTTAACTCTGAGTGAAAATGCAGGAAGTTTGAAGTTAATAGCTCATGTCCTTCTATCTTAGGCCACGAACTTATCAATCACCCCTGCTGTGGACCACTTCTGGAGGTCCAAGACGCTGACTTCTACAAAGAAGGGATCCATATGCTCCATGACCACTGGACTAAGTGTGTAAATGTAGGAAAAATAAATGTGCTAGGTTTTCTAAAATTGACTCCTTCTACCTTAAGCCACAAACTTATCAATCACCCCTCGTAAAAAAGATGCCCCTCAAGTTCCTATTAAACTTTTCCCCTCTCACCTTGTGAGCTGGTTTCAGGGATCTCACTTCCTGTGCTAAATTGAATTGACTTTATTACTTACATCCTTCACATACACGATGAGTAAAAATCTTTATGTTACATCTCCGTCTAAATGTGCAATGTGCAATTTATAGTAATTTGAAATAAATAGTACGTACAACAGGACAGTCAATATGACATAGAAATACAACTTTATCAGTGTGAATTAATCAGTCTGATGGCCTGGTGGAAGAAGCTGTCCCGGAGCCTGTTGGCCCTGGCTTTTATGTTGCGGTACCGTTTCCCGGATGGTAGCAGCTGGAACAGTTTGTGGTTGGGGTGACTTGGGTCCCCAATGATCCTTTGGGCCCTTTTTAACATGAATGCCAGCATCCATGAGATCTAGTAACACAACACTAGAGAACATTGTGCTGAAACTGCAAGTCTCCATTTCTTTTTTATGTTACTAATTTTTTATTGTAACACCAACAAATCACATTCAATACAACTAGTTGCCAATTCTGTTAGTTCTGTAAGAGTACTGATAACCTTCCCCCACAAATCAAAAACCCCTGGACATTCCCATACAACATTTATAATGGCTCCACGGGGGCAAAATGTGCCATAAGGGTCAGGAACCAGTCCGATTTGATGTCTAATTCTCGGTGTTAAGTATGCTCTATGACAAAATTTCAAGTGTATATACCAATGATTTGGGTTTTTCAAAGCACCGGCAGCATTATCCCAAATCGCATCCCAGTCTAAGTCTTGTCCCAATTCAGATATGTCCCTATCCCAAGCTTACATTCCCGATGTGGGCATATATTTCTGGGAGTTTAATTTATCATAGATACATGACACTATCTGTCCTGGAGCACTCTGTATCCAACTTAAAATGGGATGGTCCTTTAAATCAATATAATATCTCAATATTATATTGAGATACCAGTTCTTGAAAGCAAAGGATAGTACTTCCCCCATTAATTTCTTGAAGAGTAATAATACCTTTATCCTCCAAGTTCTGTTAGTGAATGGTTTCCCCCCAGATAGAAAATGATTATTGTTCCATAATGGAGACGTTTTGCACCATACTCTTAAATTTTAGGAATTTTTCTGCTGCTCTAAACACTTGTAGTATATGGGTTAAGATTGGACCATAATACAAATCATATTTTTGGTAGACATACCTATAACAAGAAAGTCGTTCAACCTTATTGGTGCTATTAGCTCTTGTTCTATATTTTTCCATGATGAAACTTTATCCTCCTCCATCCAATAGCTAAGACTTTTTAGTACAAATGCCCAGTGATACAATTTAAAATTTGGACATGCCAATTCCCCATCCGACTTTTTGAATTATTGAGCTGACCACTTTATATTGGGTCATTTACCATTCCAAATATAGCAGTTAAGGAGTCCAGTTTTTGCCAATATCCTGCTGGAGGTGCAAGTGGGATCATTGAGCTGATAAAATTAATGCGGGGTAAGATGTTCATTTTAATGACCGATATACAGGCTGAGACTGATGCTGGCAGGTGTCTCCATCTATTAATATCCGCCTCTATATTTTTTTCAAAATTAAAGAGTAATTTATTTTAGCCACAGATGATAGGGAAGTATTAACTTCAATACCGAAGTAGAGGACCTCATTTGTAACCTTAATCTGGGAAGGGAGAGACACCTTACTTTTATCCATATTAATCAGCATCAGTGCTGATTTTGACAAATTAACTTTGTAACCTGAAAGAAATCCAAATTGCTCCAGTGTTTTTAAAACATAGGAGAGAATTTGTTGAACATTTGCCATATAAACTAGCATGTCGTCCGCGTAAAGTGATATTGAAAGCGATGTTGTACCTATTGTAATAGGGGAGATCTGAGGAGAGTTTCTAATTAAATGTGCAAGCTGTTCAATAGATATAGTAAAAACTAAAGGAGACAAAGGGTCCCCTTGTCGTGTGCCCCATCCTATGTCAAAAACCTCCCACACATACCCAGGCTGAAGGATTAGCATACAGTGTTTGAATCATATTGATAAATTTATCGCCGAAGTTAAATTCTTTTAGAACTCGCCAAAGATATGGCCATTCAAGACAATCAAATGCTTTTTCAGCATCTAGAAATAGCAGGCCACAGGCAGGCGGGATTTTATGTGTTGCACTCAGTATGTGTAAGAGTCGACGAATATTATCAGATGCAAGACGCCCCGTGATAAAGCCCGTTTCCCGGATGGTAGCAGCTGGAACAGTCGGTGGTTGGGGTGACTCGGGTCTCCAGTGATCCTTCGGGCCCTTTTTAACATGAATGCCAGCATCCATGAGATCTAGTAACACAGCACTAGAGAACATTGTGCTGAAACCGTAAGTCTCCATTTCACCGAGACATTGCATAAGAAATTCTATGAATGCCGCTGTTGGAAGACTTGATTTTTTGTGAATTTCACAATACCAGTTGATCCACGATGTCGTTTCAATGCAATTAAAAGTGATTAATACAGTTGTTGGTATTATGGCCAAGAGAGAGTGGATATTTGGATAATGAGGAATCAAGGGACATGGGAATGTGGCGGAAAAGTGGGACTGAGGTAAAAGACTAGCTGCTGCCTGACCGAATGGCAGAGCATGGCATGTGAGGCTCATGGTCTAATCCTGTTCCCATTTCTCATGCTGTACCGGACAGACTTTTATATCAGGTTGCGGAAAAATTAAAATGTTTTAATCTTTGCAGTAATACTTCAGGAGTAATAATAGTCCCAAGCAGGAGGGAGTATTTCATCTATTCTTACAATGTTTTATTTTCTGCCTTGTTAAGGTCTATGTTGGCCATTGTGGAATACTTGTGTAAAGAACGGCCAAATCAATACCGTGCAACAGGATCTGACCATCATTCCCTCCTGCCTACCTGCACCTAACTCGTTCATTTCCATAAAATTAACCGTGAGTGCTTCTGGCAGAAAGAACAGCACAGCTGAGAAGTGTCTGATCCTCACCAAGAAGGGCAGAAAGGGACTGGATGTCAGGTATGGACTGAAGGTTACTAGAACAGAGGTTAACTAGTGAGCCAGGTCACATTGGTCTACAGTTTATTTATGAAAGACAAGTCAGTTACAATTTTTGTGTGTTTGCATCATAAGCCAGTTACAACAACAATATCACGGTGATGTTGGAACATTCTGACCCGAGCACAAACCCCAGCCTATTGTCAGTGTGGTGCAGAGCAGCTCCACAACCTGCAGGATGACTGTTTGGAAACCCCAATGGTTTGACACCTGTCTCACCAGGGGATGTTTACCATTCTGTGTTTCAACCCACCGGGGACCTGGTTCTCATTGTCCTGTGACACTCACTGCGGCCTTGGTTCCTTTTAAAATGAATGCCACCAGCATCTTCTTAGACCTGCTGGTGTTGGTGCTAACATGTTAGAATTGAGTTCACACTGAAGCATTTTATAACTTCCTTGCATATCGGCTCATAGTTTTTTTTATTTTAATTTTATTGTCCCAGATGTATTGCCTCCATACATTAACTTAGAATGATAATTAGTGATGAGCGTATGCCCTGTACAAAAGAAAGATAAGTGGACGCAAATAGGAACCCACACCAAGAACAGGGGAATTTTAAAGTACAAATGGCTGAAGTTTTAACTAGAATTGTTTTCTTTCCAGATATTATAAGGAGTTGTTAGTTTGGGAAATGTAGCTGTGTGAATTTCGATATATGTACTTGGTTATATTTAGACTTCAGTTTGGACCAGATCATCCAAGAATCTGATGTTTTGAGTTTGAAGGTCGAGTCAGATAAATACAACCTTAGATGACCAAAGCAGAGTGATTACCAGCACCTGCACCCAAGGAAGTGAACACTTCAATATCGGCCAGTTGTGATATGAGTTCTTTAAAGAGTTCATTATCATAACATTCCTTTTGCATTTGAAATATTTGAGCCATGCCCAGAATGATAAAAAGTTCCTCTATAGATGTGCATTGATTTTTTTTGAACAAACGATTCATTCTTTGAATGATATAAAATATCTGAATTTTATCTTGCCACAGACCATATGATGCTTGCATGTTATGGATTGCAAACTCTAAATCGGGGCTCCCAACCTGGGGTCCAAGACCCCCTGGTTAATGGTAAGGGTCCGTGGCATAAGAAAGGTTGGGAACCCCTGTGTCTAAAAGGATTGGAAAGGGATTTGTTGAGAAAATTATAGTGACGGCTCTGAGAGTATTATTCAGAAAAATAAATCCTTGGATTACTTCAGGATAAAGAACGCAAGCTGAGCAACAATATCTTCTCACTTGACTTCTTGTGATGGGGCCCTGATGTGGGGGATGTAGCTGAATTATGAAACAGCGACCAATAGATAACAAAATATAAAAAAAAACATTTTGCTAGGGTAATTTTAATGACTCAAACTTAGCAATTATTGTCTTGAAGATGAAGTTGACTGCAATTATCTTGTGCTATCTCTCAGGTGTAAGGGCAACTGCAATCCAATCGATCCTTCAGAAGATGTTACATTAATTGTCTCTTGTCAAAACTGCGAGAATACAATCAAGTATAATTGGTACATGGTTAATCCTTCAAACTCTGAGGTAAAAGAAGAAGCCAGGCTACAATCTTTTAATCGATAACATCTAAATGTTGTAATTCAAATTGCTTTTCAGAATCCATTGATTTGCATTTTTTATACTTTAGATCAACTTGCCTTCTGTTTGTAATGTCAAACAAGGAAACACTGCTCTGGAATCATTGGTATTAATGAAGGAAAATACAAGCACTCTGGTTTTGGGAGAAGAGGAATTGGATGACTCTACTCCAACATTAAAAGTGAGGGCAGTGGGTAAGTTGAATTGATCTCCTTCTTTTAAAATCATTGAGGTTACTGATCATCTGATTCCTCTCAAAGAGCCTGATAGTGAAACGCCTTGTGTTGTGCGTCAATATTGTTAAATAATCCAAGCAAATGTTTGCCGTCTTCAGCTCAAAAACTGGGAATGGCCAAGTGGAAAATGCATCATATCCTCTGACCTAAATGAAAGTGGGTAATCATTCATAGCTAGTAAGTCTGGATTAGCAGGAAAGAAAGAATTGAAAACCAGAACTAGAGGTAACATACAGTACACTTGCAGGCTGTCTGAAATCTTCTCCTGAGTGTCACAGCACACACTTTGAGTACCAACAGAAGATCAGGTTTCAGAAACAGGTAACTGACGTGTTATAATACAGTTTAAAATACTAGTTTATTCAGTGTCTACAGGGATAGGAGACTGTTGGCTCATTTATTCAGTACTGTTCCCTTTTACACTCTATCTGATCACTGCTCCAGATATAATTGACTTTTGCAATCAATTTGATGGTTGAACTACATGAGAGAACCTCTACATACACAACATGCTGAAGGAGCTCAACATGTCAGGCAACATCTATGGAGGGGAATCAAACAGTTGTCGTTTCTCATGACAGTGGCTATATTTCATTAGGAATTTGAGGAAGATTGGTATGTCACCAAAGACACTTGAAAATTTCTACAGGTATACCGTGGAGAACTTTCTAACTGGCTGCATCACTATCTAGTATGGGATGGGGGGGGGGCACTGCACAGGATCAAAATAAGCTGCAGAGAGTTGTTAACTTGTTCAGCTCCATCATGGGCATTAGCCTCCAGGATATCTTCAAGGAGAGATGTGCATCCAGCACATGACTTGTTCTCATTGCTACTATACGGGAGCCAGAAGGCACACACTCAATGATTCAGGATGCCGCAAAGACAACAAATTTCAAGATATTAGACCTGATTCTGATTCAGATCGCTTATATCACTCCATAGATGCTGCCTGAGTTCCTCCAGCAGACTGTATATATTGCTCAAGATTTCTAGCATCTACAGGATCTCTTCTGCTTATGAGGGAATTTATAATGTTATGAGCCTGCCTATGCACCTCAATTAAAAAGACCCTCACCCACAACTTGTCCACCTTCGTCTGGGCAATCTTCCAGGTATTGAAGGCAAAGGATAAATTACTTATTGAAGAATTTCTGTTTGCAAAGGATAGGTTACTTATTGAAGAATTTCTGTTTACAAAGGATAAGTTACTTATTGAAGAATTTCTGTTTGCAAAGGATAAGTTACTTATTGAAGAATTTCTGTTTGCAAAGGATAAGTTACTTATTGAAGAATTTCTGTTTGCTTAAAAGTTACAGAATACGATGAGCAAATATATTTGCTAATGTGTTGTTTCCTCTCAGGGATCAGCGACAATGGGTATTACAGATACAAAGATTATATTGTTAGTATGAGGCCACCACCTCCAGTGCCGTCCTGCAACATATCTCCAAGAGAAGGATCAGCTGTCTCCACAAAATTCAGCATCAAATGTGGGGTCAACTGTAGCTCTCACTGCAGATCATCAGGCCTTACCTACTGTTTTTTTGTGAAACCAGGTAATAGCCTTGGCGTTCACTCAGCAGTATTTTATATTAGAAATTCATCAATATGTGCCGACACAATTTACCATGCACGTGTCTCTAGGGGACGTGCACAATATGTCTTAAGCTCAGAAAAATGCAATTGGACAACTTGCTTCACGGCTCCCTTTTGTGGAACAGATTTTAACTGTTTTATATTTCTAGTTTGCTTTTTTAAACCACACTGGTTCCAATCATAACTCTAGGATGAGAAGCATCATCCAGACGATGTGTAGAATTTTCAGAAGGAAAACCCAGAAATAAAGGGCATGACTCAATTTGAAATTAACAGATTCCATTTGCTGCCAGAATTTAATAGATTTTAAATTGGGATTTACTTTATTTCTGGTAGTTCAGAGAGAAAAACGTGAACTTTTAGCCCAGCAGCAGATCATTTAGTCCAAAATCTACTGCGTACTCTCTGAAGCTCTCTCCTTCGAGTCTGCCTATATCACCTTCCCTTTGAGAGTTACTGGTGAATGTGCTTGAATTACCCTTTCAGACAGTGCTTTGCAGATCACACAGCTTTCAATGTCTTTACAGATATTCCATTACACTGTGGACCACAGCCAATAATGCCACCTACTTACCTACCAATGGGGGACTCAAATAATGATGACCAGCTGAATATCACAGTCACTGTCAGAGATAATTTGGGCTCCTTAACCAGTGTTGTCATAACAGCAATGGTATGTTGTGTTCTTCGCTTTGGGAAAATGAATTCCCTGAAATAACTGTGGATTTCTAAGCAGGGGAGACAGTGTTGGTCCGGGGGTTAGAGTTGGGGAATGGGAATGCATTGAAACATGATTTAAGGTCTATAGTCAAATGAGATCAACAACAAATTCTCAGATGGACAATTAGTTTTCGGTGTTTTCTTTCCTGTTGTCAATTGGCGGGTGGGTAATATGTTACATTTTTTTGTAAGGGAGAAGTTGGGAATTTAGGATCTGATGTCCTTGTTGGTATTATTCTGTGTGGGTGAATCTGTTTTTGTGTGTGAGCAAAGGGGTTGGGGGTTTTGATGCTGTTCTGCAAATTCTATTTGGTGTTCTTTTCTGCAAGGACAGGTTGGATTTGTTGTTATTGTTGCTGTTTTGTTTCTGTGAGGGAGGGGGCTGGGAACTTGATGTTATTGTTTATTTTTTTGTGAGGGTGGGGACTGGGTATTTGATGTTACCATCGCTGTTTTTTTGTTGGGGGGGATTTGGGGTTTTTGGGGTTGTGGGTGATCTGTTGGTTTTTTGTGCAAGGGAGGGGGTGGGGGATTTGGGAGTTTGCAAGTTTTGTTTCTCTTTCTTTTTCATGTTGGGAGAGGAGTGATTTTTTTTCAACAACTTCCATGGTTTTTCTGTATTTCATGGCTATCCGGAGAAGATGAATATCAGAGTTGTATTGTACATGCCTACGTTGACAATAAAATGAACCGTTGAACCTTTTGAACCTTTAACAACAGAAGGGTTAGACATAGCATGAAGGATTTACTGGTTCCCTTTTTGACAGACACTGCTTAAAATGCTGATTATTTCCTCCATTTTTAGCTTTCGTATGAGAAGTGTTCTTTGTGTGTAGTTTTTCATTGATTCTATTGTATTTTCTTGTTCTATTCTAATGTGAGTGCCTGCAAGAAAATGAATCTCTGTTTTATTTATTTATTTTTGAGATACAGAGTAGAGACGGCCCTTCAGTGTAAGAGACTGAGATTCAGATTCAGATTTGCTCATTTATCACATGCACATTGAAACACAAAGGTACATAAAATCTCAAGGCTCATAGGTTAGGTGGATAGCCACAATCTTTTATCATGGTAAAGGAGTCCAAACTAAAGGTGTAGATTTAAGATTAAAAGGGAAAAAATTATTAAGATCCCGAGGGGCATCTGTTTCACTCAGAGTGTGATAGGGATGTGGTGTGAGCTGCCAGAGGAAGCCTTAGATATGGTACAATTACACTATTTGGACAGGTACAGGGATAATAAAGGTTCAGAGGGATATAGGCCGAATGCAGGGAAATGGGACTTGCTCAGGTAGTCATCTTGATGGAGATAGGCTGTGTTTTATGACTATCAGGTTGGTCTAGTGGACAAGGAGAAGTTTAAGCATATTGAAGTTAACCTTTTTTATAAAAAAACTTCTGTGTATAATCCACAAGCAGTGCTAAGAGCACTTATCACTTCCCACTGGTTGCACATGGGAAATCAAGTATTGAGTTAACAAGTAGGGGTCTGGAAATTAAAACTTCCCAAGCTGCATCTGCCAGCATTTTGTCATCAACCCTGCCTTTTGCTTGCTTGCTTTACTGTGAGGTAAATCTGGGCCTTCAGGTGCAGCATTGGAAGGAGCCGATGTCCTTCTGGACAATGGGGTGTAAGACTGGCACTAAGGCTTTTGCTGCCAAGCCTGGCATTCCCTGCCCATCCTAGATTCATTGGTTTATTGGATAGAGTCAATTGCTCAGCTTGTGAGCTCCAGGTGCAACACACTGCAGGGGTGGAGGGAGAGGCTGATACAAAATGGACACTCAGGAGATCCTTAGCCACATGGATGTGAGAAAAATGGAAGGACATGGACTGTGCAGGAGGGAAGGGTTAGAATAATGTAGGATTATATACTGTAGATTAGCACAACTTTGTGGGCCAAAGAGCCCATACTGTGCTGTACTGTTCTACGTTGTATGTGCTGGTCTGTTTTTATAAGGGAAGCTATAAAGAAACTTATTTGAGCTTTTATGATACCTATCAGCTTTATTTTCACTTTTACTGATACCAGTTTTTCCACAATATTAAGATATAAAATTTATTTTCTCTAATTTTCTTATGTAATACGTTGACAGCAGTTGAGAGTCACGGGTAAAATGGAGGACGTTGTATCAGCAATAATCTTATTACATTTATTCTGTTCTCGCTACAGGTTCATGAATTCTCAAACAACAGGGAGGATGAAGATCTGGCAACACTCCTCTCAAAGAACCTAATGAATGAAACGTCCAACAGTTTTTCACAAATCCAACTGTTTGAATCTGTCGCTTCTGTACTGAATCAAAAGTCTCATACAGGAGACTCAGACAAACTGACTCTGAATATCAAAAAGCAGGTATGTTCTGTGGAGGAAATAATAAATGTATAAAACATCAGTAAGTCCTTAATAAAGGTTCAAGCTCATAAAAGCCAAACATTCCCAAGCTACTTTTGTGAGAATTGATCTAGTAACTTTGAAATTTCCAGGACTTGTTTATACATACTGATTACTGTAACGTTGATGCCCATGAATCCACAAAGTGCCTTATATGAGTCCCTACATTCCAGGATCCGGACCCACTCAGGTGATACTAGCACCAAAGGGTGATGCTTAGTGCATGACCAAGGGAATATTACACTGTTGGAAGTGCTGTCTTTCAGATAAGATTTTAAACCAAGATCTCTTTTGCTTCAAGACGAGCATGAAGGATTCTGTTTTGAACAAGAAAGCATTTAACCCCAACGCCCCGACCATAATTTTATTCCTCACTTATTGCAAACAGAAAAATTCATCATTAGCATGCTGAGATTTGAGAAATTCTGCAGTGTGTTACTCGGCTGATTCTTTTCTCATATTTACATTAGTGACTATGCTTCATTTACAACTTACTTTGAACTTTAAAGATTTCAAAAGTAATCTGTTGGCTAGACTTTCTTGAAAGGATGCGAAAGGACTAGCTAGAAGTCACTAATTATCTCAAAATCTTGCCTTACATCAATAAAATAACCACATTTGCTCTCATCACTTAATGAAAGGGAAGAACTTTGCAATCTGGAAGTACATTTTTAAGGGCTTCAATCTGTTGAAACAGATCAACCTTTATTCCAGAGTACTTTAGATAAATATACAGTATATTCATTAGACAAGGAAGAGGTTGTTGAAGATTAATGCAATTGTATCTAATTGTGTTTCCTTCCACCAAAACCACATCGAAGCTGAGGGAAACAATCCTCTCCAAATTGTCCGTTGTGGATGTCTCATCACTTCACAAAGTTCTTGAGGTGTCTGAAGTTCTAAAGCAGCTAACGCACTGGTCTGATGAACTGACATCTACATCACAGGTACCGAGCACTGGATTAATGGTTCAATTTAATATCAGAGATTGTACACAGTATGCGACCTACAATTCTTACTCTTTGGAGACATCCACAAAACAGAAGAACCCCCCCCCCCGCCAATGAATGAATGACAGAAAACGTTAGAACCCCAAGGTCCCCCTCCCCCTTACGCAAAAGCATCAACTCTCCCCTCTCCCCCCCCTTGCTTCAGGAAAAGCATCAGCATGCCCCCCCCTCCATGACCTACCATGCAAGGAATAGCAAAACCTCTGGCGGCCATGATCTGAAGTCCATCACAAAACCACTGTCTATCCCAACACTTCAACATCCCACAGACTGTCTCTCTCTCACTACAGGTTCTAATCTCTTCTAACTTGATCAGAATCATTTCTGGACTGCCGTGCTCTGCTGTTGAACTCTTGTAATGGAGTGCAATGCAGTGGCAGAATAGTAGAAACAAGGCATTTTCTTCAGATGCTCACTTTCATACTTATGCATTGCCTGAAAATGAATCAGAGAAAGCAAGATAAAAATGCAGATATATCATTAAAGCTGTGATCTGTTCAGCTGTGCTGAGGCAAAACTATATATTTTTCTGTTTCTCTGAAGTTGGACGCCAGTGCAACCCTGGAGAATGTGGGTAAATCATTGCTGACTGTGGGTGGCGAGAACCCTAAGAAAAGGATGGAGGCAACAGAAGTGTTATTTAATGTGGTAAACAACATTCTGGAAGCTTTAGTAGAAAACGATGAATCGGACAGCATGGTTCCAGATACAGTAAGTATGGTTCTACTGAGGACCAAAAATCATAACTGAAATAATAACCCACCATTAATTGATAGCATCCATGCTATGTCATAGTCATAGTCATAGTCATACTTTATTGATCCTGGAGGAAATTGGTTTTCGTTACAGTTGCACCATAAATAATTAAATAGTAATAAAACCATAAATAGTTAAATAGTAATATGTAAATTATGCTAGGAAATAAGTCCAGAACCAGCCTATTGGCTTAGGGTGTCTGACTCTCCAAGGGAGGAGTTGTAAAGTTTGATGGCCACAGGCAGGAATGACTTCCTATGACGCTCTGTGTTGCATCTCGGTGGAATGAGTCTCTGGCTGAATGTACTCCTGTGCCCACCCAGTATATTATGTAGTGGATGGGAGACATTGTCCAAGATGGCATGCAACTTGGACAGCATCCTCTTTTCAGACATCACCGTCAGAGAGTCCAGTTCCATTCCCACAACATCACTGGCCTTACGAATGAGTTTGTTGATTCTGTTGGAGTCTGCTACTCTCAGTCTGCTGCCCCAGCACACAACAGCAAACATGATCGCACTGGCCACCACAGACTCGTAGAACATCCTCAGCATCGTCCGGCAGATGTTAAAGGACCTCAGTCTCCTCAGGAAATAGAGACGGCTCTGACCCTTCTTGTAGACAGCCTCAGTGTTCTTTGACCAGTCCAGTTTATTGTCAATTCATATCCCCAGGTATCTGTAATCATGTTATCAAATCTATTTTTTCATTTCAGCAAAGAGTCGTATCAGAGAATTTACTGGATACCATTGACCATTTGCAGATAGTGGCATTAAATGATGCAGTAGCAGATGAAGAACCTATTCTCATGACAATGCCCTCAGTTAGAATGTTTCTACAGAGGTAAATGAAAATTTATACAACCTATTTTATGCTTAATGAGCCCAACAGGGTTTGTGATGAATTTAAGTAGGTATATATTCTTACTGAAAAGTAGACCTTACCTGGTGAACAAATATCCAGAAGGTAAGTTCTCAAGGTCAAGGCTGAGTTCATTATTTATGCTTGAAGTCCAAGATTATCCATTAATCATGATAGATTTTTCAAATTTATTGCCCAGCATCTTGACAATTTATTGTCACAGTGGGGGACACTGGGAACGGACCCAAATGCAAGACACAGACACTGAAGTACTAGGAACAGGACTTGACTAGAGTAGGGACGTGACAGGATACAGACAAAGACAAGAACGCAGACTTGGGCTAGGACATGGACCTGGAGACTAGGTGAAGACATGATGAGGCTTGAGGCTGAATGGCTTGACTTACCCCACGGAGGCGAGGACAAGACAAGACAGATCCCCCTGCAGGGCAACGGCAGAACAACCTGACTTACCCCACGGAGGCAAGGTCAAGAAGAGACAAACACCGAAGAGCGACAGACAGTTTCATCTCTGCAACAGGGTTGCTCCGAGTCCCAGTTACGGCCAGCAACCTCGACTGGCTACAGAAACAGTCAGATCCCTACCTAGCTTGGAGTGGCTGACGGTCATTCAGCAGGCCTGGGAAACGGCCGAATCCATACTGCAAAGACAGCTCCAACTACCGACAGCAAAGCTCCATGAAGCGATGGATCTCCAACGTGGCCTAAAGATGGCAAGAGGCCGCTTTAGCCTTCCACCGGCAGGTTGCTCCCAGGGGATCTTGACAAGACGAACCAGCACCCCACACTCGACCCCAAGGCTACTTGTATTCCAAGCCTCAAGATGGGAATCAGGTGCCTATGATTAACCCAATCGAAATACGGGACAGCTGGAAGACCCGGAGTCCTGAGCGCACGGATCGGACCATGAATCGGAATACGGACCCAATGGACCGGACCATGACATTTCTATCAACAACATAATGTTAAAATGAACAAAATAAAGTTACTGAATCTCAATGATGCAACTATTTTAATAATTTCCTTGTAGTGATGAAACAGTGAGTAGAAAGTTTACAACATTTCATGGAGGGAAATGGCTGAAATCCATAAAAAAACTTTAAACTATGCTGATTTGTCTTTCTCCCCATGAAATTTCAAACTAAAATGGGTTAGTCCCAGAGTAACACCTGGGAAACCACACGTGTTAGTTCAGTGCTGTTGATAGGATCTGGTGCTGCTTCTCTGTTGTAACCTTACAGGAAAATCAGAGAGTCCTCTGTTACGCAGCTGCTGGGGATAAACCGTGACACTAGCCCGTCCATCCTCCTCCACACCCTCTTTGCGAACTGGCAGTGTGCAAAGAGGTGGGTCACAGACTCCTCCTCACTGCAGTCCTCCCGTGGGCAGTGGGGTGCGGAGACGACGTTCCGGGCGTACAGGAGGGCTCTGACTGGGAGGGCCCCTCTCACCGCCAGCTCTGATCTACGGGCTGTTCCCGGGGACGCACACGGAGACCAACGTCCGGTGCTGCTGGCAGATCATCAACTCGGTGAAAGACGCTCTTTGGTCGGCCCGAAACTTGATGATCTACCAGCACATGGAGATGTCCGTGGGAGAATGCTGCCGACTGGCACATTCTCGGCTGCAGGAGTACGTGCTGAGGGACGCACTGAAACTTGGTGCAGCCACCGCAAGGGCCCGGTGGGAAAGGACCACAGTATAGGTTTCTCCACCCGTGGGAGTGGGAGGGGTCGGAGGGCGGGGAGTATACCCCTCATCAATGATATGGTAAGCTGAACTACTGGAGTGCCACGTGGGTGGCTATAAATACAGATATGTACTGTGTATAATGGAAACGTATGTAAAGGATGAAAAGTTATTGAATGGTTTATTGTATATATTTATTTTTGAATAAAGTATATTTTGAAATAAAAAAAACCTTACAGGAAAATGGAAAACCAAATTGAAGAACTGAAACTGTTATACAGGAAACAAGCATGCTGATGTTTGAAGTGAAAAAAATTCGAGAGCAAAAGTGGCGAAGTAGTAAAGTTTCAATTCTGAGGGTTCAGACAGTAAAAAGTAACAAAATAGCTGATGGGTCAATAATCAGAGGGTACATGAGAAAAAGCTTATGTAGCCAGTTGGATGGGTATGTGCTGCATGATGGGAGGAAAGGAAGATAGGGGGGAGAAAACTACTGATCTGTTGGTTCAATATTAGCGGTTAAAATTAACGCTGCAAGCAGCAAATTGTGAACTACGCTCAGTGGTCATTTGAATAGGTACAGGAGTACAAGCGGGTGTGATTTTTTTTTCGCTGTTGTAGCCCATCCACTTCTTGGTTCAACATAGTGTGGATTCAGAGATGCTCTTCTGCACACCACTGTTGTAACATGTGGTTATTTGAGTTTCTGTCGCCTTCTTGTCAGCTTGAGACAGTCTGGCCATTTTCCGCTGACCTCTCTCTGTCAGTACAGGGTGTTTGTGCCCACAGATTTTCAGCACCATTCTTTGTAAACTCTTTGTTGTGCATGAAAATCACAGGAGGTCAGCACTTTCAGAGATACTCAAACAACCCTGTCTGGCACCAACAATCATTCCACAGTCAACGTCACTTAGATCACATTTCTTCCCCATTCTGATGTTTGGTCCGAACAAGAACTGAACCTCTTGACCATGTCTGCATGCTTTTATACATTGATTTGTTGTCATATGATTGCCTGATTAGATATTTGCATTAACAAACAGGTGCACAGGTGCACCTAATAAAGAGACATTTTGAACCATTTCACCAATCAACTTCCCAGCTCTTTGCTTCATCCCTCTCCCTTCAGGTTTCACCTATCACCTTGTGATCCTCTCTCCCCTCCCCCCACCTATTGAATCTACTTCTCAGCCTTTTTTCTCCCGTTCTGCTGAAGGGTTTCGGCCCGAGACGTCGATTGTACTCTTGTCCATAGATGCTGCCTGGCCTGTTGAGTTCCTCCAGCGTTCTGGGTGTCTTGCTGGGATTTCAGCATCTGTGGATTTTCTGCTGCTCTCTCTGAACTTCTTACTGGGCTGTGCAATTTTTTGTTTCTCTGGCTTGGACCGATGGTTTGCCTGTATTTAACCAGCAGGGGGCATCAGGAGGCGAGGAATAAAAGATGTTGCCTGTAGATGAGCAATATATAACATCCTTTATAAAAGAATAAACGTTATCCTTATCAGTCACATGTCCACAAAAACACGAAGTGAAATGCATCATTTTGCGGCAGCAACCTTCACAGTCTGAGGAAGTGCAGGGGGCAGCCTGCTGGCGTTGTTATGTTTTTGGTGCATGATTGCATGCCCAAAGCTTACTAACTCCAACCCATACATCAATTTGGAATGCGGGAGGAAACTGGAGCATGCAGGATATACCCACATGGTCATGGGGAGAATGTACAGACCCCCTGCAGACAGCAGAGAGAATTGAACCCAGATCAGTGATCGACAGCACAGTAGACACTGCACTACCCACTACACCACTGTGCACCTTGCATTATTATAAACAAGGTTATTACAGTAGGTATGGCAGACTTTTTTTTTTAGATTATGAGGACACGCAGTCCTCTTTTACTATCATTTAGTAATGCATGCATTAAGAAATGATACAATATTCCTCCGGTGTGATATCACAGAAACACAGGACAGACCAAGACTGAAAAACTAACAGAACCACATAATTATAACATATAGTTACAACAGTGCAACAATACCATAACTCGATGAAGAATAGTCCATGGCACAGTAAAAAAGTTCAAAGTCTCTCGAAAGTCCCACATCCCATGCAGACGGGAGAAGGAAGAAAACTCTCCCTGCCATGCCCAATCACAGTCCAACTCTGAGTCGTCCAAAAACTTCGAGCTCTGATCAGCCCTCTGACACCGAGTACCAAGCACCGTCTCTATCCGAACGCTTTGACCTCAGCCTCGGTCGCCAGCAGCAGGCAAAGCCAGGGATTTTGGAGCCTTCCCTCCAGAGACTCTTGATCACACAGTAACAACTGCAGCGAAGCCAGGCATTTCAGAAATTTCTCCAGATGTTCCTCTGCTTCTCACGTCTGTCTTCATCATTTGAAGAGGTTGCTAAGAAAGATTGTGTGCTGAGGAAGTTTAGAGACAATGATTCTGTGGGGAAAGTTCTTACTACAGTGTGTCACATCGCAGTGATGACGGATTTAGACAAACGAGGCCTGTTCCTCAGAATACAGGGGAGGATGTTGCTTCTGTAAAGTTTTTCTGAGAATAGACTTTTCACCGAAGGACACGTCTTTGCCCCCTGCACTGAGGTTCAGACCCTGTCTGAGGGCCCAGTTGTGGAGATAGTGAGTAAGTGAGTGCTCTCAGTAGTGTCATTACCCAAGGCGCCCATCGCACAAGTATGTCAAAAGCTAAATACTGGGGATTCTACTTCCAGGAAGTCATGGCACACTCTGAAGTCTTCAGAAGGTGTCTATCTAGCAAGGAGTGAACTCTGGAGATGCCCAGCAAAGTCCGGAGTTTGGTCAAATTTCCCCCTAATGTATGGGTTTCAATAGGTGCATTTAATGACAGAGAAATGTATACAATATACATCCTGAAATTCTTTTTCTTCACAAGCATCCACGAAAACAGAGGAGAATGAATCTCCAAAGAATGAATGTGTCACACGTGTTAGCATGAATTGCAATTGCAAGCCCATGGACCAAATTTACCCAGAAAAGATTGCTAATTATTGGCAAATGTTGAAGGCTCTCGGCCCAAAATGTCAGTTGTTTATTCCCTTACAAAGATGCTGCCTGACTTATTGAGTTCCTCCAGCTTTTTGTGTGAGTTGCTCAAGATTTCCAGCATCTGCAGAATCCCTTGTGTTTATGGCAATCGGTTCCCACTACAGTATTAGTTTAGCAATTGTACGTGAGATGGTTACCCAGCTAATTTTACACCCATTCTATTTCAACAGAACACCTAAGCTGTTACATAAATTTCATCAGATTTGTATCTGAAAACTTACTGCATGTTAATTTGACCACTGAGAGTATAGAACAATGGTTCATGAAAATCATCATCACCTTTCTGCTGTGAAATCACACAAGATTTAGTAGCAATCACTCGGGTTGACTATGATGTCCTCCTAGTGCCTGCTGGTGGGTCTTCAGGTGGATGTATTCTGGTGCAGTGTAGGCAAGAGAAAGTGGTGGTTGTAGTTAATGGTTCGGTCTTTTGCTTGTTCAGTCTCTCCTTTCCCAACAAGATTTTTTTATCAGCAGACAGAAAGAAAAAAGAACTTGCATTTCTTTGCAATGATCTTAAGCCAGAGATAGAGAGTTAAACAAGAGGCCATCATCTAGCCTTACAACGATCGGATCCAGAGGTAACAAAGGTGGTGGATATTGGCTTCAAGAGAGGATGACTTAAGGCAGGACTGGAGTTGGATGACAGTGTGAAATCTTTATGAATTTGCTGATACATGGTTTGGAATACTTGGGATTAAAATCCAAAAATAAGGAGACCAATACACAGAAAACTGAATTGTTAACATGTTACTGATGAATATTTTGATTTTCCTGTTTTGTGTCGATCAATTAAGAATATTTATTAGTTGAAGGTGCTGTTATTCCCTGTATTTCTAGACTCCCGGCTGACAGCATGGAATACAATTCCACCACGGTTTCGGATTTGGCTGCAGCAAGTTTCACCCTTCCAACATTACCGTCGCTGAGCATGAGCGGGGATATAGACACTCTGGATGTGCGGGTGGGTTCTGCACCTTACATGAAACTGCTCCAACCAAGTAACACATGGGTTTCACCCTGAGTGTTAGCAAATTAAACCCTTGTTTACTTCTGAACTGAATGTAATAAATATAGCAAATTAATGCACAGGAACACAGAAAGTGAAATATGATTTTTGAAATAATTAATTTATTAGCTGTAGTAGTAACTAAGCTACTGTCCTGTTCCTGGATTTGTTCTACAAGCAATGAGTTTGTTTCTTCACTTATTCAGGCTCCTTCCTGCACCTCTTTTCCCATTACTTTGATAACAATATTACTGTTACTTCTTGCCTCCTCACAACAAACTGAAAATTGCATTAATGTCACTACAAATTTCTATCCAGTTCATTCTTTTACATGGTTTGTAGCTGACTCTACCTCCCTTTCTTAACACCTCCATTTCCTTCTCGGGGGATAGGTTAGTGACTAATATCTATATTAACCCAAAGGTTCCCAAGGCTATCTCCATGGCATCTCTTCTCATCTTGCTTCCTTTCTTGAGTAAAGGACTACTTTCCGTTCTCACAATTTCCATCTCTGATATATCTGTTCCAATGAAGAACCTTGCCACGTCAGTTCTTCTGAGGTGTCTTCCTATTTCCTTAAGTGTGACTTCCCCTCAACCATAGCTGACAAGTCCCGTAAGTATGTACCATCTGTTTCCCACATCTCTACTCTCATCTAGCCAGGATACTGTCCTTACCTTCCACTCCATCAGCTTCCCACATTCAACAGATGATCCTGCATAATTACCAAAGGGACCATTCTCTCTCTGGCTTCCTGATCACTCTTCCATTACTACCACTCTTCTCTTGTCGCTTTTCACATCAGAGATTCAACTCTGTCCCTTCCCATCAGCCAAGGTCTCAAACAGCACTTCTGAGCAAAACAGTGATTCACCTGAGCTTCTTCCGATTCATTGTTTTGCACTTGGTTTTTGTGGTGTGTCCATTTTCACACTGGAGAAATCAAATGCGGAATGGTGATGGCCTTGATAACTGAACAGAAATATTCTACAAAGCTGGATGCTTAGTTTCCAGTTCGGCCATTTTATTTCTTATCTCACTTCCTCTCTCAGTTCTTGACATCCAGCCTCCTGCTCTGCTCCGGAGATGCTCATCACAAGGAACAGCATCTGGTCACATGCAGCCTTCTGAATTCAATGTCAAACCCCCACTACCTCACTCTCCCCTCCTTGGGTTAATTGCAGGCAAAAGGGACCAGGGCAGGTAGGCATATTGGTTGATATGTGGCCTGTAGCCCTAGTTCTGTGTTATGGCACTCCATAGCTCTATGAAAAACTTCAAGTCCTTTATTCTCTGTGTGTCTGTGTCTGTGTCTGTATTTCTGTGTCAATTTATTCCTTTTCTTCTGACCCTAACTAATATTATCTGAAGTAATTGATGTCATGACAGTGTTGGCCTATATCCTATCACAAATATTCTCTTTGTGCTTTCCACACCACTGCCCTCCACTACCCACCGCTTCTTTTCTCACCCTCCAGTTCTGAGGAAGAATTCTTCGTCTGAAATTTTAAAGATTTAAAGGTTAGTTTTATCTGTCACATGTGCACTAAAATATCAAAACGTACAGTGAAATGTGTCATTTGTGTCAAATCAAATCAGTGAGGACTGTGTTTCCTGCGCCAACATAGCGTGCCCACAGTTCCCTAACCCCAATGGTACATCGTTGCAATGTGGGAGGAATCCCGGAGCACCCAGAGGAAACCCACAGGGTCATGGAGAGAACGTACTAACTCCTTTCAGACAGTGACAAGAACCGAACCCTGATCTTACAGCTGGCACGGTACAGTGTTGTGCTAGTCGATATGTTACTGCGCAACCCCGATTCTGCCCCCTCAGATTCTGCCTGACTTCTTCTATACTCCCGTTTTCATTTTGGATTTGTGGTATCTGCAGCTTTTGTGTCAATTGCACTTCAACCTGTTAGCAGCCTTGAGCTGCCTTTCCATGCAGTCAGGGTGGTCTTGTCAGTACTCGGTACAAGTGGAGAATGGGCGAGATGCATGAGGATAAAATGCATGGGAGCCCTATATTGCTTATTAAAAAAGGCCTATTGTTTGTTCATAGAAGATGTTAGTAAACAGAATTAAAGTGACAAAGAATTGGGCACCTAAGGGCAAAGGTGCACTCCATTGTAGCGTGCGTTTTGGTTACTAAAATAACAATTAAATCTAAATGCAGTGCTCAATGTGGGATTCAAACATTGAAAAGCCATCGCAAGCCTCCAAACCTGGAGCAGGATTTTGCTGCGAAGTTAATGTGCAGAATCAAATAAGCAGTATATTGGATTTTGTACCAAAGCTTCTTCAGTCCACAAGGGACAAAGCATTGTGTGTATTGTGTCAATTGTCTGTGCAACCACAAAGATCTTCTGGTTGCACAGTTGCTGTGGAGGATAACCTACATATGTACCTTCAAGTATGTTCACCCTCCCAGTCTGGAAATTAATAGTCCAGGTTCCCAAGGTGATGTACCTTGGTCTAAAGGCAAATGTCAACAAGCTGAAATATGTTGAAGATAAGGTCACTGCTATTCTGTAGGTCAAGAAGCCAGAGAATGTTATGGACCTGGGTCTCTTCTGCACTTTGCGGCACCAGTGATCTGCCGTCAGGGTTCAAATCCCCCGCTCTCTGTAAGGACTTTGTATGTTCTCCCCGTGACGATGTTTGTTCCCTCCAAATGTTCCAGTATCCTCACATTCCAAAGAAATTTGGGTTAAGTTTAGTACGTTATCAGCATTTTTTGTGCGTTTGCTCTGGACTTCTAGCATCTGCAGAATCTCTTGTGTTTCAGTTATGGGCATGCTATGTTGGTGCCAGAAGCATGGTGACACTCGCAGGCTGTCCCTAGCACATATTTGGACTGTGTTGGTCACTGACATATTTCACTGTATGTTTTGATGCATGTACATGTGATAAATAAAGCTAATCTTTAGATCTTTATTTTTTTCTGCAAATGATTCAATGCTATAATAGACCCTTGCCTTATTTAGCAATTGTGCAAGTTTCATGACACCAAAAATTATCCACGATATTCAGCGAGATAATCACACTATGAGAGCTGAACTCCCGTTCTCTGGTGGTGTGATTATATGGCTGAATGTTATTCATCTGAGCAAAGCATAATAACTAATATTTGTTCAGATTCCCACGTGAATCGGTTGTTGGCAGTGAACACTGTTCTTTCTCATTTGCAGACGATGACCTCAGTCACTGACACTGACTCAGCAACGATGCAAGTCTTCAAATGCTCTTTAAAATTGTACCAGTGTCAAGTGTCTCACTGATGACTTACAGTTGACCCTAAAGAGGAGGGTAGAGAGGCAGCAAATGAGCAAGAGCCAGTGGCTTTAGGGAGAGGAAAGAAATTCTAACTTAATGAAAGATACCAAATCACCAGAGTGACACAAGACCCCTCCTTCTATTTCCCCAGATGATTCAAAGATTGATTCTCCATTTCTCCCAGCAGCTTTAATTGTAAGTGGAATTTATTAAGTACCAGAGTTTTCCTTCTTGTACAGATGGTGACCTTTTCAGTCAACCCCTTCATGTGGACAATGAAGAATGAGGTCTCCAGAGCAGTCAGCAGTCTGATGCTGGCATCACCGAATGGCACAGTTTACACCGTCAGGGATCTGCCAGAGGACATTGAGGTAAATCCACAAGCTGTGTCCCTTACCTTCATCGCCAATGAAGAGAGTGCCAACATTAAGTTGCTTGGCTCTGCAAGTCCTAAAGTAAACTGATTTATAGGGGAATGCACACAAAATATTGAAGGAACTCAGCAGGGCAGGCAGCATCTATAGAGGAAAATAAACAGACAATGTTTCGGGTCATTCAGGCTAGTGTTAATGAAGGGTCTTGGCCTGAAATATTCCCCTCCCGCGATGCTGCCTGTCTTGCTGAGTTCTTCCAGCGTTTTGTGGGTGTTGCTCAAGATTTCCAGCATCTGCAGAATGTCTTGTGCTTCTGATTTACAGGGGGTCTCCCCAAACAGAGACTGTCAGTCCCCAGCCAGCACCAGCTTCAGCACAAACAACAGCCACCCACCAGCTCAGTGGTACAGTGGAGGCTGAGACTGTTGTTCTGGAAGATGTGCAAATTCAGGCCCCCACTGTCATGGCTGTGATTAATATTCAAAGGGCTTGCAGGGTAAGATAGCAGTCCTGCAGTCAATGCTACCACACGAAACTGGAGTTGCCCACGTCCTCGTCCGCAGAACTGACAATGGTTCAGTGGAATCAGAACCAAAATCAGGTTTATTATCACTGAAGTATGTCATGAAATGTATTGTTCTGCAGCAGTTGTAAAGCAGAAGTCATAAAAAAATTACTATAGGTTACAATAAGGAATATAAAATAAATAAATAGTGCAAAAATGAGCAAATTAGTGAGGTAGGGTTCATGGACTATTTAAAAATCTGTTGTGAGGGGGGGGAAGGCTGCTTACGTGTGCATCTCCAGGCTCCTGCACCTCCTCCCTGATGTGAAGAGGACGCGTCCTCGATGATGTAGAGCTGCTGTGAATCTTGTGCAAGATGGGATAAGCCTGGTATTTTCTAAATTATCCATGACGATGATGTCATTGTGAATGACAAAATAAAAAGGCTGCGTGTGCTGCTGGTTGGGGAACTGAGAACCAAAGTTAGATCCTCTGCTACTGTACTGACAGCACTAACCTATCAGCTGATCTAACCTTTGAAATAATCCTTTGACAGCTTAAGTATCATTTGAGTTGCAGCGTAGTTTGTTAATGTTACAGATAATACTCCCTGGACCTGATCTGACTCATGAGAATTGGACTGAATTCAATCTGGAAAACAACCTAATCATTCTGGAAGTGAATGTTACATCAGACAGTGGCACACTTGGCTTTTATCTGGAGACTGAGCAAGATGTCCCAATCGTCCTTTACTTGGGCTACGAAAATGAACCTAATGAGACCAACTTTCTGGTTTCCACACAGCTACCTAATACAAAGTACACTGGAGGTAAGTGTGAAGCAAATCTCTGCAAGAGAGGAACGTTGCAAGAATGCACATGAATAAACACCTTCATTGCATCTTGCAGCTCCAATTTTGGGGATATTTTCATGAAATCATTTCCACTCCAGAACAGACTTTTCAATTCCACCCACAGTTGAACTGACTGTTTGGTCCCATTCCCCATGGTTAGTCTTAGGAAATTATTGTATGTTCTCTATTTTCCTTTCAAGGAAAATGTGCCTTCAGCAATTGTCCGGTAGGATGTCTTTTACAATTCCTTGTGTGAGCATACATTATCCCTCAAGTGTCACCATGGTTATTTTTCCGAAATTTATCCATTAATAACCAGCTTTTATGCTACTGGGAAAATGTTTCCTTAGTTATTCAATGAAGCCCTTTGAAATTCTGAAGACCTCTATCTCATCTCTCTTTAGGACTAGGTGTTCTCCAAGAAAGCAATACCAGTTCCTCATATAACCATAAATGTGCCCCTGGTGCCACTCCTGTTAACCTCATCTACAACCCTCTGCAAGATCTTAACTTGCGGTCTGCAGTGTGGTAATACACATACTTTGAACAAGCCATGTTTAGGGTCTTGTTCTTGATCACTGGACTTTTCAGGAGTTGTTTAAGATTGTTCTAACAATTGCGGTATTGTGATTTGTGTCTTCTAAGAAAGCACAGGTGTACTTTGAAAATTTCATTTATCCAACAAAGAGTTGTTGGGATACATCATTTAAATGATATAAAATAACATTCCCAAAAATTCTTCTTGCTTACCCAATCACTTTAATTGATGTATTCTACAAAAATAATGCAGACACATGTCGTAATCAGGTTACAATTGCGACAAATGCAGTTGGACTACTTCCTTATTCACAGCTTAAATGCAAGTGCCTAGATCTTTGCCATATTGTTATCAAATGATTCCATATCCAAGCAGTCCATTTGAAATGAAACATAAGGTCACATCAAAACCTTTCAAATATTTTGTAACTGAAAATTAAAATTCAGGAGCACAATTACATTAATGTTCTAGGTTCAGAATATATTGTACAACTAAAGTAAACATCAGTTCTTCAAGGTACTCCTTAGCTGCTAGCTTGGGAATTATGAAAATAAGCCATGGTTTTTTCAAGTTTTGATTAGTCTAATCAAAATGATTAATCTACTTGAAGTACTTGAAGTTGTAACTTGCATCACAGTCTGTAGAAATTGATCAGAATCAGGTTTTATATCACTGGCCTTCATCGTGAAATTTATGGTTTGTGGCAGCAGTACATTGCGATACATATTAATAATAAAAACTATAACTTACAGTATGAAGTGTGTATATATATAAATTAAGTAATGCAAAAAGAGAGGGAGAAAAATATTGAGCAAGTGTTCATGGGTTCATTGTCCATTCAGAAATCTGATGACAGAAGGGAAGAAGCTGTTTCTGAAATGTTGAGTGTGTGTCTTCAGGCTTCTGTACCTCCTCCTTGAAGGTAGTAACGAGAAGAAGGTATGTCCTGGGTGGTGGAGGTCCTTAATGATGGATGCTGCCTTTTTGAAGCATCACATTTTGAAAATGTCCTCAATGCTGGCAAGGCTAGTGCCCATGATAGATCTGGTTGAGTTTACAACTTTCTGTAGTTTTTTTCTGATCTTGTGCAGTGGCCTCTACATACCAGATAGTGATGCAACCAGTTTGATTGCTCTCTACGGTACATCTGTAGAAGCTTGTGTGCGCCTTAGATGACATACCAATTCTGCTCAAATTCCTAGTGAAATATAGCCGCTGTTATGCCTTTTTTGTAGCAGCATCAATATGATGGGCCCAGGATAGATCCTCAGAGATGTTGACACCCTGGAGCTTGAAACTGCTCACCCTTTCCAATTCTGATCCCTCGATGAGGACTGGTATGTGTTCCCTCAACCTACCCTTCAAGAAGTCCACAATCAATTCCCTGGTCTTATTGACGTTGGGTGCAGATTTGTTGCTGCAACATCACTCAACCAGCTGATCTATCTCGCTCCTGTGTGCCTCCTCGTCATCATCTAAAACTCTGCCAGTAATACTTGTGTCATTGTCTAATTTACAGATGCTGTTTGAGCTGTCCCGAGGCACAGAGTCATGGTTATCTTGAAGCAGTGGCCTTGATATGGACACTTTATTCAGTTTCTTGGATTGTCAGTTTTTCTTATGCTGGGTTCAATGGTTTTAAAGCTTCTTCTCAGCTTTTCCAAAGACAGTACATTGACATCTTGGTCTCATTAGCAGTGCACTGAAGAACTATTTTGTAACTTAATAATTTATGCAATTAAAATGTAATTAATTTATTTGCAGCTGGGTTAGGTTGGTAGTGCTTAGCTCAAACTTCATCTGTTCCACCATATTTTTGTTAGTTTTGATTAAGAAATTCACACATTAGTTTTAGAAGTTTAATTTATTACTTCATTGTTTTCAGTAATATCTGCAATTGTTCACAAAGGTTTTATGGTACAACGTCGCACACTGACTCATATTGAATCTTCCATCTGCTCTACAGACTGAGACTGTGCTATTACCACTTTAAGATAAAGGCACGTACTTAACTCTCCCATCCACTCAGAACCACAGTATTAACACTCAAAAGAAAAGCCTGTCCATGACAAGGCTATTTGCAACTTTATATATTTAAATTAAAAACTCAAACTGATTTATTCAACATGATTGTTCTTCAAATTTGATCATATTTTCTCTCAATAAAAATGCTGTGTTTTAAATATTTCTATTATCTTCCATCTTTCCCAATAAGCTGCAAGATATACCTGGCTGATTCCTCCTGCTGAGTTAATGTATGGAGTAGGAACTTACTATTTAGCTGTGAGATCTGACCCAGATCTGAACTCTGCACAAATGACGAACATGACTGTGGCCTTCACTTCCTTTGTATCCCAGTGCGTATACTGGGATGAAATTAATAACAACTGGAATTCATCTGGATGTCGTGTGAGTACCCTCACTTTCTGCGGTTTAACTGAGCTCTGGCGATAGGGGACTTGGGTGAAACGTAGTACCCTCACTTTGTATGGTCTAAGTAGATATCTGGTGATGAAAGACTCTAATCAAATGCAGTACTATCACTTTGTCTGATTTAACTGGAAATCTGGTGAAAATAGGCTCTGGTAAAATTCAGTACCATCACTTTGTATGGTCCAACGTGGGATCTGGTGAAAAAGGACTCGAGTGAAATGCAGGACCCTCACTTTTGTATTGTCTAACTGTGCATCTGGGAATAACTGTGACCTTTCAGCTTATTCTTCCATTCAATAAGAGCAAGGATATTGGCCACTACTCCACCACTCCATATTCCTGCCTGGTCCTCATATCCTTTGTTTGTGGTCTAGAAATCTGTCTACTTTGGCTTGCAATATATTGAATGACTTAGTTCACAGTTCTCTACATTAGAGAAATCCAGTCTCCTCAGCCCTATCCTGATTCTGAAGCTATGTCTCCAGTTCTAGATTCCCCACAGTACTGACCTTGTCAAGTCCCTTCAAAATCTTTGGTTTCAATAAAGTTACCTCATTCTTCTAAAGTTCTGTGAGTATGGGTCCAATCCTTTCAATCTTTCCTCATAAATTAGCCACCTTGTGCCAGAAATCAGTCCAGTGGAGACACTAGAAGTGGCAGGTGCAGGAATCTGATGCAGCAGCTAAGCTGCTGGAAGAACTCAGAGGGTCAAACAACATCTGTGATGGGAACCTTCCTGGTCCTGAGGTGCAGATGAACTATAATTTACTGAATGGCAGAGCAGGCTCAAGGGACTTATTCCTATTCCTGTTTCCTTTCTTATTGTGGCAGGTCTTCTGACATTTACCCAACTACTGGATGTAGGGAAATGCCCTGCACACTGCCAAATACTATTCATTGATTATAAGCACCAGGCAGTGTGCTTTGCCCCCTGCTCTGCTTACTTTATACTTACGACTGTGAGGCTAAGCACAACTCTAAAGCCATATTTAAGTTTGCCAATGATAATGTTAGCCAAATCAGAGGTGGTAATGAACCTGTATATGGGAAGGAGATTGAAAACCTTACTGACTGATGACACAGCCACAACCTCTCACTCAATGCCAGCAAGACTAAGGAGATGGTTATTGACCTGAGGAGGAAACTGGAGGTCCATTAGTCAGTGATCATCAAGAGATCAGAATTGGAGAGGATCAGCAACTTTAATTTCCTCAGTGTTATCATTTCAGAGGATCAGTCCTGGGTCTGATGAAGAAAGCATGGCAGCATCTCTACTTTCTTAGGAGTTTGCAAAGATTCAGCATGTCATCTAAAACTTTGACGAACTTCTGTAGGTGTGTGGTGAAAAGTATATTGACTGGTTGCATCACAACCTGGTATGGAAACGCTTGAGTGGAAAAGCATACAAAAAGAAGTGGATATAGCTTAGTCCATCACAGGTAAAACCCTCCCCACCATTAAGCACATCTACAAGAAGAATTGTTGCAGGGAAGCAGCATTCATTATCCTGTAGACCCACCATCTAGGCAATGCTGTCTTCTTACTGCTGCCAACAGGAAGAAGGTACAGGAAACTCAAGATCTGTGCCACCAGGTTTAGGAATAATTATTACCCCTCAACCATCAAGCTCGTGAATCGGAGGATATAGCTTCACTCAACTTCACTCGGCCGATCACAGAACTGTTCCCACAACGTATGGACTCAATTTCAAGGACACTTCATCTCATGATCTTGATATGCTATGATCTTTCTTTCTTTCCTCTTCCTTTCTTCACATTGGTTGTTGTCCCTCCTGTTGGGTGCAGTCTTTCACAGATTCTATTGTGTTTCTTTCAGTTACTGTGATTGCCCAGAAGAAAATGAATGTCAGGTTTGTACTTGGTGACAAATATGTACTTTGATAATAAATTTACTTTGAACTTTGGTAAGACAGAATATACAAGCTCTTTACAACAACAATCTTTGTGTGAATTTACATTGCATCATTTTTATTCAGTGATGTTTAAAACATCATTAGGTGCTGGCCACTTGCATATCAGATTGGATACATTAGCCAAAAGCCCCAGTCTGCATTAGCAAAGTCAGCAATGGCTCAATAATTGACTGAATACACCCAACAGTAAGTGCTTCTCTGATTAGCTAATCACTAATATAAAAAAGTAAATGTGGAAGGAACTGTTTAAATGTTTATCATACCAATATCCCTTCCTCAATAACAAAAGTGTTAATATACATAGTAACAACAGTGAAACCCTAGTAATATATCTTTTTGTCATAAGCCACAAAAAAAAACAAAGGGTTAGAGAACTGTCTGTTAATACCCCCTCATCCCCTGACTCCTTTCACCCCCTCCTCACCGTCCGCAAGCAAATCTCTCCCAGCACATCCAGCATGGTTACGATGTTCTAACATGGTTATGCATCCACCTTGGCCTCCTCCATTTTGCAACGTCCTCCTTGAGGAATAATGGGGAAGAATGTCCTCATTATTTGCATACTAAATGCCCTCTCTATTTACATACTAAACATCCAAGATAGTAGTTCTGAGTGATGTGCTTTATTGACAATGAAATCAATGGAAGCAGCTGTCAGAGGTACAGTCCAATACTCCTGTGCTATCATATCACCACCAAGTGTGATTTTTTAAAATTTAGTACGTTCTTTTCCGAGGACTGTAGGTGGAAGCATCAGCTATTCAGTCCCTCATGTTTGTTCTGTCAGTAACATAAATCAAAGTTAATCAAAAAATCAAATCAGATCGAGTTTAATTATCATTCAAGTCATACTTAGATACAGCGGAATGAGACAGTGTTCCTCTGGGGCCAAGATACAAAACATTCAAAATAGCAAGTACCTCAATTTTGAACTCAATTAACATGGTTTGCTCATGAAATGAATCTAACAGGGAGCTTCTTTACTCAGAGTGTGGTGAGAGTGTGGAATGAGCTGCCAGTGCAATTGGTGAATGCCAGTTCAATTTCAACATTTAAGAGAAACTTAGATAGGTACCTGCATGGGAGGGGTATGGAGGCGCTGCAGTCTGGGTGCAGCTGATGGGAGTAGTGAGAACAATAGTTCAACACGGAGCAGATGGGTTGAAAGGCCTGTTTCTGTGCTGTAGCACTCTATGACTGTATGACACTAAATCCTAATGTCCTGGTGTAATAAAAATCTAGCAACTCAGCATCTCTTGAAAAAAAACTCAAGTAGTGCCTTTTTAATATTTTGTCATCTTCACTGTTCTTGACATATATCAGAATCAGGTTTGTTATCACCGGCATGTGACATGAAATTTATTAACTTGGCAGCAGCAGTTCAATGCAATACATAATCTAGCAGTGAGAGAAAAATAATAATAATAAATGAAATGCAAAAATATAATAATAATAAACAAACAAGTAATTCAATTATGTGTATTGAATAGAATTTTAAAAACATGCATAAACAGAAAAAAAGTGAGGTAATGTCCAAAGATTCAAAGTCCATTTAGGAATCAGATGGCAAAGGGGAAGAAGCTGTTCCTGAACCACTGAGTGTGTGCCTTCAGGCTTCTGTATTTCTTACCTGATGGTAACAGTGAGAAAAGGGCATGCCCTAGGTACTGGACATCCTTAGTAATGGATGCTGCCTTTCTGAGACACCACTCCTTAAAGATGTCCTGGGTACTTTGTAGGCCAGTGCCTAAGATGGAGCTGACTAGATTTACAACCTTTTGCAGCTTCTTTCAGTCCTGTGCAGTAGCCCCTCCATACCAGACAGTGATGCGGCCTGTCAGAATGCTCTCCACGGTACAACTATAGAAGTTTTTGAGTGTATTTGTTGACATGCCAAATCTCTTCAAACTCCTAATAAAGTATAGCCGCTGTCTGGCCTTCTTTATGGCTACATCGATATGTTGGGACCAGGTTAGATCCTCAGAGATCTTGACACCAAGGAACTTGAAGCTGTTTAATCTCTCCACTTCTGATCCCTCTATGAGGATTGGTATGTGTTCCTTCGTCTTACCCTTCCTGAAGTCAGCTGATACAATCATTTTCATCAGGATGATTTTGCTTTTACTGTATATGTTTCAAATCAGCCAAATCAAGATCGAAGGTGCTGAGGAAAGGGAACGTGGAGAACAAGTTCCTGTTCAGCATCGTAGGCACAGCTATCCCAAACATCACAGAAAAGCCAGTCAAGCGTTTAAGCAAGGTTTTTTACAGTTCTTTAAGGAACACGACATCCATCCAGGTCACTGGCACCGAGTTGGATGGCTGGCTGAAATCTGTGGACAAGTCTGGCCTACCTGGGAGGTTAAAAGCCTGGGTGTATCAGCATGGCATTCTTCCCAGAATCCTGTGGCCCCTCCTTGTCTATGCAGTTCCGATCTCGACAGTCGAAACCTTAGAGAGGAGGGTTAGCAACCACCTCAGGAGATGGCTGGGGCTGCCAAAGAGCCTGAGCAGCATCGCACTCTATGGACACCACAACAAACTGCAACTGCCCTTCAAATCCTTGGAGGAAGAATTCAAGGTAACAAGAGCCAGAGAAGTGCTACAGTATAGGGACTCAAGTGACCCGAAGGTGGCTAGAGCAGGGATCCAAGTAAGTACTGGCAGGAAGTGGAGGGCAGAGGAAGCTGTTCAGGAGGCAGAGGCGAGGCTGCGTCACAGGAGGCTGGTGGGAGTGGTCACACGAGGCCGAGCTGGGCTAGGATCCTTTCCAACTCCCCAAGTGGACACTAGAGGGAAGGAAAGGTGTAGTCTAGTTCAGGAGGAGGTGAGAGCAGTAGTGGAGGAGACGAGAACCTGCAAAGGCAGTGGGAATGAAGCAACAGGGAGCTTGGACAAGATGGGAGAATGTGGTTGAAAGGAAAGTGACCTGGGCTGATCTTTGGAAAACCAAACCACACCGCATCCAATTTCTCATCCAGGCGGTGTATGATGTGCTTCCAAGACCATCAAACCTGCAGACATGGGGCAAGGCAGAGTCATCTGCGTGCCCACTGTGCTCCAAGCGAGGAACTCTGGAGCACATCCTCAGCGGCTGTGCAAGGGCAGATGGTACCGATGGAGGCATGATCAGGTCCTGAAGACCATCGCTGAAGCCATCGGCTCAGGAGTTGAGTGGGCAAAGCGGTCCCAACCCTCCAAGCAGACCATTGCCTTTGTCAGAGCTGGGGAGCAGCCAATACCTGCCAAAAGAACATCTGCAGGCATTCTGACCTCTGCAAAGGACTGGCAGCTGTTTGTGGACCTTGAACGGCAGCTGAAGTTCCCCAATCATATCACAGCCACCACCCTGCGACCAGACATTGTCCTAGTGACTGAGTCTACTAAGCAAGTGGTGCTGCTGGAGCTGACAGTCCCATGGGAAGATAGCTTGGAGGAGGCCTTTGAAAGGAAGCTCTCCATGTACACAGGACTGGTCAGCAACTGTCAGCAGGCTGGATGGAGAGCGAGGTGTCTCCCAGTGGGGGTTGGTTGTAGGGGATTCGTAGCCCGTTCTTTAGTTAGACCTTTCAGCATTTTGGGCATCGAGGGAGAGAGGAAGAGCAGGGCCATCCGCAGTACCACCGATGCGGCAGAGAGGGCCTCAAGATGGCTGTGGCTCAAAAGAGGGGAGCCGTGGTGTCATAAGTAGCTAGCCATCTGGACACAAGCTGGGGTCTGATCAGCCCCGGCTGGGTCACCCGGAAGAGGGTGTATGATGTTGAAAGACCCGAAACACCCGATGATTCCAGAAACATCACTGAAGATGTGTCCAGAGGCCTCAGTAGATGTATGTACACAGCAGTGATAATTAAAGTCAGAATAGCTGAATAAATATAAACTAAGTCAAAATAGAATGCTCAGAAACAAAATTAACAAAAATAATGACTGTTTTTCTACGGTGTGTTAATTCTTTTCCTTTCACAATTTTATTAAGACATTTTAAAGTGCAGTGGGGAAAATGCATGTGTGTGACTAAATGATTGACTAAATAATTTTACTGTTGCGTGTTTTAGGTGGGCCCACTAACTACACCCAGCAGCACTCAATGCCTGTGCAATCATCTCACCTTCTTCGGCAGTTCCTTCTTCGTCATGCCCAATGCAGTGGATGTCAGCAAGACAGTAGAGCTCTTTGCAACATTTAAGGACAACCCAATCGTCATTGCAACAGTGGCTTGCATTTTTGGCCTGTACATTCTTGCTGTTGTGTGGGCGAGAAGAAAAGATAAGCAAGATGTTGCCAAAGTGAGTAATTAACCCAATCATATCAATCTAATCAATCACTTTGAAATCCCCAGTTCAAATCTCTTCATCTCTGTCCTGTATCTCTTGTCTATTTTCTCTTAGCACCGGTTATATTTTATTGGCATTAATTTATAATTGACACATGTACCGAGATACAGTGAGAAGCTTTTGTTTGCATACCATCCGGACAGATCATTCCATACATACACTCAATGGCCACTTCATTAGGTACAGCCGTGAACCTGCTGGTTATACAAAAATCCAATCAGCCGAACATCTGGCAGCAACTCAATACATAAAAGCATGCAGACATGGTCAAGAGGTTCAGTTGTTGTTCAAACCAAACATTAGCTTGAGGAAGAAATTTGATCTAAGTGACTTTGATTGTTGAATGATTATTGGTGTCAGACAGGGTGATTTGAGTATCTCAGAAACTACTGAACTCCTGGGATTTTCATGCACAACCGTCTTTATAGTTTACAGAAAAAACAAAACAACATCCAGTGCCAAGCCATGCTGAAAGCAAAAGTGCTTTGTTAATGAGAGCGGTTATAGAAGAATGGTCAGATTGGTTCAAACTGACGGGAAGGTGACAGTAACTCAAATAACCATGCATTGCAACAGTGGTGTGCAGTTAAGCAGCTCTGAATGCACAACACATCACACCTTGAAGTGGATGGGCTACAGCAGCAGAAGACCATGAACATACACTCAGTGGCCACTTTATTAGGTACCTCCTGTGTATATTTACATCAAGAAGGTAAAAAGGAAAACAGAATGTAGAATATAGCCTTCCAGTGGCAGAGAAAATGCAGAGCTGGTTGACAAATAAAGTATAGGTAGATTGGGATTCCAAGAGCTCTATTTTTCTTGCATAACAAGTCTATTCAAGAGTCTGATAACAGCAGGATAGAAGCTGTCCTTGAGACTGGTAGGAGGTGCATTGAACGTTTTGCTTCTTCTGCCCATCAAAAGGGGGGAGAAGCGAGAATGACCAGGGTGGGAGGGGTGCTTGATTATGTTGACTGCTTTCCTGAGGCAGCAGGAAGTGTAACTGCTTGGTATTGATTTACTTGAATATAGTGTTGCCAAGGGCAGTATTTATAACCACTTCTAATTGTTTGTAATGTTGCAGCCTGTGTAGTGAAGGCTGGGTTGAATATAGAGCACTCCAAAATGGTGAAATGCTAAACTGATGTGTACCCGGTCAATTACCTGTAGGTGGAGGTGACTCTACCTACCTGCTTCTCTTTTATTTAACCGATATTAAAAAATGGCTGAACACATGACTGTTCAGTGTCCCTTTTGGATGAAACACCGAGGTGAATTTAGTTTGCTCTGAACTAGCGGAGAAAGGAAGCCTAAAGACTGAGGAGCAAATGTATTGGTACAGAAGCAAATAATGTAAGCACAGTTCCATTCCACTAGGAGAGAAAGGCCAGTCTGGAGAACAAGATGTAATCTGTGATCAATTTTGTTTTGTAGGATGTGATAGGATTACCCTGAAAAATGATTGGCTGTTTAATTATAATGTGTTATAGTTCTAAATATAGTCCCTGTGATTGGTGAATTACTGATAATGGAAAATCGGGAACAAGACATGGGAAAAATACTATAGTAAAAATAGCATTGCAGCTGTGAGACTGGAATTTAAATTTGATTTGTAAACCTCGAATTTAAAAGAAGCTGGCACCAATAATAATACCCTGGGAATTGAGAGAATGTAGTAAATACCCATTGGGACTCTTTAATTCCTGTGAGAGAAGGGAGCCTTTCACCCTTACCTTCCCTGGCCCTCATGGATCCTAAACTCACCATCTGGGTAACTCTTAATTACTCCTTAAAATGTCCTAGCAAGCAATGGAGTTTAATGGCCAATAAGAATAAACGTTGAATAGTTTCTAAGTGCAACTATATTTATATGTATGTTAATTAGCTATCTTAAGAGAATTTCCAGCCTTTGTGCCATTTGTTGCATTTAGTTTATTTTTATGTAATGAAATCAACTCCAGTATAACAGTATTTATGTACAAATAATTTGTACCTTCATTTTCTATTGTTACTGTTCATTGAAAAAGTTTAGCAGAGATAGATTAGTAAATTATAGAAATGGTAAAAGAATTTGGAGAAAGTGGTTATTCTCCATTTCCAACTGATGTGTCTTCTCCAAAATAGCAATATTTTAAAGTGAATCATATTTGCAGAAAAATGTGTTTATGTAATTCTCTTTTTCTTATCCCTTAACACAAAATAAAGGTGAAAATAACATTCCTTGCTGATAATGACCCATTTGCCCAGTATCGCTACTTGGTGACCGTTTTCACAGGCCATCGTAGAGGGGCAGCGACCACTTCAAAGGTTTGTTTCTCTTTAAATTTCAACCTACTCAAGTTCCCCAGATTATGACCAACCTAACTTGAGAAAATCCAAACTTCGAGCAAACGTTGGTTAGAATTTAAGCAGTAAAAAGTACTGACTGCAGGAAAATGAAGTAGTGTTCATTGTATCATGATGTTTCTGAAATTGATGAGATGAAGTATGGAATGAAGATAGTGGATGTCAGAAAATCATGGCATGGAGTACAACATAGGCAGTTGCATGTAGGCATATGCACAACAGATAGTAGAAACTTCTTTCAAATTTTTTGTCAATCTAGAAGTAAGAGGAGGTGAATATAAGTTTCAATATCCGTCTTACAAAGAAGTTACTTTTGAAAGACGTAAGCGTGTTGAAATTAAATCATACATTTTTAAAAATAATCAGCCTGCTAATTGAATGTACAGTAGGTTTGAATAAATGTATTGTTAGTTTATTATATTTTGATATATTTGCGTATCCAGGTGACCATAACACTCTGTGGCTCTGAAGGACAGAGTGACCCACATTTTCTTACCGACCCGGAGAAACCTACATTTGAGAGAGGAGGGGTTGATGGATATCTGCTCACAACCTTATTCCCTCTTGGGGATCTTCAGAGCATTCGATTGTGGCATGACAACTCAGGATCCAATCCATCCTGGTAATCTACTGCAGGAAGTTCAGATGAAATGAAAGCTTTCTTTGTATATGGGCAGGATAGACATTAGAAAGTCATAGCTTAAACCCTGTCTTGAATAATATACCACACCAATTGGTAGGAAGAGTGGTTATCTAACAGTGCTCTTGAAACTTTTGTAATGACAACCTTCTAAATATTGAAAGCCCTAGATAGAGTGGACATGGAGAGGATGTTTCCTATAATGGGGGAGTCTAGATCCAGAGGGCATGTCCTCAGAATAGAAGGACATCCCTTTTGAATAAATTCTCTCCTGCTCTTCTCATCGAAATCTCCCCCCCCCCCACTTTAGAAATATAGAAACATAGAAAACCTATAGGCCCTTTGGCCCACAAAGCTGTGCCGAACATGTCCTTACCTTAGAACTACCTAGGCTTACCTACAGCCCTCTAGTTTTCTAAGCTCCATGTACCTATCCAGGAGTCTCCTAAAAGAACCTATCGTTTCCGCCTCCACCACCACTGCCAGCAGCCCATTCCATGCACTCACCACTCTCTGCGTAAAAAACTTACCCTTGATATCGCCTCTGTAGTATTTCCAAGCACCTGAAAACTGTGTCCTCTTGTGTTAGCCATTTCAGCCCTGGGGAAAAGCCTCTAACTATCCACAGGATCAATGCCCATCATTATCTTGTTCATCCCCCCCTCATCCTCCTTTATTGAAACTAACAAAATATTGAAAAGCCACCTGTTGATAGAGTGGACATGGAGAGGATGTTTTCAATAGTTGGAGAGTCTAGAACCAGAGGGCACAGCCTCAGAATACAGGGGCATCTCTTTAGAATAGAGATGAGGAGGAATTTCTTCAGCCAGCGGGTGCTGAGTCTGTGGAATTCATTGCAACAGGTGGTAATGAATTCTGCAGATTGGCAATATAGAAAATGGAGGTTGATGTGTTCTTGATTAGTAAGGGCGTCAAAAGTTACCAGGAGTAGCCAGAAGAAAGGGATTGAGAGGGATAATATTTCAGCCATGATCAAATGGCAGAGCAGAACCCATGGGCCAGTGGTCTAATTCTGGTCCTATGTTTTACAGTCTTCTGCTTTTATGGGCTAACATGAGTATTCATTTAAAATTAATCTCATACTTTAGACAAATGTCAAGCTTAAACAAGGAATTTGAAAGATTCAGTACCAGACATGTTGTGGTAGTTCATGAAACTGCAGTCCATTGTTTCAAACAAATCCGTCAGTTTCAGAATTCTAGTTCCTTCCCTGTATGTCTCAATCTTTCTCCTTGGAATGCTAATCCAGTGATAGGAAATTCAACAGTGGCACTATGATCTGCTTCATTGTTATAGAATCAGAATTATCCTTCAATGTCAGCAAAACTAAGGAGCCGGTCATCGACTTCAGGAAGCTGGGGTTGGGGGGCGGGGGAGATGCACATGCTCCTGTGTACATCAACAATTGTTGAGGTTCAGAAGGTTGAGAGCTTCATGATCCTAGGAGTGAACATCTTCAGAATCCTGTCCTGGTCCAAACACGTTAATGTTATGGCCAAGTACGTTCACCAATGCCTCTACTTCCTCAGAAGGTTAAAGGAATTTGGCATGTGCCCGTTGACTCTTACCTATTTTTATTGCTACACCATAGAAAGCATCTTATCTGAATACATAGCAGCTCTGTATGGCAACTGCTCTGCACGAGACTACAGAACTGTGGATACAGCTCAGCACCTCATGGAACCAGCCTCCTTCTATGATTTTCTTGAGTCATTCCAATGTATCCAAAGATTTCCACTTGAACATTTAAATATTTTGCACAAGCATCCAAGCATTTTGGCAGCCAGGCCATCACTGAACCTGCTGCCAAAAGATTTCTCTGGGCAGGACCCTGATGTGATTTGAAGTCCTTGGCTGGTGCAGGTTGGTCATAAGACATGGGAGTAGAATTAGGTCATTTGGCCCATCAAGTCTGCTCCGCCATTCCAGCATGGCTGATTTATTATCCCTCTCAACCCCATTTTCCTGCCTTCTTCACAGAGCGGGCCTGATCTTGTTTGTGAAGCTACCACTGTTTGGATATCTGCTCATGGGATGGAGAAGTAAAAGGGTAGAGGAAGAACAAAAGTGAAGATCTGACAGGAGGCTCACCGCTGTTAAAGTAACAAAGCCATTCAGTACAGCAGAGTGCAGGAATGAGAACAATCATGTTTTCTCTCAGCAGATTTAAATTTAATTATTTAAAATAAAATTGCTATTTTTAAAGTTGAGACTAACTTTTGCTATTTGATTTCCTTTCCAGGTATGTAAATCGTGTAACAGTGCTGGACTTGCAAACAGACCAACGGTGGAGCTTCCTGTGTAACTCATGGCTGTCCATTGATGTTGGCGATTGTCTTTTGGACAAATTCTTTCCAGTGGCAACCGAGATGGACCTTAAACGTTTTAGGTACACATTGTAGCCAGGTGCAATGCAGTAAACAGTTTGGAACAATATAATTTTTCAAAATAACCTGATGTTTTCTGGTTGTGGTAATCATTGATAAATATTGGAGGACACATTGCTCCTCGGACATGAAGAGAGGATAGCAAATAACTCAGCTGCATGGAGAAATCAGTGATAAAATGTGCTGAAGATTTAACTTTAATTTATTGGTTATGCAGTAGAGGTAGAGAGATGTTGAGACATATAAAGCATAGACAAAGGCTACTTGACCCATCATTTCCACCTCAAGTGAGATGCCACTTGGACTATCCACTTCCCAGCTGTTGACCCATATCTTTCTTTATAGATATTTCCACTAATTAATCATCCAAATGTGAAGGTTTCTGTGTCCACTGTCCTTCCAGGCAGGAGTTTCAGACCACCACTACTGCCTTGGTGAAAACAACATTTCTTCAACACTCCTCTGATCTTTTACCTTATTATCCTGCATCTACTCTTAGTTATTAATTTCTACAGCAAGTCGAGGGAAATGCATCCAGGAAGTGAAAGGGCACTGAAATGTTAATGAGACAGGTGTGGAACAAAGCAGGTATGAAGTTCTTTAAAAATTGGATACAATTAAACTTTGTACTTGCAATTCCAGCACATCACTGTTTTCAGAATTTTACAGTCCTTCAGGTAGAAGATGGTCACTTAGAATGCAATAAATGTTCCTGTGCAAGAAAAACATTGTGAATTATTGAATACTTATAAAGTTGAAATATTTCATAAAGATATTAAATTGGTTGGATATAAAGTAAAAGGAAAACCAATTGTCATTAGATAATATCAGTAATAGATCTTTTTATAATTACATAATTATTTTAGTTGTGCTTAGTGAAGAAGTTTGTCCAAGAATACATTAGGATATAGCTAAATTTGAGGTGAGGGGATACAAGTTTGAGGGGGGGGGAGTGACCTTCTGGGAACAACAGTGACCAGACCTTTGGCATTGAGTCTGGCTCTGTGGCTTGGAATGGAATGGTGAGGGGCGGGGAGTGGAAGAAGGGGAGTGCAGGAGTGATTGGGAATTCCATAGTTAGAGAAGAAAGGAGATTATGTGGACGTGGAAGAGACACCCAGATTGTGCCTGAGGTGCCAGGGTTAGGGACGTCTCAGATTGGGTCCACAGCAATCTAAAGGGTGAGGTTGGGCAGCCAGAAGTTGTGGTACATATTGGTACCAACGACATAGGTTGGAAAAGGACAGTATGGTTGAGAAGCAGTTAGCACAATGCTTTACAGTACAGGTAACCCGGGTTCAATTCTCACTGCTGCCTGTGAAGAGTTTGTATGTTCTGTCCGGGTGCTCCAGTTTCCTCCCACAGTCCAAAGATGGACCAGTTAGTAGGTTATTGGTCGTCGTCAATTTTTCTGTGGTTAGGCCAGTATTGAATCAGGAGATTGCTGGGCGGTGAGGCTGAAGGGCCAGAAGGGATATTCCATGCTGTATCACAATAAATAAATAAATTGGGAGGAGGTACTGAGGAAAGAATATAGGGAGTTGGGTAGAAAGCTGAAAAGCAGGACCACCAGGGTAGTCACTTTTGGATTACTGCCTGTGCTATGTACCACTGAGGGTAAGAATAGAATGTTTTGGCTGATCAAAGTATGGCTGAGGAATTGGTGCAGGGTTTCAGATTTCTGGATCATTAGGATCTCTTCTAGGCAAGGTTACAACTCAGTTACAACTGAACTCAAGGGGAACTAATGTATTTGTGGGCAGGCTTGCTAGAGCTGTTGGGGAGGGTTTAAACTCATTTGCAGGGGATTGAGAACAGGTGCGATATGGCAGTTGGTATACTGTTATTTATTGACATACTGTGCAGAACAGGCCCGTCCAGACCTTCGAGCCTCACCGCCTAACAATCCTAGCCTAGTCACTGTTGACATACAAGTAGATTCAGTGTGTAGTGAGACTGTGAGGAAGGACATGCAGATGATAAGGCAAAACTGCAGTCAGTGAGATGAGTTGAAGTGTAACATGGGAGTAAAACTGAACAGGATGATGATTACAAGACTGAAGATGTTATACTTGAATGCACGCAATAAGGTAGATGATGTCGTAGCACAGTTAGAGATTGACAGAGAATGTTAGAGATGACATTGTGGGCATCACTGAGTGAATCTTCGTGGCTGAAAGAAGATCAATGATACACAATGTATTCAAAGGACAGACAGGGAGGCAGAGGGGGTGGGTGGCTCCACTGGTAAAAACTGAAGTTAAATCCTTAGGATGAGGTGACATAGGATCAAAAGATGTAGAACTCTTATGGGTAGAGTGAAGAAACGACGAGGGTAAAGAGACCCTGATAGGAGTTATATACAGACCTCAGCACAGTAGCCAGGATGTGGGATACAAATTGCAATGGGCGATAGAAAAGGTATGTAAAAAGGGCAATGATATAATATTCGTGGGGGATTTCAATATGCAGATTGGTGCCGGATCGCAAGAAAGGAAATATGTAGGATGCCTATGCGATGTGGTTGAGCTCACTAGGGGAAAGGAAAGGGAAATTTGGAGGGGGTCTTGTGTAATGAACCAAATTTGATGAGGAAGCTTAGGGTAAAAAAAACTCTTAGGAGTCAATGATCATAATAAGATAGAATTAATTTGAGAGGGAGAAGATAAAGTCAGATGTGTCCGTATTACAGTGGAGTAAAGGGAATTACAGACGGATGCGAAAGGAGCTGGCCAAAGATCATTGGAAGGGAATGCTAGCAGGGATGACTGCAGAACAGCAATAGTTAGAAGGCACAAAATAGATATATATAAGAAGAAGTATTCTAAAGGGAGGATGAGGCAATCGTGGCTGACAAGGGAAGTCAAAGACATCATAAAAGCCAAGGAGAGAGCATATAATAGAGCAAAAATTTGTGGGAATTTAGAAGATTGGGAAACTTTTAAAAACCAACAGAAAGCAACGAAAGGGCCAGAAGAAGAAAAAAATATGATATATGAAGGTAAGCTAGGCAATAATAAAAAAAAGTAGATACCAGAAGTATTTTTTCCACTGTATAAAAAGTAAAAAAAGAAGTGAGAGTTGATATCAGACCATGGAAAGTAACACTGGAGAGTTAGAAATGGGGGACAAAGAAATTGCAGATAAACTTAATAAGAATTTTGGGTCACTGTGGACGACACTAGTAGTATGCCAGAAATTAAGGAGTGTCAGGGAGTAGAGTGGGTGTAGTTGCTATTAATAAGGAGAAGGTGTTTGCGAAGCTGAAATGTCTGAAGGTAGATAAATCACCTGGAACAGATGGACTGCACCCCAGTGTTGTGAAAGAGGTAGCAGAAGGGATTGTGGAGGGATTAGTAATGATCTTTCAAGAATCTGGAATGGGTCCAGAGCACTGGAAAAATGCAGATGTCACTCCACTCTTGGTCGGGGGAGGAAGGAGAAAAGAAATTATAGGCCAGTTAGCCTGATTTCAATGGTTGGGACAATGTGGGAGTCCATTATTAAGGATGAGGTTTCAGGGTGCTTGGATGCACATGATTAAATAGGCCAAAATCAGTATGGTTTCCTTAAGGGGAAGTTTTGCCTGACTAATCTGTTGGAATTCTTTGAGCAATTGTTGTTTTCATGGATATTCACACAAGGTACCACACTTAAGGTTGCTTAACAAGATAAGAGCCCATGGTATTACAGGAAAGATACTAGTATGGATAGAGGATTGGCTGACTGGCAGGGGGCAAGGAGTGGGAATAAAGGGGGTCTCTCCTGGTTCGCTGCTGGTGACCAGTGGTGCTCTGTAGGGATTGGTGTTGGGATCACTTCTTTACACTTTATATGTCAGTGGTTTGGATGACAGAATCGCTGGCTTTGTTTGCAGACAATACAGTGATAGGTGAAGGGGCAGGTAGTGTTGAGGAAGAAGGGAGTCTGCAGAAGGAATTAGATCGATTAGGAGAATGAACAACATTTGGTTTATTTTTGTGTCAGCATCAGTCACAGAGAACATATGTTTTTTAGAGCATATTAGTGCTTACAGCAAAGGCAATGTCATTTTACTGAGCTGAATCCAGGAAGAATTTGCATCAGGAAGCAGGGAAATATTGCATTTTTACTTATTACTGCAAGCCTGTTAGTTTAGCTAAATCTTTTTCCAAATCTTGCAAAGACTACTGAAAGATTGTTGCTCTCCTCCATTACACCTTATTATCCAGACTAGCGAGACTTCACTAACAATTCCATACTTTATTCAAATGTAGAAATTAAACTGCAAACAGGAGAAGATCTGCAGGTGCTGGAATACCAAGGCAGCACACACAAAATGCTGGAGGAACTCAGCAGGCCAGGCAGCACCTGTGGAAACCAGTAAACAGTTGACATTTCGAGCAGAAATTCTTTATCAACTGCAACTGCTTGTATAACTTTGTGAAGCATCAAAGATAGGTGAAGGGGCAGGTAGTGTTGAGGAAGCCGGGAGTCTGCAGAAGGACTTAGTTTGGGAGAATGGGCAAAGAAGTGGCAGATGGAATATGGTGTAGGGAAGTATATGACCATGCATATTGGTCAAAGGAATAAAGGCATAGACTATTTTCTAAAAAGGGAGCAAATACAAAAATCAGAGGAGCAAAGAAACTTGGGAGACCTTTGTGCAGGACTCCCTAAAGGTTAACCTGCAGGTAAGAAAGGCAAATGAACTTTTAGCATCCATTTTGAGAGAACTAGATTATAAGAACAAGGATATAATACTGGGGGTTTATAAGGCATTGGTCATACCACACTTGGAGAACTGTGAGCAGTTTTTGGCCCTTTTTTTCTTAAAAAAAAAGATGTGCTGGAATTGGAGAGAGTCCAGAGGGGTTCAAAAGAATGATTCTGGGAATGCAAGGGTTAATATATGGGGAGTACTTGATGGCTCTGGGCCTGTACTCGCTGGAATTTAGAAGAATAAGGAGGGAATCACATGAAACCTATCAGATATTGAAAGACCTAGATAGAAAGGATGTGGAGAGGACGTATCCTATAGTGGGTGAGTATAGGACCAGAAAGCACAACCTCAGAATAGAGGAACGCCTATTTAGAACAGAGATAGAACCATAGAAAAGTACAGCACAGAAACAGGCCCATCTAGTCCATGCCGAGCCATTTGAACTGCCTACTCCCATCAACCTGTACTGGTAACATAGCCCTCCATACCCCTACCAACCATGTACCTATCCAAATTTCTCTTAAGCATTGAAATTAAGCTTGCGTGCAGCACTTGCGCAGACAGCTTGTTCCATACTCTCACATCCCTCTGAGTGAAGAAGTTTCCCCTCATGTTCCCCTTAAACCTTTGCCCTTTCACCCTTAACCCATAAGGTCCAGTTGTAGTCCCACCCAACCTCAGTGGAAAAAGCCTGTTTGCTTTTACCCTTTGTATACCCCTCACAATTATGTATTCTTCTATCAAATCTCCTCCAAACAATTATATTTAAAGCGAAGGTTGACAGGTTCTTGATTAGTCAGGGCATCAAAGATTATGGGGAAGGCAGCAAGGGAATGCAGCTTAGAGGGATAATAAATCAGCCATGATGGAATGGTGGAGCAGACGTGATAGGCTGAAAGACTTAATTCTGCTCCTAAGCCTTACAGAGTTTAAACTAGACAAGTTGGAGTTATTGCATTTGGGAGATCAAATGGAAGGAGAAAGAAGTAGCCACATTTTCAGGAGCACTGACAGACAAACAGAGGATGGGGTGCATGCCCGTAGCTCACTGAAAGTGGCAACGCAAGTTGATTGGGTGGTAGAGAAGGCATGCAACATATCTGCCCATATCAACTGGGGCACTAGGTATCACTAGGTATTAATATTAAATGTTTCAACTGCATAGGACTTTGGTTAGGCCACATTTGAGATACTGTGTTCAGTTCTGGTCACTGCATTAATGCGGAAGCCTTGGAAAGGTTCACCGGCATATTGTCTGGACTGGAGAGTACTAGCTATCAGCAGAAGCTGGACACACTTGGATTGTTTCTCTGGAATGTCGGCAATGTGATAGAACTATGTAAACTTTATGAGAAGCATAGACAGGGAAGACAGTCAGAATCGTTTTCTCAGAGCTGTAATGCCAAACACTAGAGTGACTTTAAGGTGAGAATGGGAAAGTTTAAAGGGGGTTTGCAAAACAAGTTTTTTTTACACGGTGCCTGGAATGCACTGGCAGGAAAGCTCAACAGTGACGTTTAAGAGGCACTTGGCCAGGCACATAAACATGCAGAGAATTGAAGGATAGGAATCATATGCATGCAGATGGGATTAATTTAATTTGGCGTCGTGTGTAGTGCAGTTGTCATGGGTTGAAGGGCCTATTCCCATGCTATTATTGCTCTATTTTTGTCTGATCTCTTTTCAGATTCTAATTGAGTGCTGAGGGGTTTTGCAATGTGTTCTTTCTGATTCAGTCTCCTCTTCCCACAACTAAGGCAAAATTCCTGCTATGTTCCAACAGTAATCTGTTCTTCATGAAGTCGGCCAAGGATTTCCGAGATGGGCACATTTGGTATTCGGTGCTGAATCGTCCACCAAGGAGTCCCTTCACAAGGGTGCAGAGAGTTTCATGTTGTTTTTCTTTGCTGCTTTGCACAATGCTGACAAGTATTATATTCTGGGGAGTACCAAAGAATCCTGCCCAGCAAAAAATGGACCTGGGTAAATGGACCTAGTTCTTGTACATTGTATATCATTAAATAAATGTTCCTCTTTGAATAGACATGCCACTAAATATTCCACTAATCCAATTAATGGACATGACTACACAATTCAAGTCTTCATATTGCAGAATGAAATGCCTTGAACAAACATCAAAGAAATATCTTTGGATGCTGAGTTCAAGCTGTGCATTGAACTAAAGTTTGTTTTATAATCATCTTACTGCCAGAAAATAGTCTTGTTAAGCTGTAAGTATGTTGATAATTTAGACCACAAGACATAGGAGCAGAATGAGGCTATTCAGCCCATTGAGACTACTCCACAAAATCTGAAAACATTTAACAGTATCGATTAATTGTGCTTTTATAGAGAGAAAGAATTTTAAAATTTTATTTCTTTTTAGTTCCCTTGGGTTTTTCATGTTTGCACTCATAAATAAAATGAGTGTACAAATCTGCTTTATCTAAAAATAAATCCACTTGTGAAGTGTACAGGGAATTATTTTGCGCAAGAACATTTCCAACTAAACCTTAACTTTGTTTTTTTTTCTCCTTCACAGGGAAGATTGAATTTACCTGGCAGGAGGTAGTGATTGGTTTTGAGAGCTCACTGCTAATGTTTCCCATCAACCTCCTCATTGTCCAGATTTTCCGAAACATTCGACCACGATTGAAGGAGAAAAAGCAGGGCAAACACGGTCGAATATCTCCTTCGTTACCAACCCCACCCACAAGTCTTCAGACCTACTCACTCACAACAGAAGCTGTTACAAAGGTTGATTTAAAAAAAGTTTTAAAACATCTGTAATGTCTTTCCATATTTAGATCAATGATAGAACCATCATCAGTCATCGTAGAGTTCAATTGTATTACGCTGCAATTTCCATTCATATCCTGCCTTAACTTCATGAATAAGTACATACTGAACCAGAAAGGAGCTGTTGGGAAAGGAATAGGTAGTTTGGCCAAAGAGTTCGACTTTGAGGAATTCGGACAATGCAAAATATGAATCCTAGAACATAGAACAGTACAGCCCAGAAACAGGCCATTTGCCCCATAATATTTGCCGAACCAGCTAAAATGCAAATCAAAATCACCCAAACAATCCCTCCTACCTACACCATGTCCATATTCCACTATCCTTACATCTATGTGCCCATCCAAATGTCTCTTAAAAGCCTCTAAAGGATTTATCTCTACCACCAAACCAGGCAGCACATTCCAGGCATCCATGACTCTCTGAGTAAAAAACTTAACCCTCACATGCCCCTTAAACCTAACCTCTCTGGCATTAGACATTTCAGCCCTGGGAAACAGATACTCTCTGTCCACTCTACCTACCCCTCTCATAATCTTGTAAACCTCTATCAGATCTTCCCTCTGTCTCCAGCACTTCAGAGAAAACAACCATTTGGGAATAGAGTCACAACATATATTGTTAAATGTAGTCTTAAAAACTAAACTGTTATTCAAGTGTTCAGGTATTTCTTAATTGTATTTTTAGTTGATTAAAACTGATTGAATTCCAACATTTAAAAGTAAGTGGATTAATGGTTCATAATACGGATATGGACGTCAATCTAAAATCTCATTGGCAACATAAAATTAACTTTTTAAACTATTAGCAGAAGAAAGTAAAGGGAAAATGTGGTTATAATATAAGGGAATTAATGGAATTAGGTATTTTTAGAGCAGTTATCGGTGTCATACGTCCAGTCTTTTTCAACAAAAATCTATTGTACGCAGGACATCCAGAGGATTGCTAACTCACTGACTAAAACACAGAAGAATCCACAACCGACGCCGGACAAGGATTTGAAAAAAACAACTGACATCAATAAACTTCTGGCTTTAGTTGAAAATATAATCCGAGAGCAAAACAGAGTTGACTGTGAATTTTATCATGAGAGTTGTAAGAAATCAGATACCCTTATCCTCAGCCTGGGATCAGTTGATTTGAAAGGTGAGTTTTAAGAAACTTGTCTAAAATGTATTTGATGTATGGGTAAGAAAACTAAAATGATTTAATTGTACCCAGTCACACCATAGATACAGATGAAGGAAAATGTCAGCACACCGTAGCTCATTCATTTATAGAAAAACTTCCATTCCCTACAGTCATCTTGTATCTTGTTAAATGTATCTTGTTTGCAATTTTTGTCAAAGTTATAGGAATCAAACAGACCACTTAGCCTTGGCACCTGTTGCACAAAGAAATTGGGATTACTTTATTATTGTCAAGTGTACCTAGCCATAGTAAAAAGCTTCTTGTTTGTGTTCCAGCCAGGCACATCATTTCATGTATAAGTACAGTGAGGTAGTTCAGGAGGAGAACAGAATACAGAACATCGTGTTACAAAGTAAGAACAGTGCAGGTAGTTAAATAAAGTGCAAACAAAGGATTGGTTCCTAACAATGCCAAGATCATTCAAAGTGTTATTCACCTTTTGAAAAAGTTCTTTCTGAAATCAGCCTGGGTTATCTATTTACCAATTTAACTCTATTCCATGTTTTAAAATCCTGTCATAGCCTCAGGCAATGCTCTAGATTAATTTCATCCTACCTGATTGACACTGATACGTTTTATATAGTCTCCTTTCAGTCATTTCTTTCAATGTCAAATGCTTCTAGTTTCCTCCAATCTTCTCGGGTTTGATAATTCTCTCATATTAGAGATTGGCCTTATTGTTCATAAAAAAAAAACAGACCTATATTTTCTGTACTTTGAAAGCAGTTTTGTAGAGAAGTTTTCTCAGGGACCATATTTGACCAGCATGACCAGATGATGTTTCCTCACATTGTTGAATGAGGGTTTTTTAAAATTTAGATAGCCAGATGCCTCAAATAATTAGTGGGTTTTCCAACAAGGCAGGATTTCCTTTAGTTATCCTTAATTATGAACTGAATCAGGCTATTGTTGAAACTCAGGTCAGCATCCGGACTCAGCCAAATTAGTTGCTTTTGACGCTGTATGACACCATTTTGAATTTTTTTTTGTTTCTGGACAATGTTTTAACAGGAGCATCAGATTGTGGAGAGGATGGCAAAGGCTGTGTGCTCTGGCGATACTCCAGCTTCACGGAAGGTTCAGATATTCCTCACTGCCCTCCCCATTCATAGTATTCATTCTATTGTTGCTGCTGTAGTTAATATAAGTGGCAGAATAAGTTACTCAAAAAACATCAGTATTCGTCAACATTTGCCTTGTGGTTAAATTACTATTCCAAAGACCTGTACTAATGATCCTGACCCCATTAGGCTCTAGCTCCTCCCCCTTCCTTTCCAATTCTGATGAAGGCCGTGAAGGGTCTCGTCCTGAAACATCAACTGTTTACTCTTTTCCATAGATGCTTCCTGACCTGCTGAGTTCCTCCACAATTTTGTGTGCGTTGCTCCGGATTTTCAGCATCTGCAGATTTTCTCGTGTCCAGAATTCAATCTCCTGGTATCGTCCAGGAAACATGAAATTAATTAATTAAATAATCTTGATCAGAAAGCACATTAGCAAATGCTGATCACAAAACTTCTGAATTGTTGCTTAAGAGCCATTTGATTCTCTTGCACTCTTATGGGAAGGAAAGCTGCTGGCCTTGCCTCACCTCACGCCTATATGACTCCGGGGCTCTTTGCAATGTGGGGGATTCTTACCTAGTCTCTGAGAAGACTGAGCAGTATGTACAATTTAACCACATAAACCAGAGCAGTCAAGAAAGCGGATTGCCACCATCTCCCGCTCAATGACAACCTGAGCAAACATTAAGTGTTCTCAGGAGGCAGTCAGCAGTTCTCCCTGTATGGTTGATATCCAGTACATGACAGCTACTCCATCAAGCAAGATGTACCTTGTGTTCAAATTCCCAATGTCTGTAAACAATATAGACTGGCTAGTAAAGTACTGGTAACCTTTTCTAAACTGTAATCCATGGTGAAATAACTTGTGTTCACATACTGTAGTTACTAATATCCACACACATACAAATGCTGGAGGTATTCAGCTGGTCAGGCGGCATCTATGGAGGGAAGTGAATAGCTGACATTGCGGGCTGACACCATTCATCAGGACTGGAAGGAAAGGGGCCAGAAGCAGACCAAAACTTTGACTTTTTATTTCCCTCCATTGATTCTGCCTGACCTGCACTGCTCCTATAGCATTTCTATGTTTTACTCAAGATTTACAATGTGTGCAGAACCCTTCATGTCTCTGTACTTATTTTATTTAGAGATATAGCACAGAACAGGCCCTTCCGGCCCAACAAGCCACACTGCCCAGCAACCCACCTATTTAACCCTAGCCGAATCACAGGACAATTTACAATGATTAATCAATCTACTGACTGGTGTGTTTTAAGACTATGGGAGGAAACCCATGCGTTCACAGGAAGAACATACAAATTCTTACAGATGGCACTGGAATTGAACTCTGAACTCTGAATTCTGACATCCCCAGCTGTAATAGCTTTTCATTAATTGCTATGCTACCGTGGTGTACAGTTACTAGACTTTCTTTTACTTGCAGAACATGTCACAGGCTCTGCCCCTGAGAAGGGTGTGATTGACAAGCAGAGGAAAAGTGATTATAATCACCATCTGTACCTCCAGCTCCAGCGCATTGAAAATGAGCTGGGATTCCTTGGATCGAGCAAGTTTGAGAATCCTCTGAGCTACAGACAAGCTGTCCAGCAGGTGCAAAACATGAAAGATCTTCTTGAGACTGCGAACTGCAGTTCCAATTCTGTTTCAGAAAGGTAAGTGTTAGAGTGAATTTTGTGTTTAGGACATATACATTTAACAATTGACTTTGGCTACCAGGCTTCACATCTGAAAGTGTATTGTGCATTTAATTTGGAGAGCAGCTCTGAACAATGGGGTCCTAAAAGCTGTGAATCCTGTCCAGACAATGCTGATTAAAATTCATTTGGATGTCTGTGATGTAGATGTGAATCCATGTGAAGGTTGTATGTAGTTTCGAAGAAAGCATTGCCCATGCATTGTAAATATGGAGTTGTCTTTTGATATTTGGCACATAAAATATCGATCCCCACGTTAGACCAGCAGACCTTTCCACCGAAAGCGTCTCCATATGATGCCTGCTGTACCTTGTTTTGTCGAATAAAGAAGCTGCTTTGTATCTACCAGTAATTTTCTCCAGTGATTTCATTCATGTAATAACAGTAATAAGCCCCTGGAATAAGCCAGTATATCAATCCTAATACATGTATTGATAGTCTCGTTACGTCAGCCCATGTGTTAGGATTACTACTTGTTTTAAATTTTCAAATGTTCAGGTTGCAACTGTACCTATAGTCCAGTGTGCTCTAAATACAATACACAATGCATTATATAGATGTTAACTGCATGAAACTGTAGCTTTATGTTTTGTGAGCAACAATACACATACCACTCTAAGCAGGGAAACTTTGAAGAGTGCATTGACTTAAGCTCTTCCCATGTACCTCTGGCAACTAGATCTAGAGAAGCAGTGGTCAAAACTACTTTGTCTGGGATGCCTTAAGAAGGGAAAGGGGCACATCCAAATAAATATTCTTCATAAGTTAAACAGAAAGTGTTGGAAATACTCGGCAGGCCAGGCCACATCTGTAGGAAGAGAAACAGGCCAAAGTGTAGTTAAGTTAGCTGTTGGCATCAGTAGGCGTGTAATGGATGTTAGAGGCTAGCTTATTAATAAAACACTTATAACATTGTCTGACACTCTGGAGCAGAGGTTCCCAATCTGGGTTCCACGGACCCCTCCGTTAATGGTAAGAGTCCATGGCTTAAAAATAGTTGGGAACCCCTGCTCTAGAGAATATCCAAATGTCTGAATCAAATTGTCACCTCTGATAATTTTCTTTCACAGATTCTCCTCTATTCCTAGTCTTTCAGGAGACAGCAAAAAGGGTCACTGTTCCAAAGGTTTACCCTGGTGGTTTGTCTTCATTGGGTGGGGTTTGGTTGCAGCCACCAGTGGTGTATCTGCGTTTTTCACTATGCTCTATGGATTAAACTATGGCAAAGACAGTTCTATCAAATGGCTCATCTCCATGGCTATCTCCTTCTTTGAAAGTGTTCTAATTACACAGCCTTTAAAGGTAATGGAAACCTTTATTCTTGAATTGTGTTGCATCATAAATTGTAGAAGCAGTCTTTACAAGGTAGACACAATATTCTTTTGCTTGAAACCAGTTTTAAATTACTGAAGTATTCTAAGGATGTTTTGGTGGACAGTATATTGACTGGTTGCATCATGGCCTGGTATGGAAACAACAATGCTCTTGAACAGAAAGTCCTACAAAAAGTTATGGATATGGTCCATTCCATTATGGGTGAAGCCCTTTCCACTATTGAGCACATCTATACGGAGTGCTGAATCAGCAAGAATTCCCACCACCCAGGCCATGCTCTCTTCTTGCTGTTGCCATCAGGAAGAAAGTACAAGAGCCTCTGGATCCATGCCACCAGTTTCAGGAACAGTTATTATCCCTCAACCATCAAGCTCTTGAACCAATTATAACTAGTGATAACTTCATTCAACTTCATTTACCCTCCATCACTGAACTTTTCCCACAACCTATGAAAAGTTCCTCAGGCAGCACTTTCCAGACCCATGACCACTACCATCTAGAAGGACAAGACCAGCAGATACCTGGGAACACCACCACTTGGAAATCCCCCTCCAAGTCGCTCACCATCCTGACTTTGAAATATATTGCCATTCCTTCATTGTCGCTGGGTCAAAATCATGGAATTCCCTCCCTAAGAGCACTGTGGGTGTACCTACACCTCAGGGACTGCAGTGGTTCAAGAAGGCAGCCCACCACTACTTTCCCAAGGGCAATTAGGGATGGGCAATAAACGCTGGCACACACATCTCGTAAATGAATAAATTTTAAAAATTTACTTTCAAGGAATCTTCATTTCATGTTCTCAATACTTATTGCTGATTTTTTTTGTATTTGCAGTTTGTCGTTTGCACATTGGTTGTTTGTTTGTCCTGTTGGGTGTGGTCTTCCATTGATTTTACTGTGTTTCTTGGATTTTCTGAGTATGCCTGAAAGATATATGGTTGTATATGGTGACATGTATGTACTTCAATCATAAATTTACTTTGAACTATACGAATATTTTCCCAAGTATCTGGCTTAAGTTTCCATGATTAAAGTACGAGCCATTGTTATGACTGTGACTGAGTCACTAGAGCTGATAGATGCAAATTGTATTTATTCAACACAAGCAGGTCTTCTGCAGAATCTATTTCACCTCTCCTGACACTCAACAGTACAGTGATTTCCTTTAAAGACAATAATACTAGATAACTACAGTTTCAATAATTACCTGTAACTTCAACATTTTGAGTGTAGATAGATAACTTTTGCAGAATTACACACTTTACAATGAGAACGAATGACAGAAACTGTTTGGATATTCAGATACTAGTGGCTGGTCCAAGGGGTTCTGAGCACAAATAAATCAACACCCAAAATAGACGTCTCCTGATATAGTGTTGAGGGACAGCTCCCTAATTATGTAAAAGCAGAATATACATTGACAAAATTGACATGTCCTGAACTGGGTCTAAATAGCAGGGATATGTCCTCAGCAATGTGATAATAGATAGCCACCTAATGCCTCCCTGACCTTATGCAATTTTCAGTGGGGACCAACATGAGCATTGATTTACTGCCTTCTCTTGCAGTTAGAAAGGTACAAAATCAGAACGTGTAACATCCTGTGATTGGTTTTGATGGCCTCAGGGTATCAGTGGAAGTTACATTGTGAACAGGTCTGTTTTGGAACACCGGTTTTCATTTAAAAGAACTAGCTGCTCTCCCGTTTCCATAACTCCTGCAAATGCCACAATCAACCCAATCTTTCATAATTGTTGGATATAGTGTTTCCAGTTCTTTCATGAGAAGAGATTACCAGGTGAACAGAAGATTCAAGAATGTGCTCATAGCATCCCTGGAAAATGAACAACATCCACACTGACTCCTGGGAATCTCTAGCCCATGACCATTTGGAGGGGAGAAGGAACATCTGGGATGGTCCTGAAAACTTTGAGCCAATACATCAGAAGCAGTTGGAAGCCAAGAATAAGCAGTGGGAAGATTGCAGTAGCTTACAAACTATCCCCCATCTGTGGGCAGGATTCAGATCTCAGTATTCTTATGCGCCTTTGTTGTACATTTAGCACATGAGGTTGGGTCGGACTACACCAGAGGTCATGGGCTCAGGGTGAAAGATGAAAAGTTTAAGGGGAACATGAGAAGAAACTTCTTCATTCAGAGGGTCTTGAGTGTGGATTGAGCTGCCAGCACAAGTGGTGTATGCAAGCTCGACTTCAATGCTTAAGAGAAGTTTGGATAGGTATATGGATGGAGGGGTATGGAGAGTTATGGTCCAGTTGCAGGTCAATGGGAGTAGGCAGTTTAAATGGTTTCACCATGGACTAGATGGGCTGAAGGGCATGTTTCTGTGCTGTACTTCTCTATGATTCTATGAGTCTATGCAACCAAGGGCACGCTCCTCAAGGAATCTGCCTACTTAAGTTGGTCACAAAGGATGCAACAAAGTATGCAAATTCTACTTACAATCTTCATTCCTTCACAGATTGTGTAGAACTTGTGTGTCCAAGACTCTACTTAACTACTAAATTATGGTAAAACCATAACCAAATGTCACCAAGATTTCTGTTAAGTTGGTGTTCTATTTCGAACATAGAACATAGAATAGTACAGCACATTACAGGCCCTTCGGCCCACAATGTTGTGCCGACCCTTAAACCCTGCCTCCCATATAACCCCCCACCTTAACTTCCTCCATATACCTGTCTAGTAGTCTCTTAAATTTCACTAGTGTATCTCCCTCCACCACTGACTCAGGCAGTGCATTCCACGCACCAACCACTCTTTGAGTAAAAAACAATCCTCTAATATCCCAAACACAAGGAAATCTGCAGATGCTGGAATTTCAAGCAATGCACATAAAAGTTGCTGGTGAACGCAGCAAGCCAGGCAGCATTTCTAGGAAGAGGTACATTCAAAGTTTCAGGCCGAGACCCTTCGTCAGGACTAATGAAGGGTCCTGATCAAGGGTCTCGGCCCGAAACATCGACTGTACCTCTTCCTAGAGATGCTGCCTGGCCTGCTGCATTCTCCAGCAACTTTTATGTTTGTTGCCTCTAATATCCACCTTGATCTTCCCACCCCTCACCTTAAAGCCATGTCCTCTTGTATTGAGTATTGGTGCCCTGGGGAAGAGGCGCTGGCTGTCCACTCTATCTATTCCTCTTAATATCTTGTATACCTCTATCATGTCTCCTCTCATCCTCCTTCTCTCCAAAGAGTAAAGCCCTAGTTCTCTTAATCTCTGATCATAATGCATACTCTCTAAACCGGGCAGCATCCTGGTAAATTTCCTCTGTACACTTTCCAACGCTTCCACATCCTTCCTATAGTGAAGCGACCAGAACTGGACACAGTACTCCAAGTGTGGCCTAACCAGAGTTTTACAGAGCTGCATCATTACCTCTTTCTAACCACAGCATCTCAAATAGCGTTGCCTGAGAATTGGATGGTTTAGCTCTTTGAGTTGAATGATTAAGGTAAGATTCCTCTTGTGTGAATTTGAATCAAAATTATTCTCAATCCAATGTGAATTCATATAGTGCCATATGAAATAAATAGAAAATTATTATAAATACATAAAATCAGAATCGGAATCAGCAATGATAGCGGAGGGGAAAGAATACTAAATCACTATTGAAATACTACCAATGTGCAGTTTTCTATTAATAAAAGAAATCCAATAAAGCCTCAATGAAATTAGTAAAACCTTGAAGTTCTCCATGCCAAATTCAGGTGTGTATAATAGTGCCGAGGGTCACCACAGTATCTAACGTGAAAATGCTGGAAACACTCAACAGATCAGGCAGTATCTGTGGAATGGGACTGATATTTGGTCAGAATAGTGTCTTTGACATGAAGCATTACCTTTGTTTGTCTTTCCACAGATGCTGCCAGATCTGCTCAGTTTCTGTTTCCATTTCAGATTTCCAGCATCTACAGTTTGCACAGAAATTTCTGTCACGAGCTGCTTCCTCAATTCAGAAGTTCACAGAACATTGTTGTTAAGTTTCCCCATGTCTCTCTCAGTGTGGCAATTTCTTATCAACATGTTGCAGCTGATACAATGTAACATAGCAGTTGAAATCTCTACAGACAAATTCTAAAGGTTCCTGACGAAGGGTCTCGGCCTGAAACGTCGACTGTACCTCTTCCTACAGATGCTGCCTGGCCTGCTGCGTTCACCAGCAACTTTGATGTGTGTTGTTCTAAAGGTTCAAATGTGGGAACAATAGCCTTCCAGCTACGCACATTGTTGGTACTGAAGAAATGGAGTTTGCAGTGATGGGGGGCAGGGGAAGAATGGGAGTATGGACTGGAAGGGTCAGAGGAACCTGGACTGACCGTTGAAGAGCAACACCCACAGGAGACTATGGAGTTCCTTCAGGGCCTCAATCAGGTACTCCTGGCCAGAAGCTGCCTGCACTTAAGAGAAGTTTATAATTGAAACAAATTCCTATGTCTGCTCAGCCCGATCTTGTTGGCTGCAGAGAAAGTAGCTGAAGTCTTCTCTCCTTGAGTATGAGTTGGGTGAAGTCCCTAATGCAGCGGGAAACAGCACAATGTGAAATATGGCCGAGATCAGCAGGTGTAGCCTGGAATGATGTTGGGACTGGGAAGTTGAACTGTGAATCTAACCTCCATGGTGAAATTCAAGGTCACTAAAGCCACAATTTACAATCAGGACAAAGAAGGTGGTTTTAATGATGGTTCTTTAAATAGAATGATTTTATAGCTGATAGTTCTGTGAATAAATAAAAACAGTTGTCTTCAAAAGCAGTGACATTGAAGATCTTATGGCAGATGAATGTTGCATGTTTCGCAAGAGATTTACACTGAATAGTGCCGGAGAAAATGAAAAGCTGAGGAAACAAATTTGTTGACAGGGCTAAGTATGCAAAAATAAAATCTCAAAACTGTTGCCCCTTGCATTAATCCAGTTTTCAATTACACTGCAACTTTTTTTGATTCTTATGCTTTGCTTAATATCTTTTGAAAACTTGTGAATGACTTAACAACAATGAATAATTGTTGATTAATTTGCAATAATCAATGCCAAAGGTTCAATTTCTAATCAACAACAATTTGATTCAATATTATTTTGAGTAGAGCTTTATCTATAAATTTTGCTGTTTGCCTTTTTAGGTGCTGGGTTTTGCAGCTTTCTTTGCTCTCGTCTTGAAGAAAGTCGAACTAGAAGATGATGGTGAAAGCTCAATTGACAGCCCCTTTTCTACTTCAGGTGACCTGTCCAGTCTGACCGTGCTAATCAGATTCTTATTCTTTCTCATTCATGTTCCTGATTACTGATAATGTTGCCTGGCCACACTTCCATCAAGAAGATCAAATTATCAAAGTGGGCCTAAAGGGGAGCCAGTTCTTAATTTTATGTCAGTCTGTGGGTCAGTCACAACCACTTTCTTTTATCCTCTCTTTTCCCTTGCTCTGTCCAAACCCAGCCAAATGAAATAGTCCATGCTTAACTTTTTGATCCAACTTGTTCAAGGAATTAAGACAAATGATGCAGTTGCAATGAATGTCACACATTTCAAGACTCATTCTTGACATACCTGTGATAAATGGAGACTCATCATTTTCACAGCATTATAGTCCTACTGAAGACTAAACGGTCAGCAAGGCCTCTCATATTAAATAAGCAAATGAAAGAAAGTATGTCATTTAGCTAAATGTAACACTTAGATGAAGCTATTTAATCAGGAGGGGAGGGACATTCCTCTAGTCAGTGCAGAACAACATTGCTAGGATGCAGTGGATCCTTACGGTTGACAGCAGACAGACCAGGAGTGGGAAGGTGTGAGCATGTGGCTGCATGAGGAAGAAAATGATTGTCTTTAGATTTACATTTCCAAGCAGTGACATTTTAATATTGTTTTCAGTGGGAGACCCCAGTATTCTGCTAGTAGCTCGCAGGGACAGCAGCAGCAATATCTATCAGCCACCACCTCAAAAGGAAGTGGAACACATGAAGAAGAACTCCATTAAAGAGCAGAAGGTGTTTGCTTTGATCAGGGAAATACTGGGTAAGAAAATACTTCTCAGAGGCTATTTGTTTTTGTCAAATCCACTTGTTCAGGATTGCTAAGGGTAGGAGAACAGGAGAAAGAAAAGATGCAGATTAATTGGTCTCCAATAGTTACAACTTCTAAGACAGCGCAGAAGACTCATAACCACACTATATCAACTATCTTTGAAGAGTGGAAGACACAGGAAGGGGAACTGTGTGTAATTGATTAAAATATAAATAAAGTTTCATTGCATTCTTTAGATGGCAACACACACAAAATGCTGAGGAAACTCAGCAGGTCAGGCAGCATCTATAGAAGTGAATAGACGTCAACATCTCGGGCTATGACCCTTCATCAGGACAGCAATTCTCAATTTAGAGCTTTGTGACTTTAGAAAGTTAACACCATTTCTATCTGTGGAAGCGAAAGTTCCAGTCAGAGATTGTCCACAAAGAGATTTTGTTTGGTCTTTACTGATGCAATCAACATCGAACAGTAAAATTCTATAAACTTTGAGTACAACATTTTTGCTATAACATACATTGAAAGTGTCAAGCCCAGTTAATGAAATGTAAATGAGCTCTAAATTACTGTCATAATGATTTTTTACACTGTTGATTTTACTTTTTGCATCAATCCCATGCATATGCCCAAATAATCTTATAATCTATAATATGTATATAAAATTTAGTATAATAGTCTGCTTTTTATCTTTGTGATTTGCTGTCTATTGAATTAAATCTGATATACCCATCCTTTTGTCTCGTGTCTGTTGCCAGCACTTCTACACCAAATTCAAAGCCAAGAGCCACCATGAGCAATAGCAGTCTGGAGTCCAGAAAGACTTTGTCTGCATATAGTTATGATGTCAGTTACAATACTGTGCCTTTACAACTGCCAGAAACATCTGAGTCTTGGTACCATTAAATTAAATGATTTTATTATTAATTATGTGAACATTTTCAGATTTGTGCCATAATAAATATTAGGTGGAATCTGATGTTCTACCTAATGACGCCAAACTTTTTTTTGCCATGGACCAATGCCATTAAGCAAGGGATCCATGATCTCCCAGTTGGGAATAGTTGGATTAAAGGAATGCAAATATTTTAGTGATGATCATTTAATTTGTCTGTTGCATAATGCTACAGAAATGTTAAGAGAAGAAAATTTGAGTAGATTAGACACACCGGTCTACCTTCATAGCTAAAGTAATTTTGTTCCTCTTGGCTTCATATTAAACTAAGATAAAGCTGCAGAACTCTGCTAAATACCTGAAATAAGTATACCTCATATTTCTATAATCTAGCAGTGATTAATATTTGCTAGGAGACTTTAAATGAGTTTGTTGCTTCTCTAGTACATTTAAGCCTCGCTGATGAGACTTTGATAGTTGACACCACTCTCTGACGGTGGTGTTGAAAAGAGGATGCTGTCTAAGTTGCATGCCATCTTGGTCAATGTCTCCCATCCACTACATAATGTACTGGGTGGGCACAGGAGTACATTCAGCCAGAGACTCATTCCACCGAGATGCAGCACAGAGCGTCATAGGAAGTCATTCCTGCCTGTGGCCATCAAACTTTACAACTCCTCCCTTGGAGGGTCAGACACCCTGAGCCGATAGGCTGGTCCTGGATTTATTTCATAATTTACTGGCATAATTTACATATTACTATTTAACTATTTATGGTTCTATTACTATTTATTATTTATGGTGCAACTGTAATGAAAACCAATTTCCCCCGGGATCAATAAAGTATGACTATGACTATGACCATGACTAAAAAGGCACTGATGAATTTAACATTTATGCAAATATCCATGCAATCAGGTATAGACCTCCACAAGACTAAACTGATCAGTGCCATATCTGAAAAGCAATGCTACAGTGTTAAATTTCTCAACATTGTTTGTGTACTCACTTAGCCAAGGGATTGAATACAATGAGTTATTATACTGTCACAAACTTTCCCTGCCTATCTTTAGTCAAAAATATGGCACAAATACTTGCCCAATTTTACGAAGTGCCATATGGTGTGCTCCACATTCTTAAATAGATTTTCCTCTCTTAAATTTCCAATGACTTCTGACTTATTTCTTATGGATCCAGAGAAAGCATGTCACAAATCTATTAGCTAGATTGTAATGTCTATAATAATAAAATTGGGCAGTATGACGCAATTCTAGATATTTCCAGATCGTATAAACTTTTTATAGTTAGATTATTTGTTACATTTAATGTAAATTATCTGCAGTATTTTACTTGCAGGAATAGTTTAATGGCACATTTTCTTTGCTTAACATTGAATTTTGCTTGTTGTAGCCTACCTGGGATTTTTGTGGATGCTGCTGTTGGTTGCTTATGGACAACGCGATCCAAGTTCCTATTACCTGAATAAAGCAATTCAAGACAGCTTCACCAGTGGATTTGATGAGACTTTGAGTTACAATGACTTCTTCAAATGGGCGAACAATACACTTATCTCCAATTTATTTGGCTTCTACCCAGGTGAGTCAGATGGGAACATCTTCAAAAATATCAAGGATTTCTATAAAACAGAACATGCTGAAATGACTCCGTAAGTCAGTCAGCATCTGTGGAGAGAAAAAACTGGTTAATGTTTCAGGTCAATAATCTTTCGCTACAATTGACCCTAACTATTGGGCCCAGCAAGGAAGGAAACAGGTGTCCCTTTCTTCTGTGCACATTTAAAATTAGTGATAGAGATGGATGAAAAAAAGTTTATGCTTTTAGTCATACTCTTTCCTAAACTGATACATCTGCATACTCGCCAAGTATTTGGTGAGCTTTTATTCCATTGGTGTGCACTTACTTTATTTGACACAGAGAAAGGCTGTGGACCAGGAATGGAAAGCTTTTCCACTGCCGACATAGAAATCCTAAAAGTAGAGCATGGAAAGTAGGAGTTGTGTGGGGAATGGAGAGGGTGTAATGATCGCAGACTTGGGGATAAAGCAATTCCATGGATAAGGAACTTCAGTGGTGGTCAGTGACTGTGAGGATCAAGATCATGTCAGGAAGGTGGGTGAGTGAGTGTGGGTGGGACACAGGTTATTTTTAGAGACCTGGGGCTTTTCTTCAGCCACAAGCTTGCTGGAAGGGCACTTACATCTTTTGTGCATCTCTGCTTTGCCTTCTTTCAGCTGTCAGGTTTCCTGCACTTGGAAAACGCAGCCTGTTCGGGTTAAACCTAGATTATCTATCTTATCGTGACCCTTGCACTTACTCTGTAACTGCAGTACTATATTCTGCATTCAATTTTCTCTTTTACTACCTCAAAGTAATTATGTTTGATATAATCTATCTGGATGGTGTCCTACAAAACAGCAGATTTTCACTGTATCTTGGAATATGTGATAATAATAAACCAATATTAACAGAGATATAAAACATGGAAAAGAGATAAGGTGAAGTTGGCAGACTCACTAAAATATTTCGCTGACCAAGTATTGGATGGTATCAGGAAGGGAAGTGGTACTGCATTAAAATTGTAATGCTACGAAGGGAGGAGGTACTAGAGGGAGTAAAGAATGAACACATTAAGTTGGAAGTGAGAAGCAGAAAGTGTATGATCATGCTACTAGTTGTATTTATTAGCCCTCAAAACAGCGAGAGAGACAGAGGAGCAAGAAAATCACAGAAATATGCAAGAACTATAATGCGTTGATATTAGCTGACTTAATTACCTAAACCTTAAATTAGTTAATAATAAAGTAAAATGAAGGAAGGTATTTTTGATTGCATTTTCCTCACCCATTAGTAGGAAGGAGGGAAAGCTGGATCTGCTGCAGGGGAGAACAGAGATTGGGGGAAGGGAATATTCATCATGTTGAAACTAATAGTACAGATGTACAAACAATAATCAGAAGTGAACTTCTAGGTGGAAAGAAGTAAATTCCAATACAATTTGAATTCTGACTGACAATGGGCCAACGCCAGTTAAAATGGAAGCAAAATTTGACAGGAAAGTTACGAAACAGGACAGTGGTTGATTTATGATGAAATCATAGATGATCTGCCAGAAATTGCAGCTCTATATTCCTATGGACCTTAGTTACCTTTGGTACTTTTGCTTATCAAGAACCTAACCACCTCTACCTTAAAATATTCAGAGAATCTGTTTCATTGTTTTCTTTGAGAAAGAAAGATCTAGGAACTCACAACCCTCTGAGGAACACAAAATTGCCTCATGGATGAATTAGTTGGATAACCTCTTACTTTTAAACAGTGATTTCTGGCTCTAGTTTCTTCAGCATGATGAATTCCACCTTCTCTACATACATCCTGTCAAAATCTGTCAGAGTCTTGTCTGTTTCAATAAAACCCTCATTCACTATCCTTGATTCCAGTAGTACAAGTCTAGCTGATCCAACATTTCCTACCTACTCGAATATTAGTAAACCAATGAACTACTTCCAACTTATTTACATCCATTCTTCAGCAAGAGACCCAGCTGCTGGCATAGTAGCATCAGTGCCGGACGCTGGGATGAAAGATCCCAAGTTCGAATCCAGCCGGCTCCCCTGCACGCTTTCCATCCATGCTGGGTTATGAGCTAGTGATCTCTTTGGAAGCTCACCCCGCAGAAGGCAATGGCAAACCACTGCAGCAACTTGCCTCGTATGCGGTTCCTCACTACGTCAGAGAGGCGTGGAGGGAAATTGTCCACTAACCGGAGAAACACTGGACGCAATGTACCTTTCCTTTCCTTCAACAAGGAGACCAATGCTGTCCGAATAATGACTCAATAATACCCTATATGAATGAGGAATAACCTGCAAGAAACGATAATATCGTGCTAACTTTTCTTATTACTTGGTATACTTGCCTTTAATGAATCATATAGAAGGACACCTAAAACCAAAAGCATCTCAAAGCTCTGCAATCTCTCTCCACTTTTATACCTGCAGAAAGGGTATAAAAATATCTGCTTCAAATTTCAGGGTTCGTCACTGACGGCAATTCTAAACTGGTTGGATCTGCCCGCATTCGACAACTCAGAATAAAGAACAACAGTTGTCACATTCCAGCAAAGCTGAGGGGGTCTGTCAGGGAGTGTCATGCCCAGTATTCCTTGGATAATGAGGATATGTCTGCCTATGGTTGTCGCTGGAACAGGACAGCAGCTCAGAATTCCTCAGACCTGGACTACGTCTGGCAATACCAAAGCCAAAGAGAACTGCGCAGCTATCCCATATGGGGAAAGCTTGCCATGTACAGAGGGGGCGGTTACATTGCAGAGCTGGGGGCAGATGCGCAGGAATCTTACAGGTAACCGAATACTTTGAATATCTAAGGTACTATCTATTTTACAAAGCCAACATGTTTATATCTCTGGAGAAGCAATGCAATAATCTTAATGTTTCACTATGTTTGAAAGATTCTATTGACTGTCTCCTGAAACAGAAGAAGACTTTAAAGATATTGAGTCCTTTCGAAGATTCAGTGGATTATAAGAAGAATCAGGAGAAGCCTGAGAAGGGTCGACAAAAGTTGTTTTGAAAATGCCACGTGTTTCATCTATATTTGTGAATGATCAGATATGCTAAATGTTACTCTCAATGCAACACGTACTGCTGCCTCCAAGCACTCCAAGACTTTCAAGCTGCCAGGAAAGACAGGCCGCTCCCCTTGGAGTGGGAGTACGCTGGTCAAGTTAGTGGGGGAAGGGTACAATTGTAACACAATTTAGATGTTTATATCAGAGTACAGATGAACAACAAGGTTGGAGAGGGTGCAGATGATATGGCCCAGTATAGATAAGCCTTCGTGAAAAGTGCCAAAAACAAAGTGATTAGGATCCCCTCATCCCAAGTCATGTTGTATCATATCCCATTAATTACTCTTCCATATGGCCACTAGTTAGCAAAGAACAACATCAGAATGGTCTAATAATTTTTTTAACTGGTGTTGAGGGAGCAATGCAAGTGTAGGCACTTGGGAAGTGATCCACTCTCTTTCTTTTATTCCATTTGAACAGGTGTACGGCTAAAAACTGTATGAGTACATGTCTCTTCCACTTAGACCTTATCGATATATTCCCATAATTTACATTAAGCTCCTCTAAGGTATACAAAGAACATACTTAACAATGGAACAACTTTATCAACAAAGCTTGGCAGTTGTGCTCTTGATCTCCTCTGGGATTCCAATTTCATGGCTCTTGCTATGTTCTCCTGACCATAATCTGTCTTCTCTGTATCACAGGAGTTCCCAACCTGAGGTCCATGGACCCCTTGGTTAATGGCAGCAGTCCACAGAATAAAAAAGATTGGGAATCCCTCATGTGTCAGAAGGTGTCCTGATACTATTCAGTCTGATTCCCCCCGCTTACCAATTTGCCATCTTTATGTGACATTCATGTTAATTTGCTCCATAATGACCATTCTCTATTCAATGTATTGGATTTCCCAACAAAGTCAGAGCATAAAAGGTTTGGGGGCATTGCACTGATGTAGCCAGTAAGTAATGGTGCAATTTTCACTCTGTAACTAGCATGAATGCGGCTGGGTGTATTCCAGTCTGGTCTTCACTTCAAACCAACAGTCATCAGAAAATTGTAGGTGACATCCATTTATGCACCCTGTAGTGAAGTTAGTAGTGGCTCCAGTATAGAATGGCAATCGTCATTTGTGGTTCTGAGATCACTATTTTCCTACACTTAGTGTTTCATAACAGCTATTTTTAAAAAATATATAGTTAATTAATCAAAAAAGCCATTCTAAAATTGAGAGTTGAAGTAGGGTGAGAGGACAATGTGTGTGAGGAATGTGCTTCCTGGTGGGTCAGAAGGTTGGAAGATGGAATGAATTTAATGTATGAATTCTATTCATACATTGCAACACAATAATTTGATGGGCATTACATTGCCATTCATTTTGTACATTTTTTCTTCTGTTTAATTACCTGCTTGGAAACATTCCAGCTTCCCCTTCACCCAAGTGCTTTCAATAGTTTGACTAACCGGAGCCTCTCTGATCCAATTAACATAAGGTAATAGGTTGTAAGTTTGCATAGGTTTCAAATTTAGCCTGAAGGTTATGACATTTGGCATCAGTTTTTAAAAGTCAGCAAGATGGCCTTGCAAGCCTTCTTGGCTACGACCATTGCTCTTTACAGCAGTGTGCCAGGAGGTTGTTCTGAGGGCCTGAGTTCAGTCTGGGAATGTCTGAGCATTAGTAAAGCCCATACTGCAGGCAACTCTCCACATCCCACCCCCCAACCTGTTCTGTGGGCCAATAGAGTTGATAATGTCTTCTTTTCTTGAGTGTGGAGATTGGGTGAGCTCCTCGATACAGCAGGAAGCAGTAAAGAGAGGGCTGCAGCAGCTAGAAGTGACCCTGAGGCTAGGAAGCCAAGAATGACCGTGACCTTGATCTCCATGGGCATTGCAGTAATGAGTACAAGTGCATGGGATCACCAGAGGTCAGGCATTTGAGTAAGGACAAGGAATGGCACTTGCCTGTTGTCCTTTTGTAACATCATCTCGAAAAGCTTGCTTGTTGTGTGAATAAATGAGAGCTGTCAATTTTTCAAAGCGGAAGTTGAAAATTACACTGGAGTTGAATTTTATGTACTGTGTTGCTACTAACAACGTTCTTGGTCATTTCTCACAGAAAGAAGGGCACAAAGGCAAATGAAAACATTTCTGATAAGACGGTCAAGTTTTCTAAATGGTTAATTGAGTATAGAAACATAGAAAACCTACAGCACAATACAGGCCCTTTGGCCCACAGAGTTGTGCTGAACATGTCCCTACGTTAGAAATTACTTACCTGAAGCTCTCTATTTTACTAAGCTCCACGTACCTGTCTAAAAGTCTCTTAAAAGACCCTATCGTATCTGCCTCCACCACCATTGCCGGCAGCCCATTCTGCGCATTCACCACTCTCTGAGTAAAAAACTTACCCCTGACATCTCCTCTGTACCTACTCCCCAGCACCTTAAACCTGTGTCCTCTTGTGGCAACCAATTCAGCCCTGGGAAAAAGCTAAGGTAGAGCGTTCCTATGAAACCGTTCATAAGCCGAAATGGAGTAAAGCGAAGAAGCAATTGCCATTAATTTATATGGGAAAAATTTTTGAGCGTTCCCAGACCCAAATAATAACTTACCAAATCATACCAAGTAACACATAAAACCTAAAATAACACTAATGTATAGTAAAAGCAGAATCGGAAAGTTAAGCCAAAACTGATTTGTAGAAAAAAATCGGCAAGAATGCGCACACAGGTGCCCGCGCAAAGCTTCATGGTCATGGTAGTCTTTCTCCGGGTAAACACAAGTGTCCCGTCTTTGACTGCTACCTTTGTCCCTTATTTGGGAGTGAGAAGGTTGGCAACCCTATCCATATTCTTCCGGTAGTGAGGCGACCAGAACTGAGCATAGTACTCCGTGTGGTCTGACCAGGGTCCTGCATAGCTGCAACATTACCTCTCGGCTCCTAAGTTCAATTCCATGATTGATGAAGGCCGATACACTGTACGCCTTCTTAACCACAGTATGCCAGCAAGAAAATGAATATAGGTTGTATATAGTGACATATATGTATTTTGTAAATAAATTTACTTTGAACTTTGAACTTTAATGCACCTAAAGTGAATGCAATATTTGCTTTCCACTGTTAGCATAATTTTCAATTATGGAGTGCCATTTTTTATGATGTCATGTCAAGGAACTTCCAGGCTGTCGTATTTTTGATCAGATGTTAAACCAAGGTTTGTGGATCACTTCAGCTGATTAGAAAATATATCCTGGCATCATCTTTAGAAGAATGGGGAGAAATCTTGGCAATGGGGAGAGATCTTGGCAATGCCTTTCCCAAAATTGGTTCTGTCAATGAATTACTTGATTGGAAAGAGAGCAAAGGAAAAGAACTGTTGTTCTAGAATCTAGCAAAAACTTGATGGACTACAAGGCCTCCTTCCAATAATTCTAAACATCAAATTTTAAGGCACACAGGAAGTTTCATAAGCAAAATTCTGCACACATTGGGGATTTTTTTATTTTATTTGAGTATTTTCCATTTTGTTATCTCACTTGGGACAATATTTTGCACAGACTTTCTGTATTGGGTGCTTTTTCCTGATTCTTAGTTCTCAGTTTACTTCTCAGTTCTAAAGAAAAGCATTGTTCTTTGCATTCTCTCCCATTATGGTGGTTAACTAATTTTCCCAGTTGACTAAACTTTGCAAAGCAATGTAAATTATTGTATTTTTTCTCCTCTTTTTTTTCTAGCTCTACTGCATCTCATTTATCAGTTCCAGCAAAAATTACAGAGCAAGATGTTGATCTGTGAGCTTTCTCTGGTTAACCAATATCCCAATTGACAAACATTTGTAAAGTAATCTGAATTATTGTTGTCAGAGCTTTTAACAATATCATCACATATTCAATAATATATTACATTCTTCTTTAATCCACAGAGTTCTTCAATACCTCTTTGAAAACAGCTGGTTGGACACCTACACGAGAGTCATCTTTGTAGAATTCACGGTCTATAATGCAAATGTGAATCTTTTCTGTATTGCCACATTAATATTAGAAAGTAATGCTATAGGTAAGAATAGATATTGTACTTGGCATTATTAATATCCACAGCGTATTGGTACCTGGACTGTCAAGTATATCACAAAACTTTTTCAGGTAATTCTACAGTATAAATGGGGCATAAAAACCAAGTACCTCCAGTTGCATTTTTTGATTTGGCCCAAATCACAAAGAAAAGAAAACTGTTCCAGTAATTATACCAGTGTATAAAATTAGAAAATTGCACTATAGGTCAGGCAACATGTACGGTGAGAGAAACAGTTAGTGCTTCAGATTTATAGCATGGTGTCATAACTGAGAAAAAATTCTTAGAAGTAGAATCAGAATCAGAAATATTTTAGGAAATGTTGGAAGATCACAGCAGCTCAAACAGGATCTATCTAAGGAAGAGCTGTTAATTTAAATTGAAGACCCTTCATCAGAGCATCCTGAGTTGTGATGTAGGGTCTCAGTCAGATCGAGAACATTAAATGTTTGTTTTTCTGCAGATGCTGTCTGACTTAAGTTCGTCTAGCATCTTCTGTTTTTATTTCAGATTTCCAGCAACTGCAGTCTTTTCTGGATTTTAATTTTTTTTAGAAATGAGCAAATCAGCAAGGAAGGGATGAGGTCTGTCACAGGATGGGGAACATTAAATATGAAAAGGTGGAATGGTTCAAGGTAAAAGCGGGGATGGGAGAGACAATGGAGCATGTAAAGCCACAAAAGATGGGCTCAGAAAAGGTGTATGTTTAAATACCAGAATTAATACGTCTGTAGCCATGTAGAGAAACGTTAGTAGTGATTATGGTGGTCTAAAATTGTGGAATGTGCTATTTGTAATGATGGAAACCGCTTAATCAAGAAGAGAAGCAACCAGTAGGCCATGCCCTGAGCTTAATTATAACAGCATGGGATGTGACATCAGAGAGGTCAGAGGAAAATTAAAATCTGCGGAAAAGTGATTTGTAGTGGAAGTTTGATTCCCCCCAATAAATAAAGAGACTCAAATACCCATGTTAAACACAGTAAATCTCTAAGATAAGCAGCTCAGCTAGCAAGCCTCTAATAGCAGCAATGACACATATCTTTGTTGGTATGGAGGTCTTTCATCAAAGGATGATGCACAGAGATCGTTCTACAATTATTCTGCTAAAATTCAGGAATAGTTGGTAGAATACAATAAAAATTAAGGTCTACAGATAATGAACACAGAGCTGAACTCTACTGAAATATGGCTTTTGTGTTTTCTATTCTGTGTTTTTGATTGAGGTTTTTGTTGCCATATGAGCGATTTATTTTTGTGCGGAGGGGGGTGGGCTTTGATGTTTGATGTTTTTCTCTGAACGGATTGGTTCCGTGGTCCTTCTGTGTACCGTGACTGGCTGAGGGGAAGATGAATTTCAGGATTGTGTACTGCATTCATACTTCGACAATAAATGGACTTCGAACTTTGAACTTTAACATTAGTAATAATGCAGTTGTAGTGTTTAAAATTGAATAATTTAGAGCCAGAGAGATGCTGTCCACTCTGGCAATCTATGCGATAACTTTAAACTGTAACAGAGTGTAAATTACTAATGGAGGTTTTCACTCTGTCAGAGGAATCTGCGCGTGTTAGGCAAGAAATATTTAATATGGATGAATGCAGCATGATACATTTGAGTAGGATCAAAGTTAAATATATTAATGCAGAACACGTTTGAAGCAAAGGGAGGATTTCACAATGGTTTGAGCTGTAACGGATGCAACTCAGAGCAAGGCCAGGATAGTGTTCATTGAATTACGCAATATAAAATAAATGCAGTGCCTCTCAGTAGATATTAGTTGTGCTCAGTTAAAATACTACTTCCTGTTTTGGATCCCTCAGATGATGCATACTAGGAAGGTATTAGAAACATACTAAGGGAAGGACAGTATTAATGGATCATTTATGAAATATCTTAGCAAACCACATAAACTTCAAGTACATCAGTATATTTTTGAGAGGCAAAAGCTCAAACATTTTTTTTTGAGGTCCATCAAATATTGAAAGGACTAACTTCCTTTTAAATTGACCAGTTATTTGGATTAGACAGGTTGGAGAAACCTAGGGTTAACTTTATAATTCATGCAATGACAGAAGGAAATTGAATGTTAGTCCAAATATTATTCTCCCAAGGAAAAATGGGCTCATGAAAACACACACAGAATGCTGGAGGAACACAAAATTCAGGATGAAGGGTCTTGGCCCAAAACGTCGACTGTTTATTTCCCTCCATTGATGCTGACTGACTTGCTGAGTTCCTCCAACAGTTTGTTCTGCTCAAGATTTCCAGCATCTGCAGAATGTCTTGTGCCCATGAAAAGGCTGTCAGCTCATGTGAAACATGATTCAGTATATACTTTCCATATGGCTGTATCTGAGTTAGGGATTTGCACAAATACAATAACAAAGTTCCAAGAATGATAAGTGAAGTTTTCATTGGGTCATTTGGACAGCAGAATGGCATAGCTGCCAAAACTGCTGGTGGCCCTCGTCCAATCCTGACCTCTCTGCAGAGTTTGCAGGTTATCCCCCTGACTGCAAGTGTTCCCCCAGGGTGCCACAATGAAGAGGTGAGAGGGAAGAATAGGACAGAGGCTGGAAGGTGGTAGGTGGAACCAGGTCAGATGGGAGGATGATGGGCAGATGGAGCCAGGTGGGGGAAGATGAGGATGATATTGCTGGATGTTAAATGGAAACAGCTAACGAAACAAATAGGTAGATGGAGATGGGTGACAGCAAGGGAGGGGTAAGGTACAAGCAGACACTGGAGATTGCTAAATGGAAATGAAAACAAAGAAGTGGGGATGGAGCTAGGAAGGGGAGCGGGCGAAATAGTTAGGGCAGGCAAAGGAAGAAGAAACCTGTAGAATAGGTGTATAGGTGATGGGCAGATGGAAGCAGGTTGGGCGTGAAGTAATGGGTGGGGAGAGAGATGGGATGGAAAAGCTGATCAAAGAGGAGAGGACCTAGGTTGAATGACAGGAGTGGAAATGGAACAATGTGCGTGTGATTTACCTGAAAATTGAAAATTCATTGTTCATACTGTTAGGCTGTAGGATGCTTCAATTGAAATATGATCTTCTAGTTTGTATTTGGCCTCATTATGGCAGAGGCAAAGGCCGAAGACAGACAGGTCAATGTAGGAATGGTGAGGGCATTTGAAATGCCATGCAACTTGTCACAGGCTAGAACTTTCAAAATGCAAGAAATTTCTGAAAGTATTATACCACTGTGATGGAATGTGGTTTAAAGATGGGCATAAGATCAACAGGTCTGCAGGATTTTGCATTCATTTAGATTACTATTGTCCATGAAGAGTGAAGAAGTTTCTTTAACTCCGTGTGATATATGAAGGATTACCACTTCAGCATTGTAAATGAAGAAGAGGAGAATATTTAATTGCACCTCTCTATCCCTGACACCTGGGATATACTACCACCTTGAAATATTGGTCAGGTTGCCTTGTTTTTTGTTGGCTTGGGATATTTGGAAATGCTGGAGGGAACAGGAACAAATTGGTTACCAAATGTTTTACACTACTTGAATCAGAATCAGAATCCGGACCAGGTTTATTATCATTTGCTTATATGATGTGAAATTTGTTTTGTGACAACCATAGTGCAAAGACATAAAAATTACTAGAAACTACAAAATAAGTAGTGCAGAAAAAGGAATAATGAGGTAGTGTTCATGGACCATTCAGATATCCTGTAGCAGAGGAGAAGAAGCTGTTCTGAATCAATGAATGTGAGTCTTTGGGCTCCTGTACCACTTCCCCAATGGTAGTAACAAGACGAGGGCATGTCCTGGATGGTGAGGGTCCTTGATGATGGATAGTGAGGGTCCTTAATGATGGATGCTGCCTTCTTGAGGCACCAGCCTTTGAAGATGTCCTCAGTAGTGAGAACAGTTTTACCTGTGATGGAGTTGGCTGAATCTACAACCTTTTGCAGCTTCTTTTGATCCTGCACATTGGAGCCTCCATACCAGGTCCATACCAGGCTTAATGCAACCTGGCAGAATGCTCCCTATCCTACTTCTATAGAAATTTGCAGGAGTCTTCTGTGAGAAACCAAATCCCCTAAACTCCAAGTGAAGTAGAGTTGCTGGTGTGCTTTCTTCAAGATTGAATCAGTGTGTTGGGCCCAGAGTCAATCCTCAGATGCCGGCACCCAGACAGAGTCTTGAAGGTGCTCTCCCTTTCAATGGTTGACCTCTCAGTGAGGACTGGTGTGTTCTCTCCCACATGCCCCTTCTGGAAGTCCACAAGCAATGCCTTGGTCTTGCTGACATTGAGTGTGTGGTTGTTGTTGGAAAATCACTCAGTCAGCTGATCTGTTTCACTCCTGTACTCTTCCTCTGCACCATCTGAAAAGTTGTTCTGCAACATTGCCTGAGGGAGGAAATTGCAGCAAATAATTTGGCCTTTTCTCACTGAATGTCCAAATGCAACTTCAACATGAAATTAATTTGATTTGAATGAATATTCTGTTTTTAATCTGTCTACAAACGGTCAGGTGAAAGGACTGGATTTGGCCTGTCACAAACAAGAGAAAATCTGCAGATGCTGGAAATCCAAGCAACACACACAATATGCTGGAGGAACTCAGCAGGCCAGGCAAAGAGTAAACAGTCGACGTTTCAGACCAGACTGCACTGGCAGGACTGTTGTAGCATTTACTGATAGTGGAGTCAGGGAGCTTACACCCAGCATTAATTAAATGGCCATTGACATACTTTACTGGTATTAGCAAGACATGATAACTTCTAGATTTTGGAGAGGATTGCGGGGGGGAAGGGGCTGTCTTGATGTTTAGCAGAGGTGCATGACCATTGGTGAAATTCTTCAACTAATTGTTGGAGATGGAGCCTTATTTCTTGAGCTTTCTTGCAAAGCTTATTTAAAAATAATACATTTTCTGTTAAATAATGTACTGATGTCTATTTGCAGGGGCCTTCTTTACACGTGCTGATATTCAGAGTATCCGTCTCTACCAGTACACTGACGAGCTGCACATTTTTGTTGTTGCTGCTGAAGTGGCTTACTTCCTTTTCCTCATCTATTACATGGTGATTCAGGTAAGTCTATGACAGGTGAGCATTATGAGCAACTGTAAAATAACTAATATATCACCAGCATTAAGAGATACTAGAGAAACAAGCCATCTCGAGGTAAGGATTGTTTGTCAGTCTTCGTCTGTTTATATATACGGCAGTTTTGTTTTTGTAAATTCTATTGTATTACTTTTTTTCCTGTGAATGCCTACAAGAGAATGAATCTCAGGGTAGATTCAGAATCAGAATCAGGTTTATTATCACCGGCATGTGACGTGAAATTTGTTAACAAGAGCAGCAGTTCAATGCAATACATAATCTAGCAGAGAGAGAGAGAGAGAGAGAGAAATAATAAATAAAATAAAACATAATAAACAAGCAAGTAAATCAATTACATATATTGAATAGATTATTTAAAAATGTGCAAAAACAGAAATACTGTATATTAAAATACTGTATATTATCAAAGTATATATATATATGGTAACATGTACATACATTCGGAATAAATTTACTTTGAGCTTTGGAAAGATCTTGTATAAATTCAATCACAAACTCAAGGCTTCATGAAGATTTGTGATGATACGCAAGAAATGAAGTTTAAGAGGCATTCATGTTGTTATCTGCCATGTTTTTACACTCCTTTGACTATGAAGGAGCATCAGGAATGAAAGCAGAAGGAATGACTAAGTGATTGAGTTTAAAAAGTTGTCATTCAGTTCACAGTACCTGAGCTAGCTCTTTGGCACATACAGGTAATTAAAATAAATACTCTTTTTAATTAAATATTATCATTTCCAAACATTTATCCAATTCTCTTTTGAACGTTAGGATATTAATCTGCCTTATATTGTAACTTCCAGGTACAGCATTCCAGAAGCAATGGAACAAAAAATGTTCCATAGTGTCTCGAACAAAACCAAAAAATGTGAACCTTCGTATGAACTCCATTTCTTTTGTCAATCACCTTAAGACTGTATCTCCCGCCTACCGGTCATTCAGTCACTCAAAAAACAGCCTCTTCTTGATTGCTCTCCTCAAGCCATTTAAGTCTTCTAAATGTCCATCGAGAATTTGTATTCCTCTGAATATGAGCTTATGCTGTTACGAGAATACACATAAAATTAAGATGTTTGCTGGCCTGGGCTAGCATCAGTGGCATCAGCAGTTGGTCTGCCACCTGCCCTCAGGGGAAGGAGAGATAAGGAACAATGGAGCAGCGTCTGGAGATGTGTAATGAAGGGATGTGGGAGAGAGAGCTGTCTGGAGCGGCTCCCCCCTTTGAACACTGAACTGTTTGAAGTGATGGACAGGCGATACCCCAGCAGGGGGATAAAAAGGGACAGGTTCGCTAAGACAGACACACACGCCACCCGAGGTAACGAGACCCTGGAAGCGGTGCGCCTCTCACGAGTGGGTGAGAAGTGCCAGCCAACGACAAGGGTGGAAAGGTACGATCAGCGGGAACCCGGTGTGTGTCCGCCCTTGCCTGGGTGCCGGGTTCACTGCAGAGGATCGACCGCATCTGGAGGAGGGGTCACAGTCGGTGTCCTCAGGTGACATCACCAAGGACCCGCCCAAAAGCTGCTTGTGAGCAATATCGCTGGTCTGTGAGCCATCTCGCTGATCTGTGAGTGAAGCTGTGCTGAATGATGAGTTGTTCCTGTTCTCTCTGTCTCTCTTCCCCCACCTTGTCCATCGCCATGGCAACGATTACTGCGAACTGAACTACTAACTGGACTGAACTTTGAGTCATTTTGAAATTGGTCATTTACCCCTAGACAACGATAGAGCTTGATTGATGCTGTTATCTTACTTCTGTGCACATGTGTGTTTATCATCACTGAACTGTTGCATTTATTATCCTTTCGATTACTGTGTTGCTTGTTTCTTTAATAAAACTTTCTTAGTTCTAGTACTCCAGACTCCAACTGAGTGATCCATTTCTGCTGGTTTGGCAACCCAGTTACGGGGGTACGTAACAATGCTCACAAATTAATCTTTTCACTCCATCATTTGTGAATCTGCATTCAGTCACAGAGGGCCTAAACCTTAAGATAATCTTCTTAAACATCTAAATCCTGCTATCTCTCTGTTCTCATATGAGACAATTCTGTTTAATATAAACTGCTGGAGGAAATCAGCAGGTCAAGCATTATCTGTGGAAGCATTCTGGAGGAACGGTTGACATTTTTTGCTGTGACCCTACATCAGGTCTTTGAGTTCCCCCAGCGGTTTGTTGTTTGCTCCAGATACTAGCAACTGTCGTCTCTTGTGACTTCTTAAAATATACCTATTGGACAAGGTTTTATTATCTGCCCCATTATCTCCTATGTGGCATAGAGCCAACCTGACATTGCTCCTGTATTTTTCCTTACTATATTGATAGAACAATCTGTTTTTGAACCAAAAATCCTCTTAGCTTTAAGTGCTCTGAAGAAGAACTACCTCATCTTCTCCAATTTCTACATTTAATTATTGCAGTGGCTGCCAATACTGCTGGTGCATCCACTTTAATAAAAAACTGACTTTTTTTTTGTTTGTGGAACGCCTGGCAGAACAAGATTTTCCACTCAAGATTTGGATAACAGGCAAGAGGGCAAACAATTGTCTAGTGTCGGGACTCTTAATCTATTACCGACAACATCCTGAAAGGGTTCCTCCTTTCCAGCAAACTGTTGTATATTTTTGTTTCTTTCCAATATCATTCCCATTCCACTGGTACACAAAACACTCCTCCACATATAGATTGAGGTCAGGGTGTCACAGCTTGAGTTCTCCACTGTCCATACATGAAGGTTCACTGGAGACAAACTTATACCATGTTTTATTTCCTTGCAGGTTCTCACTGAATTTCCAGCATTTTCTAATTTATTATCAGATTTTATAGATAGGAAAATCTGTTGTGCATTATATATTTTCTGATCTCTCCCAGGGCAAACAATTGAAAGAACAGAAATGGAAATACTTCCAAAGCAAATGGAACCTTCTAGAGACAGCCATTATAATGATCAGCTGGAGCGCACTTTCTATATTCATAAAGAGAACACTTCTAGGAAAGCGAGACATTGAATATTATCATGGTCACAGAACAGGGTAGGTCCTTGCTTATCATTTATAATGTTTTAAGAGCAGGGCCTTAGTTCTTGTGTAACACACGCAAAATGCAGGAGGAACTCAGCAGGTCAGGCAGCATCTTTTGGGCCAAAACGTCAACTGTTTATTCCTATCCATAGATGCTGCCTGACCTGCTGAGTTCCTTCAGCATTTTGTGTATTACTCTACAAAATCTCTTGTGTGCATCGTTGATTCCCGTTTTACAGTGCATTCTTGAATTCCAAGTTTTAACTGTTGACTATCCAAAATAATAATGCCTTGTGGATATTAATATAGATGAAGGATGTGAATTGACAGTAAAAAGTTATTGTAGCTAAACATAGATATACTGCATTATAAAAACAATAGCTGCTACTGAGGAATATCAAGACTGCAAAATAACCTTGCCATATGGAGTGTGACTCACTTTGGCTTCTAAACATAGCTGGATGACAAATATGTTCCATCATGTGTGCATATAGTTCCTTCAACCTGCTACTCTATGGAGTTTGCTGCACTTTCTTGCTATGGTGTTTATAAATCAAATTTCCTATTCTTCCTACTGCATTATATTACTTTCATCAACTTTCTCTTAAAATCTACTTTATTTCCTATTATGTTAGCATTATGCCATGTAATTATTGATTTCCTTGCCAAAGGTGACATTGAGTGAAACAAATGTCAGGGAGCAGAAATTTCCTGTCCTGGTGGCAAATAAAACTATTTGCTCAGCAAGAGAACGGCAGCAAAAGTCTCATCAACATCAGAAAACCATAATAAGTCTGAACTCATGTTCCCAAAACTGTTACTGAACAGATGAAATTTGTCTGCAAGGCATTCACATTTACGTGCATTGTACCTAAGTTTATACCTAATTTCCAATCTACTGTGTTTGTTACAGGTTTGTAAGTTTCTATGAGACTGCTATGGCGGATGCAATAATGGGATATTTAATTGCCTTCCTGGTTCTCCTTGCAACAATAAAGCTATGGCATCTGCTACGCCTTAACCCCAAGCTCAATATGATTACATCTACATTAAGAAGGGCATGGGGAGACATCTCAGGATTCCTTACTGTTATTCTGATCATGTTCCTGGCCTATTCTATCGCGGTAAGAAGATGTATTCCAGCAAGAATAATACGAAGTATTTCATTAGTTCATTGTTACTTAGGTTTACTAATCACAATTTATCCTCCATTTGTTCTTTGGAAATATGTAGCTCATAACCACAGATCAAGTTCAGCATATTTGGAGCTGACAAGTGAACATTAGAATTTCTGGGATTGTAGATGATTTTGGATAAGTAATTTTCTTAGATATATATTAAATTAAATCTGTTTTGAATGTATTGTCCATTAATTTCCATTCATGTAGCCACTGCCCTTATCATCTGGAGTTCGTTTTTGCTGGTTTTCCACCTTTCAGCGTCACCTGCTAGAAAAGCGGGAGTATCTAGGACTTGGAGTCAGGAAAAGATTCCAGAGCACCAGTCATACCACTCCTTGTAGGTTGTACCACTTTGAAAAAAGATTTAAAAAGCTGCACAAGCTATTGGAATCATGCCAACAGCCAACAGAAATCATTCAACAGCTAACCCGCATATGGTAGATAATCCCTTTAAAAAGTACTCACATTAGAGTTCTTCTAGGAGTTCAGCTCTGCAAGTCAAAAGGAGGACTTTACTTGGAGTGCTGGATTTCAGTATAAGACCATAAGAATATGGTGGCATTGGCTCCAGTATTTTGTTAGATGTATACCACCTATGCAGTATACTTATGGGTGAGGTGTTTTCTCTCTCTCTCTCTGCGTCTCTCTTTTTATTTCTGTCTTTCTTTCTCTTCCTCTCTCTTTCTTTTTATTTCTCGCTCATTTTCTCTTCATCTCTCTCTTTTCTTTCTCTCTCTCTCCTCTTACTCCTCTCCCCATGCTTTAACAACTAAAGAGTTTTCCCTCTTTCCCATTTCTTCAACCTGAAATGTTAACCTGTTTCTCTTTCCACAAATGGTGTCTGACCCATTAATATTTCCAGCATTTGTTATCACAGATGTGTTTAGAGGCCACTCAGATTCAAAGTCAAAGTGGAGTTTATTGTAATAATACATGAATGTACAGTCTTAAAAGAAAAATTTAGTTGCAGCAGTATCCCAAGCAAACACCATCAGAGGAGCAGCATTCACAAAAAACATAAACATAAATTTTACACTTTTTTTTTACAAGAAATAACACCAGTGGAATTGAAAAACAATGTCCATTGTAGTGCAAATTGATGGAAGTAGCTCTGGTGTTACCATACTGGGTAGTGATTAGGTTGTGCAGGTTGGTTCAGCTGAATGGTTGAAGGGAAGTAGCTGCTCTTGAACCTGCCAGGGTGGGATTTCAGGCTTCCATTCCTCCTGATGGTAGCAGCAAGGAGACAGCATGGCCCAAGTGGATTGTAGGGATTTATCTTTAATTTATGTTGCTTTCTTGAGGCAGCAATATTGGAACAGATTTTGCATCTGCATAGTCAAAAATTGTGTCAAAATATTTGGTGGCATTATTCAGTTTACTATCAAGTATTAAATAAGAGGGTTCCCTAAAATTCCCTGTTCAAGCATATTTCATTTTCTCTTGTTAGACAGCTGCAGGTGAAATGGCGAACTGTCCTTGCAAGGACTGCAGGTCTTGTGCTGCTACGGGCAACTTACCCATTACACCTCAATCTGTAAACGTTATGTAGCCCCCTGGTAAGCCTCAGGCTCGCTCAGCTCGCTTCCCTCTAGGGGGAGCAGCCTTCAGCCCCTCCAAACTCAGTAATTGAGTTTGTGTAGATGCTGTGTGATTTACCCCACCATGCAAAATAACAGACAGTACACCATATGCAATTTATAGATCTTACTGGAACTATGTAATTAATAGAGATACAATATAAAAGGAAAGTAAAAGGTGCCAAACTTATCAGAGTTCAACCACTTTGTGCACAATCGTTGAAGCTCGATGAACGGGGTCTTCTTTCCACCATGCGATCTCCTCCGACCCCCTCGGCCCGCCGCCTGGGACCAACCACGGTCGGGTCAACCAGAGTGTGTCCAGCGCATCCTTCCTCTTCAGTTCTCCTCCCCAAAACCCAGAGCCTCGGACTCCCGCGCGGGTCCATTCCGTCGCCCAGCTTACAGCATCTCTCTCATCGTGTCTCCTCTCTCTGTCCCCATCACACCTCTGCCCCAAAGCCCGCGAAAACAATAGCTTAGAGACACACAAGAAAGAATAACATCTATCCCAATTGCTTAGCAAATGAATACAATTCTCATTATCAGTAATATAACCCAAACAAGCTGCCAGAGAGAGAACCACCGTCTCAGCAGTTAACATCACAGAGAAGCCATTTTATTTTTAACATAACAAAGGAGCCATTTTATTAGCCTTAGCAAGAACATAAAAGAAGAAACCCCTTACACTTATTTGATGAGTAACTTGCAGATATTACTGGACAAACAACTGAAAAGCAACCTACTTCCCCATTTTCTGGCTGGAGTGTGACTCTACATATCCCCACACACAAAACCATCTGTGATATCATGACTTTACTCTGCTTTTGGACGAGAAGATCAAAATAAAGAACGAACATTGCCCAATCAAAGAAAAGCTCAAGATTTTTTCCTTCCCTTCTTTATATCTCTCAGCTAGAACAATAGAGATGTCAGGCAGGATAGTTGAATGCTCCTTTTGCAGGATGTGGGGAGGCAGGGAGACTTGCTGTGTCTCTGACCACTACAGCTGCGAGGTACGTCCACCTGCAGCATCTAACAGACCATGTTAAGGAGTTGGAGCTGGAACTGGATAAACTCCGGATCATTTGGGAGGCTGATAGATGGGACATACAGTATAGAGAGGTAGTTACATCCAAGGTACCCAGATCATTCGGGTGGCTGAGCCTCTGGCATTGATTCTGCCTCTGTGACTCAGAAAGGTGGGGGTGGAAGAAGCACACTGTGGTGATAGGGGACTTGTTGGTTTGGGGAACGGACAGGAGGTTCTGTGGGAAAGAACGAGATTCCCAGACGGTATCAAGCCTCCGGGGCGCCAGGGCCCAAGGTATGTCGGATAAAGTGAGAGGGTGAACAGCCAGAAGTCATGGTCCATGTAGGTGCCAACGACAAGGGTAGGACGAGTGATGAGGTTCTGCATAGGGAGTTCAGGGAGTTAGGTGCTAAGTTAAAGGCAGGACCTCTAGGGCTGGCCTTTAGTTTAGAGGATAAACTATTCTGGATTGGGAGTTGTGTAATGAACCAGAATTGGTTAGAGAGCTTAAAGGAAAAGACTTAGGGGCAAGTGATCATAATATGATCAAATTCACCCTGAAATTTGAGAAGGAGAGGCTAAAGTCAGATGTATCAATATTATAGTGGAGTAAAGGGAATTACAGAGGCATGAGAGAGGAGTTGGCCAGAACTGATTGGGAAAGAACACTGGCAGAGCTGATAGCAGAGTAGCAATGGCAGAATTTCTGGAAGAAATTCAGAAAGCACAGGACATATACATCCCCTAGAGGAAGATATATTCTAAAAGAAAAATGACACAACAGTGGCAAACAAGAGAAGTCAAAGCCAACATAAAAGCCAAAGAGAGGGCATATAAGAGAGCAAAAATTAGTGGGAAGTCAGAAGATCGGGAAGCTTTTTAAAACCAAAAGAGAACAACTAAAAAAGTCATTATGAAGTTAAAGATGGAATACGAAAGTAAGCTAGCCAATAATACTAAAGAGGATACCAAAAGTTACTTCAGATATATAAAGTGCAAAAGAGAGGTGAGAGTGGATATCAGACCTCTGAGAAATGATGCTGGACAGATAATAATGGCGGACAAACTGAATAAGTATTTTGCATCAGTCTTCATTGTGGAAGACACAAGCAGAATGGTGAAAGTTCCAGGTATCAGAGGGCATGAAGTGTGTGAAGCTACTATTACTAGAGAGAAGATTCTTGGGAAACTAAAAGGCCTGATAGTAGATAAGTCACCTGGACCAGATGATGTACACCCCCAAGTTCTGAAAGAGGTGGCTGAAGAGGATGACTAAATTCTGGAATGGTTCTGGAAGACTGGAAAATTGCAAATGCCACTCCACTCTTCAAGAAGGGAGAGAGTCAGAAGAAAGGAATCTATAGGGCAGTTAGTCTGACCTCAGTGGTTGGGAAGATGTTGGAGTCGATTATTAAGGATGAGGTCTCAGGGTACTTGGAGGCACATGATAAAATAGGCCACAGTCAGCATGATTCCCTCAAGGGAAAATCTTGCCTGACCAATATGTTGGAACTCTTTGAAGAAATAACAAGCAGGATGGACAAAGAGAAATTGGTTAATGGACAAAGAGAAATTGGGGATGGAACTGGACTCTCTGACGGTGGTGTCTGAAAAGAGGATGCTGTCCAAGTTGCATGCCATCTTGGACAATGTCTCCCATCCACTACATAATTTACTGGTTGGGCACAGGAGTACATTCAGCCAGAGACTCATTGCACTGAGATGCAACACAGAGCGTCATAGGAAGTCATTCCTGCCTGTGGCCACCAAACTTTACAACTCCTCCCTTGGAGGGTCAGACACACTGAGCCAATAGGCTGGTCCTGGACTTATTCCCTGGCATAATTTACATATTACTATTTAACTATTTATGCTTTTATTACTATTTAATTATTTATGGTGCAACTGTAACGAAAACCAATTTCCTCCAGGATCAATAAAGTATGACTATGACTATGACTATGTATACTTGGATTTTCAGAAGGCTTTTGACAAGGTGCCACACATCAAGCTACAAGCCCATGATATTACAGGAAAGATTCTAGCATGGATAAAGCTGTGGCCGATTTGCAGGAAGCAAAGAGTAGAAATAAAGGGAACCTTTTTTGGTTGGTTGCTGGTGACAAGTGGTGTTCCACAGGGTCTGTGTTTGGACTGATTCCTTTTACGTTATATGTCAATGATTTGGATGATGGAATTGATGGCTTTGTTGAAAAGTTTGCAGATGATATGAAGATAGGTGAAGAGGCAGGTAGTTTTGAGGAAGTAGAGAGGCAGCAGAAGGACTTAGACAGATTAGGAGAATGGGCAAACAAATGGCAGATGGAACACAATATGGGGAAGTGTATGGTCATGCACTTTGGTAGAAGAAAGGGTTGACTATTTTCTAAATGGAGAGAAAATACAAAAATCTCTGGTGCAAAGGGACTTGGGAGTGCTTGTGCAGGATACCCTGAAGATTAATTTGCAGGTTGAGTCAGTTGTGAGAAGGCAAATTCAATGTTAGCATTCATTCCAAGAGAATGTAATGTTGAAACTTTAAAAGCACCGGTGAGGCTTCACTTGGAGTATTGTAAGAAGGTCTGAGCCCCTTATCATTGAAAGGATGTGCTGAAACTGGAGAGGATTCAAAGGAGATTCACAGAAATGATTCCAGGATAGAATGGCTTGTCATATGAAGAGTGTTTGATGGCTCTGGGCTTGTATTCAGTGGAATTTAGAAGAATGAGGGGTGCCCTCATTGAAACCTATCAAATGGTGAAAGGCCTTGATAGAGTGGATGTGCGGAGGATGTTTGCTATGATGGAAGAGTCTAAGACCAGAGCACACAGCCTCAGAATAGAGGGGTGTCCTTTTAGAACTGAGATGAGGAGGAATTTCCTTAGCCATAGTGTGGCGAATCTGTGGAATTCTTTGCTACAGGCAGCTGTGGAGGCCAAGTCTTTATGTATAATTAAGGCAGAGATTGATAGATTCTTGATTGGTCAGGGCATGAAGGGGTATGGGGAGAAGGCAGGAGGTTGGGGCTGAGAGAAAAAAATTGATCAGCCATGAAGAAGTGGTGGAGCAGACTCGATGGGCCAAATGGCCTAATTCTTCGACTATATCTTATGGTCTTATGATCATTACATGTGTAGGCAACCTCCAGGGAGGAAAATAACAACACAATAACTGGAAACGCTCAGGAGGTCAAGTGACAGCTGTGGAAAGACAAAAAGAGTCAATATTTCAAGGAGTAGCACCTATGGAGTGAAATCAGCAGTTGACATCTTGGGTTAAGACCCTTCATCAGCTGCAATTATTTTGGGGTTTATGAAGTACCCATTGACATTCTTTGGGTGTTTGGCTAAATTTGTTTGCATAAATTTAGGATGGAAAGTCTACTGCCAATTTTGATACTATTTTCCTTTAATTTTACTTTAAATGATTTGATTATCAGATGTGATAATTTAACATCCATCACTGTAATGAGAAATGTAATGCATGCCTGCACTCTTCTACAGACGAACCTGATGTTTGGTTGGAGTATATCTTCTTACAAAACCATATTCGATGCTGTAGAGACAATGGTCAGTCTTCAGCTGGGGATCTTCAACTATGAAGAGGTACAGAAATCAAACACCTAAAAATGCACAATTCCTTGCAGAAACTGTATTAAAAGTTAAACTGTTTTTGAATCTATTTTCATAGAATTTTTAAAAATTCCATGCTGCATTACTCTATAGTAGGATTCATGATTTATAGTGCAGGTGTGGGACAGCTTGTCTACATTTGTCAGCTGTATTTTTCAGAGTTGGTAAATGTATTCCCTCTGAAATGTGGCCCATCCATTATAAATGTTAACATATATATATAATAAAATAAGAGCAGGAGCAGGTTTCAAAGCAGCCAATGCCTTTGTTCAAATTTGCATAACTTTTCAATATGGGATCACTGAATTTGCTTAGCTAGGAAATGCAGTTCAACTCATATTACCACAGCAAAGACTCAGTCTATTTGGTCCATCATGTCTTCTCCACCATTTGATCATAGCTGATTTATTTTCCCTTTTAATCCCATTCTCCAGCTGTAACCTTTGATACCCTTATTAATAACTTTATCAACCTCCACTTTGAATATACTCAATGACAGGTTCCACAGGTTCACCACCCTTTGGCTATAGAAATGTTTCATCATTTCTGTTCTAAAGTGATGCACTTTTATTCTGAGGCCATGCCTGCTGGTTCTAGACTCTCCAACTTTCGAAAACATCCTCTCCATGTCCACTCTATCTACAGCAGGCTTTTCAATATTTTGTGAGTTTCAATAAGGAGAGATTTTGATGAGAAGAGGGGGCGAAGGAGAAATCGATATTCACCCCCTCCCCTCTTCTATTCCCCACTCTGGCCTCTTACCTCCTCTCATCTATCACCTCCTCTTCATTCCCTCCTCCTTCCTTTTCTCCTCTGGCCTACTCTCCTCTCCCATCAGATTCCTTCCTCTCCAGCCCTTTCTTTCCTACCCACATGACTTCACCTATGTATCACTTTCAAGCTATCCTTCTTCCCCTCCCCCACCTATTTGTATTCTGGCATCTTCCCTTTCCTTTCCAGTCCATGGCCCAAAATGTCGACTCAGTTCATCATTTCCACAAATGCTACCTGACTTGCTGAGTTCTTCCAGCATTTTGTGTGTGTTGCTGAACATTTAAATATCTCATTTGGATAATATATTGTGTCATTTTTTAGACCACAGCTTGTGTAGTGCAAAACTCAAACTTCCAGAATTGCCTTCCAATTTATTCTCTTTGCACTGTAATCCAGATTCTGAACATAAATTAATCCCTAAGTGATCCAATCACACTTAAGACCCTGGATGTTGCAACATGGAAGGGTTCATACCATTGCACTTTTCTATTCACTTATTTATGGCAATGATATTCTTCAGATCATTCACAAAACAATTTAATTCTTACCTTATTATGCCCGGGTAATATGTACCCAAATAGAGTTTCATAGATTCAGTTCACATCAATTTGCAATTTCAGTCATTTTCACAAATAATTCAATTTTTGCAAGGGTTCAGTGCATTTACCAAAATAGATTGGTTTAAACATCCTGCCAAAGGGGTTTGGCCTGAAACTTTGACTGTACTCTTTTTCTAGATGCTGCCTGGCCCGCTGAGTTCCTCCAGCATTTTGTCTGTTGCTCAGATTTCTAGTATCTGCAGATTTTCTCTTACTTGTCACTGGTTTAAATTTGATTTTGTTTTTTGCTTTACTTGACCAGGTACTGGACTATAATCCAATTCTAGGTTCATTTCTGATTGGGTCATGTATTATCTTTATGACATTTGTCGTGTTGAACCTTTTCATCTCAGTTATACTCGTGGCATTCAGTGAGGAGCAAAAGAATTACAAGGTTTGCATAATAATCTTTATTAACTTATTTGTTTTTATATATAATTTCATATTCCTTTATGACACAGAACGAACCATTCTGCCCATTGAGTCTATGCCAACTCAGAGACATCTAATCAATTCCATTCCATGACTTTCCCTATAACTTTCTCCCTCTCATTCTCTTACCATGTACCAATATGAAATGGAGTTTACAGTGACAAATTAACCTAACAACCAGGATGTTTTTGGGAAACCCACGTGGTCCCAGGGAAAACATGCAAACTCCACCCAGATAGCACCAGAGATGTAGTTTGAATCCAGGTCACTGAAGTTGTGATGCTGGAGTGCTACCTTCATTATCACTGTGCCCAATCTGCTCTGTGTACCAATTGTATATCTTCTTGGTACTTTCAATGAAGGTTTTAATCATTTCAATTATTTAGTAAATAGCTGCTTTGCTTCAACATCTTTTTAAACTAATTTGTTTATCCTCGAGTCAGAAATGCTTTTGCACATTTTCTCTCTCTTTATGAACAACAAGGCTTCTCCCTTCTTCACATGCAAATTACATTGTTCGTGGACATGAAGTCACAAGAGCTTTAGCAATGAACCGCTCAAATTAAAAGATGCAATCTAAGTAAGCAGATCATGCCAAAAAGCTAATTTTTTTGACATTAGATTTGTGTGTTTGAGTTTGGCTACAGGCTCTCTTACTGGATTACTGTGTAAATTTGTTGCACTAATTACATTGTATCTTGCTAAAATTAAACATTATGCAGTCAATGACTCTTCAATTATATAGCACTTTTGCATATGCTGGTGATATTAAACTGGATTCTGATTAAGTACTTTCCCAAGGTAACCATTGTTGTATTGTGGACGTAGGAGCCTACTCACATGCTGGAAATTCTCACCCAGTCATGCATGAATGGCACAATACTCCATTTCTGATTTTATAATACTGACCGTAGGATAACTCTTATTCCAAACAATGTCACAATATACTTTATATCCACAGTTTAACACCTCATCTGAAAGATGAAATCTATCATGTCCCTAGTCCTTCCCTGGAATGTCAGCCAAGAGTATTATATCCTATTCCCTGGAGTGTGACTTGATCTCAGTTTTCTTACACTGATAATGAGTGTTAAATGAGTTACAATTGACAGGATGGTGGTTCTGTACAATTCTGAAACGGTTGATTTACATGAAAATACAGCTCAAATATGCTAAACTAAAAATAATGAAATTGATAATATAAGGATTTTTTTTTACTTATCTTTAAGGCTTCTGAGGAAGAAGAAATAGTTGATCTAATGCTGACAAAATTGTGCAGTTTCTTGGGGATCAAATCTAAGAAGGATTCCTCACAGCTGGGAGGCTGACTGTCATAAACAGCTTCGATTACCATCTAGCAGTTAATGTTTATGTAATTGCATGTAATTTGATTCATATAGATTAAAGACTATCTATAGTATAATGATATATTAATTAATATTCAAAGTAAAATAGCTAAAATCTATGTTATTCTCTTACATCAGTGTACTAAATAAAGTATGATGAAAAGTACGATAATTTATCTGTGAGTGCTTTTTTATTCCAACACTTTCTTTGCATCACAACCTTGTTCATTGTCAAGCTGAATTTATTGTCATATACACAGGTACAGTGAGATACAGAACAATGAAAAACCTGTTTGCACCTGCATCACAGGCACGTAGATTCAGAAAACCATTTTCAAAATTAGATCAGATTCCTCTTATGATTACAATGATACTCCAGACTCTCTATTGGATCCTAAACCAATTCCCAGTTGCCACATTTAGAAAACAGATTAAAATGTCTCTTAAATTATAAAATTAAACCAGGTCCATAATGATACAGGAAGCTCAGAGAACTTGCATTTATAAATCCACTGCAAGTCCACAAATTTTGACAGATGTCTATACTTCACCTCCTGGTTCCTGTAAGAATTTAATTCTATGTCCTGATCCTATGTGTCTTGATGAGATGACAGTGAAAGGTCCTTCCTTTTCCTTAACCATGGGTTGGCCTCACCCAGAATTGGCAACATTCTCAAGTACATATCAATTTGCCATTCTTCTGTCAGCCCCCCTCCTTCCAGCTAAAGAAAAGGTATTGTTCCCCTTACGTTCATGTTCAAAGAGACTGGTCCCTCACACAACTCCTTAGTTTGCTATTGCACCTCAACAAACACTTCCATTCTCCAGTTTCTCCCTGCAGCTGCTGCTGATGTAATTTCATCCCTTCCCATTAACCAAAGACCCAAAATGTGAAGATGAAGCCAAATTCATTTGTACTTCTAATTTAGGGCACTGCATTTGGTGCCCAGTACGGTTTCCCTTACACTGATTAGATGATTATTTAACAAAACATCTTCATTCAGTTTTCAAGGATGATGCTAAGCTTCTAATTTGCTGTTACTTTAATTTTCCAACTCACTCCTATTTTAAATCCTCTATCTTTAATTAATGATATAGTTCCAAGACCCACATAAACTTAAGGAACATCATGTCATCTGCATCTGGACACGCTATACCCCTTAGGACTCAATACTGAATTCCACAACTTCACAGATAATTAGCCCTTAATGTTGTGTCAGAACCGGCTAGGTTTGATTCAAGGTGATCCACATGTTAACTGAGTTTTTCTATCGCCACAAATTCTGCTTGAGCTGCTGAATATTATTTGCATTCTCCTCTCCTTCAGACTTTCAGCAACAGCCATGCTCTGCATCTCACAGTTCTATCATGTTTTTCTTCTCTAACACATTTACCTACTCTATAATAAGTGCTGAAATCATCTAGACAACATTAATCTCTGGTCCTTGCTTCAGATTTCCAGGACTTTAAAACCACACATCCTGTCACTCTCTTATTTCTTTGAACTCTTTGCACCAAATGATTCTTCATCCACTGAATTAATTCAACTAAATTCATGGCTTCTTTTCCTTTGAGTTCAAATTAACTTATTACCTTGAGTCAACTAGTGCGATTATAATCATCAGTGAGAAAGACATTTTGGATTGTCTTCTTCAGCATGTCCTGTTCCAGCTCCACCACTCTCAACCTCTGCTGCTTGGAAAAACCTCACTCCCAATAAAATGTTCACTAAAGGCTTTACTGAACTCCCCTCGGTAACACGTCTCCCAACTTGCTTCTATGTTTCACCCTTATGATTACAGCTTTCTTTCCAGGACTGGCCAAACTCCAGGAACTGGAGATCGAACTTTAAAACATTGCTATGAATTACCAGGAGATAAATCAATTCATTACTCATTAAAAATTATAACTAGGAGGCAAAAGTATGGTTGATGACATTTAGGTACTGTCCAATCAGGTAACAAGGTCCATTCACTTTCTACTTTGCTTGTGAAGGTAAAGAACAATGAGAATGAAAGAGCTGGGAAGCAAACAACAAAAATATTGGAGTAAGGCAAATGAAGACAAGATGATATAAGAATACCTCCATTAACATGTCCACTAAAGTCAGCAACAATACAGTAACTCTACATTTGACAATAACAAGGTTAAAAGCAATTGGTTGAGGGATATATTCTGAGAAAACTTCCAAGTCCACAAATGGAATAAAAATCTCTTCACATCTCAAGATCTCCTCCATGTTATTAGTTTATTTGGAAGAAACACTGAGCACATCAAGAGCACAGGGGTGGGTAAGAACCTCAGTATCTCCTAGCCTAGATTTCTGGTGTAACCGCTGTCTGATTCCCGAATGGCAAAGCTGCCCACTAGATCTGTGGCAATTCATAATCCAATCAACATGCACTATATGCCTTCTACTAAGTAACAAAAGTTCAATTCATTAGACAAGAGGTAAGTGACCTCACGACCAACGAATCTGATCAAAGCTCTGCAACTCTGTCACATTTAGTCATGGGTAGTGCTAGACAACTAAATAGCCAATGCAACAAGAAAGATCCAGGAAAATCCCCATCCTCAGGGACAGTGTGGCATTGAACTGAGTGCTAATGGAAAGGCTGAAGTCCTCACAAATGCTTCAAGTGGGAGTCCCATCTCGGCTTCCTCCTGATCACAGATAAAGCCCTCTACACAGAGCGCTGTTGTGCGAAAGCAGCATCCATCATCAAAGACCCCCACCACCCAGGACATGCTCTCTTTTTGCTGCTGCCATCAGGAAGAAGGTACAGGAGCCTCAGGACTAATACCACCAGGTTCAAGAACATCAGGCTCAACCATCAGGCTCTTGAACCAAGGGGATAAATTCACTTAACTTAATTCACTCCATCAGTGAAATGTTCTCACAACCTATGGTCTTACTTGCAAGGACTCTTCATCTCATGTTCTTGATATTTACAGTAATGCTTGCTTATTTATTTATTTATTTATCACTGATTCTCTTATAGTTATTATTCTATTGGGGGATGGGTGACTCCTGGGCTGGACATCCTGCTCACTTAAAGAAGGTGAAGCGTCTCCCATAGCCTCTCCTTTCCAGGTGTAGGGACCACTGTTTGGCTTGCCGTGTAGGAGGTCACTCGCACAAGGCTCGTAGCAATGCCTTCACGAGGCGTCCCTATTCTTACTGAGTTTTCTTTGTCACGGTGTGACCGAATGTCCAGTGGTATAACTGGGCAGGTAGCCTTGGTTGACAGCCAGCCTAGGAGAAGAACAACTCCAATTCCAAACCCCGGCAGATGGAACTTGTTAGCCTTGCCAGGCAGTCTGTCTGGAAGAAAAACTCCAATACTTGACATTCAGCCTTGCGGTCACTGCAATAATTGCAGCTCACTGTGCCACTGTGGTACTTCATCCAGCCTAAAGAATTGGTCCACGCTCTCCGATCCTCACTATAAACCTAAGCAGCGCAGGCAGGAAGAAAAGTCCTAGAATGATGGAGTTCCCTTATGATCTAGCCATCATCATCATTGTTCTATTATGGGTTTATTGAGTATGCCCATTAAGAAAATGAATCTCATGGTTGTATAAGTTACACATATGTACTTTGATAATAAATTTACTTTGAACTTTGATATCCTCAAACTCAGAGGAGCCCAGGCCATTTGATGTAAGATAAGGATGAGAGCAAAAAGTATAGGACCGGATAACACACACAAAATGCTGGAGGAACTCAGCAGCCAGGCAGCAAATATGGAAAGAAGAAACAACCAACATTTCTGATCAACGCTCTTCATCAAGACTGGTGAGTCCCTCCAGCATTTTGTCTGTGTTGCTTGGATTTCCAACATCTGCAGATTTTCTCGTTTGTGAGAGGACCAGATAACATCTTGGAATTAGTACTGAAAACCTGCTCTCCATAGTAATTGAAAAGCTGATAACTGCAGATGCTGTCGTTCTGGAAATAACAACGGAAAATGCTGGAAATGCTCAGCAGGTCAGCCAGCATCAGTGGGATGAGATACAGAATTAATGGAGACACAAGAGACGACAGAAGCTGGAACCTGGAACCATAACCTGCTGAAGGAACTCAATTCAGTTGCTACGACAGGGGTAAATGTCGACAAATCCCAACACACACCAACACAGATGCTGCTTGACTCACTGAGTTCCTCCAGTAAACTACTAGTTGTAAACGTTTCAAATTAATTATATAAATTGCCATTCCTGCCTTGTCACTTAAGTCCCGAATTCAACAGAACTGCGGAAACCTTCAACAAAGACTGCTGAGATTCACCGCAACTGACAGCCGGAAATAAACACAGGCCTGCCAAACATGCCCGCGTCCTAACAATAGTATGATGGACAGCACATTCTTCCCTTAATATTGCCATTCCAACAACATGCCCTGCGCACTCCGGTGTGCAGTGTCATTCAGAAAATCCATGATTTCCAAATATTCATAATTTCTTGCAGTGATAGCGTCGGCGGTTCTACATCAGGCATCTGAAAATAGGTATGGAAGCATGTCATTCTCAATTCCCAGGGGCTGCCAAAGAAGACTGCAGTGCAGAAACGGTGTGTTGTGGATCTGGAACCACCGCTACCCGTACTATACCCTGCAACGCATTGTTGCACGGTAGGGATCGAGCACCCGTTCCTCGCGGCAGGGCCAGCACGGGCACCGGGAGGGTCTCCGACTCCGGCCGGGCGATAGCTCCGCCCGCCGGCCCCCCGGGCCCTCCGGCTGGGCGATAGCTCCGCCCGCCGGCCCCCCGGGCCCTCCGGCCGGGCGATAGCTCCGCCCGCCGGCCCCCCGGGCCCTCCGGCCGGGCGATAGCTCCGCCCGCCGGCCCCCCGGGCCCTCCGGCCGGGCGATAGCTCCGCCCGCCGGCCCCCCGGGCCCTCCGGCCGGGCGATAGCTCCGCCCGCCGGCCCCCCGGGCCCTCCGGCCGGGCGATAGCTCCGCCCGCCGGCCCCCCGGGACCTCCGGCCGGGCGATAGCTCCGCCCGCCGGCCCCCCGGGACCTCCGGCCGGGCGACAGCTCCGCCCGCCGGCCCCCCGGGACCTCCGGCCGGGCGACAGCTCCGCCCGCCGGCCCCCCGGGACCTCCGCCCGCCGGCCCGCCGGCCCCCCGGGACCTCCGGCCGGGCGATAGCTCCGCCCGCCGGCCCCCCGGGACCTCCGGCCGGGCGATAGCTCCGCCCGCCGGCCCCCCGGGACCTCCGGCCGGGCGACAGCTCCGCCCGCCGGCCCCCCGGGACCTCCGGCCGGGCGACAGCTCCGCCCGCCGGCCCCCCGGGACCTCCGGCCGGGCGACAGCTCCGCCCGCCGGCCCCCCGGGCCCTCAGGCCGGGCGACAGCTCCGCCCGCCGGCCCGCCGGCCCCCCGGGCCCTCCGGCCGGGCGATAGCTCCGCCCGCCGGCCCCCCGGGCCCTCCGGCCGGGCGATAGCTCCGCCCGCCGGCTCCCGGGCACTTCCTCTCGCGCCGCCCCATCCGCTCGTGCTCAGCGTTTGCCAAGATGGCGTGGAGGTGCGTGTCGAAGTTGCGAGCGGCGGCTTCTCTGTGCTTGCACTCGGCGTACAGGACGGTGCGAGTCGCCGGACAGCCGCGGAGCCTGAGCACAAAAGCGGCTCTTCTGTCCGGTGCGTCTCCCTCTTGCAAATCTTCGTTGGGAGGGAGTAGGTGCGGGGAAGGGGGACAACAAACAGCAAGTTAGCGGACCAGTAGCTCCGCGAGGAAAGTCAATACTGTATGCAAGGACGCTAACACGATTGTATTTAAAAACTCAACCAGAAAGTGCAGGAAATATATTATTGTTTGCAGAAGTTGGGCTGGGAATCAGTATATTTAATGGTTTCTTTATGTGGATTTTTTTTCAGATATTTTCCTAATTAGGGCTGGCGGGTGATGAGGATTAAACTGAAAAGCCAAGTAATGGGTCCGGTCTCTTGTTGGCCAAGTTGTACGCTGTTTGCTGCATCTTTGGAAAGAGGGGTTGAAAGTACTAATCTTAATATTTTTTAAAACTTACCATGTCATCGAAGAAAACGTTGATTTAAAAAAAATAATCAAATACGTTAGTGACATTTGGAGGTACGTTGAAAGCTGATTATTAAGCGCAGAGTTTCTTTGAAAATTCTTAGTATCTAATGCAATCTGGATGCCTCCACAGTCAAAACCAGTTTAACACACGTTTCGTAATTGTTGAGGACATCAAAGTTGGATATAAAAGCACAAGGACGTTTATTAATAGTTTAGAGACAATTCTGCCCAAATCGATGAGAAACAGCCCATCAAAAGCTCTAAATAAACAAGGATTTACATTTTACTAAGATGAGAACTAGTTAAAAACTTTCCAATCCGTAATTGACCGCAGAGCAAAGTTTCAAAACCCTCTTAAATGAACCGGACACGTCAATAATTGACCAGGAAAGCATTTGTACTGTACAAGAAAATGACGCAGAATAATACATAGTGAGATGGGTTATATAATATTACAGACCTAATGAAAACATGGAGATGTGAATGATTTTTATTAATGCATGAGGCAATCCACAATCAACCAAATTGCTAGATTTTCTTTCACAAGTAGGTAAATATCGCGTTTAATTCATCTAAGCAATGGCCTTCCGTTTAAATTACTGTTGATAGCACATGTGATTATGGAATGCTGTTCTAACTTGTTGCTGGAATTATGCTAATAGTATATCGCCATGTGTTCATGAAAATAACAGTAGTAACTGGCAAATTTAAGGGAAATTGTTGAAAGCCACAAGTTTGTGGAAAAGGAAAGTTTTTTTTAGCAAATTGATCTCCAGGCTGGTTGGAGGTTGGTTTTGGAAGTAATTTACAATTATTTGCTGGACGGACAACTTTTGGTATTTGACCAGCTGTATTCATTTGTGTAAGTAACCAAAATACAAAAGATAAATGATTTTGTGGGTAAAACATTCATCTTCATCATAAACTCGTGGTTCTGTTGCCTCATTACCAACTTTGACTTTGATCATTTTACTCCTTTTAATTGAGCAACTTCGCTGTCAAACTAGCCTTGCGATAGTTTCCTGCAGCTCCAAAGTCTTGAGTTTATGCTAATCCACAGGTTTGGAAACGTGTAAGAGCAGAGACTACACACAAGAGACTGCAGATGGTGGAATCTGGGGAAACATAGTAAACCACTAAGAAAACTCAGTGGGTCAAGCAGCATCTGTGGAGGTAAAGGGATTGTCAATGGTTTGGATTGAGATCCTGCGCCATGACGAAGAGAGAAGAGGGGAGATATAAAGCAGTGAGAGGGAGGAGTGAGGCAGGGACTATGAGGCAGTCAGTGAAAGCAGATGAGGAGGAGGAGGGTGGGCAGATGGAGGAAAGAATGAGTCTGGAAAGGAGAGGTGGAATTGGAAGTTTCTTACACCTCACATTGCCTGACCCACTGAGTTCCTTTAGCAGTGCCCCCCACCCCAGAGTACACCATTTACAGTCTCTTTACTTTCAATATTTATCTTGGCCTTTTAAAAAATATATATTTGAAATATAAACTTCCCATATTACATTGAAAACTGTTAGTGGTGTTAGTATTAGTGGTAATGCTGTATAACTGGAAATAATGAAATTCTAACTTGATGGGCTTACATGGCAATCCACTTTATGTGGATATAGACATTTATAATTGGGGGGTTGGGGAACAGTGCAGGAAACATTTACAAAATGTTTTATACATAAACATATATACGTTTGCATTTTTTAGTGCAATCTTAGATACTAATGGAGTCCTTGTATTTTGTTTTGGATCAAAATACTTCTATACGGCAGCCCCTCCCTTGCCACCCACCAATCCTTCAAACAAGGAACCATTAGTGCAGTGCAGTCACCATTGTAATGTTGGAAATAAAGTGGCTATTTTGTGCAGAGCAAGCTCCCACCAAGGTATTGTGATAGTGACCAGATAATCTGGCTGTGGAATGATATTGACCATGGTACTTAGCATGCAGGACACCAGTCAGTATGCTAATTTTCTGATGAAGGGTCTCAACCCAAAATGTTTAACTGTTTACTCTTTTCCACAGATGCTGCCAGGCTGCTGAGTTCCTCCAGCATTTTATGTGTGATGCAGATTTATGTTGTACTGTATTTAATGCATGTACAACTGAGACCATTCAAAGTAAATTCATTATCAAAATACACATACAACCTGATATTCATCAGAATCTCAGCTGAAAATGTCGACTCTTTATTCTTTTCCGTAAATGCTGCCTGACCTGTAGAGTTCCTCCAGCATTGTGTGTGTGTGTTACTTTGGATTTCCCGCATCTACAGAATCTCTTGTATTCATGAAAAGTGTATTGGTTAGATAGTGTGCCATAGAGGTTATTTTGGAATAGTTTTGACTTATTTGAGGAAAATTGAAGGATGGAATACTAACGTGAGTAACTAGACAGAGCAAGGAATGCTGAATTGATAACTGGCAGGAACAAGGCATTTACTTTGTTATTTCTGAACAAATCTATCTGTTTGGGGGCCAGATCTTGAGTGTCAATGCTCTTGGAGGAAGATGCATTCGAGTGAATAAAACCAAATCTGAGAGTAGTTTGGTGGAAAGTTCTCACTTAAAGTCCTCCAATGTGATACCTCTGATTCTAAATAGATAAAGGTACCAATATGGACTATTGACCAGGGCTTTTTAAAAAAATTTTGTGTTGTCGGTAGGGTGAGAAATTAACTTGGATTTTTACTTTTGAATAGCAATATATGCAATCATTTCTTGTGTGGTCTTTAAGGTATAGACTTCTACTAAATGGGAATAGTGAAAGTAAGAGGTCATCACTTGCTACTATTTTCTTTAGACAAATAGGGCTGCTGGCTGATGAGTCTCTGAGAAATCCCACAGACTGGAAAATTGTAAGGATGTAGAAGCTTTAGGGAGGAGACAGAGAATACTCACCAGGATGTCACCTGGATTCCAGAACATGCCACAAGAGGAAAGGCTGAGTGAGCTGGGGCTTTTCTCTTTGGACTGAAGGGAGGAAGGAGAGACAAATTGTTGGAAGTGTATTAGAATATAGGAGGTATAGATGGAGTGGGCAGTAAATGCCTTTGACCCAGGGTGGCATTGGCCAATACTGAAGGACATCAGTTAAGGTGAGTGTAGGAAAGTTTAGGGGGATATCAGAGGTCTTTTTTTTAAACGGAGTGAGTGGCAAATATCTGGAATGCACTGCTAGGGGTGCTGGTAGAGACCGATTCCATAGGGACATAGAAGAGATTCATTTTGGAACATGGATGTTGAAAAAAAAATAGTGTTATGGGTTGTGTAGGAGGAAGAGGTTAGATTGATCATGGACTAGGTTTATATAGGTCAGCACAGCAGAGTGGGCAGAAGGGCCTGTAATGTGCTGTACAGTGCCATGACTAGTGACTGTTTTATAATGTCATTGTTTAAGATGGAGAGAAAGAGAAAGTGGGAACCAGTTAGTGTTTAATTAGGGGGGAAAAAAACTGAATCCATTACGAAGAAGGTAATAGTACAGCGTTTACAATGCTCAATTGTTTTATGATAGAGTCGGTGTGGTTTTATGAAAGAGAACGATCAGATTTGCTGATGTTGCAGAGATTGCGGATTAGCAAGTTATGAAGAAAGATTGAAGCCTGCACAGCTGCGTAGGGATAGTCTTAGATTTAGAATGGGAATCAGATTTATTATCGCTCACCTGCATCGAGACATATGTCTTGAATCATGTCCATGGCATTCTCAAGGACGAGGGTGAGCAGCCAAGCGTCTTGGTACATATTGGTACCAGTGACATAGCTGAGGAGGTCCTAAAGAGAGATTTTAGGGGGCTAGGTAGAAAATTGAGAAACAGGAACTCCAGGGTGATAACCTCTGGATTACTGCCTATTGAGGGTAAGAATAGGTTGATTTGGCAGGTGAATGCATGGCTGAGGAATTGGTGCAGGGGGTAGGAGTTCAGATTTCTGGATCATTGGGACCTCTGGGGAAGGTATGACCTGTACAAAAGGGACGGGTTTCATCTGAAGATGGAAATCGGAGTGATAGTGCTGAAGCTGAAGTAGTTGGTTTACAAACAGAGGCAGTGTCTAGTGAGGCTACTAGCAAGGAGAGGCTAAATTGCAATCAACAGCATGAGTTGCAACACAAAAAGCGGACAAAATCGAAAAGGCTGAAGGCGACTGAAGTTGTTATATTCGAATGCGCATAGTTTACGAAGTCAGGTAGATAAACTTGTTGCAGATTCAGATTAGCATGTATGATGTAGGCATTGCTGAATTGTGGCTGAAAGATTAGGAGAGTGGACAAAGAAGTGGCAGATGGAATAGTGTTGGGAAGTGTATGGTTATGCACTTTGAGAGAAGAAATGAAAGGGTTGCCTATTTTCTAAATGGAGAGAAAACAAAAAAATCTGAGGCACAGAGGGATTTGGAAGTCCTTGTGCAGGCTTCCCTAAAAGTTAATTTGCAGGTTGAGTCTGTGGTAAGGAAGGCAAATGTGATGTTAGCATTCATTTCAAGAGGACTAGAATATAAAAGCAAGGATGTAATGTTGAGATTTTATAAAGCTCTGGTGAGGCCCCACTTGGAATATTGTGTGCAGTTTTGGGCCCCTTATTTCAGAAAGGATGTGCTGAAACTGGAGAGGATTCAAAGAAGGTTCACAAAAATGATTCCAAGATTAAATGGCTTGTCACATGAGCATTTGATAGCTTTCCGCCTGTATTCACTGGAATTCAGAAGAATGAGGGGTGACCTCATTGGAACCTATTGAATGGTGAAAGAGTGGATGTGGAGAGGATGTTTCCTGTGGTGGGAGAGTCTAAGACCAGAGGACACAGCCTCAGAACAGAGGACATCCTTCTAGAACAGAGATGAGTGATTTATTTAGCCAGAGAGTGGTGAATCTGTGGAATTTGTTGCCACAGGCAGCTGTTGAGGCTAAGTCTTTATGTATATTTAAGGTAGAGGTTGATAAATGCTTGATTGGTCAGGGCATGAAGTGATATGGGGGGGCGGGGGGATTATGACGGGCGATTAGGGCTGAGAGGAAATATGGATCAGCCATGATGAAATGGCGGAGCAGACTCGATGGGCCAAATGACCTAATTCTGCCCTGTATCTTATGGTGATCTTTATTGTTTTTGTGGCAGCAGTACAGTGTAATACATTTAAAAATTACTAAGTTACAATAAGAAATATCTAAATGAATTGTGCAAAATGAGAGCAAAAAGTGACAGTGTTCATGGTCCATTCCAAAACCTGATGGGATTTAAATGTAAGAATCTGGCAAATAGGACACAAAGAATGGAAATGTGAGTTGGAGAATAATAGTGTTTTTTTTTCATTTAAATGCAGTGAGACTACAAAATATGGTAGTCAAAGGAATCTGGGAATCCTAATACATGAAACACAAAAGTTTGGCTTGCTGGTTACTGTTGGCCTGTCTTCTAAGAGATGTGGAGGGATGGCTTGATGTAATTTTAAAGGGTTCCCTGAGAGCACAACTAGAGTACTGCACACAGTTATGGTCTCCGTATTTGTGCATTGGAGGCAGAACACAGAACGTTCATTAGGTCTGATTGTTGGGGTGGACGGGTTGAAATATTAAAGGGGATTGAGCAGTTTGAGTATATACTCATTGGAGTTTGGAAGAATAAGATGTTAAGCATGTAGTATTTTGATGGAGCTGGATAGAGTGGATGCTGAGAGAATATTTACCATGCGTGTTATTCAGAACTAGGGGGCATGGTTTCAGAGTAAGTACTTGCATGGAGGATTGTGGGTTTAAGGAAAATTCTAACTGAAAAGCTATGGGGATGAGTCATTGAGGTGGGGCGGACAGATACTTGAACTACAAAGGATAGGGTGGAGAAGTAAACTTGAAGGTCTGATTGGCCCTGATTCTGCTTGTGTTCATCTGCAGAAAGAAGCTGTGTTGTAGTAGGTTGGAAGGCTACTTCCTGTTGTGAGCAAATATGATCTTGTGAAGACGATTTTTTTTAAAAGAGGCTGCTGGGAAGACCAGCATCAATTGGATTGCTAACTAGACAATTAAAATTGAAAAGCTTCATTTCAATTCTTGCAGGCAGATTCACTGTTAACATACAGTCTGCTTGGCTTAAATAGTTTGGGTTGATTTTTCACTGACATCTTAATTATTTTATTGAGATCCGGCAGGGAATAGGTCCTTTTGAGCCCCCCCCCAGCAATCCCCTGATTTAACTCAAGCCTAATCATGGGACAATTTACAATGCCCAATTAACCTACTAACCAGTATGTCTCTGAATTGTGGAGAGAAACCAGAGCACTCAGAGGTAGCTCGCGCAATTACGGGGAGAACGTACAAACTCCTTACAGGCAGTGGCATGAACTTGTTGGGACTCTTCATTTTTTTTTATCAGATAATTCAAAAGTAAGAAAAAGCTGTTGAATTATTACAGGAGTACTTTTAACCAACTAATCTGTACAGAATCAACTGTCTTGCTGGAGATAAAAGAAAAAGCTTAGATATGAACCAGTATCGGAAATCGATTTCTGGCTCAGCACTTCATGGTGTCAATAAGTGTCAGATTTCTTTTGATATGCTTTGCAATCTCTGAATGACAACCTTTAGATTTAAAAAAAAAGTTGTTTTATTCTATGTTGGCTGATTATGTAAAAATATACCATTCCAGCTCGCAAGTTTACAGACAAACATGAGTGGGTAACAGTGGAAAATGGAATTGGTACAGTGGGCATCAGCAATTATGCTCAGGTGGGTAATTTTTAATTTTATTATTCAGAATAATTCTTAGTGTATGAGCCTTAATTGTTCCTGGACTTGGGTCATTGCTCAATTTGATGTTGCACGATCAGCTTATCCTAATCAATTTTCAGTTATCTCTTGGAACAAGGTTCACTTAAGAATTAGTACTTTAGGTTTTGTGACTCCTTTGTGCCAAGTTGGTGTAATTTGCCATTGTGTGTATAAGTTTTATTGACATAAATACGGACATACACAGAATAGATAATTTCACATAGGTATGTTGACATTGCAAACTTGTTAAAAAATAACAGTGAGTTGTTAATCTATGAATTAATATTGAGACCTTTACTTATGGTTGATTGAAATGTGATTTTTTTTAAAATATAGAAATAGTTTGGTGCTAAATATTGCTTTTGTTAGGGCACTGCCTGTTTTTTTTTTACTTTGTAGCTTACAGGGGCTGTTATTGGCAGTGCCAATATTACCACTGAGCTGCAAACAAATGACCTTGAGCAGAACAATTTACATCTTCAACTTAATTATTGGACGAGTTACAGGGGAGTTGGGTGGAAAAGTATTCCTCAGTGAGCAGTGGGTATCTTGAACACAACATGAAAGGGAGGCAGACAGCCCCATTACATTTAAATTGTACCTGGATGGTCACTTAAAGAACTATAACCCATAAAGCTGTGGAGCAACAGCTGGAAAATAAGATTACCTTAATTCACCCCATTTCAGTTAGTACAGATGTGATGAACCAAATAACCATGTTTCATAAATCCGTGACTGATTGAATTGCTGTTTGAAGGGGCAGAATGGGGTGGAGCTGTGATTTTGCTTTTGGCTTTATCACTCACTAAAAGCATAGAGTGAGTAAAAAAAAAGCTGAGTCTTGTGTCTGAAGTGGTGAAAGATGTGTTCAGCTGTAATACTCAAAGGTGGACATTAAAATGGTTGAAAGCATTGTTCCAGATCTAAATTTCTCGTTTAGATTGTGTGCCAGAATAACTAGTTGTTTTCAAAATGAAGTGAATATTTTTAGCAAAGAATCTGAAGATCATGTTGTAGAAACAAGGAAGAACAATGGTTGAAGCAACAATAATTGAAGCACATGATGACCACTTAGTTCATAATGTTTATTCATGTAAGGCCCACACTTTTCAGTGCTGGCAGTCAGCTGATATTGTTTGCTTAAGTGCCAGGAACCTTGGTATTTTATGCAGGAATGTCCCCAAGCTTGCCAGTTGCTGTTTTGTTGTTTTTGTTTTATCCTGTCCCATGCTGGATTTGGGAATTCTTCTCCACTAGCCTCAGTGAAAGAGAACAGCTATGAGGGACTGAAGTCCATGGTAGGATTTTATCGACTCTTCAAAATAAAATACTAAAGGTTCGTGTGCTATAATATAACTTCTGATAACTTAGAAAAATTTTTATGTTTTAAGTTTTGTTTGGAATTATTTTAGTGCACGCTACAAGATTGTTTGGTTGAGCAGAATCTGGCAGCTCAAGGTGACTTCTTTTAATGTGTCACTACAGGTCAGCACTGAGCAAGCTTGGGAACCTTGCTGCTAGCAACAAAATTTAGGCCATGATTACTTCCCTTTTTTGTTAATTTTTCTTCATTATTGCTTATTGTGCTTTCTATTATATGTGGATACATATATATATGAATTACACTAAAATCAGAGGGAGCCCTGATTTGGGGGGAGGGGGATTAATTTAAAAATCATCAGTTGAATCTCTTGGCCAGTTTGAAAACTTTTAATTGCGTGTTAATGAACCATTGAATGTTCCCAAGTGTAGGGTAGATTTTTTTACAGTATGACTTTTTGATCACCTTGCTTTGTTAACAAAATTAGAAGTAGCTTTATGATTTCTGCTAGTTGCAGATTTACACAAGGTTGATGAATCTGCATGAGCCCTCTCTTGTACCTATAAAGTGCTCATCCTTAGTAACCTTTTTATTCTCTCGTCTATCCCATGAGCCTGACACTTTGATGCTATAACTCTGTACAAGCATCTTTTGCCCCTGGTGTCACCTCTGAGTTCATTACGTGGACGAGGTTAACTCTGCACTCTCTCGACCCCAATTGTACTTAACTGCCGACCACCCAGCTTGCCTTCCCGGCTCCCATCTCAGCTGACGCTGCAAAGACCCATATACCCTCCTCCACCTTTCTAAAGCACAAAGATCACCCTTCATCATAACACCAATTCCTTGATCTTTTTAGCCTCTAACTTCTGCTCCCATCTTTGGTTTCTCTAAGATCCGTGATCCAGTTTACCTCCCACATTTCTTACACTTCCAGTTTTGAAGCCCTCGGCAACGTCAACAATAATAACTTGCTCTGCTCTTGCTTTGTAGAGCATCTCAAGGTGCCAGATGGCTTGTGTGGCTTGCTAACATCTGGGTTTGTTTGCTCTAGCTGAATATTGGAAAGTTGAAAAACTAATTCTTAAATTCCTGCTACAAATGTAGTTCCCTTGCAACTGAATGCACTGCTCTCTGTGTGGTCACTATTTCTGGATGGATCAGACTTTGCAACCTTGACCTTCACTGAAGCATCCAATGCGATGTTATCTTTATCACTAAGACTATGCTTGTACTTCTAACACCATCCATTCCTCCATTACTTTGTCGATGAAACTTTTATCCCTAAATTAACTTTATTGGAAATCAGACCAGTATTGTAGTGCCCTCCTGACGACTAATAACCAAGATCTTTAAAAATGGCAAATGTAGTTCTTTTAAAATTTTGCTGTCCCACCCCAAGCTAACACCAAATATAGCTTAGTCGTCATACCAGGTCATCCATTGTTGCCTGAATTTAACTTTTTTCATCCTCCTGTTTAATTTTCTTCTGTGAACAGTGTTGGGATAGTTCTATCAAGTTTATTAATATTTCTGTTAGAATGTTTATTAAATACATTACCATTTTAACAAAGTATGAGGATTTATTTACGTTAGTTAAAACTTTTGTGAAGATACAGGAATTTTTTTTTGGCTGAGAACTTGAGAATTGACTGCTAAGGATCTTGGTGAACAGTAATTTGGACTGTTTTTGCTTTCAGGAAGCATTAGGAGATGTTGTATATTGTGGTTTGCCAGAAATTGGCACAAAATTGAACCAACTGGGTGAGTACTGATTTATTTAACACTTTCTTAAGCTTATTACCTGGGGAAAAAAAATCTTTATAACAAGACTGAGTTTGTGGAAGTCAAATCCAAGCAGGATACTACAGCTAGTCAAAGTGGACAATAACTTCCCAATACCTAACTGAAGAGGAGCATCAGGAAACTCCTCTTTAGTTTCTTGTTATTGATAGAACAAGGCAGCTTTGGACAGAGAAATACTGAAATACAGAATAAGGAATAAGTCATTGAAAGTAAATTGGTTTACCAAATTTATCAAGTAATTGCAGAGTAATTCTGTATTGGCTCCAGATTCAGCAGTCTTGATTTTAATATTTCCATGTTTTTAATTTAAATCCTTAGATGGCCTATCCTACCTTTCTTCTCTCTCTAATCACGTTCTGCACTAAGAGGTCTAAGGTAGTATCAATGTTTTTTGCCTGGCCCCCTTTCTTTCCCAGTTACAGCTGTGCTTCTGTGCCGAGGCCCTCACTCTGGAAATCTTCTCCAAGCCTCACTGTGCTTCTAAGTGTTTCTTCCTTTTAAGACATTCATTTCAATCTACTCCATCACCTCATGTGGGTTAACTCAATGTACTTTTTGATTAGACTCATATAAAGCAGCCAGGGATGTTTATTAATGGTAAATGTAATTTTTATATATGACATGAACTTGCAGAGCAAGTAAAGGAGTGAACTGATGGACATGTTTGCACTTGCTTGGAGCAAGCTGCTACGTTGAAGTAAATTGTCCAAGTGCTGTTTGTGCATAATGTAATAATCTGTTTCCCTTCAACAAACAGCAAAGGAAATGTAAGTGGCTTTATGCAAGTCCCCTCTGGCAGCAATTGAGCATGGTACCTATACAGAATATCCATTGAATCAATATCTGTTTATTGTACAAATGAGTAGAAATGAGGAAAGGAGCTTAAGCATACATACGTTAGAGTCATGAAGGGTTACAATGTGAAAACAGGTCCATTGACCCACTGGACTATGCTAGGTAACAAGTACCCATCTATACCAAATCCACTTTCCAGCACTTGGCCAGTAGCTTTTGATGCCATAGAATTTCAGCTGTTACCTAAAGTGCTGATCCCTGCTTCCATTAGCTCCTCAAGATTTCAGCCAGCCTTGTGGGTGGGGATGGGGAAAGAGGAGGAAATCTGGTTCAAATTCCCTACTACTTAGCTTAAATCTATGACCTGTTGCCAAAGGAACTTGTGCTAAACAGAACTGTTTCTCACTATCTGCTTTTCTATACCTCTCATAATTTCAAATAGCTGAATTGGAATTTAAGGGGCTGTAGCAGCCTTGCTTCGTTTAATCTGCATGAGAGCTCCAGCACAGCTTCCAGCAGCTCCAAGTAAGAATAACTGTATACTGAACTTAGTGGAAAGTTATTGCCAGCCATGTTCAATGCATATATTAACAAATGAACATTTGAATTTTTTAGTGATCAGTTCTTAAAATTACATTAAATGTTTTTGGAATATTATTGTCAGTACTGTGCAAAATATATTGTGTTGCTATTTCTTTAAACATTTTTTTCCTCAGATGAGTTTGGTGCCCTGGAAAGTGTGAAAGCTGCTAGTGAACTATATTCACCTCTTACTGGAGAAGTAACTGATATAAATAAGGCTTTAGCTGACAATCCAGGACTAGTCAATAAATCTTGTTATGGAGAAGGTATGTGAACTGTTAGCAAAAAGCTTTTGGCTGCAAGAGTTTGAAGTTTTTATTTTGTTTATACTACTTTGTGATTTCTGAACAGAAGTGGTAGAAAGGCCATCCATAAATTATTGGGTGGGGTGTGGATAATATATTTGTTCGGTATTGTAATTAGTATGAATTTGTTTTAATTGTTTAAATATTGATTTGGTGTTATTACACCAGAAATATATTCAGGGATTAGTCCTGAGTGAAAGTATTTTAGCTAGTTCTTGAATCTGCTTCATGTCCTGTTATCTGTGCTCAGATTACCTCCAAAAATTTTCACAGAGCAGCTAACTCTAATCATAAACATGAGAAAGTCTGCAGATGCTTGAAGTCCAAAGCAACACTCACAAAATGCTGGAGGAACTCAATATGTCAGGAACATCTATGGAAACAGTCAGTGTTTTGGGCCGAGAGCCTTCTTCAGGTCTGTAATGGAAGGGGCAAGATGCCAGAATAAAAGCAACACACATCAAAGTTGCTGGTGAACGCAGCAGGCCAGGCAGCATCTCTAGGAAGAGGTATAGTCGACGTTTCAGGCCGAGACCCTTCGTCAGGACTAGTCCTGGCCTGCTGCGTTCACCAGCAACTTTGATGTGTGTTGCTTGAATTTCCAGCATCTGCAGAATTCTTGTTGTTTGCCAGAATAAAAAGTTGGTGGGGGTGGGGAGGGAGGGTGAGAAGGGAAGGAGAATAGCTGGAAGGTGATGGGTGAAGCCAAGAGGGTGGGAAAGGTAAAGGGCAAGAGAGGAAGGAATCTGATAGGGGAGTGAGCATAGGAGAAGGGAAGGGGGAGGGGACCAGGGAGAAGTGATAGGCAGGTAAAAAGAAATAAAAGGCCAGAGTGGAAAATAGAAGAGGGGAGCAGAAGGGGAAAAAAAATTACTGGAAGGAGAAATCTATATTTTTGCTGTCAGGTTAGAGGCTACCCAGATGGAATAATCTACAGTATTCCTGTGTGCATTAGAGAGGCTTTACCAGACAGTGTTGGGTAATAATGCCAATTGTTTGTCAATGTGTATGATTTAAAGTTCAAGGCCTTTAACTTGTCCATCCCTTGATTCAGTAATTTATTTTCCATCCCTAAAGCTCCTGTCAGTTTCATGGCTGGATCCATCATCCCAAAACTACTGCTTCACCCTGACTTCATGATTTAATCCTGCATGAACTTGGACTTCTTTCAGACCATTTTCTATTTTGTATGTCCTTTTCCTTCAATTTCCATCAGCACTTGAAGACAACTATTGACCCCACATTTCCAGAGGACATTCAGTATAGTCCATATCCAGTGCTTTAAAATGCTTTGTTCTTGCCTCTGTTGCTCCTCCTTTTCCTCATTTCTCTGAACCATGACAGAATTCAGAGATTCCTCACTTAAACACATAATTGTTTATTTCTAAGACCCAGTTTCTCCCCGTATCCTAAATTGATCACAGAATCCCAGTGCTCTGGCTATTCGCTCCAGTAGCTAATTCTGCTCTTAGCCTTTATTGTTTGTTATACTTTATACTTTATTGTCACCAAACAATTGATACTAGAACGTACAATCATCACAGCGATATTTAATTCTGCGCTTCCCACTCCCTGGATTACAAATATTAAAAATAGTAAAAATTACTAAACATAAAAATTTAAATTATAAATCATAAATAGAAAATAGAAAAATGGAAAGTAAGGTAGTGCAAAAAAACGGAGAGGCCGGTCCGGATATTTGGAGGATACGGCCCAGATCCGGGTCAGGATCCGTTCAGCAGTTGTATCACAGTTGGAAAGAAGCTGTTCCCAAGTTTGGCCCTACGAGTCTTCAAGCTCCTAAGCCTTCTCCCGGAGGGAAGAGGGACGAAAAGTGTGTTGGCTGGGTGGGTCGTGTCCTTGATTATCTTGGCAGCACTGCTCCGACAGCGTGCGGTGTAAAGTGAGTCCAAGGACGGAAGATTGGTTTGTGTGATGTGCTACGCTGTGTTCACGATCTTCTGCAGCTTCTTTCAGTCTTGGACAGGACAACTTCCATACCAGGTTGTTAGCTAGCTCTTAGTTCCCTGATTACATTCAGGAGCTTTTTTTTAGTCAACGATAATTCAGTCATCTGAAACTTTCCTGACTTCCTACAACCCTCAAACTTTACTGCATTTACTACAATTTTAATTCTGTTACTGTCCTGAAAATCAATCAGATCACACCTAAATTATCTCACTTTTAAAAGATAGTTGCTTGTATGTGTAATCTTTCCCAGTGTCATTTTAATAATTCTGTGCAGTTGCAAGATATGCTTTTTAATCTTTGGTCCTGCAGAACAGCGAGCGCATTTAGTTTAGTTTAACCTGAGCTTTATTTAGTTGTAGTATTCCCTAGAATTCTCAGTGTCTATCCGGAAGGACCTTCATTCCATTAACCTCTTAGATTATTTTCTTCACTCGTCTTCAACATTTACATAATCTAAGAAACCCAAAGTGTTTTTCAATTTCACTGCTTCTGATCTAAGCTTTACAGTGTCAATCTTTTTTTTCCAATTAAAATGAGGGGCTTGTGAGGCAAGGGAGAAGGACACAGTATTTCCAGTTTCAATGTAATGACCCCACACTCATCTGCACTGAAATCTATTTGATCCAATAATGCTTAACTTATGAATTTACTGCTTCCATCTGCAGCAACTACATTGTGAACAATATTTTATCATCACCAGACATAGGCATTCCACACCAACATCCAAGCTGTTTTGGTACTGTGAATAATTGTGGTTCCACACTTCAATTTGTGTACCTGCCCATTATCTCCCATTCCCCAGCCAATTTCCTGTCTAGCTTAACTATTTGCATTCCATCCTGTGAAATTTATTCATCAATTTTATGAGGGATTTTACCACCTGCTGTCAGGAAATTCATATAAATAAAATCCATTGACAATTGCTTCACTATTTTTGTCCCTTCAAACAATTTGATTACATTTGCCATGCACTTTTTGAAAGTCTCTGCAGTCTAGTTTTGATCTGCACAATATTTTCAGATTCTGGCTGATTACCACCACCTGCTTTCCTCAGCTGATAAAAGGAAACTGCTCACATTTGAGCATGACTTGAGGGAAGTACTGAAGGTTGAAAGGGCACAAATTATACGGTATAGAATATAAAAGTAAGGATGTAATGCTGAAGGTCAGAGTATTGTGAGCAGTTTTGGGCCCCTTATCAAAGATAAGATGTGCTGTCATGGAGAGAGTCCAGAGGAGATTAATGAGAATGATCCCGGAAAATGAAAGGGTTCGTGTTTGTATGATAAGTGTTTGGCGCCTGAGCCTGAACTCGGAGATTCGAGGATGCAGGGGAGATCTCACTGAAACCTATTGAATATTAAAAAGCCTAGATAGAGTGAATATGGAGAGGATGTTTCCGATAGTGGGAGAGTGTAGCACCAGAGGGCACATCCTCAGAGTAGAAGGACATCCCTTTTGTACAAAGATGGGGAGGAATTTCTTTAGACAGAGATTGGTGAATCTGTGGAATTCATTGTCACAGACAGCTGTGCAGGCCAAGTCATTGGGTATATTTAAAGTGGAGGTTGATAGGTACTTGATTAATAGAACATAGAACATAGAAAAGTATGGCACAGTACAGGCCCTTCGGCCCACAATGTTGTGCCGACCCTCAAACCCTGCCTCCCATATAAGCCCCCACCTTAAATTCCTCCATATACCTGTCTAGTAGTCTCTTAAACTTCATGAGTGTATCTGCCTCCACCACTGACTCAGGCAGTGCATTCCACACACCAACCACTCTCTGAGTAAAAAACCTTCCTCTAATATCCCCCTTGAACTTCCCACCCCTTAACTTAAAGCCATGTCCTCTTGTATTGAGCAGTGGTGGCCTGGGGAAGAGGCGCTGGCTATCCACTCTATCTATTCCTCTTATTATCTTGTACACCTCTATCATGTCTCCTCTCATCCTTCTCCTCTCCAAAGAGTAACGCCCTAGTTCCCTTAATCTCTGATCATAATGCATACTCTCTAAACCAGGCAGCATCCTGGTAAATCTCCTCTGTACCCTTTCCAATGCTTCCACATCCTTCCTATAGTGAGACAACCAGAACTGGACACAGTACTCCAAGTGTGGCCTAACCAGAGTTTTGCAGAGCTGCATCATTGCATCGCGACATTTAAACTCTATCCCTCGACGTATGAAAGCTAACACCCCATAAGCTTTCTTAACTACCCTATCCACCTGTGAGGCAACTTTCAGGGATCTGTGGACATGTACCCCCAGATCCCACTGCTCCTGCACACTACCAAGTATCCTACCATTTACTTTGTACTCTGCCTTGGAGTTTGTCCTTCCAAAGTGTACCACCTCAGACTTCTCCGGGTTGAACTCCATCTGCCACTTCTCAGCCCCCTTCTGCATCCTATCAATGTCTCTCTGCAATCTTCGACAATCCTCTACACTATCTACAACACTACCAACCTTTGTGTCGTCTGCAAACTTGCCAACCCACCCTTCTACCCCCACGTCCAGGTCGTTAATAAAAATCACGAAAAGTAGAGGTCCCAGAACAGATCCTTGTGGGACACCACTAGTCACAGCCCTCCAATCTGAATGTACTCCCTCCACCCCGACCCTCTGCCTTCTGCAGGCAAGCCAATTCTGAATCCACCTGGCCAAACTTCCCTGGATCCCGTGCCTTCTGACTTTCTGAATAAGCCTACCGTGTGGATTAGTAAGGTCATCAGAGGTTACAGGGAGAAGATAGGAGAATGGAGCTGAGAGGGACAATAAATCAGTTATGTTGGAACAGCAGAGCAGACTGAATGGGCTGAAAGGCCTAATTCTGCTTTTGCTTTGTGGTGGGAGATTTGAAGGAAGTACTGAAGGGAGATAGAGCACAGAATGTACTGTGCATGAAGCAACTCTCATGGAGTTATAGAGCACTACAGCACAGAAACAGACCCTTTGGGCCATCCAATCCATGTTTGCCTGGTTTTCCACTTAGTCCCATCTACCTGCACATGGACCATAGCTCTCTATACTTCTCGCATTGATGTATCTATCGAAACGTCTCTTAAATATTACATTTGAACCCACATCTAGCCCTTCTGACAGTTCATTCCACACTTGCACCACCATCTGAGTGAAGTTGTTTTCCCTTGGGTTCCCCATAAATATTTCACCTTTCTCCCTCAACCTATGACCTTTACTTCTTGTCACAGCCATGGTGGCATAAAGGTTAGTGTGACACTATTGCAGCTTGGGGCAATAGAATTCAGAGTTCGATACCAGCGTCCTCTGTAAGGAGTCTGTATGTTCCTCCCTGTGAAATGCTTGACTTTCCCCTGTTTGCTCCGGTTTCCTCCCAAAGTCCAAAGATGTACCAATTAGTAGGTTACTTGGTCATTGTAATTGTCCCATGAGTAGGCTAGAGTTAAATCGGGGGTTGCTGGTACCACAGCTCGAAGAACTAGAAGCGCCTGTGCCTCGCTGTATATCTAAATAAACAAATAAAATAATTTCACACTACCTCGGGGAAAAATCTCTTGCAAGATTGGATTTGCAGGTGGTGAGCTAAAAAACAGGAGGAAAATCCCTACTTAATCTTGTCTTTACCAATCAGCCAGTCACAGATGTTAGATCTGTTAGAGGCAATTCTGATGGGAATAGATTCATCGCAATAATTAGGACACTCCGTCATATTAAAGTGGACAGAACAGATTTGTAACTTTGAACTCAACACTTGTAAACCCAATTGTTCTGCCATGATCTGTAAAACTTTGACTTGGCATCCGTCTCACTCTTAACATTAATATTTATCCAGGGCCAGTAAGAAGTGTTTACCAGGAACAGCAGTAACAGTAACTAAAATTGGGGTGCCAGCCAGAAGTACTGGACTCTATCCTTGCTAAATAGCAGAAGCAACAATCAGAAATGAGTGATTCCAACAACCAATAAGTAAGGTTAAACATTGAGATCCTGCTAGTTAGTTGTTACTTGTACTGAAAATTGAAATAGCTAACTGAAGTAGGTTCTATGAACATCCCCATCAACAGTAGCTTAGTGGTTAGCACAACACTTTACAGTACTAGCGACCTGGGTTCAATTACCGCCACTGTCTGTAAAGAGTTTGTGCACTCTCCCTGTGACCGCGTGTGTTTCCTCCCCACAGTTCAAAGGCGTACTGGTTAGTAGGTTAGTTGGTCATTGTAAATTGTTCTGTGATTTGGCTGGGGTTAGATTGGGAGTTGCTGGGTGGCACGGCTTGAAGGACAGGAAGGGCCTATTGCACGCTATGTCTCAATAAAAAACAAATAAACTACAATATCAATTACAGAAGGTGAGGCTCGATCATTTGCAGCTGCCTTCAGTCAGAAATATCAAGTGGATGATCGTAATACTGTCCTACTGATGTTTCCGTGGTATCTGTGAAACCCGTTATCAGCAAGCTTGAGTTGCTTAGTTGATAACTAAAATTGCACTTGAGACAACAGAAACCGATGGTTTCAACAACATCTTACTTGTAGTGCTTGTGCATTAGAACCACCATGAACTCTTCCAGTTCAGTTGTAACACTTAGAAAGCTTTGACCTTAAGCATTGACAATTTCCATCCCTGTCCTCCCATGTTGCCCGAGATCTTCCAGCTTCAGATTCAGGCAGCTGCAGTTTCTTTTAATACCTTTCCTTAGGGGTTTCAGCCCAAAACATCAACTGTTTACTCTTTTCCATAGATTCTGCCTGGCCTGCTGAGTTCCTCCAGTATTTTGTGTGTATTACTTTGATTTCCAGCATCTGCACATTTTCTTCACACTGTCTTGTGTCCAATTGTTAGTTACGCCCCATTCACAGAACAAATACAACTGAATAATTAACATTTTATCGTTATAATCTCAACCACAGCAAAATAATGGAAATTGATGCCAGATCTACCATTGTAAGCCTTGTGCTCACAAATAACTGCCAGTGAAAATAGTGGGGGGGTGGGGAGGAAGCTATGAAGAAACTGCAGGTGTTAGAATAACGCACACAACAATGCTGAGTAACTCAGCAGGTCAGCTTTTATCAATGGATGGAAACAAACAGTTGGTATTTCAGACTGAGACTTATGTCCCTGCAGATACGGGAATTTAAAACAAATCAGAACATGCTATAAATACTCAACATGCTAAGTTCAATATTAACATGACTTATTCATTGGGGCTGGATTGAACAGCTGGAACTCCCTATCTAATAGCACCACAGGAGCATCTCCAAAGGATCCATAACAGTTTAATAAACAGAGTTGGGACAATGTGAAGTGTAGTGACAGAAGGTGTTGATGATGCTCACATTGTTAACTCACCCTCTTCTACCATTCACTATCATTCTTGTTGACTATAATATACTGTGGTCCACGTATGACAGCACTGCCTACCTATTGCAGCAATCACTATCATGTCATACCCTCCTAATACAAGCAACACACACAAAATGTTGGGGGAACTCAGCAGGCCAGGCAGTATCTATGGAAAAGAGTAAACAGTCTACGTTTCAGGCCGAGACCCTTTGTCAGGACTGGAGAAGAGAAAAGCTGAGGAGTAGATTTTAAAGGACAGGGAGGGAGCAGAAGCGGTGAGGGCATGGCACTGTTGATCAGAGATAGTGTCACGGCTGCAGAAAAGGAGGAAGACATGGAGGGATTGTCTGCAGAGTCTCTGTGGGTGGAAGTTAGGAATAGGAAGGGGTCAATAACTCTATTGGGTGTTTTTTATAGACCACCCAGAAGTAACAGGGACATCGAGGAGCAGATAGGGAGACAGATTCTGGAAAGGTGTGATAATAATAGGGTTGTCGTGCTGGGAGATTTTAATTTCCTAATTATCGATTGGCATGTCCCTAGAGCAAGGGGTTTAGATGGGGTGGAGTTTGTTAGGAGTGCTTAAGAAGGTTTCTTGACACAATATGTAGATAAGCTTACAAGAGGAGAGGCTGTACTTGATCTGGTCTTGGGAAATGAACCTGGTCAGGTGTCAGATCTCTCAGTGGGAGAGCATTTTGGAGATGGTGATCACAATTCTGTCTCCTTTACCATAGTATTGGAGAGGGAGAGGAAAAGACAAGTTAGGAAATTGTTTAATTGGAGTAAGGGGAAATATGAGGCTATCAGGCAAGAACTTGGAAACATAAATTGGGAACAGATGTTCTCAGGGAAGTGTACGGAAGAAACGTGGCAAATGTTCAAGGGATATTTGCGTGGAGTTCTGCATAGGTACGTTCCAATGAGACGGAATGGATGGTAGGGTACAGGAACCGTGGTGTACAAAGGCTGTTGTAAATCTAGTCAAGAAGAAAAGAGCTTACGAAAGGTTCAAAAAACTAGGTAATGATAAAGATCTAGAAGATTATAAGGCTAGCAGGAAGGAGCTTAAAAAAAATTTAGGAGAGCCAGAAGGGGCCAAGAGAAGGCCTTGGCGGACAGGGTTAAGGAAAACCCCAAGGCATTCTACAAGTATGTGAAGAGCAAGAGGATAAGATGTCAGAGAATAGGATCAATCAAGTGTGACAGTGGAAAAGTGTGTATGGAACCGGAGGAGATAGCAGAGATACTTAATGAGGACTTTCCTTCAGTATTCACTGCAGAAAAGGATCTTGGCGATTGTAGGGCTGACACAGTGGACTGAAAAGCTTGAGCATGCAGATATTAAGAAAGAGGATGTGCTGGGGCTTTTGGAAAGCAAGGTGGATAAGTCACCGGGACTGGATGAAATGTATCCAGGCTACTGTGGGAGGCGGGGAAGCAGATTGCTGAGACTCTGGCAATGATCTTTGCATCATCAATGAGGACGGGAGAGGTTCCGGAGATTGGGAGGGTTGCAGATGTTGTTCCATTATTCAAGAAAGGGAGTAGAGATAGCCCAGGAAATTATAGACCAGTGAGTCTTACTTCAGTGGTTGGTAAGTTGATGGAGAAAATCCTGAGAGGCAGGATTTATGAAAATTTGAAGAGGCATAATATGATTAGGAATAGTCAGCACGGCTTTGTGAAAGGCACATAGTGCCTTACAAGCCTGACTGAATTTTTTGAGGATGTGACTAAACACGTTGATGAAGGTAGAGCAGTAGATGTAGTGTATGTGGATTTCAGAAAGGCATTTGATAAGATACCCCATGCAAGGCTTATTGGCATGGGATCCAAGGGAACATTGCTTTGTGGATCCAGAACTGGCTTGCCCACAGAAGGCAAAGAATGATTGTAGACGGGCCATATTCTGTATGGAGGTTGGTGACCTTTGGTGTGCCTCGGGGATCTGTTCTGGGACCCCTTCTCTTCGCAATTTTTATAAATGACCTGGATAAGGAAGTGGAGGGATGGGTCAGTAAATTTGCTGATGACACAAAGGTTGGGGGTATTGTGGATTGTGTGGAGGGCTGTCAGAGGTTACAGTGGGACATTGATAGGATGCAAAACTGGACCAAAAAGTGGCAGATGGAGTTCAACCCAAATAAGTGTGAGGTGGTTCATTTTGGTAGGTCAAATATGATGGCAGAATATAGTATTAATGGTAAGACTCTTGGCAGTGTGGAGAATCAGAGGGATCTTGGGGTCCAAGTCCATTGGACACTCAAAGCTACTGCGCAGGTTGACTCTGTGGTTAAGAAAGCATACGGTGCATTGGCCTTCATCAGTCGTGGGGTTGAGTTTAGGAGCCGAGAGGTAATGTTGCAGCTATACAGGACCCTGGTCAGACCCCACTTGGAGTACTGTGCTCAGTTCTGGTCGCCTCACTACAGGAAGAATGTGGAAACTATAGAAAGGGTGCAGAGGAGATTTACAAGGCTGCTGCCTGGATTGGGGAGCATGCCTTATGAGAATAGGTTGAGTGAACAAGCAACGGAGGATGAGAGGTGACCTGATAGAGGTGTATAAGATGATGAGAGGCATTGATTGTGTGGATAGTCAGAGGCTTTTCCCCAGGGTTGGAATGGCTACCACAAGAGGGCATTTTAAGGTGCTTGGAAGTAGGTACCGAGGAGATGTCAAGGGTAAGTTTTTTTTTATGCAGAGAGTGGTGAGTGCATGGAATGGGCTGCCGGCGACAATGGTGGAGGTGGATATGATAGGGTCTTTTAAGCGACTCCTGGACAGGTACATGCTCAGAAAAAGAGCGGGCTATGGGTAACCCTAGGTAATTTCTAAGGTAGGGACATGTTCGGCACAGCTTTATGGGCCGAAGGGCCTGTATTGTGCAGTAGGTTTTCTATGTTTCTAAAGGTGAGGTGGGGGGGGGGGAGAGAATACAAGGTGATAACTGAAACCTGAAAGGTGGGGTGGGTGAAAGTTGATTGGTGAAGGGCTGGAAAAGAGGGAGTCTGATACAAGAGGACAGAAAGCCATGGAAGAAAGAAAAGGGGGGGAGGAGCACCAGAGGAAAGCGATGGGCGAGCAAGGAGATAAGGTGAGAGAAGGAAAGGGGATGGGGAATGGTGAAGTTTGGGGGGGGGGCGTGGGGGAAGAGCTTTACCAGAAGTTTGAGAAATTGATGTTCATGCCATCAGGTTGGAGGCTACCCAGTTGTCCTCCAACCTCAGTGGAGGAGGCCATGGATAGACATATTGGAATGGGAAATAGGTGACCACTGGGAGATCCCGCTTTTTCTGGCTGACAGAGCATAGGTGCTCTGCGAAGCGGTCTCCCAATCTACATTGGGTCTCACCACTATACAGGAGGCCAATACAATACTTAGTTGTCATTCATTCAGTGATTTACTTTGCACAGGTGTGTAAGGAGTGTTTATTTGTAATGTACACCTCAACATATATTTCTGCTTCAATGTTTGGCACTGTGAACATTACCGTAAGTTCTATGAACTATTATTTGTTTTAATGGAGGCTGAAATTTCTGCAGAAGAAATAAATAGCAATTTTTTAAAATTATCAACGGTTTTTATAGGTTGGCTTATTAAAATGACAGTGGATAATCCTGCTGAAGTTGATGAGCTGATGGATGAAGAGGCTTATGAGAAAATGCTGAAGTCCATGGAAGATTGAGCAACCCTTTTTTCCGAGCAATACATATTGCACATTTGTTCCTGTGTACTTTAGCAGTGGAAGTGGATTGTGCACCAATATCCCAGGTTTAACAAGCAAGAGTAATATATAAGGAGTGCATTTCGATGGGAGCCTCTTAAATTAGACATTATAATGGAAATAGATGAGATAGATGAGAATGCTTAAAAAACATCAAACTGACACTTGGCCTACACAATCCTACTTGTGATATCTGAGCAATTGAAGAATGATATATCAGCTGTAAATTTTAACTATTCAACTATAGATTGTAATTAACTTCAGTTTATACTCGATACAATGAAACTGGTGAATAATGTTTGGAATTGGTCGCCATGACACTGAAATCATGACGCAGTCTGTCTTCGACCAGTGAATGCATCTTCGTGAGTTTTTTTAAATTTTCGGTTACTGTGTCCTTCTGAAAGCCATATTGTTCAATTTGGAAATGGCCTTGTTTCTTGCCATTTTTCTACAGATTAAACTACAATTTAATGGCGGTCAGTTATTGTGTAATAAAACTAACCTAAATGGAAAACTGCACAGCTGTTGTGTCTTGTGGTTCAACCAGCACTGTAGAGGCTGTACAAAGTCTTCCCTTGTTTATTTTGTAAATTATTTTGGTTCATTTGTTTCTGAATGCAACATCTTTTCAAAGCTCAAAGTATATTTATTATCAAAGTGCTTGTATGACACAAATACTTCCCTGAGATTCATTTTCTTGTAGGCATTCACAGTAAATACAAAAAAAAACAATAGAATTGATGACAAATCGCACACAACAAAGGTGGGTAAAGAGCCAATGTGCAGAAGGCAACAAACTATGTAAATACAAATGAGAACAATAATAATTAGAAATACCGAAAACGAGTTGTAGAATCCTTGAAAATGGTTGAGGAATTAATTCGGTGTTAAGGTGAGTAAAATTAGCCATGTTTGTTCAAGAGCCTAATAGCTGAAGGGTAATAAATGTTCCTGAATCTGGTAGTTTGGAAACCAAGGCTCCCGTACCTCCTTCCCGATGGCAGCACCGAGATCAGACCTGGCCTGGATAGAGGGCCTTGATGATGATGATGATAGATGCTGCTTTCTTGTGACAACAGTCCTTGTTGATGTGCTCAATGATGGGGAGGGATTTTCCTGTGATGGTCTGGGCTGTATCCACCACATTTTGTAGGCGTTTCCATTCTTGGGTATTGGTGAGTCCGTACTAGGCTGTGGTGCAACCAGTTTGGATACTTTGCATTTATATAAGTTTGTGAAGCAGCAATTTAGACATCTGCATATATTTTCGGAGAATAATAGGACCAGTAATGTAAATTGGAAATTGTTATGTGTGCCTATGTTACGCTGTTTGCTTAATTTTCTTATTTAGGCATTTTTGTTTATAAGTATCATCCAGGATGCCAAATTAGGAGACCACAACAGAACTGCAACAGAATTCTGGCATAAAGTAATTTGGCTGCTTCCGACCGAGAGGATCAAAGTAAACTTTGCCTTTGCTTAATACCTTTCACAACCCTTTCACGACGTCCCATAGCATTTTGCTCCCAGAGATAGTTTCCAATATTATTTGAGGTGTTGTCTATTGTTGTAAAGAAGGAAGTACTCTCACAATTTTGTGTGAAGCAATCTGCCACAAACGAGAAAACTGATAAAGATGGAATAACCTGGAATTTCATTTGGGGGCATAAATATTGTTTAGATCACTGAGAACCTACCTGCTGTTTGAAATGGTGAGAATAGATGAAATCCTAGTTAGGAGATTCCATTCAAAAGGTGATGCAATACTAGGAAGTGCCATCCAAAAATACTGGGATTTAAGTCTCAAGATTGCTGAGTGATGTGTTCTAAGAAATTAGCATCACTAAAACAGTACAGAAATTAATGAGTCAAAAGCAATAAATGTCTAGAATCTGAGACTGCATTGTAGGAGGTGGCTCTGCAGATAATGAATGTATTGGAAATATGCCCGATTCTGATGGGCACCATAGTAACGTAGAAGGTGGCGTAATGCTTTACTGCATCAGCAATCTGACTGTAAAAAAAAAGTTTGTATATTTTCCCTAATCATATGGGTTTTCTCCAGCATTCCAAACACATACAGTTTAGGGGTAATAAGTTTTGGGTACGCTATATTGGTACTCAAGCATGGTGACATTTACAGGCTGCCCCCAGCACTACCACGGACTGTTGGTCACTATGTTTTGATGTACATGTGATACACTAATCATATCTTAATCTATTAAAACTCAAATGTAGGTTATGACTGGACTCTGTACTTAAGTATACCTTATGAATTCCAGTCCCCTTCAGAGAACTAACAGCGTTTTATTAGCTGTTCATTTAAAAATATAAATATTCCAGTTTAAAAACAAACAGAATAATGTCATCCTGATTCAAAAAAATCAGGAATGGCACTTCTTTTGAATTTCCCTAATTCTGTAATAGTTTATGTCCTTTGTCATGCTACAAATATTCAAAAGTATTTAAGAAAAAGATCTAGGTAGGTCAGGCAAATGTTTGTAACTCAGTTAAGTCATAATTAAATTCCACAACAGAAACTCAGTGAACCCCCAACTGTGGTTTTCCTTGCAATCAAGCTTGTAATTAATTACCAAGCTTCTGAAGCTGGGTCTTTGCCACTCTCTGCAACTAGATCCTTGACTTCCTCATCAGGAGACCATGGTCAGTACAGCCTGGTGATAACACCACCTCGATGATAATCAATACAGGGGCACCTCAATGACGCAAGCTTAGCACACTGCACTACTCTGCACTGTACACCTAAGCACAGCTCAAATTCCATTTAGAAATTTGCGGATAACAGCATTGTTGGTAAAATTTTGGTGACAAGAGGAGGTACATTGGCTGGTTGAGTTGTTACAACAACAACCTTGCACTTAACATAACAATCAGGTGTTAAGTGGCATATCACTAGCATATGTTGTGAAAATTGTCTTTGTGCCAGCAATTAAATGTAATGCCTGATAAGAGGGAAAAAAACTGAATTATAATAAGTATATATTAAAGTAAATAAGTGGTGCCAATATTTAAAAAAATGTAGTGAGGAAGTATTCACGGTTGAATATCCATTAAGAAATTGGATGGCAGAGGGGAAAAAATCTGTTCCTGAATCGTTGAAAGTGTGTTCCTTCAGGCTCCTGTACCTCCTTCCAGATGGTAGCAATGGAGCAGGGTATGTCCTGGGTGATGGAGTCCTTAATGGATGCTAACTTTTTGAGGCACTGCTTCTTGAAGATATCCGGGCCACTACAGAGGCTAGTGCCCATAATGGGGCTGACTAAGTTTGCAACACTCTGCAGCTCATTTTGATCCTCCGTAGCAGCCCAACCCGCCAATCCCAGTGATGCAGCCAGTTAGAACGGTCTCCACGGTACAGCAGTAGAAATTTGTGAGTGTCTGGTGAAATTCCAAATCTCCTCTACCTCCAAATGAAATATAACTGCTGTTGTGTCTTCTTTGTAGCTGTATCGATATGTTGGGCCCAGGATAGCTCCTCAGAGATGTAGACACCCAGAAACTTGAAATTGCTCACCCTTTCCATTTCTGATCCCTTTAGTCTATGAAGACTGGTGTGTGTTCCCTCATCTTACGCCTTCTGAAGTCCACAATTAGTTCTTTGGTCTTAATGACGTCGAGTGCAAGGTTGTTGCTGTCACACCACTCAACTAGCTGATATATCTTGCTCCTGTACGCACTCTCAAGTTTATTGTCATTTAACTACATTTAACTATATAACATATATAACCATATAATGCATATAAAAATGAGACAAAGTTTCTCCAAACCAGGGTGTAAGGATAAAATCTACAGATGAATCACACACAAGTACCAAATTAAAAAGTGCATAAATTAAATATTGTAAAGCATGGAACAGATTAATCAGTGACAATTCAAATGTAATGTGACAGGAAGTTCAGAAGCCTAAGGGTCTGAGGAAAGAAACTGTTTTTTGTCCTGACCACTCTGGTCGCCATCTGAAATTGTGCCAACAATAGTTGTGATGTCATCAAATTTGCAGACAGCATTTGAGCTATGCCTAGCCACACAATCATGAGAGCAGAGCAGTGGGCTAAGCACACAGCCCTGAAGTGTGCCAGTGTAGACAGTCAGTGAGGTGGTGATGTTATTTCTGATCTGCACAGAAATTGATTGTGCACTCAGAAAGAGAAAGTCAGGAGAACCCACACCATTCCTCATTGATGTAAGGAGTGAACAGCTTCAAGTTTCTGGGTGCTAACATCTCTAAGGACTTACCCTGAGCACAACATATTGATGCAATCATGAAAAAATCATGCCAGCAGGTCTGCTTAGGAGTTTGAGGAGATGTAGTATGTTACCGAAGACTGACAAATTTCTGTAGGTGTATGGTAGTGGACATTCTGACTGGTTGCATCACAGCCTGGTACAGAGGCTTCAATGTAGAGGATTCCAAAAGGCTGTAAAAGAGGGTTGTGGACAAAGTCATCAACATCATGGACACTAGCTGCCCCACCACTGAGGATATCTTCAAAAGCTGTTGCCTCAAGGAGGTGGCATCAATCATTAATGATCCTCACCGTCCAGGATGCGCCTTTCCCTTGGTACTGGAGTCAATGCTGAGATATAGAGGTCTGGAGACCCACACAGAATGATCTAAGAACAGCTTCTTCCCCTCCATTATCAGGTTCCTGAATGGTCCTTAAAGACTATCTCATTATTTTTTTGCATTATGTATTTATTTTGTCAGTTATGGTTGTTTATCCTTCGTAATTACTGCTGCCACAAAACAGATTTCATATTATATAAAATAGCTATATCAAAGTTGATTCTGATTATTGCTGGTTTATATCAGAACTTGCTTGTTCTGTGAAAGTGTGCTACAACTATATGTCCAGCAGATGGCTCCATCCTAAAGTATAAGGAATTGAGAACTACTGAAAAAATACAGAGCTACAAATCTACAGCCATTGATTACTGGAAAATCGTTTCCAAATCTAAAATACAAAACCTTGGCAATACAAAACAGATTCATGTCTGTCAATTTAAAAAAAAGACATAACGTGTTCAAACCCTCTTATTTTTAGTTGAGATTGTTCATCAGAATTTTAATTCTCACAATGCTTTCTGTTCTGTATTGAGTTTTTATGTTTCATCCCTTTCATGTGGTTGTCAGTCACGTTTTTACTGGCTTAAAATAGACAAAGATTTTTCAGACCATCATGCCTGTGGTATTTCTGAAAGACTTTTAATTAATCCCACTCCCTTTCCTGGTTTCTGCGTATTCTTGCAGGAATCTACCCAGTTCCTGTTTGCGATTTATTGTATCTGCCTCCTTCACTCTCTCAAGCAATGGATCATAGCCATTGGCTGGATCTAAAACCAAACACTCTTGTCACTGCTCTTCTCTGAATCTTTAGTCATTCATCTTAAATCTACCCTCTGATTATTGATCCTGTAGCCACTGGAAACTGTTGGTTAACAACTATCAACATCCTTCATTATCCCTTTGTTTTTGATGCTTTAAGGATAATCACCCTCCTCCTAGGTCTCAAGACTATTGAATTTTCTCAATTTCCTCTATATCTCCTCTGCATCTTTTTTTCAAGGCCTTCACATTTATAAATGCAATGCCCAGATGTAGCCACTCTGCTCCTGATAGCTGTCCAGATTTATGGGGTCTTGGCCCACAACATTAACTGTTTATTCTTCTCCATAGCTAATGCCTGACCTGTTTAGTTCCCTCATAATTATTGTGTGTTACTCCAGATTTATGCAAATCTGGCATAACTCTTATTCATATTTCACTTGCTGTTTCAACTGGTTCTACCGCATTTTAAAGATCTGTATGTGTGTCTGTGCCACTTTTCTGCTCCACCTTTAAAAATTGCACTTTGGAAAACAATGATAACCACGTGAACTTTCTTGTTAAGTGGAGCTTCTATAAGTGGCTCTAACTGATCATTTTTAAATAATGGAAAATCATGAACAAGGAGACACAAGTACAAAATAAGGGGCTGGTCATTTAAAACTGAGGTATGTGGAAATTTCTTCGCTCCAAATGGTGAATCTCTGGAACTCTCCGCTCCTCCTAGAGGCCAGATCATGAAACATGTTTAAGCGGAAGATAAATGTTAGGAAGATCAAGGAATTAAGGATTATGGGGAACTGGCATAAAAGGGAAGTTGAGGTTTGCACAGATCAGTTATAATTTTTAAATGATAGGGCAGACATCACCATTATTTTGTATTCTTGATAGAAACGGAGAAGACATTTCAGTGATTTTTGAAAACTCTTGCTAAAGATAGAGTGGTGCTTGAGGCTGTGCTTATCATGAGCATAAGCATTTTATGTTAATTGTTTATTTTTCATATAGGTGCAGCACAGAAATGGCCCTTCAGTTATTGATTCCGCTGTGACCACTGAACACAAATTTACACTAATCCTACATAAATTCCATTTTTTGTTCTCCACATTTTTATCAGCTGAGATTCTACCATACACTTACACAATATGGACAAGTTACCATGCCCAATGAACCCTACCAACTGGCAAATCTTTACGTTTCCTAATAGTTTGCATTAATGCTTGTGTATTTTGGAGCTTCGGGAGTTTAGTTATGGCGTGAATCAATGCCACCTACCTCAGAGATGACCTGGATCCAGTCCAATGTGTCCATTGCCATAGCAGGTCAACAGCAGATGTGATGTCTCTGGCTCTTTAATCTGCTCTGGGCCAGCTGGATAACAGGAACTTGTACAGCAGGCTGCTGATCAACGACTACAATTCAGTGTTCAACACAAAGATCCCATTCACACTTAATTGTCACGTTTCAACACCTGGGCCTATACACATCCCTCTTCAATTTAACCCTCGAATTACTCATCAGCAGACTTCAATCCATAAAATCATTAGACATAAGAATGGACTTAGCCATTAGAACATCTTGCAATTGCTATTCGAGAATCTCCAAATATTATTGGTATAACTCGTGGTTTAAAGTCTCAAAGTATCACTTTATGCTGATAACTTACTTTTATATATTTCTAATCCTAAAAAATCTATTCCTGCTGCTTTAGATTTATTAGCACAATTTAGTCTTTTTTCAGGTTATAAGTTAAATCTCAGTAAGAGTGAACTTTTTCTGATTAATAAGCAAGTTCCCTTATATCAGAACCTCCCGTTTAAATTGGCTAATAACCATTTTTCATATCTTGGGATTAAAATTACCTGTAAACATAAGATTTATTTAAGACTAATTTCCTACCCTTAATTGATCACGTTACTCAACTTTCATTTAAAAGGTCTCCACTTTATTTAACTTTGATTGGTCGTATTAATGCTGTTAAGATGTTTATTTTGCCAAAATTTTTATATGTATTTCAGGCACTACCGATTTTTGTTCCAAAATACTTTTTTGACAAAGTTGACTCTAAAATTTCTTCATTTATTTGGCAAAATAAAAACCCGAGATTGGGTAGAATACATCTACAGAAAGCTAAGAGAGATGGAGGTTTGGCATTACCTAACTTTAGATTCTATTATTGGGCAATTAATATTCAACACATGAAATTTTGGTTACTTGACCAAGATGCACTATCCATTCCTAAATGGGTAGTATTGGAATTACAATCTGCTCAAGGTTATGCACTTGGCTCCATTTTAGGTTCTTCTCTTCCTTTCGATTTGAAACGCCACAAACAGGTTTGTAACCCGATAGTTAAATATACCTTACGTATTTGGTTTCAATTCCGAAAATTTTTCGATCTTAATCAATTTGGGCAACGTATTTTTTCCCCCCTCTTCCACGGACCGTGCCTTTCAAATTTGGAAGACTAATGGTATATTACGGTTTTTGCATTTATTTTTGGATGTCTCCCTTATGTCTTTTGAACAATTATCTAACAAATATAACTTACCAAGAATACATTTTTTTTAGATATCTCTAAGTTAGAAATTTCCTAAGTACTATACTCTCTTCCTTTCCGACGTTACCTCCTACATATATTTTAGATACTATAATTAGCCTTAACCCATGTCAGAAAGGTGAAACGGCTATTATTTATAATACTAGCATGAAACTTAGGAAAGCTCCATTCGATAAGATTAGGTCAGATTGGGAAAAGGAATTGGGCTTTATTATCTCGGCGGATGACTGGGCGCATATTTTACAACTAGTCAATACTTCCTCTATCTGTTCCAAACATTCCCTAATTCAATTTAAAGTTGTTCATAGAGCACATATGTCTAAAGATAAATTAGCTCATTTTTATTCTCATATTAACCCTCTTTGTGACAGATGTCATGGGGAGATAGCTTCCTTAACTCATATGTTTTGGTCCTGTCCTACTTTGGAAACTTTTTGGAAAGACATTTTTAATATTATTTCAAAGGTATTGAATATAGATATTTCTCCCCATCCTATTACTGCTATCTTTGGATTACCTAAAATTTCCAGTAATCTTTCCCCTTCAGTCCATAGAATGATTGCATTTCTTACTTTAATGGCGAAAAGATGTATTTTACAACATTGGAAGGAGATTAATACCCCAACTACGTTCTTTTGATTTTCTCAGACGATACTATGTTTAAATTTGGAGAAAATCAGAAGTAATCTTTATGATACTTAAGTTAAATTTGAACAGACCTGGAGATCTTTTATTCAACATTTTCATTTAATGTAATTTTTTTTCTTTGCCCATATTTACATTCCCTTCTTGCTTTTTAACTGTTTTTAATGGAGGTCGGGTTTGAGGACATGATTGTTTTAAGTTGTTTAAGTCTACTTGATACCTAGTTAGCCCATTGCTTTGCCTTGCTTTTTAGATTAGTTGCACGGTGGGTTTTTTTTGGGGGGGGGTTCTTTTTGGGTTTTTTCTTCTCTTTACTGATATGCATGGAAAATTAGTATACTGTTATATTACCTTGTTATTTTATATCTAAACTGCACTGTTTGTACTAACTTTTTTGTGTGTATTAATATCTCGTAAATTTATATTGCAAGTGTATTAGTGTGCACATGGTTTACTTTTTGTGTACTAATTCAATAAAAAGATTTAAAAAGAAAAAGAAAGAACGGACTTAGCAATTCAGCCCGTCGAGTCTACTCCACCATTCCATCATGGCTGATTTACTATCTCTCTCCACCCCACTCTCCTGCCTTCTCTCCATAACCTTTCACATGCTTGCTAATCAAGAATCTATCAATCTCTGTTTTAAATATATTCAATGGTCTGTCCTCCACAGCCACCTGTGACAATGAATTCCACAGATTCACCATCCTCTGGCTAGAGAAATTCTAACTCATCCCTGTTTTAAAGGGATGTCCTTCTATTCTGAAGCTGTACCCTCTGGTCCTAGTCTTTCCCACTGTAGGAAACACCCTCTTCACACCACTCCATCTAGGCATTTCAATATTCAATAGATTTCAACAAGGTCCCCCTCATTCTTCTAAACTCCAGTCAGTACAGGCTCAGAACCATCGAATGCTCCTCATAAGTTTACTCTTTCATTTGCTGGGTTCATTTTTGTGAACTTCCTCTGGACCCTCTCAGCATATACTTTTTCAGAATATGGATGCAAATCTGCTCACAATACTCCAGTGCGGTCTGACCACTGCCTTACAAAGCCTCTGCATTATGTCCTTGCTTGTATATTCTAGTCCTCTCCAAATTAATGCATTTTCCTTCCCTATCAGCAACGCAGTTTTCAAGTTAGCCTTTACAGAATCCTGGATGAACACTCCCAGGTCCCCTTGCACCTCCGATTTCCTGGATTTTCTCTCTATTTAGAAAATAGTTTACACCTTTATTCCTCTACCAAAGTTCCTGACCATACACTTCTGAACACTATATTCCATCTGCCACTTCTTTGCCCATTCTCCTAATACGTCTAAGTCCTTCTGCAGACTCCCTGCTCCCTCAACACTATATGCCACTCTACCTATCTTCATATCATCAGCAAATTTGGCCACAAAGTCATCAATTCTGTCAACCAAATCATTGACATATAATGTGAAAAGAAGCGGTCTCAACGCTGACCCTTGTGGAACACCACTAGTCACCGGCAGCCAACCAGAAAAGTCCCCCTTTATTCCCATTGTTTGACTCCTGCCAATCAGCCAATCTTCTATCCATGCTAGTGCTTCCTGTTATACCATGGGCTCTTGTTAAGCAGCCTCCTGTATAGCACCTTGTCAAAGTCCTTCTGAAAATCCAAGTAAACAACTTCTACTGACTCTGTCTATCCTAATTGTTATTTCTTCAATGAACTCCAACAGATTTTTCAGGGAAGATTCCTCCTTAAAGAAACCAATCTGACGTTGGCCTATTTTATCCCGTGTTTCCAAGTACCTTGAAACTTCAACCCGAATAATGGACTGCAACATCTTCCTAAGCACTGAAGTCAGGCTAACTAGCCTATAATTTCCTGTCTTTTGCCTCCCTCTCTTAAAGAGTGGCGTGACATTTGCAGTTTTCCAATCTTCCAGACTTTTCCAGAATTTAGTGATTCTAGAAAGATCATTACTAATGCCTCCACAGTCTTGTCAGCTTCTTCTTCCTGAACCCTGAGGGGCAGTCCATCTTGTTCAGGTGTCTTATCTACTTTCAACTTCCCAAGCACCTTCTCCTTAATACTAGCAACCACACTCGCTTCCACCCCCTAACACTCTTGAATTTATGGCATATTGCTGGGGTCTTTGATAGTGAAGACCGACGCAAAATGCTTATTAAGTCCATTCACCATTTCTTTGACCCACATTATTACCTCTCCGGTGTTATTTTCTAGCAGTTCGATATCCACTCTTTCCTCTCTTTTACTATTTATATACCTGAAAATGGTATCCTCTTTTATATTCTTGCAGCGCTTACCTTCATCTATCATCTTTTCCCTCCTTATTGCTTTTTCAGTTGCTCTCTGTTGGTTTTTAAAAGCTTCCCAATCCTCTAACTTCCCATTTGTTTTTGCCATATAGTCTAATTCCCTCTCAGTGCAAATTGGTAACACCTCTTCCTCGCTGATCACCAACACAGGTACACCTCAAGGTTGCATACTTAGCCCCTTGTCCTACTCTATTTATACACGACTATGTGGCTAAGCACAGCTCCAATGCATCTTGAAATATGCCAACGACATTCCTGGCTCATTCTATCTTTTCATAGTTACAACTAGGCTTGGAGTTCCACACTACCAAATTTAAGAACAGCTACACCCTCAACCTTTCATTTCTTGAACTAACAAGCAAAACCCTGATCTATATACTACTAACACTCTCATGCTCTGTCTGTTATGCTGTTTGTGACCTCCAATTAGCGCAAACGGTGCATTACAGCGGCACTTTTTTTTGGCTTGATCGAATTAAAATGCGCTAACTTACAGAATGCAAGCAAAGTTCAGGGTTATATATTCATATAAAATTGCTTATTCTCCAAAAATCAATAGACTGGCTTTCACCTGAGACCCGAATGGCCATCATGGAAATCGGGATGTGACAGCCCTACGTATGCGCATGGCCAACCTCAGCAGCGACACCTACCAGAGCAAAAGGGCAGGGCAGCTCTGTTTCGAGGGGACATTCTGATAATCACCATCAGCATGTGCAGGATTGGGACACATCTAACTGCCACCCATCGCTAAGAGATAATTAAATCTTATTGTAATGACGTAGCCTAAGACACCCATAAAACCCTTTGCTGCAGTCAAAGGACAGAGGTGACTATATCACGTCCATTTAGGAGAGCGCCAACCACATCATCAAGAATAATCAGCATCCCTTGGTGTTAGTGCTTCGTATCTTCTATCCAGCATTAGGGTAAAAAAAAATGGTCAGCCTAATTATGGAAAGGGAAGGGGGACATTATGGTCAAGAGATGACGTCAAACGTCGTCGGGAAGCGGCAAGGAGAGGGAGAGAACAAGAATCAGATGAGGCCGGGGCCACAGGACTCCAGGATCAAAGAGTCAGGACAAAAAAAGATGAGAGAAGAAGAGACAGAGGAGGAGAGATATGCACGTCTCCAGGATCAGAGACAAACAACAAAACAGCAGATGAGCTGAAGAGACGGGGGATGAAAGGGCTGCACGTCTCCAGAATGACAACGAGAGGCACAAGGGTGGCAGATAAACCAGAAATGATGCCATCAAAAGTGTCCTTCGTTAAACAAGGAGCAGCTATAGTTGCTTTGCTACACGTTGTTCTTCTTTAATAAACTGAGATTTTCTACTTCAGTTTCCATAGCAAAGCGATACCAATTTAATGTTCATTCTGGTCACATCAGACTGCACTACCCTTCGCTCAAAGGGTGCCCCAACGGGTCACCCTATTGTCTAGTCACCACTACAGTTTAGCAACACTATGACCAATCTGATCACTTTGCACTAAAATTAATGTTTTTGTTGTAAATTTTTTAAATAAAAATTGTGTTTAATTTATATTTTCTTGTGAATGCTCCTTAAATGCTATGTTCTTGAGATGTTGTTACAAGCAAGTTTATTAACCACATTTCTAGATATATTATCAAAGTACATATATGTCACTATATTCTACCATGAGATTCATTTTCTTGTGGGTATACAGAGTAGACACAAAGAAACACCATACAGTCAAAGAAAAATTACACAGAAGTTAAAACATACACCCACTGTACAAATAAAAGACAAAATGTGTAAACACCAAAAAAAACAAAGCACAATATAATAATACTGGGAACAATGCTGCCCTCACCTGTATCTCCTCCACTTCCCAGACATTTGTGCTCACCCGATCTTCCCGCCGTGCTGACAGTGATAGATTCTCCTGGCCTTACCTATCACCCCATGAGCATCTGCACGCAGCACATTTGGATCATAAACCACCATCTCCAAAGGGATCCTACGGCCAAACACATCTTTTCCTCCCCCCTCCCCACCATTCTCAGCATTTCCCAGAGAGTGCTCCCTCTGTGATTCATCGTCCATTAGTCCCTCCCCACTGATCTCCCTCCTGGAACTTATCCCTTCAGGGCCCCAGACAGTCCTTCCAGGTGAGACAACACTTCATCTGCAAATCTGTTGAGGTTATCTACTGTATCCTGTGCTCCCAGTGCAGCCTCCTCTAAATTGGTGAAACCCGTTGTAAAATGGGGGACTGCTTTGCTGAGCACCCCGCTCCATCCATCCACCAAAAGCAGAACTTCCCAGTGGCTCAGTATTTTAATTCTAATTCCCATTCCTCTTCTGACATGGCCTCCACTTGTGCCACCATGAGGCCACCCTCAGGGTGGAGGAGCAACACTTTATATTCCTTCAGGGTAGCCCCAACTGATGGCATGAATATCGATTTCTCCTTCTGGTAAAATAAATTTTCCTTCCCCTCCCCTCTTCTATTCCCCACTTTGGCCTCTTGTCTCTTCTCCCCCGCCTATCACCTCCCCCTGGTGCCTCTTCTCCTTCCCTTTCTCCTATGGTCCACTCTCCTCTCCTATCAGATTCCTTCATCCCCAGCCCTTTACCTTTCCTATCCACCCATCACCTTCTAGCTATCTTTCTTCCCCTGTACCCCACCTTTGTATTCTGGCATCTTCCCCCTTCCTTTCCAGTCCTGAAGAAGAGTCTCAGCCCGAAGTATTCACTGTTTGTTCATTTTCTTGATGCCGCCTGACCTGCTGCGTTCCTCCAGCATTTCGTGTGTGTTGCATTGGGAACATGAGTTGCATAGTCCTTGGAAGTGAGTCCATAGCTTATGGAATCTGTGCAGAACTGAGGTGAGTGAAGTTATCCACACTGGTTCAGGAGCCTGATGATTGAAGGGTAATAACTGTCTCTGAACTGGTGGTGTGGGACCGAAAGCTCCTTTGCCTCCTTCTTGATGGCAATTGCGAGAAGAGAGCATGGTGTGGATGGTGGGGGTCCTTGATGATGGATGCTGCTTTTTTGTGGCAGTGCCCCTTGCTGATGTGCTCATTTGTGGGGAGGGCTTTCCCTGAGATGGACTGTGCGTATCCACTAGGCTTTTCTGATCGTGGGCATTGATGATTCAATACCATGATACAACCAGACGGGATACTCCTTACTGTGCATCTATAGGTTTTTGTAAAAGTTTTAGGTGACATGCCAAATCCGCTCAAGCTTCTAAGAAAGTGGAAGCACTGCTGTTTCTTCTCTGTAATGGCATTAGCATGTTGGTCCCAGGACAGATCCTCTGAAAAGATAATGCCAATTAATTTAAAGTTACTGACCCTTTCCCATGTGGATCCCCTGATGAAGACTGGCTCATAGACTTCTGGTTTCCTCCTCCTGTAGTCAATTATCAGCTCTTCGGTTTTGCTGACGTTGAGTGAGAGGTTGTTGTTGTGGCATATGGGAGGGAATTTTCAATCTCCCTCCCATTTGCTGATTTGTCACCACCTTTGATTCAGTCAACAACAGTGGTGTCGTCAGCAAACTTGAAAATGGCATTGGAGTCTGTATTCAGCCTCACAGTAATAAATATAAAGTGAGTAGAGCAGGGGTACTAAGCACACAACCTTATGGTGCCCCTGTGTTGATGAGATTGTAGAGATGTTTTTGCCAATCCCAACTGATTGTGGTCTGAAAGTGATGAAATCGAGGATCCAATTGCACAAGGAGGTATTGAGGCCAATATCCTGGAGTTTATTCATTTGTTTTGAGGGGGTGATGGTGTTGAATGCAGAGCTGTAATCAATAAAGGCAGCCTGATGTATGCAGCTTCACTGTCCAGATGTTCCAGGACTGAGTGAAGAGCCAGTGAAATGCCACTTGCTATTGACGTGTTGTGACGGGAGGCAAATTGGAGTGGTCCGAGTCACTGCACAGGCAGGAGTGGATATGTTTTGTGACCAACCTCTCAATAACTTCATCGCAGTGGTTGCAAGTGCTACTGGACAATCACCACTGAGCAGTTTACAAAGTTCTTCTTACGCACTGGTGTAAGTGAAGCCTGGTTGAAGCAGACAGGTACCATAGACCGCCGAAGTGGGAGGTTAAAAGACGTTAGTAAACACTATAGCCAGTTGATTACTACAGATCTCCAGTATTCAGCTACACATACCATCTGGGCCAGATGCTTTCCGTGGGCTCATTCTCCTGAAGGATGCTCTCACGATGGCCTCAGAGTCTGAAATCACAGGGCCATCAGGGGCTGTGGTAGTTTGTGAAGGTGTTTCCATGTTTTGTCAGTCAAAGTGAGCAGAAACCTCACTGAGCTCATCTGGGGCGAAACCTTGTTGTCACATTTGTCATTTGGTTTTACTTTGTGCGAGATGACAGCATTCAAGACCTGCCACAGTTGTCAAGCATCCTTCGGTGATTCAAGTTTGGTGTGGGATTTCCACTTTGCATGTGAGATGGCTTTCTGGAGGTCATACCTGGAACTTTGGTACTTTCCTTGGTTGCTGGATATGAATACCACCAATATAGCCCTCAGTAGATTGCAAATCCCTTGATTCATCCAGCACTTCCGGTTGGGGAAGACTTCGAATGATTTTGTGGGGACACATTAATCCACAAGTGTCTTTATAACGTCCACAAAAACCACAGCATATTCATTCAGATCCTCTGATGAGTCCACCAATTCAAAGCAGTTCCTTAGCTGCTCCTCTTCTTCCTGAAACCACCTTTCTTGTCCTCACGTCTGGTGCCTCGGCCTTTAGCCTCTGCCTGTATGTACTGTGGGGAGCAGGAGGACAGCCAGGTGATCAGATTTCTGGAAATGCAGTCTAAGGATGGAGCGGTCGGCATTCCTTACGGTAGTATAGCCACAGTCGAAGTTCCTGACAAAGATCTGAAAGGCATCGTAGCAGGTTGTTTCTTGTATGTTAATCACGGCACTCAATACATTGAATGCCTTTGGTGATATGTAAACTGTGGTCAGGATCACGGCAGAGTACTCGCTCGGTAAATTCAATTTACATTTTGAAGTAAATTTATTATCAAGTACATATATGTCACCATATATAACCCCGAGATTCATTTTTTGTGGGCGTACTCAAATCTATAATAGAATAATACCCATACTAGAGTCAACAAAAGTCCGCATCAACATGGATGTACAACCAGTGTGTAAAAGACACATCCCGTGCAAATACAAAAAATAAATAATAATGATAAATAAATACAAATAAATATTGAGAACAGGAGCTGAAGTGTCCTTGAAAGTGAATCCATAAATTGTGGGAACATTTCAATGATTAATTGAACGCAAACTCGAGGAAATCTGCAGATGCTGGAATTTCAACCAACACACATCAAAGTTGCTGGTGAACGCAGCAGGCCAGGTAGCATCTCTAGGAAGAGGTACAGTCGACGTTTCGGGCCGAGACCCTTCGTCAGGACTAACTGAAGGAAGAGCTAGTAAGAGATTTGAAAGTGGGGGGGGAGGGGGAGATCCAAAATGATAGGAGAAGACAGGAGGGGGAGGGATGGAGCCAAGAGCTGGACAGTTGATTGGCAAAAGGGATATGAGGGGATCATGGGACAGGAGGTCCAGGGAGAAAGAAAAGGGGGGGGGAAAGCCCAGAGGATGGCCAAGGGGTACAGTGAGAGAGACAGAGGGAGAAAAAGGAGAGAGAGAAAGAATGCGTGTATATAAATAAATAAGGGATGGGGTACGAGGGGGAGGTGGGGCATTAGCGGAAGTTAGAGAAGTCAATGTTCATGCCATCAGGTTGGAGGCTACCCAGACGGAATATAAGGTGTTGCTCCTTCAACCTGAGTGTGACTTCATCTTTACAGTAGAGGAGGCCGTGGATAGACATATCAGAATGGGAATGGGACATGGAATTAAAACGTGTGGCCACTGGGAGATCCTGCTTTCTCTGGCGGACAGAGCGTAGGTGTTCAGCGAAACGATCTCCCTGTCTGCGTCGGATCTCGCCAGTATATAGAAGGCCGCATCGGGAGCACCGGACGCAGTATATCACTCCAACGGGATCCCGCCACTAAGCACATCTTTCCCTCCCCCCCTCCCCAATGGCTCTCTGCAGGGATCGCTCCCTATGCGACTCTCTTATCCATTCGTACCCCCCCATCCCTTCCCACTGATCTCCCTCCCGGCACTTAGCCTTGCAAATAGAACAAGTGCTACACATGCCCTTACACTTCCTCCCTCACCACCATTCAGGGCCCCAGACAGTCCTTCCAGGTGAGGCGACACTTCACCTGTGAGTCGGCTGGGGTGATATACTGCGTCCGGTGCTCCTGCTGTGGCCTTCTATATATTGACGAGACCCGATAGTTAAGGTTCAGAACTTCAGCACTTAATCATTAGTTGTTTCAGTCAGAAGAACAAGAGTGTGACAAGACCACTTTGCATACACGTGATTATTTGCATACATCTGATCACTGCATCTGTGCATACATGTACTTGTGCGTGTGACAATAGTTTGACTTTGAGCGTCAGATCTTTTGCATAAAGATCAGGCATCACATTGAAAAGTTAATTAAATCAAAGAGAGCTGCAAAATGGGGAGAGAAACAGTTTTATGGATTAGCTCCACAATTACCATGGATGATGGAGGAACTCAGAGGGCGAGGCAGTGTCTATGGAGGGAAGTGAACGGGTGCTTTTGTTCTTAGGGTTTTAGTGCTTAATACTAGAGGCTACGTATTTAAGGTAAGTTCAAACGAGGTGTGCAGGACAGCATTTTTTACTGAGTGTTGGGTGCCAGGGATGTCCTGGAGTCAGATACAATTAAAGAGGGTCTTAGACAGGCGAATATGCAGAGACTGGAGGATATGGACCATGTACAGGCGGAAGGGTTTAGTGTAATCAGGCATCATTAGCTTAATGAGTTTGGCACAACATTGTGGGCCGAAGTGCCTGTACCTGTGTTATGTTGTTTGACCCACTGTGTTCCTCCAGTATTTTGTGTGTTGCTCCAGATCCCTGCATCTGGAGTCTCTTGTGACTCTCTGGCTACAAAAGCAGGTGGAAGGCTGGGTATCCTGGGTGAACAAGTCCTCACCTAACACTCCAAGGCATTTTTTTTGCCATGGATTAGTGGGGCAGGATCATGGTGGTTACAGTTTCAATTCAACAAGTTCAAGTTTATTGTCATTCAAATCTATACAACGGAACGAAACAACACACCTCTGGGACCAAGTTGCAAAACACGGTAGATATACAGTATCACATACAGCACATAAAATTATATTTGCACAATAATGTTAACAAATGATATTAAAAAATCGGTAGATGCACTATTCCACAAATTGTGAGGCATTTAATTGCTGAGGCTACTCCAGAAGTATTTCCATACCTGCGTCAGGAAGACCTAGGCCATAGGCCCGGGGAAAGTTACACACATGGCAGAAATTTTCCAGAAATGATCAGTGGGTCAGGTGGCATCTGTGGAAAAGAAAGTGAATTTATATTAATGTGTCTGGCACTGTTCATTAGAACCAGGAAATGGAGAAAACATGTGATGTTTCAATTGCAGTAAGGGGGAATGTGAGAGGATGGAAAGAACCCAGGTAATACCTCTAATAGGGCGAGACCAGATGGATTAATGTGGCATTTGGAAGCACGTTCTGCTTGGTTTTCCGTGGTGTTGTCAACCACAGGACTGGGACAGGTCAAGCTTGCCTGGGCTTTACTAGTACAAGAGAGAAGAAAAATCTAAAACACTGATGAATGCCTGAAAAAAAATGGCCAGTTCCGATGCAGAAAGAAAGAAAGAGTTATCTAAATTTAGGGAATCTGATACTGTCTGGAAAGTTGCAACGTGCCCAGGCGGACGATGAGGTATTTCTCCTTAAGCTTCAGTTGGATCTCATTATGACAACACAAGAGGCCATCAGTTGATAGACTGGGAGCAGGATGGGGAAATCAAAGTGGCAGACGATCAGAAGATCTCAGAACTCAGTGGGTTGAGCAGCAGCTGGGGAGGGGAGAAATGGTTGTCATTTTGGGTCAGGAGCTTATCTCAGGATTGATAGAGGAGAGGGAAGGTAACCCAGTAAAAAAAAAGGAGTGGGGGAGGCTGGAAAGTGAAAGGTGGACTGATGTTGAGTGAAAAAAATAATAGGCAGAGGAAGCTTGTGGGGGCTCAAATATCAATCAATACATGAAGCTTGAGGAACAGTCAGCTTACATTTGTACAATCTTCTTTATTTTTAGAAAAAACAGCCACTGCAATGAATAAAATCCATGCAGATCATTGTCTTGAGTGATGGGGGGTAGGTAGAGAGAAAGCGGCTTCTGCTGTGCATCATGAATGAGGCTGAATAATCAGATGCATCTCCTTTTGCTTACATAGAAAGGTTATTGAAGGAGCATTGCAAACAGAGTGGTTGACTATAAAGAAGGGATTTTTTTTAGCCAAAGAGTGGTGAATTTGTGGAATGCTCTACCACAAACTGCAGTGAAGGCCAAGTCCATTGGAGCATTCAAAGCAGAAGTTGATAGATTCCTGAATGGTTGGGGCATCAAAGGATATGGTGAGAGGGCAGGTGTATGGGGTCGAATGGGATCCAGCGTCAGCCACGATGAAAAGATGGAGCAGACTCGATGGGCTGAATGGCCTACTTTGCTCCTTTATCTTATGGTCTATGATAATTTGTAGTTGTGGTAGAGGGATTGGTGGCACAGAAAATGAAAATGAAGAATAGTTGAGAGCATGAAGTTATTAATTCGGCGTGTTCTCCACAGCATTCACGTCCACCACTAAGGATATCTGATGTACTTACCCATATAAAGAAGATATCATGGAAGATCTGATTAGATAGAGTGTACCATTGTGAAAGAGTGTAGTAAAATTTCAAGAGAAGGAATGTCGATTTTTTTTCAGAAACAGCGAAGGAAGATTATACTGATGGAATTTGGGACTGTGGAACCACATACTTTGGAGATCAATGAGTTGATAATTACTTGCATAGAAAATCCGGCGAACTATTATAGGATTTCACAGCCAATGAAGTGCTTTTGAAGTGGGCATTGCTGACAATGTTAAGACAAGAACGTAGATCGCTGGAACGGAACACATTCGTCTGTGGAATATCTAGGCAGAGAGAGCGAGGCCAGCGCAGGAGGTGTGACCCAAAGGGGCAGGTTTACACAGGAGGTTTCTCCTCCTCTCTGTCTATGGTAGAGTATCAGAACGGTCGAGGGGAACGCCATTGGTAATGAGCCGGTTTGACTGCTGCTGGGCACCGTACTCTGTCGCTCGGTGATGACGGTCAGACGAACGACGAGTCAGTGAGAGGATGACGGCGGAGCCGAACGGCTCGGTGTCGGTGGTGGCGGACCCACAACACGCCAACAAGCTGCTGAAGAGCCTCAGCTCGTTCCGGGAGGAGCCGCTGTTCTGTGACGCCGTGCTGGTGGTGGAAGGGGAGCAGATTCCGGTGCAGAAGAACCTGCTGGCAGCCGCCAGCCCGTACGTCAGGTGGGTGTGTGTGTGGGGGGGGGGGGCCGGGGTCGGACACCGGTGGTCCGGTCTGCAGCCTCCAGGGTCCCGGTCACGTCTTCGTTAGAGGGAGCGGGATCCGGCTGGGCTAGGGGTTGCTGCGGTGGTCCGGAGGTCGGCTTCAGGACACCGGTCACGGCAGCTTAAGAGGGAGTGGGGCTGGGGCTAGGCCAGAGTAGGCAGCACTTGGTGCAGGCTGATCATGACAGCGTTAGAGGGAGCGGGGCCAGAGTGCTGCTGGGCTGGGCAGGGCAGGGCAGCGGTGTTTCCAGCGTACTGGACACGCAGCATTTGAGGGAGGAGCTCGGGTGAGCGTGGACACCAATTGTTCGGGTTGACGGCTGCTGGGTAGTGGTCACAACAGTGGTCGAGGTCTGACCATCGTGTCCAAACTTAACAACTTCCTCAACCCTTAGTAACCCTATGCCTATGCCCATCCCGCTCCCCATTCCAGTACTGTATATCCGCCACACCTCGTCAATTCACCATTCTCCACCACACTTTTCTTCCTCCAGAATTTCTGATCCCCTCCGATAACCCCTAACCCCTCTTACTAAGATTCCCAATTCGCTCCTCCTCCAAAAATACCCACCGTCTACTTTCAGAGACCCCTCCCCATTTCAAAGTTGTCAGTTCTCTTCTGCAGTTTTATTTGTTCAGTTAAACTTTAAAGTTAGCTTTGAGGTATTTATTTAAACAGTAGCTGGGTGGTATGGAGCAAGAAATGGGCAAAACTAAAACAAGTTACAACAGGAATTCTTGTGTGGAAGAGTTGAGCAGACAAGGAGAAATGTGTTCCCAACCCAAGGGTGTGGTGATGGTGGTGCCCTACCCTTTGCAGTATATGGCTTGAACATACCTTTCAACTTTTCACAGAAGTTACTACAAAAATTTCAAGCAATGTTTAGATTTTATCTGAAAGATGTAACTAAGTGCAATAGTTGTGTAAGAGGCAAAACTTTAGGGAATGAAATATTCCCATAGGGTGTATGCCTGTAAATGCATCTGTATGTTGTTTCTTTTTGCTTGTGTAGGACACAACCTTGAATTTCTGATTAGCATTATTTTATTACTAACTGCATTTCATGTGATAAAAGAAGCAGGATCAATTTACCACATGTGAGAGCAAATACTGTAGTTGCATTCTTTCATTTCTAAATCTGAGATTGAATGATGAATCAGACCACAAATCACATAATTAACAGAATTCATATTGTCACAAGTTCACAGACTTCAATATGAAATCCACATGTACAAGGAGCACAGATCCAGTGATTTCTTCATACACGATGGAGAAGGTCAGAACCAGGTTTAGTATCATAGTCATAGTCATACTTTATTGATCCCGGGGGAAATTGGTTTTCGTTACAGTTGCACCATAAATAATTAAATAGTAATAAAACCATAAATAGTTAAATAGTAATATGTAAATTATGCCAGGAAATAAGTCCAGCACCAGCCTACTGGCTTAGGGTGTCTGACCCTCCAAGGGAGGAGTTGTAAAGTTTGATGGCCACAGGCAGGAATAACTTCCTATGACGCTCTGTGTTGCATCTCGGTGGAATGAGTCTCTGGCTGAATGTACTCCTGTGCCCAACCAGTACCTTATGTAGTGGATGGGAGGCATTTTCCAAGATGGCATGCAACTTGGACAGCATCCTCTTTTCAGACACCACCGTCAGAGAGTCCAGTTCCATCCCCACAAAATCACTGGCCTTATGAATGAGATTGTTGATTCTGTTGGTGTCTGCTACCCTCAGCCTTCTGCCCCAGCACACAACAGCAAACATGATAGCACTGGCCACCACAGACTCGTAGAACATCCTCAGCATCGTCCGGCAGATGTTAAAGGACTCAGTCTCCTCAGGAAATAGAGACAGCTCTGACCCTTCTTGTAGACAGCCTCAGTGTTCTTTGACCAGTCCAGTTTATTGTCAATTCGTATCCCCAGGTATTTGTAATCCTCCACCATGTCCACACTGACCCCCTGGATGGAAGCAGGCATCACTGGTGCCTTAGCTCTCCTCAGGTCTACCACCAGCTCCTTAGTCTTTTTCACATTAAGCTGCAGATAATTCTGCTCACACCATGTGACAAAGTTTCCTACTGTAGCCCTGTACTCAGCCTTATCTCCCTTGCTGATGCATCCAACTATGGCAGAGTCATCAGAAAACTTCTGAAGATGACAAGACTCTGTGCAGTAATTGAAGTCCGAGATGTAAATGGTGAAGAGAAAGGGAGACAAGACAGTCCCCTGTGGAGCCCCAGTGCTGCTGATCACTCTGTCGGACACACACTGTTGCAAGCACACGTACTGTTGTCTGCCAGTCAGGTAATCAAGAACCCATGACACCGGGAGAGCATCCACCTGCATCGCTGTCAGCTTCTCCCCCAGCAGAGCAGGGCGGATGGTGTTGAACGCACTGGCATATGTTGTGAAATTTGTTGTTTTCTGGCAGCAGTACAATGTAATACATAATAAAAACTATAAATTACAGGAAGTTTATATATAAAATAATTAAATTCCATAAGTAGTGCAAAAATGGTGAGGTAGTGTTCATGGGTTCATTGTCTGTTTAGAAGTCTTATGGCTGAGGGGTAGAAGCTGTTCCTGAAACATTGAATGTGTGTCTTCAGGCTCCTGTACTTTCTCCTTGATGGTAGTAATGCGAAAAGGGCATGTCCTGGGTAATGGGAGTCCATAATGATGGATGCCACCTTTTTGAGTTACCGCCTTTTGAAGATGTCCTTAATGTTGGGGATGGGGAAGCTAGTGCCCACGATGGAGCTGGCTGAATTTACAACTTTCTGCAGCTTTTTCTGATCCTGTGCAGTGACCCCTCCATACCAGATGGTGCTGCAACCATTTAGAATTATCTCCACATAGAAATTTGTAAGTGTCATGCCATTTCTCCTCAAACTCGTAATGAAATATAGCTGCTGTTGTGTCCTCTTTGCATCAATATGTTGAGCCCAGGATAGAACTTCACAGATGTTGAAACGCAGGAACAGGAAACTACTCACTGCTGATTGCTCAGTGAGGAGCTGTGTGTGTTCCCTTGACTTACCCTTCCTGAAGTTCATAATCAGTTCCTTGGTTGAGTGTGAGATGATTGTTGTGATACTACTCAACCAGCAGATCTGTCTCACTCCAGTATGCCTCCTCGTCATCCATCTGAAATCCTGCCAACAGTAGCTGTGTTGTTGGCAAATTTATAGATTGAGCTGTGCCTAGCCACACAGTTTTATGTGTAGAGAGAGTAGAGCAGTGGGTTAAGCACGCATCCTTGAGGTGCGCCGGTGTTGATTGTCAATGGCAAGGAGATGTTATTTCCAATCTGAATGGACAATGGTCTCCCAGTGAGGAAGTCTGGGATCCAGTTGCAGAGGGAGATACAGAGCCAAGGTATGGAGCTTTTTTGATTTGTACTGAGAATTGATTGTGTTGAATGCTGAGTTTTAATCAATAAACAACAGCCTGACACAGGTGATGGACAGCCATGTGGAGAGCCAGTGAGGTTGCATTCACTGTAGACCTATTATGATGGGCAAATTGCAGCAGGTCCAGGTGCTTGCTTAGGCAGGAGTTGATCCTAGCCAAGACCAACCTCTCAATTGCTGTGAGTGCCACTGAGTGATAGTCATCGAGGCAGCTCACACTGCTCTTCTTGGGCACTGGGATGATTGTTGCCACTCTGAAGCAGGTCAGAACCTCCAAATGCAGCAGTGAGAAATTGAAGATGTCCTTGAACATTCCTGCCAGTTAGTTGGCACAAGTTTTGAGAGCCCTACCAGGTACACTAACAGGGTCCTATGCATTGTAATGGTTTACCCTCTTGAAAGATGGCAAATCATACTTAAAGGGTTGAGGGTGGATATGCAATGGGGATCATGGGGAACAAGGACATGGCAGACCAATTGAATAACTACTTTGGTTCTGTCTTCACTAATGAGGACATAAATAATCTTCCAGAAATAGTAGGGGACCGAGGGTCTAGTGAGATGGAGGAAATGAGGGAAATACATGTTAGTAGGGAAGTGGTGTTAGGTAAATTGAAGGGATTGAAGGCAGATAAATCCCCAGGGCCAGATGGTCTGCATCCCAGAGTGCTTAAGGAAGTAGCCCAAGAAATAGTGGATGCATTAGTGATAATTTTTCAAAACTCTTTAGATTCTGGATTAGTTCCTGAGGATTGGAGGGTGGCGAATGTAACCCTGCTTTTTAAAAAAGGAGGGAGAGCGAAACCGGGGAATTATAGACCGGTAAGCCTGACATCGGTGGTGGGGAAAATGCTAGAGTCAGTTATCAAAGGTGTGATAACAGCACATTTGGAAAGCGGTGAAATCATTGGACAAAGTCAGCATGGATTTGTGAAAGGAAAATCATGTCTGACAAATCTCATAGAATTTTTTGAGGATGTAACTAGTAGAGTGGATCGGGGAGAACCAGTGGATGTGGTATATTTGGATTTTCAAAAGGCTTTTGACAAGGTCCCACACAGGAGATGAGTGTGCAAACTTAAAGCACACGGTATTGGGGGTAAGGTATTGATGTGGATAGAGAATTGGTTGTAGACAGGAAGCAAAGAGTGGGAATAAACGGGACCTTTTCAGAATGGCAGGCAGTGACTAGTGGGGTACTGCAAGGCTCAGTGCTGGGACCCCAGTTGTTTACAATATATATTAATGACTTAGATGAGGGAATTAAATGCAGCATCTCCAAGTTTGCGGATGACACGAAGCTGGGTGGCAGTGTTAGCTGTGAGGAGCATGCTAAGAGGATGCAGGGTGACTTGGATAGGTTAGGTGAGTGGGCAAATTCATGGCAGATGCAATTTAATGTGGATAAATGTGAGGTTATCCACTTTGGTGGCAAGAACAGGAAAACATTATTATCTGATTGGTGGACGATTAGGAAAAGGGGAGGTGCAACGAGAGCTGGGTGTCATTGTACACCAGTCATTGAAAGTGGGCATGCAGGTACAGCAGGCGGTGAAAAAGGCGAATGATATGCTGGCATTCATAGCAAGAGGACTCAAGTACAGGAGCAGGGAGGTACTACTGCAGTTGTACAAGGCCTTGGTGAGACCACACCTAGAGTATTGTGTGCAGTTTTGGTCCCCTAATCTGAGGAAAGACATTCTTGCCATAGAGGGAGTACAAAGAAGGTTCACCAGATTGATTCCTGGGATGGCAGGACTTTCATATGATGAAAGACTGGATGAACTAGGCTTATACTCGTTGGAATTTAGAAGATTGAGGGGGATCTGATTGAAACGTATAAAATTCTAAAGGGATTGGACAGGCTAGATGCTGGAAGATTGTTCCTGATGTTGGGGAAGTCCAGAACGAGGGGGTCACAGTTTGAGGATAAAGGGGAAGCCTTTTAGGACCGAGATGAGGAAAAACTTCTTCACACAGAGAGTGGTGAATCTGTGGAATCTGTGCTAAAGGGATCAGGGGGCATGGAGAGAAGGCAGGTTCAGGGTTCTGAGTTGGATGATCAGCCATGATCGTACTGAATGACGGTGCAGGCTCGAAGGGCCGAATGGCCTACTCCTGCACCTATTTTCTATGTTTCTATTTAAAAACATAAACACGAGGAATTCTGCAGATGCTGGAAATTCAAGCAACACACATCAAAGTTGCTGGTGAATGCAATAGGCCAGGCAGCATCTCTAGGAAGAGGTACAGCCGACGTTTCGGGCCGAGACCCTTTGTCAGGACTAACTGAAAGAAGAGCTATGTTCTGACGTTGGGTTCTGAGACAGAGATCACAGGGTCACCAGATACTGCAGAGATTCATGCAGCTGTGGTTTTATTCTCCCTTTCAAAATTTACTAAGAAGGCATTGAGCTCATCTGGGAGTGAAGCTTCACAGTCTTTCATGATATTTGGTTTCACTTTGTAGGAGGTAATGGCCTACAGGCCCTGCCAGAGAGGATGTACATTCAATTCTGTCTCTAACCGCAATTGGAATTGTTTTATTTTTGTTCTTAAAATAACCTCTGTAGGACATACCAGGACTTGTATAGTTCTGGATCATTGGTCTTGAATGTCACAGATCTAACCCTCAGTATACTACGAGTCTCTTGGTTTATCTACGGCTTTAGGTTTGGGTATGTCTGGTATCTTCTCAAAGACACACTCATCCACATCAAGATGTTAAATTTGTGGCATTTATTGAGGGCGGTTGTGGAGCCAATTGTTCAGAAATTTCTGGTGGATGGAAACTTGTGCTATCTCTCCCTCTTCACAAGCTGTTTGGTTTATTACAAACTTATAATAAGGTGTGATCTTCCCATGATTGTTTCTTTTCCTCGCTGGCAGTTTGGCCAAAGTAACTGTATTCATTTTTTTAATGTGAAATGCTGGTCCATGAAGTGTAAAAATGTTATTTTGGAGAATTTCCCTGAACATCATTTACAGGATTTCTTAAAAGCAATTGAATTGCATGACTTGAAATTCTTTATCAGAGAAAAAATGTAAAAGTTAACAGAGAATTTGATCAATGTTGTTGGTGACACTGAACTGTGGATAACTAAAGTTTTGTGCTTGAAGTGTTTCTTTTCTCTTCAAGTTTCCTGAATTGCCCCAAACAATTGTAAAATATACTTTATTTTGCCAAATTGCATCTGTATGAAGTAACTTTTGTTTTATTTAACTTGCATGAAACACAAATATGAAATTGCTTGAACATAAGAGACTGATGTACAAACCATTGTGTGCTGGGATCATGCAAGATAACATGCTTGCTTGGAACTATACTGTGGCATGCAAAAGTTTGGGCACCCCTGGTCATAATTTCTGTTACTGTGAATAGTTAAGTGAGCAGAAGATGAACTGATCTCCAAAAGTCATAATGTTAAAGATGAAACATTCTTTTCAACATTTTAAGCAACATTAGTGTATTATTTTTGTTTTGTACAATTTTAGAGTGAAAAAAAGGAAAGGAGCACTATGTAAAAGTTTGGGCACCCCAAGAGATTTGAGCTCTCAGATAACTTTTACCAAGGTCTTAGACCTTAATTAGCTTGTTAGGGCTATGGCTGTTCAGTCATCATTAGGAAAGGCCAGGTGATGAAAATTTCAAGGCTTTATAAATATCCTGACTCCTCAATGGATGACAGATGAAATCAAAAATCCAATGGAAGAAAGGAAACGGAAGAAAGCAAATCCTATAGAATATAAGTCCTTAGTTAAAAAAAAGTTAAAAGCTTATGTCAAAAAGCCAAAGAAGAATGGTTAAACCAGGAATGTGAGCAAATAGAAAGAATCCCTATTACTCATCCAAAAAGGTTATATCAACAAATCAAGAATATCACTGGTGAAAAGCTCCTTTGTTCTTCAGGTGGATGTTTGAAACCAAAGGACGGTACCATTATTATGGAAAAAGATGAGATTATGAACAGATGGACTGAGTATATTCAGGAATTGTTTGAAGATGATCGAGGTGGAAAAACCAGAAATTAAGATAAACATTGAAGGTCCAAGTATTTTAAAATCTGAAGTTCGTAATGCAATAAATAAGATGAAGGAAGGAAAGGCAGCAGGTCCTGATGAAATAGTAATAGAACAAATTATTGAAGTTTATGGAATTGAAAAATGTACGGGGTCTTTCTTTTTTTTGTATGTTAAATTTAAAATGGCTTCTTTATGTTATACTGGAGAATGCTTCTTTGTTATGTTAAATGCTGAGAAAGTCTCTAACTAGACATTTGCTTGGGTAAATACAGATATCAGGGTGCTATTAGCCAATGGGTGGTCATGTATCATTTTGTTTTCGGATGATAATGCTGTCTCATATGACTGGGAACGGGGTTTTGGCGGGGAATAGGAGGAGAGACGGGGAGGACGGCGGACGTGCGGAAAGGCTCCGGTTGATCACTTCGGGTGGTCCCGAATTGTGAGTCGACAGGATTCGGGTGGTCGTCAGGAATCGATTGAGCTCCAACGGTTGCCCGCGAAGAACTTGGACTTCGAGTCTTGGCGCCTTTTTTTCATTACTTTCTTTTTTGTATTGAATTTATATTAATGTCATAGACTTAGTAATATCTATAAAGTGTATTTGATAAAACGTACTACTGGGTGTGCTGGCTGATGATTGATGTTTGGGATTGATTCGGGCGGCAGCCGACTCCGTGGGAAATGTTGAGGCAGGTGCTGGGTGGGATTTCCCCTAGACATATACGAGCCAATATAACTGAGCATTACAAAAACTTACTGATTTAATCAATGACATTTATGAGACTGGAATAGTACCAGCAGAGATGAAAAAACATCAGTATTTGTCACTCTTCCTGAGAAAGCTGGAGCAATAGAATGTGAATTACATAGGACCATAAGTTTAATGAGTCATATCACTAAGATACTTCTAAGAATTTTGATGACAAAATCTAAAAGTAAGATACAAGCTGAAATAGGCAAAGAACAATGTGGTTTTGTGAACAACAAAGGTACAAGAAACGCAATATTGATGTTAAGGATACTATCAGAACAAGCTATTCAAGTGCAAAAAGATTTGTTTGTTTTATCGACTACACAAAAGCATTTGATAAAGTGAAGCACAATAAGTTATTTGAAATACTACAGAAAACTCTAGATCTAGATTCGAAAGACCTCCACCTGATCAGAAATCTGTACTGGGAACAAACTACCCCTGTAAGAATAGATGGAGAAGTGAGTCAGTTTACGAAAAACAAGAGAGGCATTAGACAAGGGTGTATTTTCTCACCTGATTTATTTAATGTGTACAGTGAAACAATATTACAAAAAAAAGAGACATCTTGGAAACCAAAGTTGGTGGTGAAAACATTAATAATTTCAGATATGCAGATGACGCTGTGTTAATTGCAAGTACGGAGGAAAAACTACAAAACTAAATTGATATAATTGTCGAAGAAAGTGCAAAAATGGGTCTATCTATCAATTGCAAAAAGACGGACTGTGTGATGATATCCAAAAAGAAGGAGAATCCTATCTGTAGGCTGAGAATAAATGGGGAAGACATAAAACAAGTCAAGAACTTTTGCTACTTAGGAAGCTGGGTGACATCAGATGGCAGGTACGACTTGGACATCAAAAGAAGAATTGAGATGGCAAAAGACACCTTTACGAGAATGAAGAGTATACTGACCAATACTAAACTAGGCATGACAACCCACCTCAGAGTACTGAAATGTTACGTTTATCCAGTTATGTTATATGGCTCAGAATGTTCGACAATATCTAGTAACATGAGGAAACGAATTGAAGCAGCAGAGATGTGGTTTTTGAGGAGGATTCAAAGAATATACTTTATAGATATACTTTATACTTTATTGTCGCCAAACAATTGATACTAAAACGTACAATCATCACAGCAATATTTGATTCTGCGCTTCCCGCTCCCTGGATTACAAATCGATAGTAAATATTAAAAATTTAAATTATAAATCATAAATAGAAAATAGAAAAATGGAAAGTAAGGTAGTGCAAAAAAAACCGAGAGGCAGGTCCGGATTATTTGGATATATCATGGACAAAACGAATATCTAACGAGGATGTCATGAACAGAGCAAACACAAAAAGAGAAATAATGTATGAGATCATGAAAAGGAAACGTAACTTCATTGGACATGTGATTAGGAAAGAGGAGTTAGAATGCATGGTAATTATGGGAAAGATTGAAGGGAAGAAAGCAAGAGAAAGACAAATGATGGAGACAGCAGCCAGAGAATTGGAAACGAATACCAATGAATTAATCCACTTGACCCAAAACAGGAGTGTGTGGGCCATGGCAGTCAAAGCTCAAACTGGGCATGGCACCTGATGATGATGGTGATGACTCCTCAAACCTTGTCCAAACAATCAGCAGCCATGGGCTCCTCTAGGCAGCTACCTAGCACTCTGAAAATTAAAATAAATGATGCCCACAAAGCAGGAGAAGACTATAAGAAGATAGCAAAGCGTTTTCAGGTAGCCGTTTCTTCAGTTCGTAATGTAATTAAGAAATGGCAGTTAACAGGGTCGGTGGAGATCAAGTTGAGGTCTGGAAGACAAAGAAAACTTTCCGAGAGAACTGCTCGTAGGATTGCTAGAAAGGCAAATCGAAACCCCCGTTTGACTGCAAAAGACCTTCGGGAAGATTTAGCAGACTCTGGAGTGGTGGTGCACTGTTCTACTGTGCAGCGACACCTGCACAAATATGACCTTCATGGAAGAGTCATCAGAAGAAAACCTTTCCTGCGTCCTCACCACAAAATTCAGCGTCAGAAATTTGCAAAGGAACATTTAAAGAAGCCTGATGCATTTTGGAAACAAGTCCTGTGGACTGATAAAGTTAAAATAGAACTTTTTGGCCGCAATGAGCAAAGGTATGTTTGGAGAAAAAAGGGTGCAGAATTTCATGAAAAGAACACCTCTCCAACTGTTAAGCATGGAGGTGGATCGATCATGCTTTGGGCTTGTGTTGCGGCCATTGGCACGGGGAACATTTCACTGGTAGAGGGAAGAATGAATTTAATTAAATATCAGCAAATTCTGGAAGCAAACATCACGCCGTCTGTAAAAAAAAAAGCTGAAAATGAAAAGAGGATGGCTTCTACAACAGGATAGTGATCCTAAACACACCTCAAAATCCACAATGGACTACCTCAAGAGGCACAAGCTGAAGGTTTTGCCATGTCCCTCACAGTCCCCAGACCTGAACATCATCGAAAATCTGTGGATAGACCTCAAAAGAGCAGTGCTTGCAAGACAGCCCAAGAACCTCACAGAACTAGAAGACTTTTGCAAGGAAGAATGGGTGAAAATCTCCCAAACAAGAGTTGAAAGACACTTAGCTGGCTACAGAAAGGGTTTACAAGCTGTGAAACTTGCCAAAGGGGGTGTTACTAAGTACTGACCATGCAGGGTGCCCAAACTCTTGCTTCGGGTCCTTTTTCTTTTTTGTTATTTTGAAACTGTAAAAGGTGGAAATAAAAAAGTAACCTTGCTTAAAATATTAAAGAAATGTTTCATCTTTAACTTTATGCCTTTTGGAAATCAGGTCATCTTTTATTCACTTAGCCAGGGGTCCCCAACATTTTTTGCACTGCGGACCGGTTTAATATTGACAATATTCTTGCGGACCGGCGGGGGGGGGGGGGGTGGGGTGCAGGCGGGTAGGGTTGCCAACTTTCTCACTGTGTTTACCCCGAGAAAGACTACCATGACCATGAAGCCTTGCATGGGCACCCGTGTGCACATGCGTGACGTGCGTAATACATACCGTACGCATGCGTGTACGTGCTGATTTTTTTTTCTACAAATCTGTTTTGGCGATTCTGTTCAGTGAAGCTACATTGTACGTACGTTATTTCTACTTTATATAGGCTGTGTATTTTTCATATCATTCCTGCTTTTACTATATGTTAGTGTTATTTTAGGTTTTATGTGTTATTTGGTATGATTTGGTAGGTTATTTTTTGGGTCTGGGAACACTCAAAAATTTTTCCCATATAAATTAGTGGTAATTGCCTCTTCGCTTTATGCCATTTCGGCACGAAAGGTTTCATAGGAACGCTCTACCTTAGTGGGTGAAATACGGGACAAGGGTGGTCCCATATGGGACAAACCAGTTTAGCCCAATATACGGGATGTCCCGGCTAATACGGGACAGTTGGCAACCCTAGTGGGGGTGGGGGGGGTGTTAATCAGGACCAGAATATAGGTGATTAGTCAACTATAAGTCACTTATAAGTGGCTAATACAGTCAATTTCGTTTCAAAAAGAGTTTATCTAACGAATTTAATATTAAACACATAGCGCATATTTTCCTCGTATGAACATATAAAATCATTGCAACGCACCAATATCGCTGAATCGGTGGGTGGGCGCCCTGGGCTTGTTTTCCTGCAACAAGACCGTCCTATCGAGGGGTGATGGGAGACAGTGATATTCAAAGGTGTTTCCTTATGTCCGGTCTATTCCATGATTTAGTTTTCGTTGCATTCATTGCAGAAAACCCCGCTTCACAGGGAATGAGGAAAGGTGCAGCTGACTCGTATCGCCAAATCATATCGTTTCCTCGCGGCCCGGTGGTTGGGGACCACTGCACGTAGCTATTCACAGTAACAGAAATTTTGACCAGGGGTGCCCAAACTTTTGAATGCCACTGATGCACTGAACTGAATTAACTTGTTGATTTAGAATTAGATTTATTTATGACCTGAACATTAAAACATACAGTGAATTGTGTTATTTGTGTTGACAACTAACACACCCAAAGAGGTGTTGGGGGCAGCCTGCAAGTGTTGCCACACATGCCCACAATGTTCAGCAGAAGAACACAAGCAACAGCAAATTAGCTACTTTCCCAGCTCCCTCCACCTACCCCCTCATGCACACAGACAAGTCTTCAAACCCAGGACAGGCTACCTCTGATCCACAGAACTTGTCACTGGACTGTCAGACTCACAGATATCAGCTGCCAACTTTGGACTTTGCTGTGGGACTGACAGCTCATTGGTTTGACATTACAGGCCTCTGATCTTGGTGACCTGGCCCTTGTGGTACCTTTGGGCCTCTACCTTTGATCTTCAACCTTCAGACTCCAGATTTGCTGTGTTCTGCACTTCGAAGTTTGGCTTTGCCCTCTGGACTTAGTCAGTGATGGGTATCGGCCGCAAGACTTGCTGATCATGGGTATGACCTTTGGCCCTCAACATCCAGATTTGCATGGACATTATTTGTCCTTCAGATGTCGACTTTGGGACTTGCATGGACCTCATTTGCCCTGTGGGCCTTGATCTCCAGACTAACACAGACCTTTGATCCGGTGACCTGGGGTGTGGGAGGTTCAAAAGCTCATACCCAGGAATCGCCATCGATTACAAAGTTTTGAGCCAGGACTGGGCCCTTGCTGACTTGGAGATCGCTAGTCTCCTCAAGTTGGACCCCCAAGATTGCTGATGTTCAACTGTGGAGCATCCTGACCTAGACTCAAAACTCCTGTTAGTCTCCTCATTTACTGCCCCTGACCTCTAACTCCCCATAATCCCTGAGTGGTTCTCTTGGTGAAAAAGTTGTGAGCCCAACACAGTGAGAAAATTTCAGTCACTGATTGGAATTATGGAGTGAGAGAAGACGATATAGTGAGGAGAGCAAATAGGTAAAGCAAGAGAAAGATGAGAGGTGATATGGCTGAGGGGAACCTTTAGACTAACTCTGGATGGTGAATAGGACGAGGTTTGGAAGTGTTGAAGATACAGTACTGTCTAATATAAACAGTATGCGCTGCTTGAGAACTGTAAACCCAGAAAGCTTAAACTGGGATGAATGAATGGTGTATTATTTTTATTTGCACCTTTTAGTGCTTTGCAGCGGTTGATCCTTTGCAAGAGCAAGTTCAGAATTATTATCACTGACATATGACATGAAATTTGTTATTTTGCAACAGCAGTGTAGTACCAAGAAATAAAACTATAAATTACAAATATAAATAGTATAAGAGACAAAGAGGAATAATGAGGTGGTGTTCATGAACCACTCAGAAATCTGATGTTGGATGGAGAGCAACTGCTCCTAAATCCTCAAGTGTAGGTTTTCAGATTCTTCTACCATCTCCTTGATAGTAGTAAGAAGAGGCCATGTCCAGGTGCTGAGGTTCTTGTGTGATGGATGCAGCTGCCTTGAGGCCCTGCCTTCTTGACGATGTCCAAGATGTCCTTGTAGGGTTGTGCTCATGATGGAGATGGCTGAGTCTGCAGCATCTTACGATCTTTTGCATTGGAGCTTCCATACCAGGTCACGATGCAGCCAGTCAGATGGCTCTCTGCTGTGCATCTATAAAAAATTTCAAGAGTCTTTAACATGTCAAAATCTCCTCAAACTGCCTTCTTAATTGTATCGATGTGTGGGCCCGGAATAGATCTCCTCAGATGTTGCACCCAGGAAATCAAAGCTGCTTGCTGTTTCTACTGCTGACCCCTCAATAAAGATTGGTGTATGTTCTCCTGCCTTTCGTTTTCTGAAGTTCACATTCATTTCCTTGGACTTGCTGATTGTGACAGGGCAGGTCTGCATTAAGTAATTCTAAAATACTTCGCTTTCTCTACTCTTCTCTTTCCCCCCCCCCACCCCGGTTGTTAGATGTTGATTGATTCTATTGCGGCCGACTGTCTGATTTTTAAAATCCACACCTTCATAAGGGCACGCGACCCTCACCGAAACCCACAGTGTGATACTGATGTTGTGTGTGAGGTTGTTGCGACACCACAGCAACTTAACAGACTTGTGGGTACTTGTTCCAGGGTGAAGGTCCATGTTTTCTGTGCTTTTAATCTTAATTGATCAGAAATGGAGGAGTAGTGAGCCTATTTTAATGTAGAATATAAGTACTCTTATGCTAATCAAAACTGGTATTGTGGTTACAGATTTTTCCACAAATTGAATTGTTATCTGTGACTATCTGATAGAAATACAGTCTTGAATATTTTGTAGTTTTGATCTTACTAACTTTTACAATGCAATCTCAACCTGACCATTAGTTCATTATGCCCTTTCCATTAGTTCAATTGTTTCTAATTCTATATTTCCATATTCAGCATTGACATTTTTCACATTTACCAAATAATAGATATTTTGTAGACATTATTTATTTGTTTGGTAGTACAGTATTACTGTAAAATAAGTTGCTCGCTTAGATTCATATAGAGCAGAAAAAAACAACATGATAGTGTTGTCGCTTTTAAAAAGGCAATTGGACTCTTTCCTGTGGCGGCCAAATACACCCAGTTCTCTTTAGGGAGGTGCTCTAAAGGTATACAAAGTGAGTATAGAATGGGTAAATGCAAGCAGACTTTTTCCACTGTGGTTGGGTGGGACTGCAACCAGAGGTCATGGGTTAAGGGTGAAAGATGAAAAGTTTAAGGTGGCTATAAGGGGAAATATCGTCGCTCAGAGTTGTGAGAGTGTGGAATGAGCTGCCAGCATAAATGCTGCATGGAAGCTCAATTTCAACGTTCAAGAGAAGTTTGGATGGGTACGTGGATGATAGGGATATGGAGGAGTACGGACCTGGTGCAGGTTGTCGGGAGTAGGCAGTTTAAATAGTTCAACCCTGGACTAGATGGGCCATAAGGCCTGTTTCTGATTCTAAATCTGCTTCCTCCATACTCTTACAAATGCATTGCAGATTGTAACAGCTAAGTTTTTAAAATCTCTCTTCCTCCCCAATTCCATTTGTCTTGTCAATTATCTTCTGGTGCTCATTTGGGGAAATGCAGAAAAGGGACAGTTTTGGATCATGGAAAAGAAAAAGTAATATTGTAGCCTTTTTGTTCAGAGAACTTGAGCAATTTTCAGAGATATTAATGGAACATAGGTACAGTTCATTTACATCTCCTCCAAGAAAAATTTCTACTTTGGGGAAAAAAATAATAATTTGTATCAGTGGGCATGTGTTGTCTATTTTTGCAACTTTTTTTTTGCTGAATGTCTTAAATTCCATATTTTTAGTACTCATCCCCACACCATTACAATGTGGTTTCTGCCCCATTCCTTTTCAGTCCTGATGATGGGTCTTAGCCCGAAACTTCAACTGTTTATTCCCATCCAGTGATGCAGCATGACTTGCTGAGTTCCTTTTGTATGTGTTGATCAAGGTTTCCAGTACCTGCAGAATCATTTGTTCACTCTATTCCGAATTAATGTTAATTCAATTTAATCAGGTAGGACTTATGATCACCTTACTGGAATGATTTTGGCATTGAATTGAAAACATCAAACACAGATAAGAATTTTTAAACTTTTAATGTTAGAATCTGGTATATTGTCTCTTAGCCATTGTCTTGGAACGTAATTGAATTCAATAAAGCAACTGTGAATAATCCTCCTGTTAAAGAGAAAAGCACTTTCTTTATTGCATTACATTCAAAAAGGATGTGTGGCCAGGAGATCAAGCAAATCACTTATTCCAATGTCCACTGCCAATTTTATTCTGAAATTTGTGCTAGACCTTGTTATTTTTTGATGTTATGATTCTTGCAGAGAAGTTGTTTTGTTTCATTAGCATTCAAGAGCATTAATTTATCATCAGCATACCAACTGACACCGAGAGCTTACCCTTTCAAATTCAATCAAGAACATGCAGTTGAATATCTGAAATGAATTACAATAGAGGTTTGAGCATTTAGTACTAAGTGTAAATACTTGTGGGAAGAAATCTGGACCAAATAATGATATTGTGGTAAATGGCATAATTCTAAACAAGATGATAAAGTATCATTTTATGCACAGAATTTATTTCTCACACTTAGCAGCAGTGATATTTTAAATTTTTCACTGAATGCCTTTAATAATCGAGAGCTGACTCAGAAAAAAATGGCACAATAGATGAGCAAGTTTGGCTCTTATTATGGTATTATCCTTCATGGATTACTGTTTATCTTGAGAAATTATTTTAAGTTAAATAATACAAACTAATTTATTATTATCTTCATAGCTCTGGAAGGCACAGTGTTAATAATGTTATATTCCATGTCAGCTGTTTTGACCACTTTGACAATAAAGAAAAAAGAATTTTGACCAGTATTTATCTTTAGATTTGACTTAAAAAAAACTTGCTGCATGGCATTGATGCTGCATTTTATCCGTTGGAATCTATGTATGGTTTCCATGATTATTGAACAATATTTCATGCCGTACTCTCTCAATATTGGACATTTCTCAAAAAAAATGCTGCACTAAATTGAACCAAAAAGGAAGTCACCATAGTAAAGAGGAGAAATCTTGATATTAGTACTTTAATTTCAAACATACTTAGTTCAATTTCAATGTTGATGATAAAAGCATATTTACTCTCCTGGCATGCCTGGTTATTTTAGGTGCTTATTGTTATCTGATGCTTATATTTCAGAACAAAATTGAATTATACATCACCAACTGATGATGGTTCAGTGTATAAAATTGTCCTGGATGGGATTTCTGTTGCTGTTATGCGGGAATTACTGGATTATATGTTTAGTGGACAGGTACAGTACCTTACCTTGTTCTATATTGTGTTCATTTTATGTAACCTCTTTATTGTAGTCAAATGTTTGCTTTCGTTAAGTGAAGATGCTACTAATTTCTTAAAAGAATTTTAGGATGTATAATGTATACATTTCTGACATTAAACGTACCTTTAAAACCTTGAATGGGCTGGATTTTTCCTCCCTTTACACAAGTGGCAATTTGGCTTCATTATTCTGCGACCTCCTTTTTAAAAAAAGGCCTTGCTGATTTGATTTCAAAATGGTTCAACCATGCTTCATTGATATTCAGAAGTATTTTTACATTTAATAAAACAATGCTGTTTTGATTGGTGAGATTTTATTTTGCTGGTGGAGTTTAATGGGTCAAACAGCATTTGTGATGCCAAGGGATAGTTAGCATTTCAGTTCTTGACACTACACCCTTTGTTGTTTGGCCTACTAGGTTTCTCCAGTTGTTTGTTTGTTTTTGCTCTGGATTACAACATCTGCATTCTCTTGTCTTAGTGTTTTATTTTACTCTGCTATTTCCTTATGTTGTTAATGATTTAATATTAGTTTGGATATAAATTGGCTGATTTAAAGTGAAATTGTATAGCAAAATAACGAGGTATAATGAAAGATAAATTTAATGCTGGTATTGGGGCAAGAGAAAGGGACCCAACAGCAAATAAAATTTGTTTAACCAGTGATACAACTATAAATTGGGAAAGGTGGATTGAAAATTGTTACGTACCCCGTAACTGGGTTGCCAAACCAGCAGAAATGGATCACTCAGTTGGAGTCTGGAGTACTAGAACTAAGAAAGTTTTATTAAAGAGACAAGCAACACAGTAATCGAAAGGATAATAAATGCAACAATTCAACAATGATAACCACACATGTGCACAGAATTAAGATAACAGCACCAATCAAGCTCTATCGTTGTCTAGGGGTTAAATGACCAATTTCAAAATGACTCAAAGTTCAGTCCAGTTTGTAGTTCAGTTCGCAGTAATCGTTGCCATGGCGATGGACAAGGTGGGGGGAGAGAGACAGAATAGGAACAACTGATCATTCAGCACAGCTTCACTCACAGACCAGCGGGATGGCTCACAAACAGCTTTTGGGCAGGTCCTTGGGGATGTCACCTGAGGTCACCGACTGTGACCCCTCCTCCAGATGCGGTCGATCCTCTGCAGTGAACCCGGCACCCAGGCAAGGGCGGACACACACCGGGTTCCCGCTGATCGTACCTTTCCACCCACTCATGAGAAGCGCACCGCTTCCAGGGTCTCGTTACCTCGGGTGGCGTGTGTGTCTGTCTTAGCGAACCTGTCCCTTTTTATCCCCCTGCTGGGGTATCGCCTGTCCATCACTTCAAACAGTTCAGGGCTCAAAGGGGGGAGCCGCTCCAGACAGCTCTTCCTCCCACATCCCTTCATTACACATCTCCAGACGCTGCTCCATTGTTCCTTATCTCTCCTTCCCCTGAGGGCAGGTGGCAGACCAACTGCTGATGCCACCGATGCTAGCCCAGGCCAGCAAACATCTTAATTTTATGTGTATTCTCGTAACACTTCCCCCCTTTAAGGATTTTTACCGGGAGGTAAAAATTACAAACATGACTACATTATCTGATACATACACAATATACATCTTTAACAGTTATTTAGCTAATACAGAGAATTTGAAGCTGTCAACACCTTGACAGACAGTCAGCGATCACATTTTCTGTTCCTTTTACACGTGTTATTAATAATCCCTTAGACCAGGCTCCAACTCAGCAAACTTCATAGTGGCCAAAAACACTGATGAATTGCGACCAATGTAACCTCTCATTTGGTTTTGTCCCGGACCACAACAACAAGGGTCGTCCCATTCCGACTCAATTTTCCCTCGCAAGGGCTTAGTAGGAGGGGGACGGGTATTGACCGCAGAGTTATTGCAAAACTTCCTGCAGTACCCCACCATCTCCAAAAGCCTTCTGAGGGCCCTCTTGTCTGTCGGGGTTGGGAGGTCAGCGATAGCCTGCACTGTAGCTTGCATCACTGCCAGCTGCCCCTGTGTCACCACAATTCCCAGGTAAGTGACATTCGTGTGGCCGAATTCATTTTTTCCAAGGCTCACTATCACGCTGGCTTCAGACAGCCGTATTAAATTGCCAATACACACCTCTGTGTTCATCAGCCCTTTAGTCACTGAATTACTCGAAAAATATGGGTGTTGTTTGCTTGGCCGCCCTATTGTAACCGACATAACCCAACGTCCCAGTTCTTTGCATTTCCTCGGGACAATCAAACACATGGGTGCGAGTCGTTTAATTACTCCTTCGGGGATTAAGGGAGAGACCTTATCAGTAGACCTGGCCAAAACAATAGCCTTCTCCCATCTGACCGATCCCATCCTAATCTTTTCAAAATGGTTTTTTCCTCTTATCAAGGGGCCCCTAGCTTCATTGATTTCCACGCTAACACCGACTAGGTTTGTTAGCATATCAAAAGCCGGTGACCGTCTCAGTTCGCGTCGGTCATGATCAATAACATTCTTCCCCCTGGGCAGCCGGTAAATCTCTTTCATGATTCCACCAACTGTTTCCTCCAGCACCGCAAAATGTCCACCGGGGGGTACCTCGTGGGCCATGTTAAAAACCTCATCCCCATAACTCTTTTGCACCACCCCCCACTCCTCATCTGCGGATGCTGTACTTGATTTCCCTTTCTTCCGTAGCACTTCCTCATCCGCACAATAGCCTACTAGTTCCTTTGTCAAGGCTGTGTCAGAGAGAGCGGTCTCGGCAAAAACCATCAGCCCCTCGTCTCGCTCCTGCGTCTGCACAAATTCTTTCCTGGCTACTGCTACGTCCGTCCCAGCTCCCTCACTACCTCTTATCTCACTACACCCTGTCTCATACAAGGTTGGCAGAAATGTTTCAGCCAAATTCACCATCGCGGGCGGGGCCTCCATGCTGGCAGGCTGACCCGTCAATCTCACGACTGGGAACACGATTCCTCCGGCGATGTCATTACCGAGCAAGACTTCCACGTCTTTCATCGGTAATTCGGACCTCACCCCGATCGTGACTAGTCCAGAGACCAGGTTGCTCTGTAAATGTATCTGGTGCAAAGGGACTGACTCTGTCCCTTCCCCAACACCTTTGACCTCTACCTCCCCAGTCTGGGTCTCTGAGCTAAACTCTAATACACTCTTCAGTATTAGTGACTGACACGCTCCCGTGTCTCTCCAGATCCGCACTGGAACTGGTTTTAACCTCTTTTTCACTGACACCAGTCCGGCCGAGATAAACCTCTCGCGCCCTTCCTGGACTTTTTCAGACCTGTCCTTCCCTAGCGGTTCGCTTAACAGCTCAATACAGCCATTCAAAATTTCCGCTTTTCCTTTCCCCGTCTCCTTCCTTGGGGCAAAGCACCTGGACGCAAAGTGTCCGACTTTCCCACAATTATAACAGACGACCCCAGGAGACTTCCTACCAGACTGCTCCCGGTCTACCTTATCCTTTTCACTAGTCCCCGGCTTACTTTCTGACTTTTCCGGTGGACTCTCCCCGCCGTCCTGACTACCCTTCTGGTAGCCTTTACTCGGGGCAACCTTCATTTTATGCGTCAACGCATACTCATCCGCTAACTTAGCGGTTGCGGCTAACGTGGCTGCCTCTTTCTCATCGAGGTAGGGTCTCATACCCTCAGGGACACAACCTTTAAACTGCTCAATCAGAACCAGTTGCAGCAGTCTATCATAATCCCCCTCTACCCCTTTCGAGGCGCACCAACGCTCACAATATGTTTGCATCTCACGAGCAAACTCCAAATACGTGCGGTCCCACCGCTTCCTCGCATTCCGGAACCTCTGCCGGTATGCCTCCGGGACCAACTCATAAATCCTGAGGATGGCCTCCTTCACCACCTCATACTTCTGGGCATCTTCCGCGGATAAAGCGGAGTAAGCTTGTTGGGCTTTCCCTTTTAGTACACTTTGAAGTAAAACAACCCACTTATCCCTCGGCCAGTCCTGACTTATAGCTACTTTTTCGAAGTGGAGAAAGTACCGATCCACATCGGTATCGTCAAATGGGGGAACCAGCCTAACCTCCTGGGTCGCCCGGAACCCTCCACCTTGGTTCGGCACGAGCCCCTGCTCGGCCCTTATCTTTAACTTCTCCAGCTCAAATTCCCTTTCCCTCTGTTTCTCCTCTCTCTCCAACTGTCTTTCTCTCTCTCTCGCCTTTCTAACTCTCTCTCTTTCTCCCGCCTTTCTAACTCTCTCTCTTTCTCCCGCCTTTCTAACTCTCTCTCTTTCTCCCGCCTTTCTAACTCTCTCTCTTTCTCCCGCCTTTCTAACTCTCTCTCCTGCCTTTCTAACTGCTTCTCTTCGTGTTCTAACTGCCGTACCCGGAACTCGTGCTCGAGTCTCAGTTTTTCAAGCTGTACCTGTACCGCGTCTCCAGCAGGTTTTTCAATAGACACCTCCCCCAGCTCACCTTGGGGAAACACACCTTTAGATACATAGTGCTCTACAATAGCTCTGTGTATCTCCTCTCTCCTCATTGTCGACTTCACCTTGGCAAGATTCACCCGTTTGGCCACAGCTATCAATTCCGATTTCCTGGCATCCTCTAATGCCTCCAAGGTCGGCGCCTTTATAAATTCCTCAACCTCCATTTCTGCTGTTTGTCTTTTCTTTCTTTCGGGAATTTTAACCCAATCAATTTACTCCGTCCCAAATTTAGCGTTCAAAATCGCGGACGAGAACCCCACTTATGTTACGTACCCCGTAACTGGGTTGCCAAACCAGCAGAAATGGATCACTCAGTTGGAGTCTGGAGTACTAGAACTAAGAAAGTTTTATTAAAGAGACAAGCAACACAGTAATCGAAAGGATAATAAATGCAACAATTCAACAATGATAACCACACATGTGCACAGAATTAAGATAACAGCACCAATCAAGCTCTATCGTTGTCTAGGGGTTAAATGACCAATTTCAAAATGACTCAAAGTTCAGTCCAGTTTGTAGTTCAGTTCGCAGTAATCGTTGCCATGGCGATGGACAAGGTGGGGGGAGAGAGACAGAATAGGAACAACTGATCATTCAGCACAGCTTCACTCACAGACCAGCGGGATGGCTCACAAACAGCTTTTGGGCAGGTCCTTGGGGATGTCACCTGAGGTCACCGACTGTGACCCCTCCTCCAGATGCGGTCGATCCTCTGCAGTGAACCCGGCACCCAGGCAAGGGCGGACACACACCGGGTTCCCGCTGATCGTACCTTTCCACCCACTCATGAGAAGCGCACCGCTTCCAGGGTCTCGTTACCTCGGGTGGCGTGTGTGTCTGTCTTAGCGAACCTGTCCCTTTTTATCCCCCTGCTGGGGTATCGCCTGTCCATCACTTCAAACAGTTCAGGGCTCAAAGGGGGGAGCCACTCCAGACAGCTCTTCCTCCCACATCCCTTCATTACACATCTCCAGACGCTGCTCCATTGTTCCTTATCTCTCCTTCCCCTGAGGGCAGGTGGCAGACCAACTGCTGATGCCACCGATGCTAGCCCAGGCCAGCAAACATCTTAATTTTATGTGTATTCTCGTAACAAAATGCATAGTGCTTCTGGTGAGAATCTTGTCTGTTTCTACAAGAAATTTTGGAGTAGTGCATAACAAGTACTTAAACAGAGAAGCAGCAAGTGAACTGGATAAAGTTTAAAAATTACTCTTGTATTTAGAAAAGCCAAATTTTCCAAATTTGGAAAATATCAAATTTTCCTGAGATGCCCGGAAAAAAACGTTGCGGACTTGTTTCTTTGTATAAACCTATTGGGTAAAAGTCTAATATCTTCTATGGCTTTGATAAAATTAGAACTGCCTGGGAGCATGATTTAAATATTTCTCTGTCCGACGAGGTTTGGGATTCAATTCTTAAAGTCAGTTAACTCAACCTCTATGTGCTCGCCACTGCTTTTTGCAGTTCAAGGTTGTACATAGGGCTCATATGTCTAAAGCCAATTATCGTGGTTCTATTCTGATATTAGTCCCTTTTGTGACAAGTGTATAGGGGATAAGAGAAGCCTCCTACACGTATTGGGCTTGTCCCAGTTTGGAGAGATGTCTTTTTAACTTTATCTCATATCCTTAATTGCTATTTAGAACTTAACCCTTTGATTGCTCTTTTTGGCATTTTGGCTGAAGTTGACATGTGTTTGAGTCTGACTAAACGGCGAACATTGTCTTGTCATGTACCCCGTGATGGGTTAAAGATCCAGCAGAGATGGAAAACACTTTGGAGTCCAGTGTTGCTATTAACTAATAATATTTATTAGTAACTATGCAGTACAGTAATATAAATGTAGATAAATCAAACAGGTTAGCAATGATTATAAGTAAATCAGTAAGTGTGGAAATATGAAAACCAAGCTTCTTCAAAACTAGGGGTAAATAGATAGTCTTGCGATGATGAGTAGAGTTCAGTTCAGTTCGTGGTATTGAGTTGAGTAGTGATGGAGAGAGAGAGAGAGATTTGAATCTTCAGATGAGCTGACGCCATCGATCTTCCCATTATCCTCTGAAATTCTTTAGAAGTCACTGACTGTGACCACAACAAAGGGGACCCTTTTTCTGTGGTGGAGCTATCAAACCAGGCAAGGGTGACCAGGCAACCAGACAACTCCCCACCAGTCAATCCCTTTTCTCACTGCAAGAGCCACTGATCGATTTGCCTGATCGATCCTCCAAAAACCCAGTTTTCCTGTGGGCACAACAAAGCTCATTCAGTGTCCAAAACATGTGCCTGAGGTCTATATCATCTGACCTCCTATTTATCTCACCGTACTGAGTACCAACTGTCATTCAAATAATTTCTCCTTCCTTTGTGTAAAAAATGCACAAGCAAGTCATGTCCTTGGGAAGTATAAACAACCTGTGAGCAGTCCATAACATCGATTGTCCATCAAATAATGCCGCCCTCAGTCACCATACCGACTTACGAGCTGCCCGGTCTCTCCAACTCAGTAGAAATCCAGAAGTTACTCCCAGTGCCTTAAAGTGACAGTCCAAAAGTTAGTCTTTGTCTCTCTCTCTTTCTTTCTTCCTTTCTCTCTCTCTTTTCAAAACAACATGTCCGTGTTAAATAACTCACACTCTCTCTCTCTTTTCAAAAGCACAGTTCATTGGAGTAATCGAGCACAGTTTTCTAGGAGTAATTCAGGACCCCGTCACAGTCTTTTGCCTCTCTTTTGGCTCGATGTTTAGTTCTTGGGTGGAGAGATGTTGCCCCACCCACTCATGCTCAATGGCTTAGAGACATTATTCCCTGCTTAGATCTTGAAAAGATTCATTATTCACTTCTTAATTTGGACATAAAGTTCCATAAGGTGTGGGGACCTTTTCTTGATTATTTTCATAACTCCTCTTTAGATTAAAGATTTATCTTCCTTTTTCTTTGATTTAGTCCCTTAAATCTAGCTTTCTTTTCTGGTTAACTTTTATGGTGTTTTTTTTTAATAATGTGAAATATTATAGTTTAGGTAGTAGGCAATACACTTTTTTTTATATTCACAGCTCTGTGGCGACAAAAGCTTGATTAACTTTTCTTTACGTCATCATGGTTGGCTTGGAGTGCGTGGTGGGAGGGTGGGGTGGAAACTAACTTTATATGATTTTATTTTGGGTGCTTTTTCTTTACTGTTATCAATTGTACATCAGACACATTGGTTTTGCACTGTATAAATCTCATATATGTTGGTTTTTTTTGTTCTAATGTAGAAATTCAATAAAAAGAAGCTAATTAAAATAGATTGTAACTAAGTGGTTTTAATTCCTGGTTGAACCCATGATCACTTCCATCAAAATGAATTATCTTCATCTACACAACATCTCTGCTTCTGTCACAAGTGCAATTTGAATTCAATCCATTCTTTCAAAGGGGGTTCTAATATTAAAACAAAAAAAAATTCTGGAGCCTCATGAATTCTGAACCCTCATCAAGATAGAGTTAATCTATTGAAGACCCTTTGTCAAAACACATTTTCGGTTCTAATAATGGATCTTTGACCTGAAACATTAACTTTGTTGCCTGACCTGTTGAAATTTTCCAGCATTTTATTCATTTATTTAGCAATACAGTGTGGAGTAGATCCTTTTGACCCTTCGAGCTCTGCCACCCCAGCAACCCCAGAACCCTGATTAACTCTAACGTAATCACTGGAGAAAATTACTATGACCATTTAACCTACCCAGTACGTCTTAGGACTGTGGAAGGAAACTGGAACACCCAGGAAAAAAACTCATGCATTTCACAATTCTACCCCTATGCTTCTTCCCTGTCCAAAAACACTATTTTTAAAAATTCTGCCTTCTTCAAAAGTACTTTGAAGGCTTTGTTCTTCCCTATATATGTTAACCTTTATCATGCTTTTGAGATCTATGTGATTATAATGTTACAAGACTATTAAATACAGTATACATACCCCCCCCCCCGCCCACCCCGGAAGTTTTCATGTTTTATTGTTCCAAAACATTGAATCACAATGGATTTAGTTTAGATTTTTTTGATACTGGTTAATAGAAAAGACTCAGTCGTGTCAAAGTGGAAACAAATTTTTGCAAATTGGTCTGAATGTATAAATTATTAGATAGAAAATAATTGATTACATAATTACTCACCCCCTTCAAGTCAGCATTTAGTAGATCCATCTTTGGCAGCAATGACAGCCAAAGATGGATCAGTATGGCTAGGTCTTTGTCAGCTTTGCAATTTTTGGATACTGCAATTTTTCCCCATTCTTCTTTTCAGAACTGCTCAAGCTCTGTCAGATTGCATAGGGATCATGAGTGAACAGCCCTTCTCAAGTCCAGCTTTAAATTCTCAATTTGATTGAGGTCTGGACTCAGACTTAGGCACTCCAGGACATTAGCTTTGTTGTTTTTAAACCATTCTTGTGTAGCTTTGGCTTTATGTTTGGGGTCATTGTCTTGCTGGAAAACAAACCTTCTCACTCAGTTCTCTTGCAGATTGGGGCAGGTTTTCCTCCAGGATTTCCCTGTATTTTTCTACATTAATTTTACCCTCTACTTTTGCAATCCTACTAGGGCCTGCTGCAGTGAAGCATCCCCGCAGCATTAAGCTAAACATAGTGTTTGGTCTGATAGCCAAAAAGCTCAATTTTGGTTTCATCAGACCATAGAACCTTCTTCCAGTTAACTTCAGAGTCTCCCACATGCCTTCTGGCAAACTCTAGCCAAGATTTCATGTGCGGTCCCCAACCCCAACCCCAACCCCAACCCCAACCCCAACCCCAACCCCCAACAGTGGCTTTCTCTTTAACATTCTCCCGTAAAACTACAACTGTTGAAGCATCCGGGCAGCAGTTGTTGTATGCACAATGTCTCCCATCTCAGCCACTAAAGCTTGTAACTCCTCCAGAGTGGTTATGCCTCCCTCACTAGTCCCCTTCTTTCCCTCTCACTCAGTTTTTGAGAATGGCCTGCTCTAGGCGGTTTACAGCTGTGCCAGTCTTTCCATTTCTTCATGATTGACTTAACTGTACTCCGAGGGATATTCAGTGACTTGGGAATTTTCATGCATCTATCTCCTGACTTGCAATTACCTTTTCACAGAGTTGCTTGGAGTGTTCTTTTTGTCTTTATTCTATAGTGACCTACCAGCAGTTGGACCTTCCAGATACAGGTGTATTTTTACTATAGTCAATTGAAACACCTTGACTGCACACAGATGATCTCCATTTAGCTAATTAAGTGACTTCTAAAACTAATTGGCTGCACCAGTGAGATTTGGTGTGCCTTATTAAAGGTGGCGAATACTCAAGCAATCAATTAGTTTGTATTTTATGTTTGTAATTAATTTAGATCACTTCTGTAGAGATCTGTTTTCACCTTGATACAAAAGTCTTTTTCTGTTGATCATTGTCATTAAATCCACTCTGATTTAGTGTTGTAAAACAATAAAACGTGAATTGAGCCAGTCGGCTGATCAGTCCACTCCACCATTTCATCATGATTGATCCATTTTTTCTCTCAGTCCCAGTCTCAGCCTTCTCCCCGTATCCTTTCATGCCCTGACCAATCAAGAATCCATCAACCTCTACCTTATATATACTTAAAGGTTTGGCCCCCAAAGCTGCATGTGCAATGAATTCCACAGATTTGCCACTCTTTGTCTCAAGAAATTCCTCCTCATCTCTGATCTAAAAGTATGCTCCTCTATTTTTAAGACTGTGTCCTCTGGTCCTAGACTCTCCAACCAGAAGAAACATTCTCTCCACATCCACTCTGTCAGGGCTTTTCAACTTTCGCCAGCTTTCAATTAGTTCACCCATCATTTCTTGATTCCAGTAAAAACTTGTCCAGAGCCATCAAAAGCTCTTCGTATGACAATCCATTCAATCCTGGAATCATTTTCGTGAACTTCCTTTGAACCCTCTCCAGTGTCAACACATCCTTTCTAAGATAAGGGGAGATAGCATACTCGATCACTGCTACTCTCCCTTCCGCGATGCTTACAAAGGGCTCCTCCATTCACCGCTCGGGAAGTCTGATCAATCCTCCAGCCTGCTTCTGCCCGTGTACAGGCAGAAGTTGAAACAAGAGGCAGCCATAGTTAAAACCGTCCACTGTTGGCCTAACCAGTCTCTGTGCTACAGGACTGCTTTGATGACCTCAACTGGAATGTCTTTCATGATGAGGATGTCTCCCGAGTTCACAGAAAGGATCACAAGCTTCATCTGGAAGTGCATCGAGGATGTTGTCCCCCAAAAATTGGTCAGGGCCAATCCAAACCAGAAACCCTGGATCAGCAGTTCTGCGTGTGCTGCACTCACCATGCGAGACAGAGCTTTGGTCTCCGGAACAGCTTCTTCCACCGGGCTATCAGACTGATTAATTCACGCTGACACAACTGTATTTTTAAGCTATATTGACTGTTCTGTTGTGTACCTTACTGCACATACTATTTATTACAAATTACTATAATTACACATTGCATATTCAGACAGAGATGTAATGTAAAGATTTTTACTCCTCGTGAATGTGAAGGATGTAAGAAATAAAGTCAATTTGATTCAATAAGCAGCCCAGAACTGCTCACAATACTCCAAGTGAGGCATCTCCAGTGCTTTATAAAGCCTCAACATTACATCCTTTCTTTAATAATGTAGTCTTCTTGAAATGAATGCTAGTATCGCATTTGCTTTCCTCACCACTGGCTCAACTTGCAAATTAACCTTTGTGGATTCCTGTATGATAACTCCCAAATCCCTTTGACCTCAGATTTTTGAATTTTCACTCGATTTAGAAAATTGTCTCCCCTTTTTTCTTTTACCACTGCATGACCATGCACTTCCCGATGCTGCCTTTCATCTGCTACTTCTTTGCCTATTCTTCTAATTTGTCTAAGTCTGTCTGTAGCCTCTCTACTTTTTCAAAACTACCTGCCTGTCCACCTATCTTCGTATTGTCTTCAAACTCTGCAACAAAGCCATCAATTCTGTCATAAGAACATAAGAAGTAGGAGCAGCAGTTGGCCATCTGGCCCATCGAGACTGCTCCACCATTCAATAAGATCATGGCTGATTTAGCCATGGATTCATCTCCACCTACTTGCCTATTCCCCATTACCTTTAATTCCCCAACAATGCAAAAATCTATCTAACCTTGTCTTACATATATTTACTGAGGTAGCCTCCACTGCTTCATTGGGCAGAGAGTTTCACAGATTCACCACTCTCTGGGAAAAGCAGTTCCTCCTCATCTCCATCCTAAATCTACTCCCCCAAATCTTGAGGCTTTGTCCCCTAGTTCTAGTCTCACCTACCAATGGAAACAATTTTCCTGTCTTTATCTTATCTATCCCTTTTCATAATTTTATGTTTCTGTAAGATCTTCTCTCATTCATCTGAATTCCAGCGAGTACAGTCCCAGGCGACTCAACCTCTCCTCATAGTCTGACCCCCTCATCTCTGGAATCAAGCTGGTGAACCTCCACTGCACTGCCTCCAAAGACAGTCTACCCTTCCTCAAGTAGGGAGACCAGAACTGCATACAGTACTCCAGATGCAGCCTCACCAGTACCTGTACAGTTGCAGCATAACCTCCCTGCTCTTAAATTCAAACCCTCTAGTAATGAAGGCTAACATTCCTTCCATTTGCTTTCTTGATAGCCTGCTGCACCTGCAAACCAACCTTTTGTGATTCACGCACAAGCACTCCCAGGTACCTCTGTAAACATAACTTTGCTAGATCAAATAACGACAGTACAAAAAGATGGTTACTTATCTTTCCACCCGTTTACTTCTTCGAGTTCAGCCGGCAAGTGAACTTGGGCCTGACATCAGGGAAAGAACCTTTCTCATCTCCCCGGCGGTTCTACAAGTTCACTGCCCGATGCCAGAATTGTCAGAAGTTAGAAGGCCACTGATGCAGAAGAACAATCAGTTTGATAACTATTCTGGCCAAGTCAATGGACTATTGATACAAAAGTACAATCAATTTGTTAGACACTCCAGCCACCTTAATTAAAGAAAAGAATGTCCTACCTGGTTTGCTGGAGTCACAACTTAATTACAAAGATAAGAACATCTGTCAAATTTATGCTTTAATTAAGAAAGGAATGTTCTGTAGCTGTGAGACATCACTCAAACACACTGCAGTCACAGACATAGTCAGTACTGAATCCATAGTCAGTACAGGAATCTTGAGAATCTCCCTTTCCCTTAAACTTTATCATTCCCTCCTGTTTATCATTACATGATAACTTTTCAGAACAGATTGTTGCTTCTGCAACATGATACAAACATACCCAACATGCTCCCCATTCTACTTGCTTAGTGTAGGAGGAACAGAAAAGTGTTAACTTGGGGCCTCCCGAAGCAGGGGCAGGTCCCCTTAGGGTCACTAAAATCATCATTGACCACTGCATTTTTCAGTCCTTATCAGTTCCGCCAGTAACGTGCTTACAGTAACAAAAACCAATTTCCCCTGGGATTAATAAAGTATGACTATGACAGTCCATTCGATGTATCCACTGGGGCTGCCCTTCCACCTTCACTGCAGTAGGTGTTGTCAGTAGCACCTGGTATGGTCCTTTCCACCTCGGTTCCAGCTTCTTACGATCCCAGTTCTTTATCAAGACAAAATCTCCCGCCTCGATGGTGGGGTAGTCACCCTTAGACTGGGTTTCGTCCTCTCGATAGGCCTGTTGTACCTGTACCTGTGAATGCAAGCTTTGGAGAGTTTTAGTTAACTTGCATAAATATTTTCCCATCTCCTCCCCTAAGGTATGCATGTCCATCCTTTCAAGAAGGGGAGGTCAGGCCAGTTCCAACTCCCATGGGGTTTGCATGGGTTTCCCGTAGATAATCTCGGTGGGGGATAACCCCGTTTTACCTGAGGGTGTGATCCTCATGTGGAACAAGGCCAAAGGTAAAACCTTAAGCCAGGTTAGCCCAGTTTCTTCCATAAATTTAGTTAGCTTATTCCTTAAGGTTCCATTTGCTCATTCCACTATACCAGCTGCTCTTAGATGGTGAGCACAATGGAATTGCTGTTTTGTTGCCAGTTCTTTTACAGATTTTCTCATTTATCTTAGCAATAAAATGAGGTCCGTTGTCTGAGCTTATTGATTCAGGTGATCCATAATGGGGGAATCACTTCTCAATAATATCTTTACAACAGTATTATCAGTAGTGGGTATAGCCTCTATCTGCTAACTACATCTACTATTACCAAGCAATATTTACAACAATGTACTCTAGGTAGTTCTACAAAATCAAGTTGCAGACAAGAAAAAGGTCCACCAGGCAAGGGGTTAGTTCCAGAAACACAAGGCATTCCCTTTCCAGCATTCGTTATTTTTCACATGCTGTGGCTCACTTTTCAACTGGAAATCTGTGTCACCGCCACCAAGATATTAACCATTCCCTCCTTGCCCAAGTGTGTACAATTATTAACATAATCTATCAAGATAGATAAGAACACAGAGTGAACCCAAACCTGTCCCACAGGGGTCGCCCATAAATTGGTCTGAGGTTCAAGGTGGCAACCCATTTGGGACGATAATTTGTGTTCTCCATCGGGGCGTCCCCCTAGAATTTACGTATTTTCCCCCATATCTGGCATACCCGTCCTTAGGTTTTTGTCTAATAAGAACTTGTTAGGCTCCCAAGGGGACTAAAAGTGTGGGGTGCAGGGCTGTCTGTTTTGCTGCTGCACTAGCCCGAGCATTACCCTTAAATATCTCATCAGATTCCCCAGTATGGGCCGCACATCTAATAATAGCCAAAACTCAAGGTAGCTGTAGAGGTGTGAGTAAGTTGTTTACAAAGGTAGCATTACTAATGGGGGGTGGGGTGGGGTGGGGCAGAGGAAGTCAGGAATCCCAGAGTCTGTAGTCAGGGCATAACGGGAGTCTATGTAAAAGTCCGCACTTTAATCTGTTTGAGATTTCTTGTCCACAGGCTTTTTCATTTTAAAATTCGAAACGTTAATCAAAGAGGATTCCAGCTTAGGCTTGTACTTTTGGCTCCTCCACTGAAGCCCTCATTCAGGCCCTTCTTATTTTGTTCCAAATAGTTGTGGATTCCTTCTTCAAAATCATCTTCATTTATGACTTGGCGTTTTTTTAAGGTCTTCTACAAAGAATTGGTTCTGTAGTGGATTCTTCAAAATAAGAACTGAGTACGCTGTTAGACTAGTCTGTTGTTGAGATTCAGGCATGAGTCAGAGCAAGTAGCTCAGCTTTCTGGGTGGAGACAGCTGCTGCAAAGGAGATTTGCTCAATTACTTCACTATCGTCACTTATTATTGCATAGCCAGAACAGCGTTTTCCTGCTGGATCCATAAAAGAGCTTCCATCCTCATTAAAACGTTGCCTCGGGTTTGAGTGAGTATTGCAGAAGGGGTGGGAGAGTCAGTCCTTCTTCACGGTGGGGGGGGGGTGCAGTTGGTGTGACCGACTTCATGGCCTGAAATTACCCAGAGACGGGGTACAACGTCTTGGGTTTGGTCAGTATTAAAAGAGTGTCTTACCAGATATCCCGTCTTCATCTTTGACTCATTCCAGTATCGGAGTTGGCCCGCGGCCAAGTCCCGCCAGTCTCCCTCGGTGCTGGAGGCTTGTTTCGTCAGGGTGTAAGCAAGGAACCCAGGCTGTTTGGCTTGAACCCAGGGCAAAGCCTAACGGTGGTATGGGGAACCACCAGTCCTGTCTGTCGCCAAAGGAAATCCACAACTTCAGGCAGTAATGCACTGCCCCCACTTCCTTTAACCTCTTCAATCACCGTGACTGGGAACTTCTGTCCCTCGAGGGGTGCATAATACTGGTTTTCCTCAGTGGAGCACCCAGTAGGATCATAGCACGGAGTCAAATGTAGCGGAGTCCAAATTAAGTGCCCACCACTGGGCAGTCGGTTGTTCGCTAGTCCCAGGGTGATACCCTTGTCCGTGCATAGAATCTCAGCTTCCAACGGACAGAGCAGGTCCCATTCTGCTAGATTACACCTCAGACTGGTGGTGACTGTAAATTAAACCTCACACTGGGTCCCCTTGGAATTTCACCTGCAGTGGCTGGGTACGTGAAGATGTACGTTCCGTGCATTCGAACCCAGAGTGATTGTAGCATCTGATAGCCGGTATCCCTTTTCCTATACCATCATAAACAGAATTAGAATTGCAGCATCTTGCAGTATTATATTGGGCTCTTCCTGAGGGGTGGCACTCACGGTAGGAAGCATCCTTCTTCCTGCTGAACATTTTCACCTTTAATGTTAGTTCCATTCGGGGTTGATCGGGATTCGAAAGCTGGGTCCCAGTAATATGTTAAAGCTCGTCGCATTCGATTTCGGTCATTGTCAGGCCAAAACATATTATTGGTTTTAATCCTGCTGGCTAATTTAGTTGGTAAACATTTGAGCAGTAGGGCATTAAACTGGGGGGAACGGATTCCCATTATTAAAGGCTTGGTCTCCTGCGAAAGTGCCGTAGCAGGCCATAAATCGCTCCCAATAGTCTGGTCCCGATTTCCCAGGCTTAGGTTTGCATTCAAGTACTTTAGTGATATTTACAGGTTGTTGGAGAGCTTTCTCCAAGGCTTGAATAATCCGTCTGTCTGTTCGTTCTCATTATGGATTCCCAACTGTAACTCCTGATAGGTTTGGTATCTTAATTCTGCCTTCCATTTCCACCCCTCATTAGATGAGAAAATCATGCAGCAAAGACCAAATAAATCTTGCGGGGTCGCATTATACATTTGTATAGTACTGCGGACATACCAAGCAAACTATGCTGTTTTTTCTTTTCTATTGGGGGCCTGATTCTTGATCGTTACCTTCTCTTGAGGCTTCCAGTGTGCATACAAGAGGGCTGTCCCTCCTCGGCTGCTCGTGGACTGGGCAGCATTTGGGTAGGGAATTGTCTCTGTGGAGCCCTTAACTCTGGGGTTTTATTGGATTCTTCCCTCCCTGTCTGGGAATAATGCCTTTACCTTTCTGGATCTCAGGGTATAGGGAGCCTTCCCTTCCCTGCCACTGTTTTAGCCGAGCAGCCTCCGTATCTGAATACTGGGAGGATTGGGTTTCGGAAGCACTGGGTGCACTCGGCCTCTGATAAGGTGGGGGATAAGGTGGGTGCCCAATCCTCATCGTGGTCACTGTCATTAAACAGGGTCGGTATGCCAGATATGGGTTCGGGATCCTGTATTGGCCTTAGATCTTCGCGCGCGGCACTGCCGATTTTAAACCTTCCTGTCTGTCCATATCTGCTTTTGCCTGGTTTCTTTGTTTCTCGTTCTCTCGTTTTTCTCCCTTCTACCCATTAGCACTCCACTCCGCCTACAGTGTCTCCCAACTCTTGGGAGTCCCTTCTGCCGTACATACCTCTATACCTTTATCACATGCATTATTCCTCCAGCTGGCCAGTAAGATACCATTTCATTTAGTATAGGCTCCACCTTTCCATTCTTTAATCAATAATTTCCACTTTTTACCGCAATTCTTTTCCCAAATTACATTTACTACTTGTTTCCCCTGGTGGCCACACTGTTTCCCTAGTTTCTTTGTTAGCGCTGCACTTAACATCCGGAGGTGCTTTTCTTATCTGGTATTTGTTCACACATAGCTGTATCAAGGGCCTGACCCATTATTGCCCTTATCAGTTCTTAATTATAAAGTCAAGTCAAGTATATAGCACATTTAAAAACAACCACATTGTACAAAGTAAAGCAAGTAGCCAAAATCACAAATACACGAAACACAGACAAGCCAACAAGACAAACAGCTTATAGATGCAAAATATACAACACAAGGGCCCAGGCACAAGCTACTGGCTGAGAAATTTAGCCAGCCTGCCTCCCCCTTAATCAATTTCAACTGGCCATATTATCAGGAAGCAGCTGATAAGGTCAAATCCGTCAGGTAGCGGTGTCCACTTCTCCTGACTGGGGTCTCGATTCTTTCCTTAGAAATAATATAATAATAATAATAAAATACAGAATACCCAATGTCACCCGCAGCCTTTAATTCTCGCAAAAACTGCTAGCCTATTTTTCGTTGATACAAAAAAACCCAACTCTCACATACTTTGGAGGCCTTCCTCCTTTACCCTGAACTTGCCTCATTAAATTTCAACCGGCCATATCCTGTCACCAGCAGCAATGTAAAAGAGACAACTGTTTATCTTAAATTCTGTATCCAAACGGGTCGTCCGATCCCGTCAAGGTACCAGTCCCAATGGGCGAGGGGCAAAAATGCTCGGTCATACACGAGGAGTAGCCAGAGGTAAATTACGTCGGGGCGCCTGCCATTCAATTGCGTTCGATCCAAGTTTCTTGTCACTTACTCAGCCCAGAGAGACGTTCCCTATGTTGGGATCCGAGTCACGGCACCAAATGTAAACGTAACTTTGCTAGATCAAATAACTACAGCACAAAAAGATCGTTACTTACCTTTCTATCCATTTATTTCTTCGAGCTCAGGGAAAGAACCTTTCTCATCTCCCCGGCGGTTCTATAAGTTCACTGCCTGCTATGTCAGAATTGTCAGAAGTTATAAGGCCACCGATACAAAAGAACAATCAGTTTGATAACTATTCCGGTCAAGTCAATGGACTATTGATACAGAGAACAATCAGTTTGATAACTATTCCGGCCAAGTCAATGGACTATTGATACAAAAGTACAATCAATTTGTTACACACTCCAGCCACCTTAATTAAAGAAAAGAATGTCCTACCTGGTTTGCTGGAGCCACAACTTAATTACAAAGATAAGAACATCCGTCAAATTTATGCTTTAATTAAGAAAGGAATTTTCTGTCCAATTTCCATCAAGCACTTCCTTTTGTCAAAATCAAAAGGTGTGAAAAGCCCAGAGACATCTGATGTGGATCTGGGCAAACTCTAATTATCTTGCTCCAAAGAAGGCAGCTGTGAGACATCACTCAGACACACTGCAGTCACAGACATAGTACTGAATCCATAGTCAGTACAGGAATCTTGAGAATCTCCCTTTCCCTTAAACTTTATCACCTCTGCACAGAAGCATGCTGCAATATTTTACCATTTAAATAACAATCTGCTCTTTCATTTTTCCTTCCAAAGTGGATGACCTCACATTTACCAACATTGTACTCTATCTGCCAGACCCTTGCCTACTCACTTAACCTGTCTGTGTCTCTCTGCAGATTCTCCATATCTTCTGCACAATTTGCTTTTCTACTCAATTTAGTATCAACAGCAAACTTAGATGAACTGCACTTGGTCCATGATTCCAGATCTTTAATGTATATCGTGAACAGTTGTGGGCCCAGCATTAATCCCTGCGGCATGCCGCTCACCACTGATTGCCAACCAGAGTAACACCGATGTATCCCAACTCTCTGCTTTCTATCAGTTAACCAAATCTCTATCCATGCTAATATATCACCCCCGACTCTATGCATCCTTATCCTATGGTTATATCAAACGCCTTCTGGAAATCCAAGTAAATAATGTCTATCTGTTCCCCTCTATCCACTGCGCTCGTTATATCCTCAAAAAACTCCAGTAAGTTTATCAGCTTTTGCTGAATCCATGCTGCATCTGCCAGAGAGATCTATTTCTTTCTCAATGCCTTGCTATTTTTTCTTTAATGATAGATTCAAGCATTTTTCCGACTACAGATGTTAAAATAACTGGCCGACAGTTACCTGCTATTTCCCTACATTCTCTTTTGAACAGTGGTTGCAACACTCACGGTCTTCCAATCCGCTGGGACCTGCCCAGAGTCCAGAGAATTTTGGTAAATTATTGCGGAAGTCTCTACTATAACTTCTGCCATTTTTTTCAGTACCCTGGGATGCATTTCATCGGGGCCAGGGGACTTATCTATCTTCAGGCCCATAAATTTGCTCAGCACTACCTCTTCAATGATCCAATCAACACACACAAAATGCTGAAGGAACTCAGCAGGTCATTGACATATAACGTAAAACAAACCAGTCCCAACACAGAACCCTGTGGAACACCAATAGTCACTGGCAGTCAACTAGAAAAGGCTCCCTTTAATCCCACTCTTTGTCTCCTACCAATCAGCCACTGCTTTATCCATGCGAGTATATTTTCTGTAATTCCATGGGCTCTTAACTTAGTTTAAGCAGCCTCATGTATGGCACCTTGTCAAAGGCCTTCCGAAAAGATTCAGAGCAAGAAGGCTGAGAGTGGAACAGCTAAGGATTTCTGGAGCGAAGGCATTTTACTACTCAGGGTAAAGAGAGGCAAGACTGCGTAGGTGCATGACGTCAGCCAGTAGAGTGGAAAAAGTTTAAAAAGAAGACCACTGTACTCAGCGGACAGCATTCGGAGCAGGCAGCGGAGTGAGAGGGCTTTGGCTGAACGGGCTTAGGCGGTAATGAGGCGAGGTGGGTTTACCTGTGTTAATTGCGGAAAGGAAGAATGTGTGTGAGGCCGGTTTTCTGTGCTCGGTGTGAGATGTGGGAGGTTCTGGAGTCTCCCAGCCTCCCGGATGGCCATATCTGCACCCGGTGTGTCGAGCTTCAGCTCCTAAGGGACCGCGTTAGGGAACTGGAGTTGCAGCTCAATGACCTTTGTCTGGTCAGGGAGAGCGAGGAGGTGCTAGAAAGGAGTTATAGGCAGGTGGTCACACTGGGCCACGGGAGACAGACAAGTGGGTCACAGTCAGGAGGGGGGAGGGGAAGAGTCAGGTACTAGAGAGTACCCCTTGTGGCTGTACCACTTGACAATAAGTACTCCTGTTTAAGTACTGTTGGGGGTGGACAGCCTACCTGGAAGAAGCAACAGTGGCCGTGCCTCCGGCACAGAGTCCTGCTCTGTGGCTCAGAAGGATAGGGAAAAGAAGAGGAAGGCAGTATTGATAGCAGACTCTATAGTTAGGGTGTCAGACAGGCGATTCTGTAGACGCAGGAAAGAAACACAGATGGTAGTTTGCCTCTCAGGTGCCAGGGTCCGGGATGTTTCAGATCGTGTCCACGATATCCTGCAGTGGGAGGGAGAACAACCAGAGGTCATGGTACATATTGGTACCAATGATATAGGTAGGAAAAGGGAAGAGATTCTGAAAACAGACTACAGGGAGTTAGGAAGGAAGTTGAGAAGCAGGACCACAAAGGTAGTAATCTCGCGATTACTACCTGTGCCATGCGACAGTGAGAATAGGAATAGAATGACGTGGAGGATAAATGTGTGGCTGAGGGATTGGAGCAGGGGGCAGGGATTCAAATTTCTGGATCATAGGGACCTCGTTTGGGGCAGGTGTGACCTGTACAAAAAGGACGGGTTGCACTTGAGTTCCAGGGGAGCCAATATCTTGGTGGGGAGGTTTGCTAAGGCTGCTGGGGAGAGCTTACACTAGAATTGTTGCAGGGGAGGGGTGGGAACCGAACTGAAGAGACCGGGGAAGAGGTGGTTGGCTCACAAATAGAGAAAGCTTGGAGACAGTGTGTGAGGGAGGATAGGCAGGTAATAGAGAAGGGACGCGCTCAGACCGACGGTTGAGATGGTCTGAGTATTGTGAACAGAGCGGATGAGCTTAGAGCATGGATCAGTACTTGGAGCTATGATGTCGTGGCCATTACAGAGACTTGCATGGCTCAGGGACAGGAATGGTTACTTCAAGTGCCGGGTTTTAGATGTTTCAGAAAGGACAGGGAAGGAGGCAAAAGAGGTGGGGGTGTGGTACTGTTGATCAGAGATAGTGTCATGGCTGCAGAAAAGGTGGACGTCATGGAGAGATTGTCTACAGCAGTGGTCCCCAACCTCTGGGCCACGGACCGATACGGGGCCACGAAGAATGCAGCGGTAGCCAGAACGCACCCAGCACAACTTTACTGATTGCGTTGCCTCTTATCTGGGACGACGTTTACGTGCTGGGTGGCACCTAATCAATTAGCTTGTTTATTTCGTTTTTTTTCTTAAAGATGTGCTGGGTGAGTTCCAGCTACCGCTGCACCACTGCATTCTTCGCGGCCCGGAGCTTGGGGACCACTGGTCTATGGAGTCACTGGGTGGAGGTTAGGAACAGCAAGGGGTCAATAACTTTACGGGGGGTGTTTTTTATAGGCCGCCCAATAGTAACAGGGGTAGCGAGGAGCAGATAGGGAAACAGATCCTGGAAAGGTGAAATGATAACAGAGTTGTCGTGATGGGAGATTTTAATTTCCCAAATATCGATTGGCATCTCCTTAGAGCAAGGGGTTTACATGGAGTGGGGTTTGTTAGGTGTGTTTAGGAAGTTTTCTTGACACAATATGTAGATAAGCCTACAGGAGGAGAGGCTGCACTTGATTTGGTATTTGGAAATGAACCTGGTCAGGTGTCAGGTCTCTCAGTGGGAGAGCATTTTGGAGATAGTGATCATAATTCTATCTCCTTTACAATAGCATTGGAGAAAGATAGGAACAGACAAGTTAGAAAAGTGTTTAATTGGAGTAAGGGGAATTATGAGGCTATCAGGCAGGAAATTGGAAGCTTAAATTGGGAACAGATGTTCTCAGGGAAAAGTACGGAAGAAATGTGGCAAATGTTCAGGGGATATTTGTGTGGAGTTCTGCATAGGTACGTTCCAGTGAGACAGGGAAGTTGTGGTAGGGTACCGGAACTGTGGTGTACAAAGGCTGTAATAAATCTAGTCAAGAAGAAAAGAAAAGCTTACAAAAGGTTCAGAGAGCTAGGTAATGTTAGAGATCTAGAAGATTATAAGGCTAACAGAAAGGAGCTTAAGATGGAAATTAGGAGAGCCAGAAGGAGCCATGAGAAGGCCTTGGCAGGGAGGATTAAGAAAAACCCCAAGCTATTCTACAAGTATGTGAAGAGCAAGAGGATAAGACATGAAAGAATAGGACCTATCCAGTGTGACAGTGAGAAAGTGTGTATGGAACTGGAGGCGATGGGGAGATTGCTGAGCCTCTGGCGATGATCTTTGTATCATCAATGGGGACGGAAGAGGTTCTGAAGGATTGGAGGGTTGCAGATGTTATTCCTTTATTCAAGAAAGAGAGTAGAGATAGCCCAGGAAATTATAGACCAGTGAGTCTTACTTCAGTGGTTGGTAAGTTGATGGAGAAGATCCTGAGAGGCAGGATTTATGAACATTTGGAGAGGTATAATATGATTAGGAATAGTCAGCATGGCCTTGTCAAGGGCAGGTCATGCCTTCCGAGCCTGATTGAATTTTTTGAGGATGTGGCTAAACACGTTGATGAAGGAAGAACAGTAGATGTAGTGTATATGGATTTCAGCAAGGCATTTGATTAGGTACCCCATACAAGGCTTATTGAGAAAGTAAGGAGGCATGGGATCCATGGGGACATTGTTTTGTGGATCTAGAACTGGCTTGCCCACAGAAGGCAAAGAGTGGTTGTGGACAGGTCATATTCTTCATGGAGGTCTATGACCAGTGGTGTGCCTCAGGGATCTGTTCTGGGACCCTTACTCTTCGTGATTTTCATAAATGACCTGGATGAGGAAGTGGAGGGATGGGTTAGTAAGTTTGCTGATGACACGAAGGTTGGGTGTGTTGCGGATGGTGTGGAGGGCTGTCAGAGGTTACAGCGGGACTGATAAGATACAAAACTGGGCTGCGAAGTGGCAGATGGAGTTCAACCCAGATAAGTGTGAGGTGGTTCATTTTGGTAGGTCAAATGTGATGGCAGAATATAGTATTAATGGTAAGACTCTTAGCAGTATGGAGGATCAGAGGGATCTTGGGGTTCAAGTCCATAGGATGCTCAAAGCAGCTGCGTAGGTTGACTCTGTGGTTAAGAAGGCATACAGTGTATTGGCCTTCATCAATTGTGGAATTGAATTTAGGGGCCAAGAGGTAATGATGCAGCTATACAGGACCCTGCTCAGACCCCACTTGGAGTACTGTGCTCAGTTCTGGTCGCCTCACTACAGGAAGGAACTGGAAACCATAGAAAGGGTGCAGAGCAGATTTACAAGGATGTCGCCTGGATTGGGGAGCATGCCTTATGAAAGCAGGTTGAGTGAACTCAGCCTTTTCTCCTTGGAGCGACGGAGGATGAAACCTGATAAAGGTGTATAAGATGATGAGAGGCATTGATCATGTGGCTAGAGGCTTTTTCCCAGGGCTGAAATAGTTGCCACGAGAGGACACAGGTTTAAGGTGCTGGGGAGTAGGTACAGAGGAGATGTCGGGGTAAGTTTTTTACACAGAGAGTGAGTACACGGAATGGGCTGCTGGCAGCGGTGGTGGAGGTGGATATGATAGGGTCTTTTAAGAGACTTTTGGGTAGGTACATGGAGCTTAGAAAAATAGAGGGCCATAGTAATTTCTAAGGTAGGGACATGTTCGGCACAACTTTGTGGGCCGAAGGGCCTGTATTGTGCTGTAGGTTTTCTATGTTTCAATGTTGATAGAACATTCACTGGTTCTCCTTTGTCTATCCTACTTGTTATTTCCTCAAAGAGTTCCAACAAATTGGTCAGGCAAGATTTTCCCTTGAGGAAACCATGCTGACTACACCCTATTTCATCATCTGCCTCCAAGTTCCCTGAAACCACATCTTTAACAATCGATTCCAGCATCTTCCCAACCGCTGAAGTCAGACTAACTGGTGTATAATTTCCTTTCTTTTGCCTCTCTCTCTCTTCTTGAAGAGTAAAGCGACATTTGCAATTTTCCAGTCTTCCAGAACCATTCCAAAATCCGTAATTCATAAAAGATCATTACTAATGCCTCCACAATCTCTTCATCCATCTCTTTCAGAACCCTGGGGTGTACACCATCTAACTTCAAACCTTTCAGTTTCCCGAAAACCTTCTCTCTAGTAATGCCAACTTCACATGCTTCTGATCCCTGACACTCTTGAACTTCCAGTTTACGTCTTCCACAGTGAAGATCGATGCAAAAAACTTATTGTTTGTCCGCCATTTCCTTGTCCCCAATTACTATCTTTCCAGCATCGTTTTTCAGAGGTCTAATATCCACTCTTGCCTCTCTTTTACATGTTATTTTTCTGAGGAAACTTTTAGTATCCTCTTTAATAGAATTGGCAAACTTACTTTGATATTCCATCATTTCCTTCTTAATGACATTTTTGGTGTCTACTGTTGGCTTTTAAAAGCTTCCCAATCTTCCAGCTTCCCACGAATTTTAACTCTATTACATGCCCTCACTTTGGCTTTGACATTGCCTTTGACTTCTTTTGTTAGCCATGGTTATGTCATCTTGCCTTTAGAGTTCTTCTTCCTCTTTGTCATGTATATATCCTGTGCCTTCTGAATTGCTTCCAGAAATTCCAGCCATTGCTGCTGTTCTGTCATCCCTGCCAGTGTTCTTTTCCGATCAATTTTGGCCAGTTCCTCTTTCATGCCTCTAATTCCTTTTACTTCACTGTAATACTGATAAGACTTTAGCTTCTCCTTCTCAAATTCTGGGGTGAATTCTATTATTATATATGATCACTTGCCCCTAAGGGTTTTTTTTAACCTTAAGCACGTATTTGTACACCCCCATATTTAACTCTTCCACTATCAGTGTGTGCTCTTCCAGTAGTGCTAAGCTCCTGTGTTCTACCATAATTCTCACCAGTCTTCACTGTCTTTCATGCTGTAAGAAATTCATTAAAATCTACTCCCTAACTAAGGATTCAGTTACCGGTCCAGCAATCTCTTGTGAGTTGGTGTCAGAGTTTAACTTAATGCACTTTTGTGCAAGGACGCTTCTGAAGACCTATATAAATGCAAGTTTTTTTTAGTTTCAACCTTAAATACAAGTAGTTCTGCTATAATATGATTGGTTTCTTGGGAACATAACTCCTTAAAGAAAAGTCAGGTAACTAATATCTGTTGTGTCAATGGGGGGAAAACGGATATTGGGGCGAGAGAGTTTTAGACTTGCATTAAATTATTTTCCTCATAGGATTTTCAGAAATAAGGGTGTTTTTAAAAGCAATAGGTTTATTTCCTTCCTTCAAGCTTAAAATAATAAAAACTATCTTAGATTACTTAATGGAGAATCATTTACACAAGTCTCAAACAAATCAATTGCTTGTCAATATCTATTGCTCTCACTTGGTCAAATGAACAGCCTTTGTTCTTACAAGACAATGGCATCTAATTACTGCAGTGAGGTTACATGTAATAAGTATCTCCCTGAAGAGCTTTTCTTTCCAAGACAACTTACTTTTTTTCTGCTTGCCATTTTCCAAAGCCACACAAGTAATTCTCTAGTTCATAATCAAAATAGTGCTATAACCATTCTGGCCTGCATCATATAGAGCATGCTGTCTAGTCCATTGATCACATTATATCCTATTGTGTCATGGAAATGTGTTATAACAGAACTACCCGTAGGGGGACCGGTGAAATCTTGAGTAATGTTGGAGCCTGTTGAGAATGAATCAACAAACCATAATTTCCAGGAATCATGCTATGGAAGTAAACTTAAATGTTAAACAACTTTTTTGATGTGTGTCCTTGCTGAAATATTGTCAATTTTTGTTTCAGATTAAGCTGAGTGAAGACACAATTCAGGATATAGTGCAGGCTGCTGACCTCCTCCTCCTTACTGATTTAAAAGCACTGTGTTGTGAATTTTTGGAAGGCTGTATTGCTCATGAGAACTGTATTGGCATACGTGACTTTGCCTTGCACTATTCTTTACAACATGTATACTACATAGCGACAGAGTACCTGGAAACACATTTCCGTGATGTAGCCCACACTGAGGAGTTCCTGGAACTTGGCCATGAAAAACTGAAGGAAGTAATCTCTTTGGAAAAGTTGAATGTGGGAAATGAAAGGTACATCTTTGATGCAGTGGTGAAATGGATTTGCCAAGATCCTGTTGTTCGAAAGGTATAGAAAAAACATTTTTGCTTTCTATTGCTGAGTGCACCACCTGTTTATTCAAATGATTTTATTATCCTATTTCAGAATCAAATTTATTAGCACTGACATATGACATGAAATTTGTTTTGAGGTAGCAGTACAGAGCAAAGACATAAAAACCTATAAATAACAAAAAAAAGTGCAAATAATGAAGTAGTGTTCATAGACCATTCAGAAATCTGATGGAGGAAATTAGAAAGAAATTGTTCCTAAATGTTTTAGTATGGGTCGTCAGGCTCCTGTACTTCATTCCTAATGGTAATTACACAAACTTTCACTCTGTCCACCACAAAGGACAGGACTTCCCGGTGTCCACCCATTTCAGTTCGATTTCCTGTTGTTCCGACATGTTTCTCCATTGCCTCCTCTACTATAATGAGGTCACTTTCAGGTTGGAGGAGCAGCACCTATTCCACCAGGATAGCCTCCAATTTGATGGCATGAATATTGATATCGCTAACCTGGTAATTTCTTCTTCTTCCCCCTTCTGTTCACCCATTCCACATTCTGGTTCCACTTTCACTTCTTCTCTTCTCCCCTGCCCATCAGCTCCCTCTGGTGGCCCTCCTTCCCTTTCTTCCATGATCCTCTATCAGATTCCTTCTCCTTCAGCTCTTCCACCTATCACATCTCAGCTTCTTACTTCATTCCACTCTCCTCCATCCAAACACTTTCCCCCTCACCTGCATTTACCTGACAGCCTATGTTCCTTCCCCTTACCCCATCTTATTCTGTGTCCTTTCCCCCTCTTTTCAAGTCCTGATAGAGGGTCTTGTTCCGATTGTATTCATTTCCCTCCATAGATCTTGCCTGACTTGTTGAGTTCATTCAGCACTATGTTGCTGAAGGTTTTCAGCATCGGTAGAATCTCATGTAGTAATGGTCATAACGAGAAGAGGGAATGTCCCAGATGCTGAGCATCCTTAATGATGGTTGCCGCTGCCCTGAGGCACTGCCACTTCTGAAGATGCCCTTGGGGATGGTTGTGCCTCTGGTAGAACTGGCTGTCTATAACTCTTTGTAGCCTCTTGCCATCTTGTGCATTGGAGGCTTCATACCAGGCTGTGATGCAACCAGTTAGAGTACTGATTGAACGTATTGCACTGTCCTTGTATAAAGGGAATTCACTTTAAGTTGCCATTTTTTTTATGATGCTCAACAAAATTTAGAAAATAATATAGACAAATGTGGAGTTGGAATTACAGATCTGAATATGATTCTGTCGCAGTAATTTTAATAGGGAAAGACAATGCTCATTTAAGTTCATCAAGAGTCATACCTCAGTTTAATCCCCTCAAAAAAAAAACCCATGATCCCATGTAACCTTTTAAATTCAGTACATTTATTTCATTTTAATTTTAAGCTGAGAATGCTTCATTTATATACTTCGTCAGGGAAGTGTAGGGCTGTAGGATCATAGTTAATGATAAACACTTTAAAAAAAACATGGGGAATTTTGCTTCCATAATGAAGCAAAGTATGTGGATATGAAAGTCTGAGCTGTATCCCAATTTGCTCAAATTGGAGAAGGGCCTTTAGAGGTAGAATGGAGCAACAGTAATTCACGTATCAAGAGAGCAAGAACTGAGGAAGTGCATTACTTCACAAACTACCTACCTGCTTGTCAACAACCTCTGCCAACTGTGGCAGATACTGTTTCTCACATTGGCTTCATCACCCATAAAACTGGAGAGAACATAACTCATTTGTGATCTCAGGAGGCTGCTGAAGAATTAGTAGCTTTATTTTCATTGATAACTAAATCTATTGGAAGCTACTGGAAACTCTATTTATACGAGTAAGGTTCTAATGCCACAAATAGAATTCATAATGATCAAAATTTAAATGACTAAAATGATTTAAAATCAACAAGTGTCTAGTTCTGAACAGATGGAACCTGAAATCTGTTTCTTTGATACTCGGTCTTAATCCTCTGAATTCCAGATAAGTTTGCAAACTAATATCGTGGCCAGATTCCTAAACTATTTATCTGTCAATCTGCACATAAACTTTATGGACCCAGAAAAGTATGTACTGAATTTGGTCTCACAGAAATCTTGCAGTGGGTATAGATTCCAGTAATAAATTGAACTGAAGATGCGTTACGTTTAAGATGTTATATGTTTCAAACCCTGCCCCTGAGCTCTTTCTGTTTTCCAGGCTCTTTTGAAATGCTCTGTCTCTTGTAGAGTGGTTGAAAATGTTTTGAGGCTGCTTCCTGTACCTGGTCTATATCTTTGTTTAGGCCGAGGGTCAATCTTCATCCAGGAATTAGGCTGCGAGGTCTCAGTGGTAATTCTGCTTTACTACAAAGCCCGTTTTCTGACAGGCTTTGAGAGGAGACAACTCCAAAGTGGAGCTTGCCAAATGATAATTTTTAAATGTCTGTGATTTAAGTAAGAATTGAAAAAGTAAGAGCTAGTTAGCAATGTAAAAATCTTAAAACAATTAAAAAGAGAAATAAAGCTAAAGAATGTTGACAAGTGGCTTGTCTTTATGCCTCTTATTTGAGAACCTGACTATCTTTATTGCAATTAATGGGTCTAATGTCAGGAACAGTGAAAAAACAGATCTTGCCTCTGGACTTCATGCCTTCTGTCACTTAATCCCTGAATTACAGCTGGTCTATGTGCGCCTGGAACTTCCATTGGAATGGTTGAATGCTTCTGCAACTGCTGGCCAGAGGGATTTACTATGTTGGCTTCAGCTGCTCGTTACAGGGTTTAAGGCTATATTACAACCTTTCAATTTACTGAATAAATGTTTTTGTTGGAATTTGGGAGGATTGGGCATTGTATTATCAGAAATTAGAAAACTATGGAAACTTAGAAAATATATTTACATCATTAAAATTTTAGGTTCACATGAAAGATGTGATGTCTGTCGTGTGGGTAAATGGCCTGGATCCTGTTTATCTGAGGGAACAAATGCTGAATGAACCTGTGGTACGAGAAATTGTCAAAGAGTGTACGAACATTCCTCTCAGTCAGAGAGAAGGAGAGGCCCAGCTGGCTACCTTCAAACCTCGAGGGTATTCAGAATGCATAGTAACAGTGGGTGGAGAGGAAAGGAGGTGAGTCCTGACAATTGGGCTTAAGTTTCCTTTTATGGTAAAAGTAAACTTTTTATTCCAGCAATTATAAAGTCTGTTTTACCAACAAGGACTCACTTTGTCTAGTTTATGTCATTGGCAAAGAATTGTATTTGTTTTAATGCAATTGTTATAAATTTCCTAAATTCTGATGATTTGAGTATGCGTGGCACGAAGTCTTAAAGTGGAGTGCATGAGGTAAGGTAACTACAAAGTATCATTGGATCAGTGTACAGGATGTCCAGTATCCAGCATTGATGGAGAAAATTAACTCAACACAAACTGATGTTGCCTTCAGTAAATCAGTTGTGGAGTAAAATCAGGAGAAAAATTGGGGATTAAAAAAAAAATGCAAAAATATTTTTAATCAATTACTTAAAAATTGAGAGAATCTTTTAAATGTTCAACAAAGGAAAGTACAGTGGATTCTGATTAATTGGGACAAATTGGAACGAGTACATTTTGACCCAATTAAGCAACTGCCTTATTAGGCAAAGTTTCATGGAAATAGTTAAAAAGGTGCTGTATAAAAAAGGCAAACTACCATTTAACTGAGTAACAAATTAAGTATTTAATCAAAATGCAGAACAAATTAGAACACTACCAATGCTCTATAGTACTATAAAACTGTGCATTTGTTCCTAATAGTTATTAACAGGAATTCATTCAATGTATGGGGTGTCAGAGAAGGGTAGCATCTCTGGTGAAGGGCTTGTCATGTCCATTCTGGGGCAGCTCACTCATCTTTAGTTCCCACCAGACACTCAACTCTCATAAGTGGCTCCAAGTAGCTGTTTGCATGTGACAGCGACCACATCCCAGTATATTTCTTCTACAAACAGGCTAAACCAGGTGAGAGTGGTCAGCAAGCCTCATACCCTGGTGAAATAGGGACACGCGTGTCTGAGCTTGTGAAGTTACCTCCAGCAGACTGGGTGGATGAGGTCAACAAGAAGGCTGTTCTGCAATGCTTCATGGAGATCAAAATGCATGATAATACACAGAAGAAGTTATGGTTATCCACTGCAACCGAGGAAGATCCCAGTTTGTGATGACTACTCGTACCACTGGGCCCAGTCCTCTGAGGTCGAGAGAGTGGAACAGTCCCAGTGCAACGGCATTTCTACTTTAAGTACCCTCCTGTCATGGTCCGATATGGCAGTCTGTCAACACACTGCCGTGTTCTTTTGATTGACTATAAATGAACAGAATTAGCACAGGCACCTAATGCACATAATTCACTGCCTTCAAGCAGTGCTTTCAACTAAACTTTCCAAGTCTTGCATCTTCCAAGTCATCATTTTTGTTGTAACAATCAAGATGATTGTTGATATCTTTAAATTCTTTGTAGTTCCTAATTTGTTGAAGTAGTAAAGTTGTTTATTCCTCAGTGCTTGAAACCACAATGAGCAAAGCAATTGTAAAATGTCTTACTGCTTGTTCCTTGCCAACTATCAGTGATAAAAATCACAGCTTTTTGAAGACAAACACATGCAGCTATTCACACTAAGCATGGTGTAGTGTCTAATGGTCACAAAGGTTTGCATGACTGATGCTTGTTAGAAACTGCAGCAATAGTCTTCTGTCTCAGTTACACAGCATAGTATCCCAAGTAAACAAAGGGATTCCTGGCTAATTTCTCAGTTCGTTTTCGTTCTTTAAGAGTTGTCCCAAATCAGCGGTTGCCCTCATTAATCGATGGACTAATTGACTGGAATCCATTGTACTGTGTAACGGAGAATGAAAGGATTTATAAACGTATGAGACCTTTTTGAGTGGATACTATAGATGCTCTTTTTGAGTTTTATGTTATTCCTACTTGTGCTTACTTTGTAGTTTTCTACATTTTCTTTCTAGATGTATCCAATTCCTTTTTTAACATTATAACACATTCTGCTTCAACCATTGCTTCTTTTAGGTGTCCCGACAACTTCTTTATAATGTAGAGTGCAAAGCATATTCCTGATCATAAACATTGTGTAAACTGATTTGTATTTTATGATCTTTCAGTACACGGAAGCCTACAGCTGTAATGCGATGCATGTGCCCCTTATATGATCGTAACAGACAACTTTGGATAGAATTGGCCCCAATGAGTGTTGCACGCATTAACCATGGAGTTTTGTCAGCAGGTGAGATTGTATATTTGAGCTTACTGTCAGAAGTAGTCCAGTATAACACCATGCAATTCCTCTGCATGTTAATTCTGTCTCTCTCTTTATTATTTTTGTGTATACCACCTGGCAGTTTCTTTCAAGATGAAGTAAATGCTTAAATTCTCTGGAGTTCCTCGAATTTTGTTCTGGATTAAAGCTAAAGTGAATTAGGTAAACATACAACTAAGCATTGTGAAATTTGGTGCTGCTGATGGACTGACTTTGGTGTTCAATGTGGGAGACTTGATTCATTAGAATAGTTCAGTAGAGTTTCAAGATGGCGGCGCACGGAGAAGTCTGCTTTGCTGAGCTCAGCACCGCAACACTGATAATTTCGCGTATAAACCTATCCATTTCAACTTTTTTTTTAAAATGCTCAAGTGTCAGATTTAATGACATGAACATTGATGAGTATTTTTTTTTCAACACCATTCCATCGAAAGGTACTAAAAAGGTGGCCAGGATGGGCTGCACAGAGTGCTTCCCCGGGGCTGAGAAGCTAGCTACTGCTAGCTATGCTAATACGTTGGATCCTGCTTTTCGTCAAGGAATTCAGGAAGTTACAGAGAACATATCCAAAATGATGGATGAGAAGCTGACTCCACTGTCTCAAACACTCCAAAACTACACATTGGAGCTTAAAAATATTGATACAAGAACGAACAAGGCCGAGGGCCGAGTCTCTGCGGTAGAAACTGTAACTGATCAAGCCCAAAGCCGCATTTAGGTGCTAGAAAAGCAAGTTCAAAGCCAGTCTGACTATATCGATGATCTTGAGAACAGAGGTAGGAGAAAGAATATACAGTATCATTGGTCTACCTGAAGGTACAGAAGGAAGTCAACTGGCAAAGTTTTTTTGAGGGCCGACCGCCTAATTTCCTTGATTTGGAAACCAAGGCTGGACGCATTAAAGTGGAAAGAGCTCATCGTACGCTGGCGCCAAAACCGGCCCCAGGCCAACGCCCTCGACCCATCCTCGTGCAGTTCCATAATTTCGGTGATAAACAAAGAGTGATGGAAGCTTCGAGACGTCACGGGACTGATGCCCAGGCTTTAATATATGAGGAATCCAGGCTTATGTTTTTACAAGACTTTTCAGCAGCCATTATTTGGAAGCGCAAGGAATTCGACCAGGTAAAGAAGTGGCAGAGAGAATCCGGAATCCAGTACTTTATGCTATACCCAGCGGCGCTGAAAATCACCTACAATGGGACCACCAAGATATCTGATTTTCCTGGCAAAGCTAAACTTTTGTGGACACGTTAGGCTAAAGAATGTATACAGTATATTGTGTAGTCCTGGTTATGGACAATAACATGCTCGATGTCTGTTTTATTTTACCTTTTCATTACTCAACGGCAACTTATAGGATGGGTAACGTGTTTGTTTTGATTGATACAGTTTCATTATTTGTTTAAATTAGCGGTGCTGCTCCAGCCTGAAGGAGTTTAAATATAACGGTAACAAATTGGTGGATTGATAAATTATGCCCTGTTTTTATTTTTTAATGTGTTAAATGCCATACTGGCAGTGGGGCAGAATATGGGGTGCTAGAAAGTTCAGATATCCCCTTTAAGTGTGGGGTAAGTCCTCTTGTTCAGCGCTGTTGGCGCTTTGTTTTTTTGTGGGTTTTTTAATTTACTTACTGCTGCTCAGCTGATATTAAGTTGCATTTCTTCTCCTCTGGAGTCACATGATTGTTATAAAGGGTTATGACCAGTATTATATTAAAATTGTGCACTTGGAACATTAAAGGGAGTCATTCACCAATCAAGAGAAAGCAAATCCTACTAAACCTGAAAAAGGAAAGGGTGGATATAGCCTTATTGCAGGAGACACATGTAGATGATAAAGAACATCTAAAACTGCGACAGAGTGGATTTGATCAAGTCTGTTTTTCATCCTTTAATACCAGGAGTGGGGGGGGGGGGTGGCCATTTTAATTAGGAAAAACTTACCTTTTAAGTTATTAGACTGCATTAAGGACAAGTATGAGAGATTTGTGATTGTTAAGGCCTCAATATATGGTACTCTCAATGTTTACTGCCCTCCAGCTCATCCTCTCAAATTCCTAACAGATACTTTTTCCAAACTTGCAAGCTTTTCAATACAAAACATTATTGTAGGTGGGGATCTTAATTGTCTCATGGACCCATGGATGGACAGAGTGCCTAGTGGTCCCCCATTGCTCTCCTCACAGTCCAAACAAATCATGGCCTTATGTGGAGAACTAGGACTTATGGATGTCTGGAGGTTGTTGCATCCCTCAGACAAAGACTTCACATTTTTTTCTAATCCACACAGGTGTTATACCAGAATAGACTTTTTTCTAACCCCCAAAACGCTCCTAGATTTAGTTGTATCCTGGACAATTAGAAATATCACTATTTCTGACCATGCAGCAATATATTTAAATATTAAGCCCAAAGATAATTCAGCACGATCTAGACATTGGAGGCTGAATCCTTTTATTCTAAAAGGTAATAAATTTATAGACTACTTTAGAATTCAAAACTTTCCTATCTATTAATTTCAAATCAGCGAATAGTCCATTGATGCTGTAGGAAATCACTAAGGCCTATGCAAGCAGATTAATTTATCTCCTACTCTGCTAGTAAGAAGCGACAAGCTGCAGAACAGCAGTGCCTAGTGGAAGCAAGGCTTGCAGCAGCTGAACAGGATTATATTAATAAGCCTGCTGCAGCCAAGTTACAGAATATCATTCAGCCCTATGCTGTGCACTAAACTCTTTACTTACACAAGCAACCAAAAGAAAATTGATATTTGCTAAACAACGATTGTTTGAACATGGTGAGAAACCAGGTAGGTATTTGGCTTATTTAGCTGAAAGAAAAATGCCTCTCATACTATTGCTTCAATTAGGGATGGGACAGGAGCCCTTACTAGTAATTCTAAAATGATTAATGTTGTGTTTAAGAATTTTTATTCTAAACGGTATCAATCTGAGCAATATAATGATGCACAATTTAGGATGGAGTTCTTTTTCTGGAATTTAGATCTCCTATGCATTTCTTCTGAACAAGAGTCCCTCCTCAATGCTCTGTTATCTATACATGAGATACAGGAAGCTGTAAGACAGCTCCAAAGTGGGAAGGCCCTGGTCCTGATGGACTCAGTAGTGAATTCTATAAAGATTCACAGGGTTATTATCAGAGCCTATGCTAAACATGTTCTATCATGCATTTAATTGTGGTCTCCTCCCACCATGATTGAGAGAAGCTAATATCTCC